>NC_138963.1:75092500-75718000 GCF_055761805.1 Camellia sinensis
TTGAAGATTTTTCCTGTATACATTGACAACACCACTCATTTATTCGATAGGAGTGAGGTTCTACGAATTCAGGGTTTGTTCACAAGATGGGAGATTCCTGATAGTAAAATTTTTGGACCTTATGAGGTTCTCAACTTCATTCTGTTGGACCCTTATAAAGAAGGTTTGTCTCATAAACCTCATCTGACGGTTTTTGCTTTGGACTTTCTTGATATAGATATAATTAGTTATGGCCTTTGTATTTCTGTTTCTGGGGGAAGGTTGTCTAATTGTTTTTTCTGCTCTATGCCTCCATCTGAAAATATGGATAACCAAGATGTATATATATTAGTGTTGTTTTGCCCTGGCGTGGTGGTAAGAATAGGTTATGAAATTGCAGAAGTGGACATGTTTGTGCATAAAGAGGAGATGAATATGCCAATTTGTTGTAACTAATTACCAAATAAAAAATTAACAAGTTGATTATTTAGATTAATTCAATATACCAATTCCAATATCTCGATCATGCATAAATTATCTACAAAAATATGGTACTAATAAAGTAAAGACCATGAACATAGTGATATATGTAGAAAATCCTTGGGAACAATGACCCCCTTGGGTAAAAACCCACAGGCCACCCTGCTTGTCAAAATCCATGAGATCAAAAGTTTAATAAAATGATCCAAATGACTTACGACCCAACCCTGAATGTGTTAGACTTTACTTTTTCACCTTCAAGCTCCTAAGTTTGAATTCTGCTTTCAAGTGGGTCTAACACTGTTGTTAGTCTCCCCTTGTCTAGATCTCCACTCCTCACTGCTCCAATTGCAATGACTAGTGGTCAAGAATAATCAATGTACCCCGCTGAAACTATTGTTTATGATGCTTGGATCACAATATCGGATGATCACTCAGCGGGATAACATTCACCTAAAAAGCAACTACAAATACATCAATGCCATTCTAATCAACAAAATACACAGTCAAGCTTACCTACTTTCATTTCATATACAGATAGGAATGGACGGATGTTGCATAACTTTTAGGGGGGTTTTCTCATAATTTTAGTTTCTGTTGCAGCGGACCTCTCCTCTTCAAAATCTGGTATTAGCAAGGTAGCACTGATTGGCATTGCACTTGGGACGATTGCAGGTGCAGTTACATTATCCGCAATTGTATCACTTCTTATATTGAGATTGAATGCGAGAAAACGCCATATATCTTCAAGAAGACATCTATGTGAGTATATTGCAGTTACCATTATCTGACGTGAAAGTAAAATTTATCATGATTCTCCATTGTTTAGTTCCTAATTTTAGTAGTTGACAACACAAATTTCAATTTGTTGGCAATGGTGATCTTGTATTCTAATTATTGACAACAACTATAGTATGATACTGGGATTTATTAAAGCATATCCTCGTATGCTTTATACTGGGGTGACCGTTATTTTTTTTCAAAGAACTGGGATCATTATTAAATTTATCATGATAGATTTTTCAGATGAAAAAGAAGCTGTTCTACAGACTATTAAATGTGTTGGAGATGCATGTTGTCCGCCCTGAATTACTCAGAGCTGTAATTATATAACGTTGTATATGGCCATCTTTGATTGTTTTTAATTTGAAAACTTAAAAAGAATGGTTTTTATACATGGGCAAACTGTATGTAAGCACTTGTGTCTCACCATATTTTGGTTGCGTTTTATGATTTCTTATACTGCATGTTCAACCCTGACCATTAGGATTTTAAAATACCCAATATAAAATATTTGATTTACCATGGGCCTTACGGGCCTGTGGTATGCAGTTCACCTTCCAAAACACCAAGTGGGGGGCACAAATCCCATGAAGGTAGTTTCGTATATAATTTTTTTTAGCAGTGTGAAAATATAAATACACGTAAACAAATATGTATATATTTATAACAAGTGCTTGTAGTTAGAATTACGTTGTAAATTAACTGGAAGTTGTCTGAACCGTACTTGATAAAGATCCTCTATTGTAATTCATTTGTGAAGGAGAAGGATTGAATTTGAGGAAGCTACATGATGTTATATCTGCATTTAATGCTTGAAAGAAAAACTTGGTTGTATTATATTTATTAGATGTATTAGCTATGTGTTGGCAATGAACTGAGGCAACTTGGGTATGATTCTGATCAAATAATTGATGGAGAACAAACAGAATCTCTAACCCAAACTAGCTATATGCCTATAAGATGGTTCATGAATTTCAACCCAAAAAATGTGTTGGAATAACCCTTTGTCATAAACATCCCTGTTAAACTATGTATTGACCCTTTTTTCCTGAATATTGGGATTGCTATGCATCCTCTTGTAATAGAATTATTGACTAACTGCTGTATTACAGCATTGGCAATTTGTAAATTGTAAACTAAAGGCTATGTGTTTGAAGGCTGGACAAGTGTATTGTGTTACTCAGCTCACAACTCAGCGCCTTTCCATTTGAAATGCTTTTAATGTGATATATGGGAATTGTAGTCCCTAAGACTAAGTCTGAATGCATGAAATAAAAGTGAAGATATATTAGCTTCCAAGAAATGGTTATCATCATATGTAACACTGACTTCACATTATATGTTTTTGCAGTGTCTAAGATCTCTTTCAACATTGATGGTGTAAAAGGTTTCACTTACGGAGAAATGGCACTTGCAACTAACAATTTTCATGCTTCCACTCAAGTAGGACAAGGAGGGTATGGGAATGTCTATAAAGGTATTCTAGCTGATGGCACAGTTGTGGCCATAAAACGTGCACAAGAAGGATCATTGCAGGGTGAAAAGGAATTTCTCACTGAAATAAAACTGTTGTCAAGGTTACATCATCGGAACCTGGTTTCTTTGATTGGATACTGTGATGAAGAAGGTGAACAGGTACCTTTCTACTTACTTGAAAACTTAAATTCATATACACTTACCTGTCTAGACTGCATTTTGGGAGTTTGAACACCATCCCATCAACCAAAAATCCAACCCTGTCAAAGGTACTACCACTATTTGTTCCAAAAATGAGGAATAGTGTATATGTTGTGAGAATATTATATAAATATATTAGATTGTGTGAATATTAAATTGATTGTAGAATATAAATTTATTCTTATTTCCCTTTTTTGAGTAGGTCCATATAACTTGGTTGTACTCTTTGTATTATTGATAATGGAATATATGAATTCTCTCAGAAAACTTACATATGTATATCCACCCTTCCATCTGCCGCTTGGCCAGTAATTAATGTTCATTGTTGAACAATTGAGCAACAGAGTCAACCTACTGACAAAATAGATGAGTGCATGTGTAGGAAATTGGGAAGTAGCCACTTCCATTACTTTGTCTCTTCTTTCAAAGTGACAGTAACCTTTTCATTTATTTCTTAACGATTGGTCTTATGCTTAACCTCCTGGAAATTAACAGTGTTCTATTCTTCTGGTCTTCGTTGAGCAAATATTTTATTTCTCTACCATCTATGGAAGCTTTTATTTTGTGCCAGGAAAATTGGTTAATTTAATTTGTCTTTCCCTTCTTGGCATGTAGATGTTGGTTTATGAGTTCATGCCCAACGGTACCCTGAGGGATCAGCTATCTGGTATATTCTATAAACTTCTTTTAAGTTTGCTTCTTAGCAATTCGTCCTTTATTATTTATGGGTTTTCTTCTGGAAATACTAATTGGAATCATGAGTTAACTGGTGGCACTTGCTTCAGAACTCACAATTTCAATTAAAGAAATTAGAAACAGTAGAAAATGCTCTTTCGAATTTTCGAATCACCCAGGAAAATACTATTACCTTAGGAAAATTGGCTGAAAAATACTGTCTTCAATTAAAAATTGCAGAAAATCTGGAAAATACTGTCTATAATTTTTTAATTAAGCAGGAAAATATTATCACCTTAGGAAAATCCCCTCACTCTTTCCTTCTGTGCATGTGTAAGAAATTGAGGCTATATTATTAATATGTTAATTACTTGGTGCTTGCATATATGTTTTGATGTTTATGATACCACAGGTAAGCTTAAAGCGCCTATGAGTTTTGCCATGAGATTGAAAATTGCTCTAGCTGCAGCCAAGGGCATTCTCTATCTACATATGGAAGCCAATCCTCCAATATTCCATCGTGATATCAAGGCCAGCAATATATTGTTGGATTCTAAATTTACTGCAAAGGTTGCCGATTTTGGACTTTCACGGCTTGCCCCCATCCCTGATATTGAAGGAACTATACCTGCTCATGTATCCACAGTCGTTAAGGGGACTCCGGTAAGCTTGACTCTTTTTTATGACACATCTTCACAGAACATTTGAAATCAAAGACAGTTTGAAGCAAGAAATTTTTATCCAAATTCATAGATCTGTAGTACGCCACAGATATGGGGATTGAGATATCGCTAACTAATGTTTATGATCAAGTCTCGGTGATATATTATAGATCATTAAAATATTATGTACTTGTGAGAGTCCTCTTTTTTTTTTCTTTTTTTTTTTGAACAGTACTTGTGAGAGCTTGATATGCATTGTTAGGCCCATTCTTTATAGCAGTTTAAGCTTTTGGGGTATTGGTCACTTAGCATGGTATTAGAGCTTTGGTTCTAAGAGGTCCTGGTTTCAAGTTTCCCCATGTGTATTTGTTTCCCCCTTCTGTTGCCCATGTGGACTTTTTGTGTGTGGTGCGCGTGCATTTGCACCCAGTTTGGTCAATATTTCTCTAAATGTAAGTGGCTGTTATACAGAAGGGAGGGTACAAGAGCTTTATGTACATTGTTGTGCTCTCCTTAACAACTTAAGCTTCTTTCGAGCCAAGTTGTTGTCTGCCACTCATCCAAAAGAATTGGACCAGTGTTACCAGAAGCGCTAACATCCTAGCGATTTAAGTTTTTGAACACACGTTCCGAAACATGATACACTTCCTTTCCAAAATGATAAATTTAGCCATCCAAAAGGATCCCATGATTTTGTCTACGTTTTTCATTAAAAGTTCATCTTCATAGGGAAAGAGGCAAATATAATGAACTATAATCTAGATGGAATGGAGTTTTGGATTGACAAAATGTAAAACAAATAGGTCATATTGTTCATAGAATTATGTTATTGCATGATTAGTTTAAAGAAAAATATATATATATATAATATGGTGGATGTCAAACTAAGAATTCTACTCCTATCGTAACACATATTAGAGCACGTGGCGTACTACGTTCCCGTTCTCATTCCTCATACCAGAATGATCTGTGTTCGGGTAACATAGATTCGGACTTAGGCCTTGTTTGGAAACCCTCCATTTTAGTCAAAAAGTCAAAAAGTTACTAAATTATCCAAAAAGCCAACAACTCATATCAAAAAGTCAAAGATTCTCTTTTCTCTCTACTTTTTGTACATCTTTTCGTAAAAAGCCAAAAAGTCATTCCAAACATACTAGTTTTTTTTAGCTCATATTTTAGCCAAATAGCCAAAAAGTTACTAAATTAGCCTGTTCCCAAGTGTCATTTTTACTTTTCGTTGATCTCCAGTTGATACAGATTTGTAATCCCAGCTACGTATGGGTGGCTAGATGGATTCTTCTGTGCAGTCATACCAGTTCTTAAAAATCATCCACCCAGTAGAAGAAAATGTCAAAAAAAAAAAAATCATGATCCATGCATTAATAAATGACCACTCTATCAATGGGTTGTATGTGTGCATAATCATTGTCAAATTTACAATGATTCTTATGGTAAATTTGAGTACAATACTACATTATCATCTATTGTAAAAAACATTTGGTTGGTGCGTTTCACATGATGCATTCTGATAATTTGATTCATGGATCTGAAAGTTAAAATAACTGTTTGGGTTGCTTTGATTCATTGAGATCAATCTTAGAGTTCAAGGAAACTGATATGTAGTTCCCAAAGTAGAAGTGTAAAAAGTGTACTGAGATTCTTTATTTCTTTTCTGTTTTGGTAAAAATATTTTGAGACATGTAAAAGTTGTATTGAGATTCTTTCTTTCTTTTCTGTCTTTGGCATTTTCTTTCTCTTATTGACGGCCGAGTGGTTGTTATTAGCATGACCCATCTTAAAATGAACCTTAAGAAATACAATTACCGACACGCTGACATAATAAATTTTTAAAATGTCGGACATGATGTTTAGGAGACACAAAATATATTGTTTTATAAATATTGTATCTCATATATAACTATGTTGTTTAAATATAATATAAAATATAAAATAACACTATTTCCTATAAAATTTTATATATAATATGCATTTATCATTGTTTCATAAGTTATTTTATTCACACTTGTAATTAATTTCATCTATGTATGAGCAATGAACATGTGTCTCTTAAGCGTCCAAAGTGTGTTTTGGTCTAAAAATATGTCCAATACATGTGAAGAAGTATTCAACGAGTGTCCGTATCTAACACCGACACGCTACCTTGTTAGAATTGAGAAGTGTTGGTGCTTCTTAAGCGATCGTCTAGTTAAAATTGTTAATGTGTGAAACTTAATGGTAAAATGTAGTATCTGTTATGTGAAGACATTATCTAGTGTGAAACTTGAACATCATTTTGTTTGTAGGGGTATCTCGATCCAGAGTATTTTCTCACTCATCAACTGACAGACAAAAGTGATGTTTATAGTCTCGGTGTTGTATTTCTAGAGCTCTTGACAGGAATGCATCCAATCTCACATGGCAAAAACATTGTTCGGGAGGTAGTACCTCACCACTTATTTGTATTGAAGGTTTAGTTAGAAAGCAGTGTATATATGAAGCTATATCATATTTTTAATGGCATGTTGGTCCCGTCTGGTGTTTTTACCTTCTTTGTTTTTGAAAATTTATGTCAGTGTTTATTGCAGCTTTTATTTACAGCTTACGAGACAGAAATAACTTAAATAAGTTGGAAAAAAATGATTATTAGAAAGTATGGGAATGGGTGTTTTTAGCTTCTGTTTCTAATTATTAGCTTTTAGCAAGTTGCACACTGTTCATATCTCTCCATCCACATTAACTTAAACCATCTATCTTCTATGTTTTTCTTCCAACTTTGTCAGGTAAACATTGCATGTCGATCTGGAATAATCTTCTCTGTTATTGATGAACGAATGGGATCCTATCCTTCTGAATGCGTGGAGAAGTTTGTAAGCTTGGCCCTCAAGTGTTCCCGAGAAGAGACAAGCGCACGACCTTCAATGGCAGAGGTGGTTCGGGAACTTGAAAGCATAGGACTTTTAATGCATGAGTCAGACAGCAAAGTAACAGAATCGTTTATTACTGACCCTGCTAAGGTTGTGAGCCCTCCATCTTCGTCCTCTAACATGAATCATCCTTACGTATCAGCAGATGTCTCTGGCAGTGACCTTGTTAGTGAAGTCATGCCTGCCATTACACCTAGATGATTTTTCTCCCAACTTCTGTATTTTAGTCCACATTTGTTCAATTTGATTTGTAAAATTCTGATAGCTCACATTTGATGTTGTTGTCATACAATAATAGTTTTGCTTACAATCCATTGTATTTCTTGAATATTTGTGTGATACCTCTGTGCTATTTGAAATGGGTTGGGCTTATGTCAAGTTCAAATTTAAACTTGAGGGACCCTGTGAAGCCAACCACAAATCCCTTTTCAATGATTCAAATAGTTCATTTTGTAGGGTTTTGAGTGTATATTGTGGGGAGTAGAAATCTGTCCCACATCGGTTCACTAGAGACTCTTGACCTACCCTATAAAGTGTGCCATGCCCACAAACCTCCAAGAGGCCTTTTCTAATGAAGGATAAACAAAACTGTACATGCTCCTATGATACCAAAGGGACTGTATGTTGGTGCGTGCATTACATCGATTCACTAGGGACTCTTAACCCCCCTTATAAAGTGTGTCATGCTCACAAACTTTCAAGAGGCCTTTTCTAGTGAAGGAAAAACAAAAACGTGTGTGCCCTTATGGTATAAAGTAGACAATAGCTTGGTACGTGCTCTGGGAGTGGGGTGGTCTGCACATATATCATTCATGAAAAAAGTTAGGTCAATTTGATAATCATAACATTTTATTGGATCAACCTAATTTTTTTTCATGAATTATACACAGTGAGTTATACAGAATGAACGGCTCAGATCATCAAAATGGGATCCGTGATGGACTCCATAAGCCGCTCAAATTCTCTTAAATTCCTAATTGAACTTTGAGAGAAACCCCATTATACTAATTCTTCATATATTTTAAGTTTGTAATAGATTTTCCCTTCATAAAAGGGCTGGTTGGCCCGTTTGTCAATTAACAGATTTTAGCTATACCACATTACAAATAGGAATAAATAAACAAATTAGCGGTGAATACAAATGCGATTTGTTTACAATCTTACATTTGACTTTTCTGATGATTTGATGAATGAAGAACATAGGTTGAGTTTGATAGCTGTTAATAATTATTTTCTTAAATAGTTACAAATATGACAATTTTGAAAAAGAAATAAAAAAGCAAAAAGTATTATTGAGTTTCTACCGGTTCTAAATTGTGTGTTTTATATATAATAGTATAGATGAGAACCTTGCTGGTCGACTGGGTGATTTTATTTCCACACACCATTTAGTCTATGTGCACATACTTAATGAATAAATTTTATATTACAATTTTACCACTTAATAAAATTACTAATATAAACATGAGTACACACATTTAACTTCAATTTAAATTTTCTTAGTGCACATCTTTGCAATTAAAAAACTCTCACTACACATGCATTAGAAGTGTAAAATTAAACACACTAAACCCTAGTCTTAATTATTCTCCAATATTTTTCACTCAACCTTTCAAAATCCACGTCTCTTCTAAAAGTCTTCATCTTCCAAGTTCATTGTCACCCAAACCTCTCATTAGTTTAGTATTTGAATCATTTGTCATTGTTATGGAGGTTTTGAAAGATAAAAATTCAGATTTTAATATAGAAATCATTCTTCACGATAAAATACACAATAAAAACAAGAGTTTTTATTTATTTATTTTGTTTTGTCAACATTGTAGAATTTCTTTGGTGAAGTAAAAGACAGGTACTAGACATGGGGACATTCATCATCTCTTAACAATACCATTAGCCACACAAAGAGGTGCAGTTTATACTCCTTCCCAATAATAATATTATATCTTTAACATGAATCTCAACAATGGAGCTTCATTCTCTAAGGTTTATGATTTTGTACAGAATGAAGCAACAACGGAGGTTTGATAGGGTTTATCATACGAAAGGATATCTCTATAACTGAGTGAGTGTGTAATAAGTGAATGTGTACATTTTGATTTTTTCATTATGAAAGGATATATTTGGAATAATATTGTGCGCTTGTATGTGGAGCAAGCAAATTATAATTATTTTAGTGTGTGAACTGAGAGGGGTGTGCACTAAGGCCATGTTTGTTTGGGCGGACTGGATTAGCATTCCCATGACTAATAGTCTTAGGACTACGAATCCGTTAGATTATGTATCCTATCTTAACTAATAGTCAAGTTTAAAATAATTAGTCCGTACTTCAATTGTTTAACCAAATATCGGATTAATAATTTTATTAGACTATTAGTCCAATCCCAAGCTCATGTCCACCCAAACAAACATGGCCTAAGAGTAAATGGTGTGTGGAAATAGAATTTCCTTGGTCAACTATATGACATTTAGGGCATGTTTGATTGGGCGGATTAGAGCATGGGATTGGGATTATTAATCCGTGAGCCCAATTATCCTATATTTGTTTTAACATTTTGGTTTATGATTATTAATCCAATGAATAATTAATCAAACAAATTTATAGGATTATTAGTAATAGGGTAGGGGTGGGATTATTAATCCAATGGATATTAATCCAATTGGATAGTGAATACCACACTAATTTAATAGGATTATTAATATTTCACTATTAATCTTATGAATCAAACATGACCTAAATGCCTTCTCTTTAAAAACAAGTTAATGTGACAAGTATAATTGAGGTGCCACCTTGGTTTGTAAGAATTTAAGTTAACATTTTCCATTTTTGACTATGAAAATTTGTTTAAAAAAAAAATAATCAAATAAAAAAGGAATATTTTGTAGTCATATAAATTTCATGAAGAATTATTTCTTGTATAAGTGGCTTAAGAAAATATAATTTTAATTTTTAAAATGGGATTTACTAAAATAACATGATACCTAGATACAAATCAATGGTTACATTTATATGTAGGAGTAATTTGTAATATTTATATGTTAATTAACTCCAGTGAAAAATAGTTTTAAATTATTTTACTTCAACAACTAATTCTGTCTCCCTTTGCTAACCCAGCCTGCTAACCATCCCATCATTATATCTCCATTAGTTTAATTCAGTAACACAAGAATATGAAAATGATTTGAAAACACTAATATTATAAACTTATAATTTTTATTCAGAATATTATCTATTGGAATTCTGATTTGGAAAATATCATATATTGTCAAATTGTGCATTATTTTCCATTATGACAAACTTGGAGAAAAAATGAGAACAAAAGTATAAGCCCAAAAACTTAGCCCACCAAATAATGTAATTAGTGTTATGGAAGAACATTCGCAATGGAGTGTGTGCTAGTGTAAGATGTTGGGAAAAATCGAAGAAAAAGACTTTTTGGTCTAATGAATGGTTATGTTTGTGTGTGAGATAGCTGCTAAGATTAATGTCAAATGCTAAAGGACTCACTAATAGTAGCGTTTGAATTAAGGCGAGAGAAAGGGGAGGGACTTATTATCGATGCAAAAAACGACAAATGAAAGAGAGAGAGAAAGGGGGAGGGGTACACACACACACACATATATATATATATATACATATATATATTTTAATTATTAGTGTTTTGAAAGGACAACCATTCCATTGCGATACTAATTCACTTACTAACATACTAATTCACTTACTTTTATCACATTTTTTCATATAATATACTAACTCATAATTTTAACAACTCCATTTTTTGATAATTGAATATCTCAATCAATTTGTGTGCGGCCTAACTAATCTTGAAATCTGAAAGTTAATAAACAATAATAATACTATAAGCCATCATCACATCAAAGAATACCTAAATATGGGACCAAAATGTGGCTACCCATATTACTCTATTCTAAATAGGGAAATGCTAAAGGGTGCACACCATATATACCTTATCACAAAATATATAATTTTATCATAAAATTTTGTAATTTCAATCGCAAAATGCATAATTACGTATTTATTACGCCAATTTATAACAAGATTACACATTTTATAATTGACATTAGGAAAATTTATAGTTAGAGGGTCCACACCATAGGATTTCCCTTCTAAATATTGCACAAAACTCAAATAAATTTCGAAACTTATTGAAGTTTTTGTTTTTTTTTTGTTTTTTTGTTTTTTTGTTTTTTTGTTTTTTTTTTTTTTTTTTTTTTTTTTTTGTTTGTTTATTAAGTTCATAAAAGCCCAAACTCTTTGGTCTGGCCCAGTAGGTAATAGCCCTACGTGTCATGGAGGCCCCATTCAAAAATAATAAGCTATTCATTAATCGTCATTGATGTGTCATGAATTTCACTAACAGTGTGAATAGTTGACAATGCATCCCATTTATATTATAAATCTACAATATAGATATAAATTATTTATATTGTGATATGAGTTTGATTTGTGCTTTGGGGTTTGGACTTTGAAAAATTATTTTGTTTGGTTGCTTTTGTTTTTTTATAATTAATTTGTCAGTTTTATAAACTTATTCACTTAAGTAATAGATTATTTAAGTTTCACTTTCACAACATAGATATAAATAATTTATACTGTGATTTAGTTTGATTTATACTTTTAGGTCAAAAAGTTACCCCAACTATAATAATAAATAACATTCAAATTTTTATAAAAAAACAAATGGAGGCAAATAGGTCTATTTGTGTATTCTTATCTTTTCTGTTAAAAATGAAAACCAATATGTCTATTTGTCATGGTAAGATTATTTTTTATCGACTTTTATAATATCTATATGCATATACAGATCTTGATATTGATAAAGTGTCTTTTCTAACTTCTAGGTCCATATCTCGCTACATGCAAATACATATCATTCATTCCGTTATACAAATCATATTCGATGGTGATATGTTATGATTGTATAATATTAACAAATTACATATGATAGAATAATTCGAACAATCAATATATATATATATATATATATTGACATGTTTATCTTGGTTTACTATGAATCCTATGTCACAAAAGTTGATATTTTGGAATCAAAAAAATAGATTCCCAATTTCACAGTCATTAGTAATATCAAATGATAGAAGAATTCAAATATGTGTTTTTTTCATCTATACCAAATGTAAGAATCCTTATGAACGTAATTAAAGTTAAACGCTAGAGAGAGATGAATTTAAGTTTTTTTCAAATATTTTGTAAGTTTTATATTTTTGAATACTTAGATACATTGAACAAATTGATATTGACAACCCTTGAATTGATTTGTGCAAAAGCTACTATTAAAAAATTGAATATCATTATGGTCACATTATTTGTCGTCACTGCATACATGATAATATTGATATTATAATGAGGTATTTTCCTTTCGATAAATAATTGCTATATACAATAATAATTAGGGATGTAATAGGTTTGGGACGGTTGGTGTTTAGGCGAAATTTTACACTTAACCAATAATTTCAGTTCTATTATATTGAGAACCGATACAGACTAAATTTTTCACAAAACCACAAAAATTCAAACAGTTTGACTTGGTGTGACTTAATTGATTTAGGGCCTTTCAAAATTGAGTTATTTTACTTCTTAAATTTGTAGTATAGTAAATAATTTATATAAAAATATTGAAGTAGAATTAGAAACAAAATATAATATGAAAATCAAAGTCTTGACACCAAAGTAAAACCAGAGTTTAAAACAATCATCCCATAAGGCTAAATGACATGTACAAAGTAGAGTTAAAATAAAAAATTGAAAATGACATAAGGACTGGTTTGAGAAGTCTAATATAATTCAAAAAATAAAAAAGTTACACAAAAAGTAAAAAAGGCATTACTATTTACAAATAAAAAATATTAAAAAAATATTTTATATATATTTATATTACAAATCCACTGAGCAACGTGACAGCCGTTGACCAGGCCATTATATACTTTTTTTGGGGCAAAAATAAAAATTTCATATGTAAAGTCACAAAATTTGATAGTAATATTGGGCCCTTGGGGGCCCACTAACGGTTTCGTTTTGATAATCCGAACCGTTCAATATGTAAAACTCGTCGAGTAATATATGCCTATAAAAAATCACATTGATCGGATATCGTTAACTATATGATCAAATCCGTTTTGCATAAACAAAACGGATGGTGTGATAGTTAACTGTTGAAAAAAACTAATCCGATCATATAGCAATCGATATCTGATCAATGTGATTTTTTACAAGTATATAATACTCGACGAGTTCTATATATTGAACGGTTCAGATTATTAAAATGGGACCCATGGTGACCCCAACGGACCGACCATCACTGTCCAAAAGTTATTTGCCCTAAAGGAGGCAATTATTTTCTGTGTAGACATGCTGGGGCAGCCGCAGGCCAGCCGTACAACTAGGGGTGTGCATAATACCGCCGAAACTGCCGAAACTGCCAAAACTGCACCGAATCGCACCGCCAAGGCAAATTCGTTATTATTTGTCAATCGAACCGCCGGTTTTGATAAGAAAAATGGCAAATTCTAGTGACACTTTTATCAATCCGCCGGTTTCTATTTTTCTTCCAAACCGCACAAACCCGCACCGCTATTAAATCATGTTTTATAAGATTCTAAAAATTCTTTTTTACTTAAGTTTGCTTGTTGTTCTATACCTTAGAATATAGTATTACATTACTCGAGAGGAATTCAAGATGTCAATAATCCAAAATAAAGTTTGATTCCAATTCACTTTTCAAGATGCTTAACATCACGGTATCTCTCGTCTTTTTTTTACTCTTTGATTTAAGTTTTGTAATTTGAATTATATTTTTTATAAACCGCCAATCCGTCCGAACCGCCAAGGCAAATCCGCCATTATTTGCCAACTGAACCGTCGGTTTTTGATAAGAAAAATAGCAAATTTTAGTGACACTTTTATCAATCCGCCTCCCGCCATACGGTTTTTATTTTTCTCTCAAACCGCACCGACCCGCACCGCGCACACTCCTACGTACAACCAATCACCTTTCTTCCACTATACACTTTATTTATACAATTTTTTATTATATATTTTTTTGTAAAAAGACAAAGTTAACCCAAACATCTTTTTTTTTTTCCTCAACTTTTTAGTTCAAAAAGACAAAAAGTACACTTATTTAGGACACCTCAAACAACTCCTAAATATCTGCTATAGCTATATAAGCATAGTAGTAACAAAACTTGACTTAAGCACATATCAGTGGCAAATTAACAACTTATCACATTGCTAATATTTATTGTCAAACCTGAAATATTTAAGAAAAAATAAATAAGGTCTCGTTTGGGAACAGACTAATTTAGTAACTTTTTGGCTATTTGGCTAAAATATGAGCTAAAAAAAAACTAATATGTTTGGGATGACTTTTTGACTTTTTACGAAAAAATGTGCAAAAAGTAGAGAGAAAAGAGAATCTTTGACTTTTTGGTATGGGTTGTTGGCTTTTTGGCTAATTTAGTAACTTTTTGACTTTTTAGCTAAAAAGTTCAGTTGCCAAACGAGGCCTGATTATGTGAATCAACTGAACTTTTCATTATATATTTAATATGGGAAACTTTCAGTCAATTTCGGTTCAATTCGGTGCACACGGTGCTTAAACTGGTACCAAATCAAAAATCAAAAAACCACACAGACCGATTCATATTAAAAAATTGATCAAATATAGCCAGTTTAGTTTGGTTCAACCGGTTTAATAGTTTTTTTTATTTTTCTTACATCCTTAATAATAATTCAAACTTAACAAGTATTTTAATTTTTGATTAGGTACAATATTTTCTTTTAACAAGTGTTTTCTTTTTTAATTAGATACAATGTTAACATGGTGGTCAAAGACAATACTAGTTCAATAATCTCACTGTTCAACATAAACGGGCAGAGTTTATCTTACGATATCAACCAACATATTTGAAGAATATGAGATCAAATGTACAAAAACTATAAAGCTTATTATAAATCACTTATTCTCTTATCTTTTCTAACACAATGTCATTTTCCAATAATTTTATAGGATAATGAAGTTAAGATGATTAAAGATTATATTGTGTCATGTCAAACGGTATCTATGCATTTATCATATATGTACCAATACTGATACATCAAGTAGATTGTGCACCATTGGTAATGGTCCGAAAAAATGTCTATTTTTTTTTAAAATATAACCAAAAAAAATTAATATAATATGTAAGTATAACTCTTTTACTTTATTACATTTATAAATGCATAATATGTGTTTTTCCATCAATTATAGTACTAAGGCCTCGTTTAGCAAGTGACGTTTTTAGTCAAAAAGTCAAAAAGTTACTAAAAAAATCAAAAAGTCAGCTACCCATACAAAAAAGTCAAAGATTCCCTTTTCTCTCTATTTTTTATATATCTTTTCGTAAAAAGCCAAAAAGTCATCCCAAACATACTAGTTTTTTTTACATCACATTTTAGCAAAAAAGTCAAAAAGTTACTAAAAAAGCCTATTCCCAAACGAGACTTAAGCCCTGGTTTGGCAAACCGTTTGGGCTAAATAATCACAAAAAAGAAAAAAAAAAGTCAAAAAATCAAAAAATCAAAAAAACCAACAAAAAGTTTGTCATTCCAAAGCCAAAAAGTCGAAAAAGTCAAACAAAAAACCAAACAGACAAAAAAGTCTCAGGCTAAAAAAGTCAAAAAATCAACTAGAAAGGTCATTGTCAAACGACCCCTAACTATCATATTGCCAATATAGAAATGCTGATAAAAGACCCACAATAATTGAGATTATAGTTAGAATAGATTTTATTTATTCTGTGAATGCTGAACAAATGTGATTAATTTTGATTTTTATTATACTTCAATTATGAAATGTCAACATTTACTTTTATAATTACATAGATTTTATGCTATTAATTTAAAAATATATTTGACAAATAACCATAAGTAATTTTTTAAAATCTTATCCTGTGCTGTGTACAGGTGATATGCTACTATTGTTATGTATGAGTTTGAATATCATGAATACATTTCGAGGCAAGACTATAATTGGGCTTATGGGCCGAACCTGGCGGCAATATTAAAGGCCATTTCTCAAAATAAGTCAAATTTATAATTTAATTCTCAAACTAAGTCTAATTTTGAAAGAATTTCTAAAATAAGTTAAATCATGGTTCATAACCACGATTTCAATATATATGCGCCTGTCTCGCGTGAAATCTGGGAAATCTTAAAAGCGTGGTTACAAAACGCGATTTTGATTAAGAAATCGAGGTTACAAAAGGCGCTTTTAATTAAAAAAAATTTCTTCTGAAATCGCTGTTCTGAATTACACTTTTATCCAAAAAAAAATTTCTTCTGAACTCACTGTTCTGAACCACGCTTTTTGACCAAAATTTGTTTCTGCTGAAATCGTGGTTCCTAACCACGCTTTTTGGCCAAACACATGCACTCACACAAACACTCTCACTCTCTCACTTTGACTCTGACACAAACACAAACAACCACTCACACACAATCACACTCAATATATATATATATATATATAAATTTTAATGTATATTTATAATTTAATATATATATATATATATAAATTTTATTTCATAAAATTGAAATCAATATTAAATATATATAATAATTTTTAATAACATATATTTAATTATTAATTTAATATAATTTAATATAATTTAATATAAATTATAAATTTGATATAATTTAATATATATATAAATTATAAATTTAATTTATATATATATAAATTATAAATTTAATATAATTTAATATAAATTATAAATTTGATAAATATATATAAATTATAAATTATATATATATTTATAATTTTATATATATATATATATATAAATTATAAATTATAAATTTAATAATTTATAATAATTAAATATATATATATATATAAATTATAAATTATTATATATATTTAATATTGATTTCAATTTTATGAAATAAAATTTATATATATATATATATATTAAATTATAAATATACATTAAAATTTATATATATATATATATTAAGTGTGACTGTGTGTGTGAGTGGTTGTTTGTGTTTGTGTCAGAGTCAAAGTGAGAGAGTGAGAGTGTTTGTGTGAGTGCATGTTGGCCAAAAAGCGTGGTTAGGAACCACGATTTCAGCAGAAACAAATTTTGGTCAAAAAGCGTGGTTCAAAACAGCGAGTTTAGAAGAAAATTTTTTTTGAATAAAAGCGTGATTCAGAACAGCGATTTCAGAAAAAAAAAAAAAAATTAATTAAAAGCGCCTTTTGTAACCCCGATTTCTTAATCAAAATCGCGTTTTGTAACCACGTTTTTAAGACTTCCCAGATTTCACACGAGACAGGCGCATATATGTTGAAATCGTGGTTGTGAACCACAATTTAACTTATTTTGGAAATTCTTTTAAAACTAGGCTTAGTTTGGGAATTGAATTGTAAATTTGACTTATTTTGAGAAATGGCCCAATATTGAAGCCCATTAGCAAGACCAACCTAAGAGATCTAGTGATTTGTAGAATGACACAGATCTAGTGATTTGTAAAATATTAATCTAAATAAAAAAATATATTTACAACTTTTCTCTATATATATATTTTTTAAGTAACTAGAATTATAGTTTACTTGTTTAATAGTTTTGTTCACATTTTACATGAAGTCACTTAACATTACGAATGCATGCAAAGTTTCTCATATATATAAACAGAAGTATGAAAACTTTTTGAATAATATTTGGAGCAATTTGATCGAGCTGGGCTAGGCCCAAATAGGATGGTTGAGTTGGCCCAACGCTTGAGCAAACACGACTAAGTTGGGCTAAACTCAGTCGAGAAAGTCGACTTGGCTGGTGGGCCTACTATTGAGCACACCTATGTGCCTGGAGTATAGGCTTGAGTGAAAGGGGTGGCCACTTCGCCTAGCAAAATAACGAATAAGGAGATACTGCTGTCCCTTTGTGGGAGTTCTTTCCGAGTATTTTTTGATAATCTGAACTGATCATATTATAGGGTTCGTCGAG
This sequence comes from Camellia sinensis, assembly GCF_055761805.1. NCBI lineage: Eukaryota > Viridiplantae > Streptophyta > Magnoliopsida > Ericales > Theaceae > Camellia > Camellia sinensis. The sequence goes on from NC_138963.1 coordinate 75,110,706, forward strand.
TAGATCATTCATACAAAAAATAAATTTGATTGGATATCTGTAGTCCTATAACCAAAGCACATTTGTTTCTATAAAAATTAACGGTTAACATAACTTTCATAAATTTTTAAAAATAATTAGGACCCAATCACGGGATATGAATATCCGATAAACTTGATTTTTTACAAGAATAATATTATGGATGAACTTTACTATATTAACGGTTCAAATTAACAAAAAACACTTGAAAAAACCTCCCACAAGAGGATAGCAGTTACTACGTTGCCTTAAGGGCAAAAAAATGTCTTCGGATGCATGAGAATAGGCTTCAAATGTCACGATCCCAAACCGCCCCTAGTAGTTTGGTGCCGTGATGGCCAGTAATCCGAGATTACCAAAGGCCAACTTTCAAAATTCACACACAATCAGAGTATAGATATAGGGGGCTCACAAGTGCGGAAGCAATAATCTAAAATACAAGTGGTCCATAAGAGTAGTGCATAAGTCAAATGAAATGGCATACATCTTTACATAGCTTTACAACTTGAATACAAATAGAATGAAGTGCAAAAATACATATTACATCTTGATAAAAGGCTTCTCAAGCCGACATAAACAGAATACATGGAATACAAGTCAAGAAACATAATTTTCAGGGTTGCCAACATCCTCACTGCCAACATAACATACATGCAAAACACACATCTCGGCGTAGCCGACTTCTTGCTTGTTACCTACATATATACATAGGGAGGGTGAACTTGGATACTCAGTAAATGGTACAAGTAATAAAGGGGTTAAATGAATGATTCCCGAGGTCTTTTCAAAACAATACATAGTATATCTTTGTCCAAAACCATACATAACATAGCTTAGCTTGGCTTGAAATAAAACATCATTCGAAACTTGGTCTTTCAAAACTTACATACTTAACATGCGTCAAATCTTATAACATAACCTTGGCATAACCTTGGTCCTTCAAAACAAAAGCATAACCTCGGCATAACCTTGGTCCTTCAAAACAAAAACATAACCTCGGCATAACCTTGGTCCTTCAAAACTTACTTACTTACTTGCAAGACCCACGCGGTAAACCGCCAGTGGCAAAACAAGACAAAGCAAGGGAGATATCCCAAACAAGGGTGCTGCGCAAGTTTAGAATCCTCCAGCACAAGGGACCTATGTTATAAAGGCCCGTAGCCCTTTAACACTTGGGTGCTGCGCAAGTTTAGAGTCCTCCAGCACAAGGAACCTATGTTACAAGAGCCCGTAGCCCTTTAACATTTGGGTGCTGCGCAAGTTTAGAGTCCTCCAGCACAAAGGACCTATGTTACAAGAGCCCGTAGCCCTTTAACACTTGGGTGCTGCGCAAGTTTAGAGTTCTCTAGCACAAGGGACCTATGTTACAAGAGCTCGTAGCCCTTTAACACTTGGGTGCTGCGCAAGTTTAGAGTCTTCCAGCACAAAGGACTTTCCGAGAATGTTGTCAAAACAAACCTTACTTGATACATTGCCATTCAAAACAAAGCTTATACTTGATTCATAAAATAGGGATATCATTCATGCTTAACAAATACTTTTATCAAAACAAGGCAAAGCTTTATCAAAACCTTAAGAACATAACTTTATTAAAAATACCACTCACTTAGTTCTTGGGACGTCGGGGTCAAGGCAAAGGTCCAGGTCCTACAAACACATGGCAAAGCATACTGAATGCACTTCTCAAAACAAGTCTTACATGTATGCAAATGATCTCGGGAAAACATGCTGGAAGTCAAAACATTATTTTACATGTCAGGAAGACATGCTGGGTACCAACCAGGTCTTTGCCGAGGTCCCACACCTCCTGGCCGAGATGTGGCTACCTAGGCTTCGGCATGCGGCTGCATGCCGAGGTGCGCACAAGACAAACTAAAGGTGTAAGTGATCGTGCAAGGTAGGCCAAGGTGAGATACGATGCTTGGCCTAAGTGTGAGGTCTAGGTAAGAGTGATCTCAGCGACTACACCTCGGGAAGTGAAGTCTGGAGATCTGGGTTTCCACCCGTGAAGAACAAGAAGAACATGAACATGAAGATCATGAAGAACATGGATGCTAAAATCATAACTTCTTTATTTACAAAATCTGGGATTTCATGCTATGAGTTCGAAAACATGGACCTGGGTACCCATACTTGAAGATCATGTGAAAACAAACACAAAAACATGGATTTAGGCATGAGTCTTCGGATCAAAACTTGACTTTTTTTGAAGAACACATGAATGTCATTTTCTCTTTCTAAAACTGAACTTCAAAGCAATGCATGGCTTACAAATCATATTCAATCATGCAATGCAATAACATGAACATAAAGAACAACATGAGCAGATCAAGAATCTAACCTTAGAACACGGATCTAACGGTTCAATCTCTAGGGATCAAGCTTGGAAGTCTACCTCCTCTCAAGAACTCCTCTCCCTCTTCTAGAGCTTCTCTCTCTACTCTTCAAAACACGTATAGGAACAAATGATGGGTTTCTCTCTCTGCCGGCTGACTTAACTCTCAGCTCGGACACGTGGCAACGGCTGGTTAGTTCTCTTCAAAAAGGTGATAGGTTGACAAGACAAGACTATGACAAAGTGCATCTAACAAGCTACTCGGTATGGCACTCCGACAAGTGGTGACATCGGCTAAGGACAAGGCTTCGGCGACTAAGGTGACAATGACCTCGGCTAGGAAGGACGACACTTGACTAAGCTGTGCCACACCTCGGTCTAGGTCATACCACTCCAGGACAAGATCACTTGGGTGCAAAGGTAACATCTCGGCCTAGATAATACACATCTCAGCCTTGGTGTTGAACACCTCGGCCTAGATAATGACATCTCGGCCAATATGTCAAGGTGAAGGTGGAGGTCAAAGAAGTGGTTCCGAGATAATTCTAGACTGAAGATGACCTCGACTTGGAATGATCTAGGCGTAACGTAACCTAGGTTTGGAATGACTTCGGCTTAACATAACCTAGGCTTGGCATGACTTCGGCTTAACATAACCTAGGCTTGGCATGACCTAGGCTTAACATAACAGGAAAGAGACAAAGCATGCATACAATACTTAGACAAATCACATAAACACAAAACAAGACAAGATTCATGAATGCAAACTTATCGAGACAAAGTTATGTAAATGAACATGAATATGACCATGACATGAATATGGGTCGCTACAACAATCTTAACATGGCAAAACATATAAATGCATGCAAACATGACTAAGCCATAAATGTGGGTTGTTATATCGGATGAATGTGTATATTTTATCAGGATTTAGTTTTCCTTCGTATCTTATCTTTCTATATCTCTTTTGTGGCCTTCAATTTGTATTTGAATCTGCACTGATGATATGAACTATCTATAAGTCTCCTAATAAAGGTTTGTAATAAAGGTTATTCATACAAAAAAATCAGTTTTATTGAACAACTATAAACACGAAAATAATTGAAAAATTTGGCTATAAACCCCATTTACCTACCTTTCATTGTTAAAATGATTAAGAAAAAAATTATACTTTCTAAACCTCCTCATAATTATAAAGTCTTGCATAAAGGACAAAATTTATTATTTAAATATTTTATTAGACTATTATACCCTCAACTAAATTTTCCCACCTTTTCCACCCACTTTCTCCCCACATTCTCTGTCTCTCTCCTCCCTCTTTCCCTTCTGATTTTGTTCTCCGCCGACGTGTTCCTCCTTTCAGATCTGAAGCTCTGTTTCTCGACAATTTTGGTAACTTTTTCTTCTCCGACGATGATAGCAACGTCATCATCATCACTCTCCTAGCCAAGTCCGGTCAGTTATCAGGCGAAACTCCGGCGATCAACAATGCCGAAACCGATCTCTACGATGAACTCATCAAGAACATCGGGAACGAAATCAACTACGGGCTGGAAAATTGTCCTCCGGTGCCGGAATTGAAGGAGATCGTCTATGAGGAGAAACAGATCGTCTCTAAGGCCTCGTTTGGCAACAGGCCGGTTTAGCCAAAAAACCAAAAAGTTATTAAAAAAGCCAAAAAGCCAACAACCCATACAAAAAAGTCAAAAATTCTATTTTCTCTTTACTTTTTGCACATCTTTTTGTAAAAAGCCAAAAAGTCATCCCAAACATACTAATTTTTTTTAGCTCATATTTTAGCCAAATAGCCAAAAAGTTACTAAATTAGCATGTTCCCAAACGAGGCCTAAATTAAGGCATGTTTGGTGGAGTTGTTTAGTTATACATATTTTTTTAAACACAGATTTGAGTTTTGAATATATGTATATATATATATATATATATTTGTGTGTATGAGTGTTGTTGAACACGTGTATTCTTTTCATTGAGATTTGTGATTGTTGATCGAGTTTTAGAAGTTTTTCTTCTCAATTAGATATGTCGATTTGTTGATTAATTTGTTTTGCTTTTGTTTGTTTGTTTGTTTTTTTTTTGTTGTTTTTTATTTAATTTCATTTGACAGAACCAGAGTAAAATTTTACTCTGGTTCTATTGCTTTGTTTTTTGTTTCAGATAATGAGAGTAAAATTTTATTCTTGTTCTATTGCTCTATTTTTTGTTTAAGAGAATTAGAGTAAAATTTTACTCTGGTGTTAGAATGACAGTAAAATTTTACTGTCAAGAGGCGGTCATTGCCAAACACTTCAGCCGCCACAAACACTGCCTTCGCTTTTTTACTTTTGTGCAGAGTAACATTTTACTTTTAGTTTCAGAGTCTCATGGTTTACTCGTTTTTCAGAGTAAAATTTTACTTTTATACAGAGTAAAATTTTACTTTTGTGTAAAGTCTAACATTTTACTAGTTTTTCAGAGTAAAATTTTACTTTTAGGTTCAGAGTCTCACAGTTTGCTCGTTTTTCAGAGTAAAATTTCACTTTTATACAGAGTAAAATTTTACTTTTGTGTAGAGTCTAACATTTTACTAGTTTTTCAGAGTAAAATTTTACTTTTATAAAGGGTAAAATTTTACTTTCAGTTTCAGAGTGTAACATTTTACTCTTATTCGGAGTAAAATTTTACTTTCATACAGAGTAAAATTTTACTCTGAAATACACAGTGAAGATGGCTTAATAGGAGAGCTGATAGATATGAGGGTAATATAGTAAAAGAAACAAGTTTTAAAATATTAGAGGGTTTTGAAAGTACTTATATAATTCTTGTCATTTGAAAGACAAATTAGATAGCGAGAGGGCTATTACCAAATCTCTCAAAATAATTCACATTTTGTTTTGTAAAGTAGATAGTTTAAGTTTACAATCATATTTTATTTTATTGTAAAATAGATAGTTCAAGTTTACAAGAAAATAATTTGCACTTTGTTTTATTTTATTTTATAAAATAAAATATGATTTTTTTTTGTATGTTTAAAGATATTTGAAAAAATTAATTTTTTACACAAATTACTTTTATTACAACAGGTATAAGATAGACAGTTCAAATTATCGATACGAATTTAAATTGGGAATCACAAAAAAAATATGAATAAATAAAAATATAAAGGGAGTTCATCCCATTTTATCAAGTGTTAGATGCGCTCATGATTCTATAATTTGAATAAGCTTTAACTACTTGACAAAGAATTTAAAATCGTTCTAACCGACATGTAGAAAAATTATAAAAAAGAAATAGTGTTAATATGTAAAAAAGTCATTTTTAGATTTCAGCCTCTTTTGGCAAGATAGCTAAAAGATAAAAATCAACTTTTAACTTATTTTGAATTATATTATTTATTTCTTTATTTACATATTTTTTATAAAAAATATTAAAAAATCAAAAAAATTAACTTTTAACCAACTTTTTAAAACACCCATTCGTATTTCCTTTTTTTAAGCCTAGTTACTGACTTGGAAGGAGAATTTTCACGTTCTATTTATTCACTTGCGAAAAAGTCGTTTGTACAACAAAACTTGATCATTTCAACTGAAAGAATTGATTATTGAGTAGTCTTCTAAAAAAAAAAAAACTTTACAATCTACTTAAAAAAACCTTTTCAGGTAGGAGTTATAAAAAAAAAAATTATTATTATTATTATAAAAAAGCCGTAAAAAAAATAAAGATAGTGTTATCCAAATAAATCAATAAAACAATAAATCCCTTATCTTCCCAAATGAGATTAAAATTTTTTCTAATCATAACTAAAAAATTAGGGTTCTCCCCATGGTGTGCACCCCTTTAGGGGTGCAAATGACTTACCACAAAATATATAATTTTATTACAAAATACATAACATCGCTACAAATTGACGTTACAAAAAATATCGTAATCAAGTCACAAACTTTTGTAACATCAATAACAAAATTATAGACATTTTGTTACGTAATTTGTAACGATATTACATATTTTGTAGTTGATATTATGAAATTTTGTAATAAAATAATACATTTTATAGTAAGGTTCATATGGTGTGCACCCCTAAAAAATTAATATGATTCATAACCAAACAAAACATGAGATATAATTAAAGATTTTTTTTATCATATTAAAGTAATAATCATGATATAAGTCATAATTAACTTTAGAATGAATCATAGTTAACATTATAATTAGTCATAATTAATCCATAACACATTACATTGGTCTTGTTTGGTAACCTTGTTTTAGGATCTAATTATTTTAATTAATTTTTTGATTTTTTACGAGAAGACGTATAGACAAATAGAGAAAAAAGTTGACTTTTTAGTAATGATTTTGTGACTTTTTAACTAAAATAGATTGTTTCTAAACTTGCCTAAAAGGTGATAATCATAAAGCAAAAGTTAAAAGCACACATTTCCCATCTTTCAAATAGTTAAATTTTTCAACGTATTTAAATTTTTTTTCTCTAATAAGCCAAAGTAAAAATTATACCAAATAATATGATACGAGATCTCAAATTTAAATAAACTACAATCATCTCTTAAAAAGGGTAACAAACAGCCCCAATACATCATAACTGAAGACAATAAACATTGTAATTGGAGCATATGGGGGTGTTACCATAAATTTTTTCCTAAACTACACCTTTGATTTAAGTTATTGGCATTTTAACCATAAATCAATAGTTATTTTCAGATATTTTATAGTTTTCTATTTCTATTTGATTGACATCAAGAGAAGTGTTTTCCATTATGAAAAATGATATATAAATTCACTTTCTAAATTTAATAATGTGTAAATAAGATAATTAGTAAATAACTAAAGGAGATATAAGTGAGAGATTTGCTTTAGATATTTTAATACATTGTCACACCATTAAATTTAAAAAGTGAATTTAATTTTTAAGTTTGAATAACACTACTCTTATTTTATGGCCCATTTTATGACCGATTTCAGTGATTCAAATCATTCACTTTTTAGAATTCGTTGAGCAGAATATTCATGCAAAAAATCAATATAATTAAATATTGATAGTTATATATTTGAATTAGATTTATATTACAAAACATGAATAAATATTCTTGAAATTATATTCATATATCGTTTATTTTTTAAAACAAATACGATATCAAACTTATAGTTACCGATGTCCAATTATTTTAACTTTTTGTATAAATATTCTACTTAACGAATCTTAAAAAGTGAACGGTCATTGAAATCGGTCATAAAAAAGGTCTACCAAACCCAAATGCTCTCTTAAATTGAAATGACAACATAAGAGAAATCTTGCCTATTTTATATATGCACAAGTGAAACATTTAAGTCTCATTTCTATTTTTTATTTTTTGTTTTCACTTCTTATTTTTTTTTAATTGGAAGTGAAAACTTATTTAATATATTATGTTTTATTTATAAAAAAAATAAATAAATTTTGATTCCAAATTTTTTAAAAAAAAATTTGACAAGAAAAAAGTGTTTTCCACTCTCTTCTTCGTCTTCATCCCTCACCACCCGTTTCTATTGTCGACAACCTCCAGCCCACTCCAACCTACCATTGGGGAGCTCCAATGAGCTCTTGCTACATTTCCCATCAATTGGCCGGTCATCAACCATGACCTCTAGGCACCCTTCAACACTTCGATGACCTGTCACTGGCCACCATTTCAAGTTAAAATAGTTAAAAAATCAAAAAGTTAAAAAATTAATCCACATGCCAAACGAAGGCTATGGTGGGGTTTGGTAACACTTACGCTTTCAGTTTTATATTTACAAAAATTTTAAAAATTATCATAAAAATTTGTTTGGTAAATATTTTGGTTTATAAACCAGTGGTCTCAGTTTATAAATTTGGTCAAAATTTGTAAACTCAAAAAATGAGTTTACGTTTTCAGTTTTCAGTTTTTTTTTTTTTGGACCACCTACCACTCGCCACCACCTGCCACCATTTTCCACCACCGTCTTCCACCACCACCACCCTCCACCATCGTTTTCTGCCGCCACCACCCACCACAGTCTTCCGCCGCCACCACTTGTCACCACCCGCCACCACCATCTTTCGCCACTACCACTCGCTACCACTTTCCACCACCTTCTTCCGCTGCCACCACCTGCCACTACTTTCCACCACCGTCTTTCGCCGCCACCACCTGCCACCTGCCACCACTTTCCACCACCATCTTCCGCCGCCACCACCTGCCATCTGCCACCACTTTCCACCACCGTCTTTCGTCGCCACCACCTGCCACCTGCCACCACTTTCCACCACCGTCTTCCGCCGCTACTACTCGCCACCACCCGTCACCACCATCTTCCGCCACTACCACCCGCCACCACTTTCTGCCACCTTCTTCCGTTGCCATCACCTGCCATCACTTTCCACCATCGTCTTCCGCCGCCACCACCACCTACCACCACTTTCCACTACCGTCTTCCGCTGCCATCACCACCTGCCACCACTTTTTACAATCGTCTTTCACCACCAACGCCACCGCCATCACCCGTCACCTGCCACCACTTTCCACCACCGTCTTCCGTCAACACTACCTACCACTTGCCACCTGCCACCGTCTACCACCACTTTTTACCACCGTCTTCCGCTGCCACCACCTGCCACCACTTTTCACCATTGTCTTCCGCCGCCGCCACCACCACCTGCCACCACTTTCCACCACCGTCTTCCGCTACCACCCTCCATCACTGTCATTTGCCGCCACCACCCACCACCTGCCGCTATTACCCATCACCCGCCACCCGCCATCATCGTCTTCCGTCACCACCACTCGCCACCATCCATAACTACCATCTTTCGTCGCCACTCAATCGCCATCACCGTCTTCCGCTGCCACCATCCGCCACCACTCGTCACCACCCACCACCCGCCACGCCACCACTCGCCATTTCTCACTCTTTTAGTTTATATTTTTTAAAACTTTTAAACATTTTGTCCAAACCAAACGCGTTTGTAGTTTATATTTTTCTAAAAATAAAAAAAATTAATTTATAAAATTTTTATAAATATAAACTGAAAATATAAGTGTTACCAAACAGAACCTATGTAATTTATAAGATATTGAAAAACGAGCTAACAATTCTCATCTCTAATAATTTTCAAGGTTTTGCCAAGTTTTTCAATATTTCCTGCTAATGAAACGTACTATCAAATCTTTCTAATGGTTACTGTTTATTTATATTATTTTATGAGGTTGCTTCTTGAATATGCAACCATGAAAATGTTGGTTCTCAAGGTTAATTGTCAGTGTTGGACTTTGGGTAATTATGGATGGCTTTGCTGTGATAGTTATAATAGAAGGGTTGTGATTGATCATATATGATGACTTTTCATTTATGTTATCACAAACAAAAATTGTGTTAGAATTTTCCAAAGATATTTTATAAAATTTATTTATAATATAGGTGGCTTTTTATGATTTGAAAAATTACAAATATTTTTTTGTAAGAATTTTTGATGGAGTAAATTACCAATAGGTCTTATTGTTGGGACTTATTACCCATTAGGTCCTATTGATAAATTTATCAGTCTCTCTTATTTTTATGAATAAATTTACAGTAATGAACTTATCAGTCAGGACCTGTAAGTAAATAATTCTAGTTAATAGGACTAATGGGTGAGTGCTATTTTTTTATTTAACAGAATTAATTGAAAAAATGAAATTTCTAACTGCTCTTCTATATAATAATAAAATTAACTGAATTATTAATAGAAATATATTTTTAATATCATTAAAAATTGTTAATTGACTTGATACTTTATTGATAAAAGGGTCATTTGTTATGAATTAGAAATTTCAAAGGACAGGATATAATTTTCAAAACTATAGAGACAATTTATATTTTAAACAAAGTTTAGGAGACATATTTATAATTTATCCTAGGATTAATGATCCTCACAATTTAAATTAAAAATATTAAATTAGGGTACTATGCATACTTGTCACAAGATTTGAAGTGAGAAAAGAAAAGGAATGACTATAGACTTTCATTTAAGTGAGAAAATGGTGTTTTCCTAATATCATATTTTGGTGGATAACAAAGCAAAATTTGTGAGAAAGGAATATATGATTGAGGGTTTTTTTCTTTCTTTCTTTCTTTGTATTTAAAAAAAAAATCAATATTATAAATATTTTAGAACCAATTAGAAGGTTTTTTACCAAATTTTATCACTTTTGATAAAAAATGAAATAGGCATAATAAGAGAATTATCTTTTTTATTATGTATCATCCTTAGAAAAGATTATGGTATACACCCCCTCAAAAAGTGTGTATCGTCATATATATCTTATAACTAGAGAAAAAAATATCATAACTCCATATTTTCTAAGTCATAACTTAAAATTAAAAAAAAAAAAAAAAAAAAATCATAACCAAACACTATATAAGACATAATTAAAGATTTCAAAATAATGTCATAATTAATATATATATATATATATATATAATTATAACTAAAAAAGAAAATGACATAATTAAGGGTTTATATAGTAAGGGGTGTGTATTGTGAAATTGTCCATTATCCTTTCTTACCTAACTTATTAAGGTGCCGTTTGGTAACACTTACATTTTTAGTTTTCTGTTTATATTTACAAAAATTTAAAAAACTCAAATAAAAACTTGTTTGGTAAAATTTTTGATTTATAAATCAGTGGTCTCAGTTTATAAATTTGGCAAAAAAATGAAAACACAAAAAATGTGTTTTCATTTTGAGTTTTCAGTTTTTTTTTTTTATCACCCAACATTAGCCACCACCTGCCATCATTTTCCACCACCGTCTTCCGCCACCACCACCCACCACCCACCCTCCACCACCACCTGCCACCACTACTCACCACCCACCTGCTACCACCCGCCACCACCACCACCCACTAGCCACCACCGACCTGCCACTCACTCGCCGCCGCCACCACCACCACCCACCACTTACTTGCCACCACCACTCACCACCCACCCACCACCACCATCACCCACCACCTACCTGCCACCACCACCCACTCGTTACCACCTACCACCTACCACCCGCCACCGTCACCCATCCACCCACCACCACCACCACCCACTTGCTACCACCTACCACTCGCCACCGTCACCCACCCACCCACCACCACCACCACCACCCGCCACCTACCTGCCATCCGCCACCCACTTGCTACCACCACCTACCACCCGCCGCCGCCGCCACCACCACCACCACCACCGACTCGCTACCACCCATCACCTGCCACCGTCACCCACCATCACCACCCACCCGCTACCACCACCACCACCGCCACCCACTACCACCCGCCACCGCCACCACCACCACCACCACTCACTCGCTACCATCCACCACCCGCCATCGTCACCCACCCACCCACCCACCACCACCACCCCCCATCGGCCACTCACCACCCACCACCTCCCGCCATCCGCTACCCACCTGCCACTACCACCCACACCTCCCACTCATTACCACCCACCACCCGCCATCGTCACCCACCCACCCACCACCACCACCCGCCACCTACCCGCCATCCACCACCCACTTGCTACCACCACCCGCCATCCGCTACCCACTTGCTACCACCACCCACCACCCACCGCCACCGCCACCGCCACCGCCACCCACTTGCTACCACCACCCACCACCCACCACCCACCGCCACCACCACCCACTCGCTACCACCTATCACCCGCCACCGTCACCCACCCACCATCACCACCCACCACCCACCCGCCACAACCCACCACCACCACCACCACCACCACTTACTCGCTACCACCCACCATCCGCCATCGTCACCCACCCACCTACCACCACCACCCGCCATCGGCCACTCACCCGCCATCGGCCACTCACCACCCACCACCCACCACCACCTGCCATCCGCCACCCACCTGCCACCACCACCCACACCTCCCACTCATTACCACCCACCACCCGCCACCGTCACCCACCCATCCACCACCACCAGCTACCCACCACTCACCGTCACCACTTTCCACCACTGTCTTCCGCCGCCACTTGCCATTTTTCACTCTTTTTTATATTTTTAAATTTTTTTAAACATTTTGTCAATTACCAAACGCGTTTGTAGTTTATGTTTTTCTAAAAATAAACAAAAAATAAACAAAAACCAGTTTATAAAATTTTTGTAAATATAAACTGAAAACATAAACATTAAGGGTCTGTTTGGTAACGTTTACGTTTTCAGTTTATATTTACAAAATTTTTATAAACTGGTTTTTGTTTATTTTTTATTTATTTTTAAAAAAACATAAACTACAAACGCGTTTGGTAATTAACAAAATGTTTAAAAAAATTTAAAAATATAAAAGAGTGAGAAATGACAAGTGGTGGCAAGTGGCGGCAGAAGACGGTGGTGGAAAATGGTGATGGTGGGTGGTGGGTGGTGGTGGGTGGTGGCGGATGGGTGGTGGTGGTGGTGGTGGGTGGTGGTGGTGGTGGGTGGGTGACGGTAGCAGGTGGTGGGTGGTAGCGAGTGGGTGTGGGTGGTGGCGGCGGCAACGGCGGCGGCTAGTGGTAGTGGCAGGTGGGTGACGGTGGCGGGTGGTAGCGAGTGGGTGGTGGTGGTGGTGGCGGTTGGTGGGTGGTGGTGACGGGTGGGTAGCGGATGGCTGATGGTGGCGGGTGGTGATGACGGGTGGGTGGGTGACGGTGGCGGGTGGTGGGTGGTGGCGAGTGGGTGGTGGTGATGGTGGTGGCGGGTAGGTGGCGGGTGGTGGTGGGTGGTGGGTGGGTGGCGGGTGGTGGTGGTGGTGGTGGGTGGGTGGGTGACGGTGGCGGGTGGTGCGTGGTAGCGAGTGGGTGGTGGTGGTGGGTGGTGGGTAGTGGTGGTAGGTGGATGGTGGGTGGTGGTGGCGGATGGGTGGCAGGTGACAGGTGGTGGTGGGTGGTAGCGAGTGGGTGGTGGTGGTGGGTGGTGGGTGGTGGGTAGTGGTGGCAGGTGGGTGGTGGGTGGTGGTGGTGGCAGCGGATGGGTGGCAGCGGATGGGTGGCAGGTGGCTGGTGCTGGTAGGTGGCTGGTGGTGGCGAGTGATGGACGGTGGTGGCAGGTGGGTGGTAGTGGCGGGTAGGTGGCGGCTGGTGGTGGCGGGCGGTGGATGGTAGTGGCGGGTGGCGGGTGGATGGCAGGTGGGTGGTGGTGGCTGGTAAGTGGCAGGTGGGTGGCGGTGGTTGGTGGGTGGCAGGTTGGTGGTGGTGGTGGCGGGTGGTGGTGGTGGTGGTGGTGGCAGGTGGGTGGTGGCAGGTGGTGGTGGGGGTTGGGTGATTGGTGGTGGGTGGCGGAAAATGGTGGCGGGTGGTGGCTAGTGTTGGATGGTAAAAAAAAAAAAAACTCAAAACTCAAAACGGAAACACATTTTTTGAGTTTACATTTTTTGGCCAAATTTACAAACTGAGACCACTGATTTATAAATCAAAAATTTACCAAACAATTTTTTATTTGAGTTTTTAAAATTTTTGTAAATATAAACAGAAAACTGAAAACGTAAGTGTTACCAAACGGCACCTAACCAACTATGAAAAAAAATTATTTTTATTTTTATTATTTCTTACCAAAATATCCCATCCAAACGGAGAATTAGTTGTATTTTTTTTTTTTTTTTGAGTCAACGGATAAGAAATTATTAATAAATATTTTAAAAATTACATTAAATTAAATAATTAGCTATACAAGAAAGTGGAATTACACATACCCGTAAGGTTAATGCCAACAACCACAACATCAATACTGGATCGAGCTCCATAGGCTTGTTTGGTATAAGTCCTCTTATTTGATTGAAAATAGTTGATACTGGTGTTTGATTGCAATTTTAGATTATTTATTATTTGATTTTTCTTTTATTTTGTTTTAGGGGTTGTTTGGGACGATCTAAATAAGTGCACTTTTTATCTTTTTACGAAATGATATGCAGAAAAGTAAAGAAGTGATGTGACGAAAAAAAGATAAAAAGATAAAAAGATGAATTATTTGAGGTATGCCAAACTTGGCCTTAGTTATAAAAAATAAAAAAAGTGAGATTTTTTTTAGGACAAATTACATATACCTCCCTTGAGGTTTAGCTAAATTACAGATACCTCTGAGGTTTCGGAAATTACATCTCGCCCCTGAAGTTTGTATTTTCATAACAATTTGCCCCTTGAGGTTTATATTTCATAACAAATTACCCCTTAATTTGTTATGCAAATATAGCATTCAGGAAAAAATTTGTAATTTCTCAAATCTCAGAGAGTATCTGTAATTTAGCCAAACCTCGAGGGGTATATGTAATTTGCCCTTTTTCTTAAGTTATAATTCGTAATTTTTTTTAACTTATATAAAATTGTTAAATACATACAATCAAAGTAGTCTCATCTCTTTCGTATTAATTATAACTTTTGAAGCTATCTTGAATATTTGCACAATAAATAAAGGATAAATTAGAAATCTACCCTTTGAAGTTTTCTTAAAATATAAATATGGTTTTGAAAATTACATCATAGATATCAATTAATCACTTTTTTCTTTAGGATACAGCACTAATAAATTTTAAATAGTGATCTTATGAATTGTTTAGTCTTCCATTTTTTCTTATAGACCCAAAGGTCTCATTCTAATATGAATTACATAAGAGGCCAAGCATAAACGCACTTGTGTTATGTGTTGAGAGACAAATGCGGGTTTTCTCATAAACTCCTTAGTGTACGTTTCTCAAACGTACCACTCCAATGTAACACTTGAAAAACGTAACACTTCAACGTAACGTACAAAACTTCTTAGTGTACATTTTTTAAATGTAATAACGTAACATTTAAAAAAAAATTCTTACTGTACTTTTTTCAAACGTAACACTCTAATCAATATAATACACTAAAAAAATTATATAGTGTACTTTTCTAAAACATAACAACATAATATTCTAGAAAAACTTCTTAGTATACTTTTCTGAAACGTAACAACATAATATTATAAAAAAAAAAAAAAAAACTTCTTAGTATATTTTTCTCAAATGTAAAATTCCAATCAACGTAACCACAAAAAAATGTTAGTGTGTTTTTCTGAAACGTAACAACATACTATTTAAAAAAAAAAAAAAAAAAAAAACTCGTTAGGTTTTTTTTTCCAAGTGTAAACTTCGATTAATGTAACACACAAAAACTCCTTAATGTACTTTTTTCAAACATAACACTCTAATGTAATATTCCAATGTAACACCAGAAAATCACACTAACAACAATGTAGATTTTCACGCTTGACAACCAACACTTCTACTACCAATTTCCCCAAAAAGAATTTTTCACCTCACTTTTACATTCTCGTCTCAAGAATGAATCAAAAAATTAAAAAAATGAATCATAAAAGGATATTCACTTAAACTCAAATGGTGCCAAATCATATAGATACAATTTTTGAAAATAAAAAAGACTAATTGGTTGATAAGAATACTCTTAGAACTAAACGGATCAACGTTCCCCCATATAAGATTTATGAGTAAAATTTTCTTTTCAACTTATCTAGTCAACTAAAAAAAATAGGGGAGGTCACAGAAAAAGGGAAGGGGGGTGGAATTAGAGTTTGATCGTAGTAACAAAATGGGTAGCTCTAAATACACCCCCAAATTATAGGTTGGACACCCCATAACTTAAGACACCCCAAGTAAAAATTATTATTTTTTTTATTCACTTTGACCACCCCAAATAATACCAATCTTATTCTCACCCATTCCAATCAGCCTTTGTCACCACCGAGCTACTTCTGCCACCACAAGGCCACTTCTGTTGCCGCTTTCTAACTGCCGACAACCCTGTTCCGCTATTCGCTGCCACTACTCTCAAATTTTCTTCTTTTCTTTTTCTTTATCATCTCCCTCTTCTTTCTCCTAAAACCCTATATCTCTTTTTATTCTTCCTTCCAAAAGAGGGGCTAGGATAGGGGGCTTGTAATGAAGACGAGTTGTATTGGATAAGGGGGTCGTGGTCATGGTCGCAGAGGAGTAGAAGACGAAGAATGGAGATGAGGCAACAATAAAAGGGAGAGAAAAAGAAAGAACATGCAACGACTGTTGGACAATATTCACTATATTTGAAAAATAAATTCTATTGCGTACTAAACAACAAACGGAATATTAAAGAAATAAAGGAAATGAAAGAACTTGTTTGATTACAAAAATCAAACCAGAAAAATAAAATAAAATAAATAAAAACAGATTTTATTTTGTTACAAAAACAAAATTAAAATCTGATGTAAATAAACAAATTAAACAAAAAAATAAATTAAACAACTTACCTGATTAATTTCTTCGAATAATAATCTGATCAAGTTCAGTGTTCGACACTGCGTCTTTAAGACAAATTCGTCATCTCCTCGGTGCTTTCAAAATATGGACGTCTATCTCCCAGGATAAAATGGTCAATCAACATATAAATGCAGTACTACAATTTATTTATTCAACGAACACATTTAGTGTGTACACTCTTCCAACAGAAAAATAATAGAATAAATGCAGCAAAATGCAGAGATGATATTGCAGCAATGATGAACGAAAAAATTGGAATCAAACATCAAACGAGGGCTGGTTTATTTATAGAAGGATTGGTGACTTTTCAATTTGAATCCAACAAGTAGCAATCTGTTTTGAACAGATACAGTATCTGTTTGGCACTGTTTGAACAGGTTTTAATCTGTTCGGTTTTGAATTTTGAACAAAAACCGAATCTGTTACACAGATTTGAATTTGCTTCAGACAGATAAATTCTGGACATATTTGAATTAAACTGTACATGTAACAACCCCAACCTCTGATTAACGTTAATCCGTACTTAATTATGTCTGATGGTAATTTAGGAAGGATTTGGGATTAATTTACATGTGTATTGCATTATTTTTGTGTTTCTATCTATTTGACTGCTAATGATCTGTTCATATTTTATGTTTTAAACTGCAAATTGAAGACCTTATCGGCGGCCGAATCCGGAACTGATTAGTGTTTTGTGTTAATCAGGATTAATGTGATTTTATGGTAAAGTTAGTTGAAATTTGATTTGGTATGATTAAATTGGATTAAATAAGCTAAATTCTATTAGTTGGACTTATCTACCATTTTGCCACTTAGTAGACAATCCTAGGCCATTGTTTACTCTCCATGTTATGTGTTGACATCATTTTCATCCATCATCCTAAGCCAAAACCGACTAGAGAATGAGAGAATTAGGAGAAAATAGAGTTCATCAAGAATTGCTTGGAAAATTGGAAGAATTAAAGAGTAATTTGCATATTTGAGCTTCTAGGCTTGGAATTCAAGGTTTAAGGTAGGAGACTCACCCTTTTAATTGAGAGTTTGAGTTGTTCTTGCATGATTCATGGTAAGGATAGTGATTTAAGGCATGAATTAGCTTAATATGTTGAATTGAGTAGGAAATCATGCATGCATGTTCATATCTTAGCATTTTGAAGTGTCTTCATGGAAGTTCTTGCATGCAAGCCCATATTCTAGCCTTAGTCCATGAATTCATCATGATTTTGAGCTCAATCTTACATTTGGTCATGTTTTAGATCATTGGATTTAAAATGAACACTTGCATGTTATGCTCTTGTTTTGTTCTTGAAGTTTTATTTGAAATTGTGTTCAATTGACTCACCTTTGGGCTTTGATTTTACAAATTGATCTTTGAAACATCTTATACTATGAGTTTACAAGTGTTTCCCAGAAAATGGGCCCAAGAGGTCGAGTTTTAAGGTGTTGAATGCTTGGTTTGAGCTTGGGAGGCAAATCTGGAAATTCCAGAATTTGGCTTCCTCGCTCGAGCGAAGAATTTCACGCTCGAGTGACCATCATTTGTTCAGAGCTCCGCTCGAGCGAAGGAATGGTGGCTCGAGTGTAAATTGCAAGCTCTCAGGTTTTTGGTGCACGCAAACACACGCTCGAGCGACGAGACCTACGCTCGAGCGAAGAGCTGTGTCTCACGCTCGAGCGTAAAATTTCAACAACCAATACTTTTGCATTTTTACAGACCGCTTGAGCAAAAGAGTCTACGCTCGAGCGACCCCTCTATTTTGACAAGCTCGCTTGAGCGAAGGAAGCCAGGCTCGAGCGAGATCCCTGTTTTCAGCAAGTTTTGAAAAATATTTTCCAAGGCATCTTTGCATCCTCATTCCATCCTAGGCATTCTTAGGCCATGTTTAAGACTCTTTAGTGGGGATTTAAAGTTAGAAACACACTAAGAACCAACAACGTAAGTTTTGTGCAATTAGAATGTGTGTTTCAAGTGTGTGTCCGTTATGTGTTATGTAGGTCACGTGCCGCGTATCGTGTGATCAATCTGCTCCGTCTGTCTATTTCAAGGCCAACTGTGAGTAATAACTTAGTAAAGTTATGTTCAAACTGTATCTACTTTCTGTGTGATAAAACAAGATCTGTTTTCTGAAATGATATATTCTGTACAATGAATGATTGTTCAATTTCTGATATGTATTCGTGACATCCTTAGCATCATGTGATATCTGTTAGCTGTTACCCGGTATCGGAGGTTCCTTTATGGAACTTATTTCTGTCTGCACTCCGTTACCTGTACCGGAGGCCCTGTCACGGGGGCTCAACTTCTATTCTGTTGCCCAGATCCGGAGGTTCCTTTATGGAACTGGTTATTCGTAACCTCACGTGTATACGTTCTGTTCTGTTCTGTTATGTTCTGTTAATGCTAATGGATGTATCTCGTAAACTTAATCATGACTTATGATTTCTGTCTGTATATGATCTGGACAAATGATGAATTTGATACAAATCTGAATTATGATTTCTGAATCTGTACGAACTCATTCATTGAAACCCTTTACTCTATTATTATTCACTGGGCTTTCGCTCACAGTTTATATTATGTATGTAGGTGAGCCGGCACATGACTAGAGCCAGAG
Organism: Camellia sinensis; assembly: GCF_055761805.1. NCBI lineage: Eukaryota > Viridiplantae > Streptophyta > Magnoliopsida > Ericales > Theaceae > Camellia > Camellia sinensis. Next base: position 75,129,978 of record NC_138963.1, read on the forward strand.
TTGACGGCCTTCTGTTTTGTTTTTGTCAGCCAACTGTTGTGCCTCTCGAGGAGGTTTTGAATGAAGCCTAAAGCCATGGCTGTTTTTGTATTCATGCTAGTCTTTGTGTATGCTCCGTAAAGTCAGGTCTTGGGAAGTACTTTCTATAAATACCTTGTAAATATTGTGTATCTGGACTGGCATGTTTATGTATATATAAATAAGTTTTGAAATATTCTGTCCCATGTATGTTATCACAGCTCATTGGACCTTGTCTATTTTGTATTATTGCTTCCGCAGCCCCTTATTATTTGCTAATTTGTTCAGAGGCCTTTGGTAATCCACGGATTACTGGCCGGTTACGGTGCTAAACCTACAGGGGCGGGTTTGGGTCATGACAAAGTGGTATCAAAGCACGTGTTTTACCGTACACACAGGTCCGTATGAGCTTAGGATGTCCTAGTAAGGGTTAGGGGCATTCCATCTGCATGTGTGAGTGTGTGGTAATGCAACTGAATATGAAAATTGAATGTACATTTGAATCAAATGAATTGAAGGAAACTGTAGACACCCCATTTTTGACCGACTTTAAGACTCAAACGTCACCGATTGAGCGTTCGGTGATGATGCATATTGTGCTCGTTCTGAGGTTACGGAGTCTCGGTTAAGAGCCTTGCCTCCGGACTTCGGGACTCTTTTGTGCTTTGTCTTGGCTTGTGAACCAGGTCCTGTTTTCTCTGTTTTCTTTCCAAAGGGAGGGAGAGGTCTTGAAGACTATCTCTCAGTGGCCGTAGGCTACGTTTCGTGGTCGTAGGCCACTATTCCTGTTTGGAGACCAGTTTCTAGTTTTCGGAGCCGTCGGCCGTGCGCCTCGGTTCTCCATTTGCTACGATTTTTTTAGCACACACCTTGTTCCCTCTCCCTAGAGGGTCACTGTGGCCTGGGAGACCACCTTTGTGGTCGCACGCCACCTCCAGTGCCTAACAGCCTATTTTTGGGGCACCCAGCTGCGCGTTTTGGCCCCCGAACCTTCGTTTTGCATTGGTGTGGGTTCATTTTTGGCATGGACCCTAGTTTCTTTGTTAGGAAGGTGGTACTATGGTAGGAGACCACATTTTCTTCTTGGAGACCACCTTTCTCTTCGCCGCCTGGTTTTCTTGTTAGAGAACTGGTCTCCCTCACTTTTGGGCCACAATTTCTGGTCTCCCATACCACCACTGAGTTGCATTCACCTGGGAGACCACCAATCTTGGTAGGCCGACCACCTTTTTTGCTTGACCCTTTTGACCCCTTGGTCTCCCTCACTTTCGAGCCACAATTTCTGGTCTCCCATACCATCACTGAGCTGCATTCACCTGAGAGACCACCAATATGGGTAGGCCGACCACATTTTCAGCTTGAACCTTTTGACCCCTGGTCGACCGACCACCTGAACTGGTCGGCCAGCCTTCTGCTTTTTTGTCTCAATGAGTTGAAGCCAGCTGTGCCAGCTGGAAGCCTCAGAATGCATCCTCCATACACGTGTATGAAGGATGTTTAAGCTAGCTTTTAAGCTTCTTTGAGAAGCTTTAGATCTTCTCCTCTATAAAGGGAAGGGCCCTCTTCCATTGCTAGGTTCAGAATTTTTCTTCAAGGCATACATACACTTCCCTCTCTATTTCTCTCCATTTTGGCTCCAAAGGTCCCTTGTTCTTGCACCATTGCACTACACCTCTTAGCCTAACCTCTCCATCATCCATCCAAGCACCTTGGAGCTCATTTTCAGAGGTTGAAGACTTGCTATCTTGGTCCAGAAGTTGCTGATTCCTTTGGCTACAAGGGTAACACTCCATTTCCCTTTTTTTGACATTGTTTTGCTTCATAGTTTAGCTCTATTTTCAAGCATATTTAGGCTTTGTCATAAACTAAAAAAAGTCTTGTTTTGATCTTCTAAACATGTTTGTTTAAGACTATATTTCTGTTGGGAGTCATCTACCCCCTTGAATGCTTCATTTCCTCGTGTTTTGAGCTATGCTTTAGAGCATTTGTGTCGGCCTTGGTTTGGCCTTTTAGCCACTGAAATCCACTGGATTTTCAGTGGCTAACATGTGTCTTTGAGCCTCAAAATCAGAGAGGGGTGACCCTCTCACCCTTTGTTCTCTTTACTAGCTTTCTTGACCTTCCAAAGGAGCCCCTGTTTGCATGTTTCAAAGCCATGCTCCAGGCCATTTTTGATGAGTTTTGTGACTTGCATGACCTCTATCCAAAGGTGGTTTTTCCATATTAGATGTCTATTATGCATGTGTAGAGTAATCTTCTTCAAGGCCTTTCAAAGGGGCCTTCACATGCATGCTTCCTAGACTAATTTCAGGCCCTTTTTAGTGAGTTTTAGGGCCATCATAACCTCTGTCCAGAGGTGGTTTTTCCATTTTGTATGTCTATCTTGCATGTGTAGAAAAACCCTCTTATTGGCCTTTCAAAGGGACACATCATTCTTGCATGCATTGACTGAGTTTCAGTGAGTTTTTGGGCATTATTTGGCATGGCATACTTTTGTTTTTGGCTGGTTTGGTGAGCTCTCATGTGCTTTATATAGTTGTAGTACAAATCATGGTTCACTAGCTTATTTTGCATGCTTTGTTGACCCTTGATTTTAGCACTTTTTGGCCTTTCCTTAAACTGATTTTGTGCATATTTTGGACTTCCCTAGCTCTATTTTTGGGTCTCATGGTCGAATGATGCTTGTTTCGCCTGCTTGTACTTCAATACACTTGCCTAGCTTTGAGATTTGAGGTCTATTGCATGCATATACTGAGGTGTTTTCATGCATTGGGTTCATTTGCATCATATTTCAGAGCCTATGTGAATGCCATATCCTCATGTTTTCTCCTCTTTAAGTGTGCTTGAGAGTTGTGCATGAATGCCTTGTTTTCGGACCATTGAATGAGCTTCATTTCCATGCACATTGAACCATCGTTTTGGGCCATTTTTCCACTGTTTCAGACTTGCCTAAGGTCTGTTTAGGGTTGGTTTTGCCATTCGTGCATTGCTTTGTGTACCTATAGTGTAACGCACTTCACTAGTTTTGGTATTCGGGCCATCTGGCATGCATTGGGTAACATATTTGCATGATTCGGGACTATTGCACATCATGTTTCAGAGCTAGAAAATGTATGCTTGTATGCCATATTTCATCCTTTGCCATGCTTAGTTAGAGTTGCATGTTATGCCTTAGGATCGGTCCATTGTATTCGTGCATGCTTGCATGTATTTCGGTTGTCTCATTTTCATCATATGGCCACTGTTGTGAGTGTGGCTGAGGTCCACTCATATTGGTGTAAGTCCATCTTGCATTATGTATGCCATTTAGTTCACGTTGTTGCATGATTTGATCATTGCATTGTGTATGCCTTGTTCGTTTCATTGTGTTTGTTAGTCTTCATATGCATTGCGTATGCCATATAGAATCATCTTGCATTGAGTATGCCATTGATTATTTCAGAGCATTGCGTATGCTAGTAGCATGTTTGCATGTCATCCCTTGCATGCTTGCGTCATTCAGTGGCACTGCATCTAGGTTGCATATTAGAGTTGCATTCATGCATGTCATGCATATTACATTGTGTTTGGAGTAGGGTTTAGTCCAAACACGGGAAACGAGGGACGTTTCGTACTCCAAGTGACGAATCGTGCCTTGATTCTCGGTCGCCGACACTCTTGACTATCCATGATAGAGTCATTGGCTTTAGTTGCTTATATGTGCATTCATGTCCCATTGAGTCGTACAATTCGACTCTTCGGCCATTATGCATCGAGATGCGTGATTGATGGCACGAGGATCGAGGACTACACTCCCTAAAGCTTGTGCAATGATAGGGAGAGTGGTCATGCACACATTTGTTGAAAATACATTGCCTTTTCTCTCTTTTGCCTTTGTTGCAAAAAAACCAGAAACCAAAGGTGGAAACTGGTCGGCCGACCAAATTTTCTGGCAGGCCGACCACCCTCTTTGGTCTCCACCGCAAACGGTGGTCGGCATGTGGTCTCTCATGCTAATAACTGGTCGGTGGCCTTCCCAAGGTGGAGTTTCAGCCTTCTGGAGCTTTGTGCAAGTTTCTGAGATCAATTGCAAACAAGGGTTAGGCGAGGCATCGCGATGGAATTTACCGACAAGGCGACTCGAGCATGCATGCATCCATTGTCATCCAAAATAGAGCCGAGGAAGTCCATTCGACATAGTTTGCATGCTAGTTTGTTGCTTACTTAGTTGATTTGTTAATTAGCTAGAATTGCGTAATAATTAGCTGTGAGTTATTATCCATTTTGGTTGTGTAATATTTATTCGGACCCTCCGAGCGAGGGCACAATTGTAATAAGCGTGCGTGTGTGTGATGTATGTCTTCCAACCCCATGTCTTTCTCCCTTTTATTTACCAGTTTATGATGGTTAGATTAGGGCATGTTTCAATTAGCATACTTATGCTGCATGTTTGCATCATTCATCTGTATTGCATGTACCGGGCTCAGCGCATCATACTAACTGCATTGTATTTCAATTCCAAGTTGAACACGTGTTAGCTGTAGCATCTCATATGCCATTCTTAGGATAGTCGAGCCTATTTCTAGTTGCATTTTGCATGTGTTGCATTAGCCATCTTAAAATGAACTAGGATCATGCATTGATTACTAACTAGTTTCTGTTTTGGCTTGGAGTACTCGGTAAGTATTTATGTTTTAGCATCCTTGCATGTGTGTGAGTGACTGCCATGATAGCATGCTTACCATGAGGCTATGTGCTTATGTGATATACCTGCCTGCGTAACAGGCCGTTACGACACCGTTACGACCGTTATGGCAGCCGCTACGGCCGACACACCTGTGAATCTCAATCACACTGCAAAAGTGGCCGTAATGGATGGCGGTAAACGCCAAAACCGTTACGTAACGGCATTACGTAACGGTTGCGGCCGCTTTTTAAAACCTTGGTGGTGACTGTCGAAGACAGAATAGGGGAGATTTTAGGGGAGAATGGGATTGTTGAGTCAGAATCTGAGGAATCTGGGAGTTTTGCTGATGAGGTATATAGTCCGAGTGACTACATTCTATCAGTAGGCCAGGTTGGGCCAAATGTGGAATTGCTGACAGGGGCAGAGCTTTGTGTGATACAGGGGAATGAATCTGGTCAGAGGATAGATGACTTGGCAGCTGTGGAAGGGGACTTTGCTAACCTCCAATTTTTCAATGAACAAGATCCAGAGAGCATAGTAGTCAACTGGTCAGATTTTGAGAAGTCAGCAGAGGTCACCGGGTGGCTTGATGACCTACCAGATGTTGTCAACGAAACTCAGTTGGGACAGGGCCTGGTAGGGGCAAGGATATCAATTGTGGTCGGAAGGGTCGGAGATCATAATGCATCGCCGGAGAGCGCTGGCGCTAAGAATTTCGCTCAAGATCTGGGCATTTTGAATACAGGAATTATAGAGCAGCCAACTGTACTGACGCAGTTGGAGCAAAAAAATATCGAAGAATTTGAGAGAATTAGAAAAGCCAAGGCCCCTGTGGGGACTGAAAGTACTGTGTGCACGAGGATAGAGAATGCTGCGAGCATGTGGACAGACGGTACTACGAGTACAAGGACAGTGGAACCGGAGCCGGACAAGTGTCTGTTGGCTACCGATGGAATGTGGTGGGAGGATGATGATCTATGTCTTGCCCACACGGATGAGGATTGGGGGAGCAACCAGCCAGACGATACCTAGTGCATCGGCGAAGTCGATCATATGACTAGAAGCGGGCAGTATTTCAAGGCCCCACATCTAGATCAGCCAGAGGCATCTGGAAAAGATAAGGAGGCGGAGAAACAGAAAGAGAAGTAACTCGAAGAAGAGACTGTACTGAAGTAGTTGAAAAAGATACAGGCAGACATCTCCATCTGGGGACTGCTTATGGCATCGCGAGTGCATCGACAAGCTGTCTTATTGGCCATGGACAAGGCCAAGCTCTCAATAGACACCACGCCCGAACAGCTGGTGGGCTTAGTTTTTTCGGGAGGGGCTACCCCGATGTTGACTTTCTCCGACAAAGAATTGCCACCTGAGGGTGCGAACCATAACAAGCCACTCTACATCTCTGTGGAGTGCAGAAACAAATGGATACCCGTGGTGCTTGTCGACACAGGGTCCGGCATCAATGTGTGCCCAGCAAGGACTACAGATGCAATCGGTTTAAAGACCGCGGACTTTGTGTCGACAGCCCAGGTGATTCGGGCATATGATAACACAAGCAGAGAAGTAATGGGGACAGTGAAAATTCAGACCAAGGTTGGGCCGGGACAGCATGAGGTAGACTTTCACATCTTAGAAGTTCCTGCAACCTTCAATCTACTTTTGGGGCAGCCGTGGTTGCACCAAGTAAAGGCAGTTTCGTTCACCTTGCATCAGATGGTGAAATACCCCCATGGGAAGGGAGTAGCCATCGTTTTTGGAAATTCGTCGATCCATCCACCGCCAGAAGTATCTACGCCAGTTTTGGAAATTGAGCACGGTATGGAGAATGTGTTCATGTCGGGTTTTACCCTGGCTGAGGCCCGGGTCGTACAGAACATCTTAGCTATTAATGAGGGGGTGTATGTTAGCGCACAATCAGTATACCTCATGAACAAGCTTCAACACATCCCTGGGATGGGATTGGGAAAGAGCGGCCGGAAGGGCATTGCAACGTTGACCGAAGTGCCACACAACCCGCATACCTTTGGCTTGGGTTATCTGCCCACCAAAGAGGATTGGGTAAGGAAAGGTAAGGAGATAGCTGGGAGAGCCAGAGCAAAGAAGGCTGGGAAGCCATATGAGTTAATGCACCGACCCATCCAGGGTACCCTAAACGGACGCTTTGTCCGGGAGGGGAAGGACTTTCCATTTTGTGGCTTCCTGGAACCATGGTTGAACGCGGAGAGGAAGCGCGTGCCAAGGTTTGAGATCTTTTTCGACCTACAGTTATCCGGGGATGACGTTGCCGAAGAGTAGATGGACCCATTAGCTGAGGCTGAGCAGAGCAAGAAAGTGGAGTCTGAGGACGCCAAAAGTGAAATGGGGGTAGCGCTGGCATGTTTACTTTTAGATCCTCCGATCGAACAGAAGTTCTTGAGGGATAACTTCTCGGTATACGTGATCAAGAATGAAACGGCTGCGGGCCTACCAGCAAATATTTTGGATGCATCTATCGCACCCTCTCTCATTTGGCAGTATGAAGAGGGATTTTTGTCAAGCAGCATCGGGTCAGGTAGTGAGCCAGAATCTGATTCCACTGAGTCTGTTGAGTCAGAATCAGGTTCTAGCTCGACCGAGTCTGAGTCTGGTATTCCAGGGGGTGATAACTCGGATACCACAGTCCTGTCCAGGTCGTCTTTTTCTTTCTCTTTTGAGTCTGTTGTAACCGAAGAATCGGACGATTTGGATGTGCTTAATGAGAATGATGTGGCTGTGGTTTCTGAGTACTTTTCTGTGCCCTTGATTTATTGTATTAACTCAGACTTTCAAAATTTTGATAAAAACGACGAGGAAGAAATTCCTCCGGTTTTACAACGCTTAATTGAACAAAAGTAGGAAAGATTTATTAAACCCTTAATGGATGAAATCACGACTGTGAATATTGGTACTGAGGAGGACTCGCGACTGGTCCAGATCGGGTCCACGCTGTCTTCGGAGGAACGCAAGTGCTTAGTCGCTTTATTAAAAGATTTCAAAGATGTTTTCGCGTGGTCCTACGAATACATGCCTGGAATCGATCCTGAGATTGTACAGCACCGGATCCCTCTTGACCCCGAGGCCTGACCCGTTAAACAAAAACTCAGAAGGATCCGCCCGAACTGGGCTCTCAAGATTAAAGAAGAGATCACCAAGCAAATTGACGCAGGTTTCCTGCTAGTATTCGAATACCCAACTTGGTTGGCCAACATCATTCCGGTGCCGAAGAAGGATGGTAGGATCCGGGTATGCGTGGATTTTAGGGACTTGAATAGAGCTAGTCCGAAGGACGACTTCCCCTTGCCGCATATCGATAAGTTAGTGGCCTTCACAGCGGGGCATGCTTTGCTTTCGTTCATGGATGGCTTTTCGGGCAACAACCAGATAGTGATGGCACATGAAGACCGAGAAAAGACTGCATTCACCACCCCGTGGGGGACCTACTGCTACAGAGTGATGCCGTTTGGGTTGAAGAACGCTAGAGCTACATATCAACGGGCAGCGACCACAATATTACACGACATGATCCACAAAGAGGTTGAGGTGTATGTGGACGACATGATTGTCAAGTCCAAAGAAAGAGAGGGCCACTACATCGCCTTGCAAAAGTTCTTTCAAAGGATCAGAGAATTTCGGTTGCAGCTGAATCCTCAGAAGTGTACGTTTGGTGTTACAGCAGGGAAAATGCTAGGGTTTCTGATTACACAGAGAGGTATCGAAGTCAACCCTTTCAAAATCAAGGCCATCCTAGAAATGCCACCACCAATGACTGAAAATGAGGTGCGAGGCTTTCTGGGTAAAGTACAATTCATAAGGCGGTTTATCTCAAAATTAACCTTGACTTGTAAACCACTTTTTGGTCTCCTGAAGAAAGGAAAGAAGTTCCAATGGAACGACCGATGCCAAGCTGCTTTTGCACAAATCAAGGAATACTTACAGAACCCACCTGTGCTGTCACCACCTGAGCCAGGGAAGCCGTTGATTTTGTATCTTTCATTGACTGAGACCACAATGGGCTGCATGCTTGGGCAAGAGTCTGAGGACAAGGTGGAGAGGGCTATCTACTATCTGAGCAAAAAGATGTTGGAGTATGAAACCCGCTACACACCGTTGGAAAAGGCTTGCTTAGCCTTGGTATGGGCTACCAGGAAGCTGCGGTACTATCTGTTAGCTCACTCTGTAATGCCGATTTCAAGATTAGATCCCATCAAATATCTCTTCGAGAAACTGGCACTTACGGGTAGGCTAGCTCGTTGGTTGCTGTTGCTTTCTGAATTCGAGCTGAAATATGTAACGCGCAAGTCAGTCAAGGGAAAAGCGGTAGCGGAGTTCTTAGCCGATCATCCAGTTGAAGGAGGTGAAGCAGTTGAGTACTTATTCCCAGATGAGGCCATTTTGCATATTGAAGATGAGTTTTGGACGATGTACTTTGACGGAGTGTCGAACCAGTATGGGTATGGAATAGGGGTGTTGCTGATAGCACCTGACAATTCCCGTATCCCTTTAGCATTTAAACTCTGATTCAAAATCTCGAATAACGAAACAGAATATGAGGCATGCATTGCCGGTCTAGAAGCGGCCCTGGAACTAGGGGCAAGATGGTTGGACGTCATTGGGGACTTGAATCTTGTTGTATCCTAAGCTAAGGGGGATTGGAAGGTCAAAGAGGAAAAGATGATAATGTACCACCAGACCTTGGACCTGCAGATTCCTCAGTTTGAGAAGCTAAACTTCACTCATCTACAAAGAGAAAACAACAGGTTCGCAGATTCACTAGCAACTCTATCTTCCATGATAGACATCCCGTTTGGAGTCCGGATGCGTCCAGTCATTATCGACCAGAAATTTGTGCCGGCTTACGAGTCGATTGCTGCTATAGATGAGGTTCAAGATGAGAACCCCTGGTATTACGATATTTGGAATTTCTTAGAGAAGGAAGCATATCCACCAGGGGTAAATGCCAAGGATAAAAGGGCAATCAGAAGAATGGTCGTTCAGTTTATCATCTGCAGAGGTAAATTGTATAAGAGAGGTCATCTGGGAATGCATAAGCTGTGCGTTGAAGCTGAAGAATCAAAACGCCTGATGAAGGCCATTCATGGAGGGGAATGCGGTGCGCATATGAACGGGGTAATGCTAGCGCGAAAGATCCTCAGACAAGGTTATTATTGGTCCACCATAGAGGAGGATTGTATCGACTTTGTTCGGCGATGCCACAAGTGTTAGATCCATGCAAACCGCATGAACATTCTGCCGTCGAAGCTGTACAATATGACTTCGCCATGGCCATTTTCAGTTTGGGGAATCGATGTGATCGGGGTTGTCACTCCAAAGGGGTCGAATGGGCATGAGTTCATCCTAGTCGCGATAGATTATTTCACGAAGTGGGTTGAGGCCCAATCTTATGCAGTGTTGAAGGCGTCGCACGTTGCAAAGTTTATCAGAAACAACATCATCTGTCGTTATGGGGTCCCAAACGAGGTCATTTCAGATAATGGTTCCCACTTCAAGAAGGAAGTGATTGACTTGTTGGAGAAATACAACGTGGCTTTTCATAAGTCATCCACATACCGGCCGCAAACCAATAGAGCAGTTGAGGTCGCCAACAAGAACATCAAGCACATACTGCAGAAGATGGTGGAAACCTACCGGGATTGGCTAGATAAGCTGCCGTTTGCGCTGTGGGGTTACCGGACGTCAATTCGAACTTCTACTGGGGCGACTCCGTATTCATTAGTTTATGGGATGGAGGCCGTTCTACCTATCGAGATTGAGGTTTCGCCTTTACGAGTGTTGGCTGAGTGTCAAATAGTCGATGCAGATTGGCAGCAGAGCAGATTTAAAGAACTCATGCTTTTTGATGAGAGAAGACTGAAAGCACTGTACCATGTTCAAGGTTATCAGCGCAGAATTGGCAGGGCTTTCAACAAGAAAGTTAAGTCCAGAAATTTGAAAGAAGGAGATTTGGTGCTCAAGGACAACCGAGCTCCCATCCACGACCCTAGAGGCAAGTTCAGACGCAATTGGATTGGCCCTTACATCATCAAGTCTATCTGGTCAGGTGGAGCTGTGGTTCTGATGGACCTAGATGACCTAGAGTTCTTACAGCCGATCAACATGGACAAGTTGAAGAAATATTACCCCTGAGAGGCTCGCTAGGCCGAAAACCCAAGAGGGCGACCTAGGCAAAAGTCAGAGCACAAAATTTTTTTTTTGAAATTATAAAAACTGAGCTCGCAAGGTTGAAAACCCGCAAAGGGCGGCTTTGGCAAAAGTTAGAGCGTAAAAGAAGAGTGAAAATACTCGAGTGAACCCGAGCCTGAACTACGTAAGGCTTGATTCCCATCTTTGGGATACGTAGGCAACTTCATCCTGAAGTTCAGCCATAAAATTTTCCCCAATCAACTTTGTCCATTTGATCATCTTGGCCATCTTTGTCTATTCAGCATTCAAGAGTTCAGTTATGATCTCTGGTGCAGTGCTTTTCAGACTAAGGACAACTTTCCGTTGCTGTGCAGTGCCGCGGTACTATTCAGACTAGGGGCAACTTTCCAGTTGCTAGGATCCGAGGTTGTGCATCTTAGTGACAGATTTCAGGCGTGTCCAGTTCTGATCCATATCGAAAATGGTTTTGAAAAGTTTTAATAAAAGTTGACTTTGTTCAAAATTAATCTTTTTACAACTTAGACCATTTTTGGACCAAAGCAGAAAATTTTTAGTACCCACAACCTTCAATTTCATTGATTTCAATACAGAGTTCTCCTGCTCTTGCATACAAATTGAAGTTGCTTTTTATTACATTCATAAAGAAAACTTGAAAGTACTAATAAAGCAATAAATTCGGGGCATAGATAAGTCAGGTGTTCTTGCGCCCCCTCCTAGAGTTGGTCGAAGCCTCCGATGCCAAAGTGGGCCCTTCTTGTGCCTCTTTATTGAGCCAATCCAAGCACTCATCAGACAAAGTGCAATTGAAAGTGAAAACGGGGGCCAGGAGCTCTCTAGTCCTCCATGTTGTGGCATACCGGGCAAGCTGTACACCTCGGGCTGGGAATGCAGCAGGGTACTCTATCCCCTCTGGCGGGCAAGTCTGATCATGCCCGAACTAGCGCCGGAACCGAAACAAAAAATAGAAGACACAGTGTGTCATGCCAATCAATTAAATCCCAGGTTAACGGGTAATGTTGTAACTCATTGCCGACAGATTGAGCCAAGGACAGCGCCAAGCGATGTGGTTTGCAGACAAACTGCACATCCAGTTGTACCACCACCCCTCATCCAGGGCATCGACTAGGCGTTGTCGAAAAAAGTAGCCGTGAGTTGAGTATGCTGGGCAAGACTCCACAATCTGTAACTTGTCCATCAACCACACCTGGGGAGGGATGAAAAATGAGAGAATAAAGAATACAGAGATGTATGATGAGAGAAAAGAAAGAAAAGGGTTTTGTGAGAAAAATTGAGCCTGAGGGCCGAGTGATGTGAGCTATACATATGTAAGATTGGGTGGGAAACATTACTTGCAATAGTAGTGAGCTCCCCGCAAGCCTAGCTGTCTCCCGACGAGAAGCGTCTAAGCCCATCAATGTCTCAGCCAATGTCATGGCAATGCAGCTCTTGCCCTCCTTCAAACCTTGGGCAACCTCGATCAACCGGACACTGAATCCACCGGAGCCCGGGGCAAGCAAGAAATAAGATAGCAAGCATAGGCAAAGCGCGTGTCGCCGATAGCCCTGCCAATGATGGTCGCCGCGGTCACCAGCATCAGAAAACCAGCGAACCAAGCTTGGGATGTCCAACTCCCCGTCGTGAATCAATGATTGAGCGTCATGCAAAGTGAGGCCGCACATTCGTCCTAGGGCTTGGACGTGGCCAAATCGGAGTTGAGGCAAGATTTCCTTATTGCGCTCGGATTCCATCAAAGCTTGGAAATCTTCGAAAGTAGGACGCATCTCTTGCCCGTTAAAGCTAAAAACGCATGTTACCAGATTCCAAAACCTTGCCGCGGCATGGAGGAAAGGAAGATGCAGTGGAGTACGGCCCAGCGTAAATAGTGCATTCAAGCCGAAGCCCCGGAAGTTCAACTTTTCCGAGCCATCCAGAGAAGCAATCCAAGCTGTGAGATTTTGGATGAAGAACGCCTCCATTTTGATGCAAAACTGAGATGAAATGAATGAACCACGAGGGTGGAACTTTTAAAGAGGATAAGGCACTGTTCGGGGGACACGTGTCGAAAAGCTGGTGGTTGCCAAACCAGGTGGTCGACCGACCACCTTTTCTGGTAGGCCAACCACCCTTGGTCTCCAATGAAAAAAAAAGTTGGTCGGCCAGTTTCCTTAGGTGGTCAGCCATAGAGAGAAACAGGGCTTTGGTCTTGTCCTAGCTTCTAGAAGAGAGTTCCTAGCATTTCCATGCGTCGGGAGTGTTGAAGGTTCGAGTTTACCTCAGTTTCGGATACGTTTCGTCACCCAGATCGTCTGAAATGCATTTGTTTATCGAGTTGTTGTTAAGTCCTGCTTATCGAGTTGTTGTTTTTGCTTATCAAGTTGTTATTTTGCTTACCGAGTTGTTTTGCTTATCGAGTCGTTAGGTTTTGTCAAGTTGTCGAGTTTTGTATATCGAGTTGTTACTCTTTGTTTACTCAACGTTGTTGTGTCTTGCTTATCGAGTTGTAAACTTGCTAAGGCTTTCTTGTTTCTTAATAAGTTAAGTTGTTTAGTTTGTTGCGTCGGTTCACTACCTGACTTGGTAATTTTTTGATGCACAATTCCATTCAATCTCATTTTCGTGCAAAATGATGCGATGCGATGCTAAGAACATAAAATACAACATTTTTTTGAACAAAAGTTGTTTCATTCCATCATGCTTCCCTTTGTTACAACATTTTACAACAAGGGTACAAGTTTTACAGAAAATAAAACTGCCTAATAATGTACAATGTGCTACAACTACTAGTAAAAAAGGAAATAAAGTAGGAACAGCTGCATCAATACTATCAAGCGCAGGAATAAGAGGCCCTCTTCGTCCTCTTCTGGGGAACAACCTCTGCACCAACATCATCATCGGAATTGGAGTCGCCACCCTCGGAATCCTCCTCGGCATCATCTCTACTACCAGAACCGGAACCAGAGTCATCCTCTCTGCCAGCGGATGTCTCTGACTGGGGATGTGCAGACTCCTTCTCCTCGCTAGACTCCTCCTCTATGACAGGTGCTCTGCATCCGCCTCGGCCGCGAGTCGAACCCCCTCTCCCAGCTCTCCGAGAAGGCCTGGATGGCTCGGCCTGTGGCCCAGTATGTAGCAGAGGCATCTGAAAAGAAAAAGGGCAATTTGAATACATCAGCCAAAGTATGTATATCAAATGCAGATGCAAGAAAACTACATAGAGTGGGTGTATGCAGATACAGTACATGAATGTGATGTGTGTCAGATGTGCTCTACACATACAGTCAATCAATGCAGTGAAATGTTCAAGTTCAGCATGTCATCAGAAGTATGATAAATGCAAGAAAACTAAAGAGTACCGGGACACCGACGATGGACAACTGCGTCTCTCTCCGCAGGACCATGCCCTCGAGTGAGGCTACTAACCCGAGTAACCCCTCCGTATACTCCCTGGATGGCTGCAGATACAAGCTCAAGTCACCAATGAGTAAATGAATGCTTAAGTATCTGAGTGGTAAATGAAAAGCAGTGGAACATACCAGTGGTGAGTCAAGATCACTGACGTATCGGTGATCGGGCATAGGGGGCTCTATAGGAATCAGGTAGGAAGTCCCGTATCGCCATCCTGTCAACTCAGTCGGGATATCTGGACATCCGGCGTGATAATAAGTCGGGGGAATTGGGGGGACCAGTCCAGCCCCATCTCTCGATGTGCCAGCCCTGCTGGTCGAAGGAATATCTGCAGCCCGGGCCCGGCTCGATGATGGCATGCCAGCAGACCTCCTCGTGGGAGTATGGACACCTGTCAATGGAGGCATCAAGTATGTATGACAGTAAGTCGTGTACTCCTCCTCCTCCAAATGTAGAAGTACGTCGGTACCCAACATGGCGCTATCAACATCCTGGGGAGTGAGCCCCTCAGTAGACCGCATATCGTCCGGAGGTGCTGCGGGGACACTCTGCTTGGGGTAGCCCATAGTCTGGCGCATGAAGTGGTCCCCCAGAAACCAAGCCCTACTAGCGGGCCCCTCAAATAGGATCCTATACCGAGAAGCGGCCCATCCCCCAGCAAACTGAAATCGGGTATCTCTACCCAAGGGCGCCCAGGGCTGCCATGTGATCTGCGGATAACCAATGCATGAGCCGATTAGAAATCATAAATGTGCAAGATAAATCAAAGATGAAAACATGGAGAACTGAGAGTGCTGAATTACCTCGGTCGTCCGCACTGTGTCAACAAACTGCCACAGGTAGGGCAAATCTCCCGGGCCCTCGGCCGGTACTGGCCCTCGAATACGAGCGAGTAAGGAATCGTGAAAGGCACCTCCACCTCAAGCTCCGGGGCTAGTGTCGGAAAGTATGTGAAAACCCATAGCTGTGGAAAACAGGGCAATATCCATCAGAATACAGAATGCCGAGTACAGAATGTGAATGCAGAATGTACAGAGAACGCAGAATGCTGAGAGCAGAATGCAAAGCACAGAATGTAAAGTGTACCGTGTGTGCAGTGTACAGGTAATGAAAAGCAGAAATGTAAATCAAGAGGGCAGAAAGTACCTCCCAGGCTCTCCAATAGCCGCCAACTATGTTCCCCCGTCCGCGGGAGATCGCACTCATGTAGCAGTAAAGGGTAGCCAGACCGGCGCCACCCTAGTCATACTGGCTGACCTGTGATAGGTCTACTAGAGCACTCAACAGTTAAAGTCCAACGGTGTTCCCCTTATCGGAGAACAGAGTGGTCCCGAGGAGAAACATTAAAAACCCACGAGTGTACTGTGCAATCTCCTCGAGAGTCTCGGGCACAGTCTCCCTGTACTGTGTGGAGAACCAGGTGTATTGGACTCTACCCGAAGATCTGTCAATCGGTGGGCGAGCTCCCAACAGATAGATCCAGGCAGCCTCCTACTCGCCCATATCCTCATCGTAGGGGATCGGCCAGCCTCCTACGTCAAGGCCTGTCAGCACGGCAAAGTCGAACGGGGCCATCGTCATATCCCCGGTAGCTGAGAAATAGAAGGAGTTGGTGGTGTCCCACCATCTCTCTACGAGGGCGCCCATCAAGGTCCTGCTCGCCGAATAACGTGATATCCCCGTGTAGAAGGGTCCGAACCCTGCCTGGTCAACCAGATCGCGAACGGCCTCTGGGAGCTCCGCGTACCACTCCCTGGCGATGATCGATCCATATTCTCGTGTAATACGGGAAGATACCTGCATTCAGAATGAACACATGTATTCAATTTCAAAATAAAGTATATGAGCTGTGTACAAATTAAATCAGATACAATGCTATGAGCTGCGTGTTGAACATGAAGTATATGGGCTACATATTCAGAATTGAAGTGTGTGAGTTGCGTGTTCAACATAAAGTATATGAGCTGTGTGTTCAGAATTGAAGTGTGTGAACTGCGTGTTCTGTGTGTTCAACATCAAGTATTCGGGCTGCGTGTTCAGACTTCAAAGACATTGAGTTGTGTGTTCAACTCTCAACCAGTGTGTGCTGTGTGTTCACCTCAAAATTTGGGCTGCGTGTTCAGACTTCAAAGACAGTGAGCTGCGTGTTCAACTCTCAACCAGTGTGTGCTGTGTGTTCACCTCAAAATTTGGGCGGCGTGTTCAGAAATTCAACAGTTTGGGCTGCGTGTTCAACTCTCAACCAGTGTGTGCTGTGTGTTCACCTCAAAATTCGGGCTGCGTGTTCAGACTTCAAAGACAGTGAGCTGCTTGTTTAACTCTCAACCAGTGTGTGCTGTGTGCTCACCTCAAAATTTGGGCTGCGTGTTCAGAAATACAGCAGTTTGGGCTGCGTGTTCAACTCTCAACCAGTGTGTGCTGTGTGTTCACCTCAAAATTTGGGCTGCGTGTTCAGAAAGTCAAGTGTTTGAGCTGTGTGTTCAGGCTTCAAAAATAGTAGGCTGTGTGTTCATCTCAAAGTTCGAGCTGTGTGTTCAACATCAAGTGTTTGAGCTATAAGTTCAGACTTCCAAAACAGTGGACTGCGTGTTCATAATCAACAAGTTTGGGCTATGTGTTCAGATTTCAGAAAATAGTGGACTGTGTGTTCGCTGTCAGATAGTGGGTTGTGTGTTCATCATCAAAGTGTGAGCTGTGTGTTCAAAAATTTGAGTGCTTGAGTTGCGTGTCAACTTAACAAAATACTGTGCTGTGAGCTGTGTGCTACAATAAGCAGAAGTATGGTGTGTGAACGCGTTTAGAACGAGCAGATAAAAAATATATAGCAAAAGCATGAAATGCACGAAAAATGCAGAATACATTGCAGAAAATGTAAAAGTGAAGTACATACCTCTCGTGCCTGATAAGAGAGGTGGGACTCTGGCTCCCGCAATAATAGATCTACAGATGCTCGCTCATCAAAGTCGGTGAAGTGGTAGAAAATGGCCCGAGGAAGGGTGTGCGCCGAAGGGTCATACCTCTCGGGAATAAATGGCCGAATCCTCGGAGGTAAAGACATAATGTCTGGCCCACCCCCAGCACCTGGAGGACCTCCGCCCTGAGGAAAATGACCTGTCATTTCAAAAAAGGAGCAAAAATGAACAAAATGAGCCAAAATTGGAAAAAGTCAACAAAAGTCAACTCTCGGGAAATGAAAAAGTCAACAAAAGTCAACTCCCGAGAAAATGTTCCAAATATTGAGACAAACTTACCTCAAGTGGTGAAAATGGGGAAAGAAGCTCCGAAATCAAATTTTAATCGGTCCAAAGTGAAGAAAACTGAAAGATTTTGCGAAACAACTTTGCATGGGGCGTTGGAAAACGCGTATAGAGCGCAGATCTGAGAGGGAAAATGGTCTAGGAAAGAGGAGGAGCTAATTTCGGACCTGAAGTTGTGAGGAAAAGTGTTTTGGCCAAGTGCATTTAAAGATCCGAATGTAAAAGTACCAAACTGCCCCTGTTTTTGGCTAGGTGGTCGGTCGACCACTTTTTCTGGTAAGCCGACCACCCCCTTCTCACCAAACCTGGTCGGTGGCCCTCTAAGGTGGCCGGTGGCCCTCCTGAGTGGTCTCCCATGCCTCTTTGAGCTCCTTGCAAATTTTGGTGGTGATCAGAGTCTCCGGCTCTCGAGAAAGTACAAGGAAAGTGCACTTTCCGGCGCGAAATCCCTCCGCGGGAACTTCAACTCCAACTTTCGATGCGTGTTTCGTCGTTACTCACCGAGAGCGAGGTGTGTCCTTTTTGAATACGTTGTGACCCTTCCGGGAGGTAAACCGGAGGTTGCGATTTGAGTTGTCCTCATCAAAGCTTGCATTTCTTTGCTCAATATTTTGTTTTAAACATGCTTGTAAAGTCGCACTTATCCAGCATTGTTATACATGCCACTCGCATTGTCATGAACATCGCTTACATTATGGTGCACGTTTCACCGGTATTTTCATACCTCCATGCTTAACTTGCGTTATCACGCGCGCTTCTCTCGCATTGCGATGCACTTTCCCATCGGCACCATGTTTGTCTGCATTCAATGTAGTGTTGAACATGTGTTGCTAACTATGTTGCGCTTGTTAAGTTTCTCTCTTTTGCAGGTACGATATTGTATGTACGGTTCATTTGAAGCTGGTGTGACCAGACGAACCGCGCAGGTATTGTATCTTCTCCGTGTGAGATGTAGCGAGAACTGTGATTCTCTTACATACTTACTGCATGAAATGTAGTTGTTGCTTTGCATACTTATTTAAAACTGTTGCATCTATTGTGAATATTTGCTTCATTACAGTTTGCTGCTTTGCATGATCATGAGTTACGTTCGACTTGGTGTATATCATTTTGCATTTTGCCCCCCGCCTGTGGGAATGCCTACGGGCGCATCTCTTTTATCTTGCCTGTTTGTCTAAGTCTTCGGCCTTGTCAAAAATGGGTCGTCTCTGGGCTTTGACATTCACTCCCGTCATTTATGACTTTCAAGTTCTGTTAAAGAGGGGCAACTGTAGACACCCCATTTTTGACCGACTTTAAGACTCAGACGTCACCGATTGAGCGCTCGGTGATGATGCATATTGTGCTCGTTCTGAGGTTGCGGAGTCTTGGCTGAGAGCCTTGCCTTCGGACTTCGGGACTCTTTTGTGCTTTGTCTCGGTTTGTGAATCAGGTCCTGTGTTCTCTATTTTCTCTTCCCGAAGGGAGGGAGAGGTCTTTAAGACCATCTCTCAGTGGCCGTAGGGTACGTTTCATGGTCGTAAGCCACTATTCCCGTTTGGAGACCAGTTTCCAGTTTTCGGAGCCGTCGGCCGTGCGCCTCGGTTCGGGACTGCTTAACTTTCTCCGTTTGCTCCGGGTTTTTTGGCATACACCTTGTTCCCTCTCCCTAGAGGGACACTGTGGCCCAAGAGACCACCTTTGTGGTCGCACGCCACCTCCGGTGCCTAACAACCTGTTTTTGGGGCACCCGGCTGCGCGTTTTGGCCCCCGAACCTTCGTTTTGCATTGGTGTGGGTTCATTTTTGGCATGGACCCTAGTTTCTTTGTTAGGAAGGTGGTACTATGGTGGGAGACCACCTTTTTTTCTTGGAGACCACCTTTCTCTTCACTGCCCGATTTTCTTGTTAGAGAGCTAGTCTCCCTCACTTTTGGGCCACCATTTCTGGTCTCCCATACCACTACTGTGTTGCATTCACCTGGGAGACCACCAATCTTGGTAGGCAGACCACCTTTTTTGCTTGACCCTTTTGACCCCTTGGTCTCCCTCACTTTTGAGCCACAATTTCTGGTCTCCCATATCACCACCGAGCTGCATTCACCTGGGAGACCACCAATATGGGTAGGCCGACCACCTTTTCAGCTTGAACCTTTTGACCCCTGGTCGGCCAACCACCTGAACTGGTCGGCCAGCCTTCTGCTTTTTTGTCTCAATGAGTTGAAGCCAGCTGTGCCAGTTAGAAGCCTCAGAATACATCCTCCATACACGTGTATAGAGGATGTTTAAGCTAGCTTTTAAGCTTCTTTGAGAAACTTTAGATCTTCTCCTCTATAATGGGAAGGGTCCTCTTCTATTGCTAGGTTCAAAATTTTGCTTCAAGGCATACATACACTTCCCTCTCTATTTCTCTCCATTTTGGCTCCAAAGGTCCCTTGTTCTTGCACCATTGCACTACACCTCTTAGCCTAACCTCTCCATCATCCATACAAGCACCTTGGAACACATTTTTAGAGGTTGAAGACTTGCTATCTTGGTCCAGAAGTTGCTGATTCCTTTGGCTACAAGGATAACACTCCATTTCCCTCCTTTTGACATTGTTTTGCTTCATAGTTTAGCTCTATTTGCAAGCATATTTAGGCTTTGTCATAAACTAAAAAAAGTCTTGTTTTGATCTTCTAAACATGTTTGTTTAAGACCATTTCTCTATTGGGAGTCATCTACCCCCTTGCATGCTTCATTTCCTCATGTTTTAAGCTATGCTTTAGAGCATTTGTGTCGGCCTTTGTTTGGCCTTTTAGCCATTGAAATTCAGTGGATTTTTAGTGGCTAACATGTGTCTTTGAGCCTCAAAATCAGAGAGGGGTGACCCTTTCACCCTTTGTTCTCTTTACTAGCTTTCTTGGCCTTCCAAAGGAGCCCCTATTTGCATGTTTCAAAGCCATGCTCCAGGCCATTTTTAATGAGTTTTGTGACTTTCATGACCTCTGTCCAAAGGTGGTTTTGCCATATTAGATGTCTATTATGCATGTGTAGAGTAATCTTCTTCAAGGCCTTTCAAAGGGGCCTTCACTTGCATGCTTCCTAGACTAATTTCAGGCCCTTTTCAGTGAGTTTTAGGGCCATCATAACCTCTGCCCGAATGTGGTTTTTCCATTTTGTATGTCTATCTTGCATGTGTAGAATAACCCTCTTATTGGCCTTTCAAAGGGACACATCATTCTTGCATGCATTGACTGAGTTTCAGTGGGTTTTTGGGCATTATTTGGCATGGCATACTTCTGTTTTTGGCTGGTTTGGTGAGCTCTCATGTGCTTCATATAGTTGTAGTGTAAATCATGGTTCACTAGCTTATTTTGCATGCTTTGTTGACCCTTGATTTTAGCACTTTTTGGCCTTGCCTTAAACTGATTTTGTGCATATTTTGGACTGCCCTAACTCTATTTTTGGGTCTCATGGTCGAATGATGCTTGTTTCGCATGCTTGTAGTTCAATACACTTGCCTAGCTTTGAGATTTGATGTCTATTGCATGCATATACTAAGGTGTTTTCATGCTTTGGGGTCATTTTGCATCATATTTCAGAGCCTATGTGAATGCCATATCTTCATGTTTTCTCCTCTTTAAGTTTGCTTGAGAGTTGTGCATGAATGCCTTGTTTTCGGACCATTGAATGAGCTTCATTTCCATGCACTTTGAACCATCGTTTTGGGCCATTTTCCCACTGTTTCATACCTGCCTAGAGTCTGTTTGGGGTTGGTTTTGCCATTCGTGCATTGCTTTGTGTACCTATAGTGTAACGCACTTCACTAGTTTCGGTATTTGGGCCATCTGGCATGCATTGGGTAACATATTTGCATGATTCGGGACCATTGTACATCATGTTTCAGAGCTGAAAAATGTATGCTTGTAGGCCATATTTCATCCTTTGCCATGCTTAGTTAGAGTTGCATGTTGTGCCTTAGGATCGGTCCATTGCATTCGTGCATGCTTGCATGTATTTCTGTTGTCTCATTTTCATCATATGGCCACTGATGTGAGTGTGGCTGAGGTCCACTCATATTGGTGTAAGTCCATCTTGCATTATGTATGCCATTTAGTTCACGTTGTTGCATGATTTGATCATTGCATTGTGTATGCCTTGTTCGTTTCATTGTGTTTGTTAGTCTTCATATGCATTGCGTATGCCATATAGAATCATCTTGCATTGAGTATACCATTGATTATTTCATAGCATTGTGTATGCTAGTAGCATGTTTGCATGTCATCCCTTGCGTGTTTGCGTCATTCAGTGGCACTGCATCTAGGTTGCATATTAGAGTTGCATTCATGCATGTCATGCATATTACATTGTGTTTGGAGTAGGGTTTGGTCCAAACACGGGAAACGAGGGACGTTTCGTACTCCAAGTGACGAATCGTGCCTCGATTCTCGATCACCGACACTCTTGACTATCCATGATAGAGTCGTTGGCTTTAGTTGCTTATATGTGCATTCATGTCCCATTGAGTCGTGCAATTCGACTCCTCGGCCATTATGTATCGAGATGCGTGATTAATGGCACGAGGATCAAGGACTACACTCCCTAGAGCTTGTGCAATGATAGGGAGAGTGGTCATGCACACATTTGTTAAAAATACATTGCCTTTTCTCTCTTTTGCCTTTGTTGCAGAAAAACCAGAAACCAGAGGTGGAAACTGGTCGGCTGACCAGATTTTCTGGCAAGCTGACCACCCTCTTTGGTCTCCACCACAAACGATGGTCGGCAGGTGGTCTCCCATGCTAATAACTGGTCGGTGGCCTTCCCAAGGTGGAGTTTCAGTCTTCTGGAGCTTTGTACAAGTTTCTGAGATCAATTGCAAACAAGGGTTAGGTGAGGCATCACGATGGAATTTACCGACAAGGCGACTCGAGCATGCATGCATCCATTGTCATCCAAAACAGAGCCGAGGCAGTCCATTCTACATAGTTTGCATGCTAGTTTATTGCTTACTTAGTTAATTTGTTAATTAGCTAGAATTGCGTAATAATTAGCTGTGAGTTATTATCCATTTTGGTTGTGTAATATTTATTTGGACCCTCCGAGCGATGGCACAATTGTAAAAAGCGTGCGTGTGTGTGATGTATGTCTTCTAACCCCACGTCTTTCTCTCTTTTATTTACCAGCTTATGATGGTTAGATTAGGGCATGTTTCAATTAGCATACTTATGTTTGCATGTTTGCATCATTTATCTGTATTGCATGCACCGGGCTCGGCGCATCATACTAACTGCATTGTATTCCAATTCCAAGTTGAACACGTGTTAGCTGTAGCATCTCATATGCCATTCTTAGGATAGCCGAGCCTATTTCTAGTTGCATTTTGCATGTGTTGTATTAGCCATCTTAAAATGAACTAGGATCATGCATTGATTACTAACTAGTTTCTGTTTTGGCTTGGAGTACTCGGTAAGTATTTATGCTTTAGCATCCTTGTATGTGTGTGAGTGACTGCCATGATAGCATGCTTACCATGAGGCTATGTGCTTATGTAATATACCTGCCTGAATGCCTGTGGGTGAAGGTTGGGTTGCTTGAGTTGGGATAATTCGTCGAAACCCGTGTTTTAGCCTACTTGCGAGTAGCAAACTTCAATCCATTTTCAAAACAAACGGATGTGCGATGCTTTGTTCCAACTTAGGCAATCCAGTCTATACTTGTATGCTGTGTGTATCACATAGTAAATCTAGGCTAATGACCGGAATAAGAATGCATAATGTTTTCAAAACCCGATATCATGGTTAGTAGAGGTCGATCTTTGATCGGGTGAGCGGGGGTGCTCGCGAAGTGACCTTCCCCAATCGTACCCAAGTTCCCGAGCTGAGGCAACTTTGGTGATGACGGACACGTGGCCTTAGGCACGAGTCAGGGTTTCCTAAATTCCCCAAAATAAAATATTTAGGTGGCGACTCTGTATCTGGCAAAGCAGTCCATGTTTGGCATTTCTTTCTAAAAATCTATTTTCCAAAACGATTTGCCAGATTTGGACTCTTTGATGATTCATCGGTCTTGCATTGCACTCTGCGAGATTAGATACAGGACCGTGACTTTTGAGTCCGAACTGTAGCGAGCCTAACGAACAAAACGGGGAGGATTTCCCCCGGAACGTTCGGGGACGTCTACAGAAACGAACAAGATTATGCCTGTGTTTATTATCATTTGATGTCTGTATAGTAAGATGGAGAATGCAAGGGGAAGTGGTGAAAATGAATCTTCAGAGGCTCGCATAGGCCGAATGGAACAGATGTTAGCAGTATTGACTGAAACCTTGACACAACAACAGAGACAACAACCTTTGCCCTTTCCGCCTTCACTGGCACAAGCCGAGGCAGATAATAATGACATCATCAATCTGACACAGAAATTCATGAAAATGAAACCGCCAACGTTCTATGGTGGAATTGAACCTTTGAAAGTTAAGACGTGGTTGCTTGAGATGGAAAAATTATATGAAGTATTTCCTTGTTCTGAAACTCAGAAAGTCCTTCTAGCCACCTACACTCTGAAAGATGAAGCCCGTAGGTGGTGGTTACTGATCCGAAGTGGCAATGGAAATATGACATGGGCACAGTTTAATGCTATCTTCTACGACAAGTATTTTTCCCAATGTTTCAGAGATCGAAAAGTGTCTGAATTTCAGGAGCTCAAACAGGGAAGAATGTCTGTGGCGGAATATGAAGCTAAATTCACCGAATTGGCACGGTTTGCTCCATATATGGTGGGTACCGATTACAAGAAAGCACGAAAGTTTAAAGGTGGACTGGATTTAGAGGTGTTTGATCGAGTAGGCGTCCTGAAATTGCCTACTTATGTGGAAGTTCTAGACAGAGCCTTAATGGCAGAGGCCACCCTAGCCGCCATGAAACAAAGTAAAGCCCCAGCAACTACAACAACTGAGTGGAGAGGAAAAAGATCCAGGTTTGGTTTTAAAAAAGGCCGGTCCTTTGTCGGTAAGAAGCAAAACACAGGGACTTCGAACAGCTCGAGTCAGGGTAGTGGGTCTATTCCGGTCTGTTCTGATTGTGGTAAAAGGCACAGGGGTGTGTGCTACCGAGTGTCTGGTGCTTGTTTCCGGTGTGGCCAGCCAGGTCATGTAGTGAAAGATTGCCCGTTCAGGTTTGAGACTACTAGCCGTCCTGCAGCAAGTTCAGCGGGATCCGCTTCTGTGGCCAAAACCAATGCAAAAGCCAATACTGGGAAAGAACCTCTGAGACAAGGCCGAGTGTTTGCCTTAGTGCCCGGTGACGTACCGAACACCTATACTATGGTGTCAGGTACAGTCCCTATATGTTCTCAAAATGCATGTGTACTGATAGATTCTGGTTCTACACATTCCTTTGTATCGCATGCTTTTTCTCGAAAATTGACTAGACCATTAGAACTTATGACCTATGTGTTATCTGTGTCTACGCCGTCTGGGGATTCTATGATGTGTGCTCATGTTTATCCAACATGTGATGCTATGATTGACGATATGATGTTATATGTGGACTTATTACCCTTGGACATTAATCATTTTGATTGTATTTTGGGGATGGACTGGTTGACTAAATACTGTGCTACCATTGACTGTGCAAATAAAACTGTTGTGTTTAAACCACCGGGTATGCCTGAATTTACTTTTATTGGAAATGAGGTAATTCCTCCCCCATATTTGATTTCGGCTATGAAAGTTGTAAAACTCCTTAGGAAGGGATGTAGGGGTTATCTATGTTGTATACTGACTGCACCATCTGACAGTACTACTGTAGAAACAATCCCTGTTGCTTGTGAATTTCCCCATGTGTTTCCGACTGAATTAACTGGGGACTTAGTAGATAGAGAAATTGAATTCACTGTTGAGGTATTTCCGGGGACACAACATATTTCCAAGACTTCCTATAGAATGTCTACCTCTGAATTGAAAGAATTGAAAACCCAACTTCAGGAACTGTTAGATAAGAAATTTATCCGTCCGAGTACTTCACCTTGGGGTGCTCCAATTTTGTTTGTCAAAAAGAAGGATGGGTCTTTAAGATTGTGTATAGACTACCGAGAACTGAACAAAGTGACTATCAAGAATAAATACCCTCTGCCCCGAATAGACAACTTTGACCTCATGAAAAGAATTACCTAACACATGATCTTGAATTAGCGGCTGTGGTGTTTGCTTTGAAAATATGGCGTCACTATTTGTATGGGGTAACTTGCGAGGTGTATACGGACCATAAAAGTTTGAAATATTTTTTCACCCAAAAGGAATTGAATATGAGACAGAGACGATGGTTAGAACTAATCAAGGATTATGATTTGCAAATCTTGTATCATCCAAGAAAGGCTAATACCATAGTAGATGCCTTGAGCCAAAAATCCAGCGCGAATTTGTCATGTTTGCTATCCAATCGAAAAGAATTGTTGACTGAACTAGAACAAGATGGGCTATTTACTGCTATTGCCGCTCAACCTACAATTCTTGACAAGATCAAACAGAAACAGTGCGAGGATGAATACTTGAAAAAGATCATGGAGGAATTTGATTCAAAGCCGAGGCCAGGATTTGTGTTTGAGAATGATGTGCTGAAATTTCAGAACCGTCTTTGTGTGCTCGATTGTTATGATTTGAAGAAACGTGTTATGACCGAAGCTCACAGTAGTAAATTTGCTATGCATCCAGGGAACACGAAAATGTATCATAATTTGAAACAGAATTTTTGGTGGCCTGGAATGAAACAGAGTATTGCAGACCTTGTAGCTAGATGTCTACAGTGCCAACAGGTTAAAGTTGAACATCAACGACCCGCTGGTTTGCTACAACCACTCCCAATACCGGAATGGAAATGAAAGCACATTACCATGGACTTCATTGTGAGATTGCCTCGTTCTTCTTGAGGTATGGACTCTATCTGGGTTATAGTTGACCGTTTAACTAAGTCTGCCCATTTTCTGCCTGTCAAAACTATTTATAACGCTGATAAATTGGCCAATATCTATATGACTGAAATTGTGAGATTGCATGGAGTGCTAGTATCTATTATGTCTGACAGGGACTCAAAGTTTGTATCGAGATTTTGGCAGAGTTTGCAACAGGCTTTGGGGACTGAATTGAGACTGAGCAGTGCCTATCACCCACAGACAGATGGCCAAACTGAACGAACGAGCAAACCAAACTCTGGAGGATATGCTCAGAATGTGTGTGTTAGACTTCCAAGGGAATTGGGAGACCTACTTGCCATTAGCTGAATTTGTGTACAACAATAGTTACCATTCAAGCATTGGAATGGCTCCTTACGAAGCTTTGTATGGAAAAAAATGTCGTTCTCCGATATGTTGGGCTGAAGTAGGTGATAGACCTTTGTTGGGACCGGAACTTGTGCAAGAAACAACCGATAAAGTGAAACTGATACAGCAGCGTCTGAAAACTGCACAGAGTCGGCAGAAGAGCTATGCCGATGTTCGAAGAAGAGAGAGAGAATATGAAGTTGGGGACCATGTGTTCATAAAGGTGACCCCGATGAAGGGTCAAACTCGGTTTGGTGTTAAGGGAAAATTGGCGCCAAGATATGTTAGACCTTATGAAGTCCTCGAAAAGATCAATCCCGTATCGTATCGGGTAGCCTTACCTCCAGTAATAGAACACATACATACCGTCTTTCATGTATCGATGCTACAAGAATATTTGAGGGATCCACTCCACGTCATTGAGCCAACACATGTGCTTTTGAAAGATGACTACACTTATGAGGAAAGACCTATCTAGATTGTGAATTGTAGGATCAAAAGATTGAGAAATAAAGAAATACCGTTGGTAAAAGTTGATTGGCAAAACCATGAAGGAACCTATGCAACTTGGGAAACCGAGAAATACATGATAAAGAGATATCCAGATTTGTTCCCATTGGACCCAATGTTGTTCCAGAATGAAAGTAATTCGAGTTTGGAGGACCAAACTCTTTTAAGGGGGGAAGACTGTAACAACCCCAACCTCTAATTAACATTAATCCGTACTTAATTATGTCTGATGGTAATTTAGGAAGGATTTGGGATTAATTTACATATGTATTGCATTATTTTTGTGTTTCTAGCTGTTTGACTGCTAATGATCTGTTCATGTTTTATGTTTTAAACTGCAAATTGAAGGCCTTATCGACGGCCGAATCCGGAACTGATTAGTGTTTTGTGTTAATCAGGATTAATGTGATTTTATGGTAAAGTTAGTTGAAATTTGATTTGGTATGATTAAATTGGATTAAATAAGCTAAATTACATTAGTTGGACTTATTTACCATTTTGCCACTTAGTGGACAATCCTAGGCCATTGTTTACTCTCCATGTTATGTGTTGACATCATTTTCATCCATCTTCTTAAGCCAAAACTGACTAGAGAGTGAGAGAGTTAGGAGAAAATAGAGTTCATCAAGAATTGCTTGGAAAATTGAAAGAATTGAAGAGTAGTTTGCATATTTGAGCTTCTAGGCTTGGAATTCAAGGTTTAAGGTAGGAGACTCACCCTTTTAATTGAGAGTTTGAGTTGTTCTTCCATGATTCATGGTAAGGATAGTGATTTAAGGCATGAATTAGCTTAATATGTTGAATTGAGTAGGAAATCATGCATGCATGTTCATATCTTAGCATTTTGAAGTGTCTTCATGGAAGTTCTTGCATGCAAACCCATATTCTATCGTTAGTCCATGAATTCATCATGATTTTGAGCTCAATCTTACATTTGGTCATGTTTTAGAGCATTGGATTTAAAATGAACACTTGCATGTTAAGCTCTTGTTTTGTTATTGAAGTTTTATTTGAAATTGTGTTCAATTGACTCACCTTTGGGCTTTGATTTTACAAATTGATCTTTGAAACATCTTATACTATGAGTTTACAAGTGTTTTCTAGAAAATGGGCCCAAGAGGTCGAGCTTTGAGGTGTTGAATGCTTGGTTTGAGATTGGGAGGCAAATTTGGAAATTCCAGAATTTGGCTTCCTTGCTCGAGCGAAGGATTTCACGCTCGAGCGACCATCGTTTGTTCAGAGCTCTGCTCAAGAGAAGGAATGGTGGCTCGAGCGTAAATTGCAAGCTCTCAGGTTTTTGGTGCACGCAGACGCATGTTCGAGCGACGAGACCTACGCTCGAGCGAAAAACTGTGTCTCACGCTCGAGCAAGCATCGAGCGTAAATTTTAACAACCAGTACTTTTGCATTTTTACAGACCGCTCGAGCGAAAGAGTCTACGCTCGAGCGACCCCTCTGTTTTGACAAGCTCGCTCGAGCGAAGGAAGCCACGCTCGAGCAAGACCCCTGTTTTCAGCAAGTTTTGAAAAATGTTTTCCAAGGCATCTTTGCATCCTCATTCTAACCTAGGCATTCCTAGGCCATGTTTAAGACTCTTTAGTGGGGATTTAAAGTTAGAAACACACTAAGAACCAACGACGTAAGTTTTGTGCAATTAGAATGTGTGTTTCAAGTGTGTGTCTGTTATGTGTTATGTAGGTCACGTGCCGCGTATCGTGTGATCAATCTGCTCCGTCTGTCTGTTTCAAGGCCAACTGTGAGTAATAACTTAGTAAAGTTGTGTTCAAACTGTATCTACTTTCTGTGTGATAAAACAAGATCTGTTTTCTGAAATGATATGTTCTGTACAATGAATGATTATTCAATTTCTGATATGTATTCGTGACATCCTTAGCATCATGTGATATCTGTTAGCTGTTACCCGGTATCGGAGGTTCCTTTATGGAACTTATTTCTGTCTGCACTCCGTTACTCGTACCAGAGGCCCTGTCACGAGGGCTCAGCTTCTGTTCTGTTGGCCGGATCCGGAGGTTCCTTTATAGAACTAGTTATTCGTAACCTCACGTGTATACGTTTTGTTCTGTTCTGTTAATGCTAATGGATGTATCACGTAAACTTAATCATGACTTATGTTTTCTGTCTGTATATGATCTGGACAAATGATGAATTTGATACAAATCTGAATTATGATTTCTGAATCTGTACGAACTCATTCATTGAAACCCTTTATTATTATTCACTAGGCTTTCGCTCACAGTTTATATTATGTATGTAGGTGAGCCGGCACATGACCAAGGCCAGAGTTGACGACCTTCTGTTTTGTTTTTGTCAACCAACTGTTGTGCCTCCCGAGGAGGTTCCGAATGAAGCCTAAAGCCATGGCTGTTTTTGTATTCATGCTAGTCTTTGTGTATGCTCTGTAAAGTCAGGTCTTGGGAAGTACTTTCTGTAAATACCTTGTAAATATTGTGTATCTGGACTGGCATGTTTATGTATATATAAATAAGGTTTGAAATATTCTGTCCCATGTACGTTATCACAGCTCATTGGACCTTGTCTATTTTGTATTACTGCTTCCGCAGCCCCTTATTATTTGCTAATTTGTTCAGAGGCTTTTGGTAATCCACGAATTACTGGCCGGTTACGGTGCTAAACCTACAGGGGCGGGTTTGAGTCGGAACAGTACAAAATTTGAAGAGGTGCAAAATAATTTGAATTCAAATAAATTTTATTTATCAAAAATAAAATTACAAAAACATTAGTATTGGGCCAGATAAGCCCAACCGACCGATCAGACGGCGGCGCGCGTATGTGGTTATTTTTTGTTCCAATGGGTCTAGCCCATTTTGCCCATAACCTCTCTCTCTACAAAACTTGGGCACCGCTTGGGGCACACCCCAAATTCCAATCCCATGCCTTATAAACCCATTCAAAACTTCCCACCAAATCAATGTGGGACAAACCATTTTTCAACCTTAAGGAATTTTCACCAAAACTCCATTTCCATGGAGCACACTTTAGCTTCAATTTCCCATTCACTCGATAATGGTTTTGAGCAACCAAATATACCAAGTGAATCACAACACGGCATAGAACGCGTTACCACTTCGACCCGCCAACTTTGGCGTACGGGTTCCACCTAAATAATTGACCAAAGATAGGAAAAAATTCTGTTTTATCCAGAATTTTTCCAACCATTTCCTACAACGACGACATGGAGAGTGTAAATGAGAGAAGACGAGGTAGTGATGGGGACAATGAGGATGCAACGATGGCGACGAGGATTGTGTAGCAGTGGTAGAGTGAATTGTAGGCAACAAAAAATGAGGTTTGAAGGCTGACAAGAAATGGCCATGGGACGAAGGAAGGAAGACGAGACAGATAATGCTGTTGCAATGTTTCCAGCGACAATGGCGACAATCGGAGCTGAGAAGGGTAGAAATTAAGGTTTTGATTTAAGTCTTTTCGGTAATTTACTTTAAGGGTAAAATTTTATTTTAAAAAAAATAGAAAAATAGAGTGTTCAACCAACATTTTGAGGTGCATTTAGAGCCACCCTAACAAAATAAATCATGAATTTTAATTTTGTCAATTAAAATATTAATATTTTGATTTATTTTCAGTATAAACCATCAGTTTATTTTCATTAAGTAAAACTGACCACAAAAAAAAAAAATAGTCATTAAACTCAACAAGTGTGTAAAATATCTAAAATGTGTTTTCAATTTAATGACTAATATACAAAATTTTCATGATTTTTACTCAACGAAAATAAGTAAATGATTTAAATTGAAAGTAAATTAAAAATTTAGAATTAAAATTGATAACATAAAAAAATTAGAATTTATTTTGTGGTAAATTACTATAAACCCCCCTCAACTATGACTCATTTTTGAGTTGTCCCCCTTCACGTATAAAACACAAGATTTAACACCCTGTAAGTATTTGGATACCAAAGCCAAGTAACACTGTTAACAAAATATTTAATTTGGCATTTTTGC
Organism: Camellia sinensis; assembly: GCF_055761805.1. Taxonomy (NCBI): domain Eukaryota; kingdom Viridiplantae; phylum Streptophyta; class Magnoliopsida; order Ericales; family Theaceae; genus Camellia; species Camellia sinensis. The sequence goes on from NC_138963.1 coordinate 75,161,289, forward strand.
CCTTCTAACAAAAAGTATATTACAGTTTGGATATAATTAAAAAATATATATATTTGTTTTAATTATATAAATAAAAGAAATGAAAAAGATTATTGGTAAAACTTTTGGGGTCTCTAACATTTTTCTTTTAAAAAAATGAATGAACCTACCCTTATCAACCCATAATTTGCTCAGAATATGTTTATAGCGCGTTAGTTTCACCACCAACAGTCAGATCGGTGATGCCTTTTTCAGCAGTACCGGGCTGAGTATGGTCCACACCAACATGTTGAGTAGCTGCCTGATCGACCAGGCACGATGTCTATAATTGGCGACTTTGTTGGGGAATTAAGAGAGCTTGATTTAAAAAATTTTATCTTGCCTGTGTTTGGTATAGCTCTGGCATCTTAATTCTAGAGCTATTTTCAACATATTGTTTGATTTAAGCTTTCCAAAATTGATTCCAAGTCACATTTCAAAACTCATTTAAAAATCTGTTTGGTAGCACAGTGAGTTTTTGAATTTTGAATTTTGAATTTTGAAAAGATCGATTTTGGTCTACCCGATTGTCCTCCCGAACTGTCTCCCTGGATATCCGGCCGGTTGACCGGAACAGTTTTATTTTTTATTTTTTTTTCCAAATGGCACCTGTCATTTGGAAGGGAAAAAAAAAAGAATTTGTTTTTGATTTTTTTAACAAAAATAATATTTTTTTTTATATTTTAAATCAAAAATATTTTAGAAAAAATAATTCGAACCAAATGTACAATAAAAGCTATTTTTAAATCAATAATTGAATGTTTATTTTTTAATAAAAATATTTCTTTTGTAATATTTTCAATTAAAAAAATTGATTAATGTTATTTTTTGTTAATAATTAATTTTTTTAATAGAATTTTAAAAAGAATTTGGTTACGAATGTTGATCAGAATTTTCAATAGAGTTTGAGTAGTATGTTTGGTTATGAGTTATAACAATTTGAATTAAATTTAGAAAACTCTTTTCAAAACTCATAACTAAACAAATTTTCTTATTTTACATGTCACATCAAACATTCAAAACTCAATTCAACACTCAACTCAAAACTCAATTCAAAACTCTTTTCAAAACTCATAACCAAACAAATTTTCTACACTCAAATCATAATTCTAAAACTCACAAACTCAAAATACAACTCTATTCTCAAATCATATTTAGAAAATTCTACCAAATGCTATCTTTATTTTGTGATTTTATTTATTAATTGTTTATTGCATTACATCATTGTGGGCTTGGAAAACCGTTTCTTATGCACCTTATAACTAAAGAAGAAAACGACGTAATTTCATACTTTTCTGAGTCATAACTAAAATAAAAAATAAAAAAAGTCATAACCAAATAACATATGAGGCATAACCAAAAATCTTATGAGTCATAACTAAAGAAAAAAGCATTACTATTAACTTTTACCTTTCTTCTCAGAACGCCCACCTCATTTATTTTTTTTAATTCCAATTTTGTCCCAATCTAAAATTCCATTTTTACCTTCATTCCTAATCTTCTAAACCTAATTTTCCAAACTCTAACACTAACCCTAACCCTAACCCTAATCACGTCCGGCAATACCACCTCTCACTACCGTAACCACCACTATCTCCAACCACCTCTCATCGCTGTAACCTCTACCATCTCCGATCACTCCTCACCATTGCAACCACCACTCTCTCCGTCGCAATCAGCCATCACTTTCACCAACAAGCACCCCCATCTCCTACTGCAAATCTGAATTAGAGAAAAGAGATCAACCTATTCAATACTGTGTTATCGAACTAAAAAGATTTGTTCAACATTGTATTGCTGAACATTCAGGACTCGTTCAACACTGTGGTTGCCGACCATTCAGGATTTGTTCAGCACTGTGTTGTCGAACCCACTCTGCCATCATGACCTCCCCATCCATTGCGAGAGAGAACGAGCAAGACAGAGAGATGGAAACCTAAGGTTTTCAGAAGAAGATGAAGAAGAAAAAAGAGAAGAGGAAGAAGGAATGCAAGAAATCACTCACCATAGCTTGTGATAGAGGTTTTAATGATGGCCATTGTTGATGGGTCTTCTCTCTTGCTCTGTTTCTCACTCATACTTGATTTGAATGCAAGAAAATAAAGAGAGAATCCAGATTAGAAGGTGAAGTGGAAGGGGTTAGGGTTTGGTTATTAAGGTGGGAGTTTAAAGAAAAAAATGTAGGGGTTTCATTTTACTAAGTAGGGGTTAAAAGAAGTAGGTGGGCCAAAGTAATTAGGTGGGGACAAATATCAACCCTCAAGAAAAAAAAAATGATATAATTTAGGAGTGCAAAGTGTGTATAGTAAAATTTCCAAAAAGAAATACATGGCAGGATTAGAAATTGGAGTTGTTGGCCAATTACTTTTACCACTAGAAAAGAAAAGATTAAGTTGCAACCAACACTGACCAATCTAGCACCACTGTTCCTGTTTCTTCTACCGTTAACACCTACATGTCCAACTCTTCTTCGAAATTCACCCAAATCACCCACAGACCCAAACGGAAGTCTGCTAATCCAAACCCCCACCCAACACCAGTCATAGTTGAGGGATTTACTGTAATTTATTCTTTATTTTGTTATAACGGTCACACCGTAAAATTTTTATTATAATTTCTTCAACAAAATATACTTTAAACCCATTATTTTTTTTATCTAATAAAAAAACTAAAAATTGCCCCTCCTCCAAAAACAAAAACAAAAAAAAAAAAGGCAAATACTTATAGTAAAAAAATTTATAAAATCATGAGAAGTATAACATTTTAATTATTAAAGTGTATAAGTTTTACTATTTATAATTTTTTTGTTAGGCACTTACCAATCAGTCTTATTAACTAGATTTATTTATCTATAGGTCTTGACAAATAAATTTATCACTGAAAATTTATTCATAAAAATAAGATAAACTGATCAATAAGTAGGTAATAAATTCAAAAACTAGGACCCATTAGCAATTTATTCTTTTTATAATTTTATTTTTCTGCCACCACCTTAATGACCTGTTAGTAATTTACACTTTATTTACACTTTTTATTTTATTTTATTTTTCAGCCGCCATCATCAGCTCTAACAACACCAAACACATTTTCAAAATATTTTTACATCCCAAACAAAATTAGAACTTTTTGTTTCTTATTTTTTACAAAGTCGTCAATTGGAAAATTAATAGAAATTTCTAACTGTTACATGGCATGAGAAAGGATCAATTCCAACATTTAGAAAGTGGGTTAAAAGTTATTTTTTAATTTTTTAATTCATTTTGGATCACATCATTCCTATATTTTTAGGAATTGGGGTCACTGTTGTACTAAAAGCACAACAATGACTGTTGTGCCTCAATTTGAGGTGCATTATGGGCTTATTTTTATGATATGAACCGCTGGTTTTGTAGGATTTGTTGAGTAATTCATGCCTACCAAAAATTATATTAATCGAATATCAATAACTATATGATCGAATTGCATATTGTTTATGCTATTTCTCAAAAAAAAAAAACTTATTGTTTATTTTTTTGCTTATCGATCATATAGATATTGATATCCGATAAATATGAATTTTGGTAAGCATGAAATACTTAACAAACCTTACAACATGAACGGTTCAGATCATAAAAATAAGCTCATAATGCACCTCAAATTGAGTCACAACAGTCACTGTTATGCTTTTAGCACAGCAGTGACCCCATTTCCTATTTTTTATACTTTTTTTTTTTTTTTAAAAAAAGGTTAAAAAAATTAAAAAATCAGTTTTTAACCATCTTCTCAAAACAACCCGAGTATGATATGATTAAAGGTTTATTTGGGAATTGGCTTCCTTAATGATTTTTTAATTTTTTATAAAAAGTCATAAACAAATAGAATGATATTGTGCATTTGACTTTTTATTAAAATCTAAATTTCCAAACATGTCATAAGATGATGTTTGGCATAATCTTTTTTGGCTTCATTTGGGAAGTGGGTTGTTTTTTTGGCTTTTTTTTAACTTTTTGTGAAAGAAATGATGTAATGATTATGGGTTAGATGTGATATTTTGTTTTATTGGGCTAAAAAATTTATTTTGTCTTTTTGTGGCTAAAATAGCCTCAAACCCAACCCAACTCTTCTTCCCTTTGGCTATTTTAGCTACAAAAAAATAAAATAGACTAAAAAGTCAATAAGACAAAATGTCACATCTAAACCATAATTATTTCATTTTTTTTTCTCATAAACGTATAAAAGTCAAAAAGTCTATCCCAGACGAGACTGATAGACTTCTTAGCCTCAGATTAATTGTCAAAAAATCAAAAAATTAACTCACATCTCAAACGAAGGCTACATGATTTATAACATACTGAAAAAAGAGCTAACAATTCTCATCCTAATAATTTTCAAGGTTTTGCCAAGTTTTTCAATATTTCTTGCGCATGAAAATGAGGCCAACGCTTAAACATTATCAAATCTTTCTAATGGATCCTCAAGGTTGCTTCTTGAATATGCAACCCACGAAACTGTTGTTCATTTATATTATTTCTCAAGGTTGCTTCTTGAATATGCAACCCATGAAACTGTTGTTCATTTATATTATTTTCTGAGGTTGCTTCTTGAATATGCAACCCATGAAACTGTTGGCTCTCAAGGTAATTGTCAGTGTTGGACTTTGGGTAATTATGGATAGCTTTGCTGTGATAGTTATAATAGAAGGGTTATATATGATGACTTTTCATTTATGTTATCACAACAAAAATGTGTTAGAATTGTTTTTCAAATATATTTTCTAAAATTTATTTAAAATATAGTTGGTTCTTTATGATTTGAAAAATCACAAATACTTTTTTGTAAGAATTTTTTATTGAGTAAATTATCAATAGGTCTTATAGGACTTATTACTCATTAAGTCAAATTAATAAATTTATTAAATAATAAAATTTATCAGTCACACTTATTTTTATGAATAAATTTTTACTCTTTAGTTGAGGGGATTTACTGTAATTTACTCTTTATTTTGTTATAACAGTCAAACCATGAAATTTTTATTATAATTTCTCCAAATAAATTTGCTTTAAACCCATTATTTTTTTTATCTATTAAAAAAACTAAGGCTGTGTTTGGAGCAGCTCTGAAAACATGATTCCAGAGCTATTTTCAATGCTTTGTTTGGTTAAAATTTTAAAAAATTAATTCCAATATAACATTGCAAAACTTATTTCAGCTTCTGTTTGGAGAAGAGAGTTTTTTTTTAATTTTGAATTTTGAAAAGCGCGACTTGGGTCTACCAGGTCATCTTCCCGGACGTCCTCCCGAATGTCCGGCCGATTGGCTGGAACAATGTTTTTATTTTATTTTATTTTATTTTATTTTTGCAATTGACACCTGTTATTTGGAAGGGGAAAAAAAAAAGAATTTTTTTTTGATTTTTTTAACAAAAATAATATATTTTTTATATATTTTAAATCAAAAATAATTCCAACCAAATATACAATCAAAAGTTATTTTAAAGCAGTAATTGAATATTTATTGTGCAAAAAAAATTATTTTGTTTGCAATATTTTCAATTAAAAAAATTATGTTATTTTTTTTAATAATTTTTTTTTAATTGAATTTTAAAAAGAGTTTAGTTATGAGTTTTGAATAGAATTTTTAATAGAGTTTTGAGTTATGTGTTTGGTTATAAGTTATAACTTTTTGAATTAAGTTTTGAAAACTCTTTTCAGAACTAATAACCAAATAAATTTTTTTATTTCACATGTCATATCAAACATTTCAAATTCAATTCAAAACTCAATTTAAAACTCTTTTCAAAACTCATAATTAAATAAATTTTTTATACTCAAATCATAATTCCAAAACTCATAAATTCAAAATATAACTTTATTCTCAAATCGTATTTTTAAAACTCTATCAAATGCTACCAAAAAATCGCCCCTTCTCCCAAAAAAAAAAAAAAACAAAAATATTCCCAGTAAATTTTTTTATAAAATCATGAAAAATATAGTATTTTAATTATTAAAATATATAAATTTTACCATTTATAAGTTTTTTGTTAGGCACTTACCAATCACTTATATTAATTAGATTTATTTATTCATAGGTTCTGACTAATAAATTAATTAATATAAATTTGTTTATAAAAATAAGAGAGATTGGTCAATATTTAGGTCTCGTTTGTTAACTACACATATTAGTTAAAAAGTCAAAAAATCACTATAAGTTATCACATCACTCTCTCTATTTATCTAAGCATTTTTTTTTTATAAAAAATTAAAAAATTACTAAAATAATTTATTCTCAAATAAGATCTTTTTATTTTATTTTATTTTATTTTTTAGTAATTTATTTTATTTTATTTTATTTTTCTGCCACCACCCTAAGGTTATTCAAAAAAAACTCTTCTCTAGTCTCTGATAGTCCTCGTTAAAGCTCGACAAAAAAGTCAATAACGCCAACAAATTATCATACACAACATCACCTGAAAATGATGCGTAATCTCAACTTGGTCTTTTTCAATCTCTGCCCAGCAATTGTAATGGCGACTTCTTCAACTCCACACCTTCATTCTTCTTTTCTTCTTCTCACCCTCCCAAAAGAAAAAAACGCAAAAAAAAAAAGAAGAAAAACACCAGAACCAAACCCATCTTCCTCCAGCTCCCTAGTCTCTTGCTCCTCAAGGTTGCTTCATTTTTTATACCCAGGAAATATATATATATATATATATATATAGATGCAGATACATACCCACGTTTGCAATTTGTGAATACATTTATGTAATTTTTTTTTATCGTTTTTCTTGACTGCCACGTGTTTGTCTTATTGCGCCTTAAACTGTTTGAACAGGGTTTTTAATTATTTTCTTTATTTGTTAAGGAATCTATATGTATATTTATATTTTGAAGTTGAAAAAGCTTCTTATTATTTAATTTTGATTGAGAATTCAGTTATTTTATCTGCGTTTCTTTTATACATATATGCATGTAAATCTGTGTTTGCTTATTTCTCTTGCTCATTTCAGGTGGAGAGTTTGGGTGATTCAGATATTTAGGGTGTTTGGTTATGAGAGTTGTTTGAGAATTCTTGTCAATTATGTGTATTGAGATGTTCCGGACGAGGATTATGTTGTTTGGAACTGCTTTTGTTGTGTGGTTGTGTTGCTCTCATCTGTTTGGTGGGGCAGATGGCCAGGTTACTGACCCAGTGGAAGGTAACACTTTAATTTGCTTTTGTTTTTATTTGTTGTTATGTATAACATTTCTATGTTCATTAACCATTTCAAGAATTTTTGTTTAAATTCCTCATAATTTGCATTGTTTTTTTTACCCTTTTGAGCTATTTTGTGCAATGACAATCTAACTTGCTTCTCAAGTTTTGTGAAACCTGTAAAATGAGAAAAAGTTCACTTCCATGTTACTTGGCTTGTAGAAATTTGGGAATTACATATATAAGTGCATTTTCTACATGGTTTCAACTAAAGTAAAGAGACAAATATTGTAGAGCTTCGTCATATTTAATGCCAAAGAGATTCTTCATATTTGTTACATTTTGACAAGAACTGCAAAAGATTTTTGTATCATAAAAGAATTCAATCCCTGGTAAAAGAATGGAACGGCTTTCACCTTATTTAAACCATAGTTCATGTTTGACTATTCAAATTTCAAAGAATCTTGCAAATTTATTTGAGCTAAATTTTTAGCCAATTTCCTTGTTTGACGACCAAATTAAAGTGTTTCTTTACTCTGTTGATGCCACCGTCAATGCAAATAAGACTTAAAAATTGTGAGGAAAATCTTTAAGGAAATCAAGTTGTGGTCCCCTGAATTAAAATTACCAATTTGATTAAATCCTTATAGGTTTCATTGGGAGGTCAATTCTATGATGACGAAAGAAGAGAGTAGGTTCACCAAGCTGGGGAACCTGTTTCTTGAGATGGATAGGCACCTCGCTAGCTATTGTCTATTTGGTTGATCAATCAGAGTTGTGCTTTTCCTTGAAACTGGAAAATCTGAGGGTCAATCTAGTTCAAAGAGAACTGATGGTTTTGAATATTGCCACACATTTTCTCAGGACTTCTGCAACAGTCCCTCCTAAAGGAGGTTGTACCCACTAGCCAATGGGGGTGTGCATAGATTGGTTTGGGTTGGTTGGGGGTATTTTTTTAGCCAAAAAAATTAGGCGGGCTGAGTAAGTTTTCACCTGCCATCAGACTGCTTCAAAACCAGCAGTTTGATTGAAAAATATGCCGCGTTTCAAACAAACGGGCTGGGCGGGTTGGGAAAAAAGTTATTAACAGTGGCATTAGCAACAACATTTCTAAAACAACTAGCATGAGCCAAACCAAACCAAGCCTTAAGTCCCATCAAATGGGGTCGGCCACATGAATCTTTCTTCTCCACGCGGCCCTATCAAAGGCCATTTCATTAGTCAAATTAAGTAGATTCATATCTCTATTTATAACGCTAGTCAACGTTAATCTAGGCCTACCCCATCCCCTAACACTTCCATCTACCGTTACAGCATCGCATCTCTTCACTACTGCTTTTGTTGGTCTCCGTTGAATATGACCAAACCATCTCAAACGATTCTCTCTCAACTTATCTTCTATCGGTGCTATTCCTACCCATTCCCGAATACACTCATTCTTAATGCTGTCCTGTCTAGTCTTACCACACATCCATCTTAGCATCCTCATCTCAGCCACACGCATCTTATCTACATGTTATTTCTTGGTTGCCTAACACTCCGTCCCATACAACATAGCTGGTCTAATAGCCGTTCTATAAAACTTACCTTTTAGTCTAGTGGGTATTCGTTTATTGCACAATATCCCAGACGCACTTCTCCACTTACACCATCCCGCCTTAATCCTATGGGCCACATCTGCATCAATCTCTCCCGTTGTTGTGATAATCGACCTTAAATAACGAAAATGTTCACTCTTAGGCAGTTCTTGGTTCTCAATCTTCACTTCTCCTCTGCTTTCATTGTTACTGTTACTAAAATTACACTCCATGTACTCTGTCTTAGTTCTGCTTATCCGAAATCCTTTAGATTCAAGAGCTTTTCTCCAAATCTCCAATTTTGTGTTAACTCCTTCTCTAGTCTCATCCACTAACACAATATCGTTTGCAAAAAGCATACACCATGGCACGTCATCCTGAATATTTATCGTCAACTCGTCCATAACTAAAGCAAAAAGATAAGGACTTAAGGTAGATCCTTGGTGTAACCCTACAGTGATAGGAAATTCATTTGTTTCTCTAGCTGGCGATCCAATAGTGGTCACCACCCCTTCATACATGTCCCTAATCACGTCAATGTAGCCTTTTGTCACCCATTTCTTCTCTAACGCCCACCATATTATATCTCGGGGCACTCTGTCATATGCTTTCTCAAGGTCGATAAACACCATATGAATGTCTCTTTTTTTTTCTTTTTACTTTTCTATTACTCTCCTCAAAAGATAGATCGCTTCCATTGTTGACCTACCAGGCATAAACCCAAATTGATTCTCTGACACCTCTGTTATGTCTCGCAATCGGCGTTCCATCACCCTCTCCTACACTTTCATTATATGACACATTAGCTTAATTCTTCTATAATTGTTACAATTCTGGACATCACCTTTATTCTTATAGATTGGCACTAAAAAACTCTTCCTCCACTCATCTGGCATGTTCCTAGTTAACAAAATTTTACTAAACAACCTAGTCAACCAAGCAACTCCCTTTTTACCCAAACACTTCCAAGCTTCAATAGGGATATTATCAGGTCCTAAAGCCTTATTTGATTTCATCTTCTTAAGTGCAATCTCCACTTCAAAGTTCCTAATCCTAGAATAGAATCTATAGTCTTGGTTTATCGTATTACTGATTATTTCTTCTCCTATTGTCGTACTTCCATATTCCTCATTTAACAGTTTCTCAAAATAATTCTTCCATCTTTCCTTAATCTTATTATCCTTCACCAATACCTTAGAATCCTCACTCTTGATGCACTTTACTTGATTAAAATCTCTTGTTTTCCTCTCCCGTATCTTAGCAAGTTTGTATACCCTCTTCTCTCCCTCCTTACTATCTAGTCTAGTGTATAGGTCATCATAAACTTTCAACTTAGCCTCTCTCACTACTTTCTTGACCTCCTTATTAGCCAATCTATAGCTCTTAAGGTTTTCCTCAGTTCTATCCTTCTGCCACTTTTTAAAGCACTCTTTTTTTGCCTTAACTACCGCTTGGACCTCTTCCCTCCACCACCAAGTTTCCCTAGAGCTGGGTCCCGTTCCTTTCGACTCTCCAAGCACTTCCCTTGAGATTCTCCTCATACAATTAGCCATTGAATTCCACATAGTGTTAGCATCACCTTCTAAGTCCCAAGTACCTTCCTTATCCATTCGATTATTAAATATTTCTAGTTTATCCCCTTTTAAGTCCCACCATCTCGTCCTACGATGCCCACCATCCTTCCTAGCTTGGTATTGCCCTCTAAAACATAAATCTAGTACCAAAATCCTATGTTGAGAGACCAGACTCTCTCCAGGAATCACCTTACAATCATTGCATTTTAGGCAGTCCACTTTTCTCACTAAGAAATAATCTATTTGGCTCTTAACTAATCCACTCTTAAAGGTTATCAAATGCTCCTCCCTCTTCTTATACATAGTATTGGCCACCACCAGGTCAAAAGTCAACGCAAAATCTAAGATTCTCTCTCCAGCCTCATTTCTGTCATCAAAGCCGTATCCACCATGCACCCTTTCATAACCTACTTTATCTATGCCCACATGGCCATTAAAATCTCTACCTATAACCAGGTTCTCTCCTACGGGTATCTCCTGTAAGATCTCATCCATTTGCTCCCAAAAATCCCTCTTAGTCTGATCATCTAACCCTACTTGAGGGGCGTAAGCGCTAATAATGTTCACTATATTCCCTCCAATAACTAGTTTAACTAGCATAATCCTATCTCCTTTCCTAGTGACTGCCACCATACTTTTCACAAGACCCTTGGCAATTATGATTCCTACCCCATTCCTGCGTCTATCCTTACCACTATAATAAAGTTTAAAACCAGTATCCTCAATTTCCCTAGCTTTCTCTTCCGTCCACTTAGTTTTTTATATGCAAGCTATACTAACTCTCCTCCTAATCATAACATCTACCAATTCCATCGTCCTACCAGTTAAGGTTCCTATGTTCCAAGTGGCTATCCTAAATCTATAGTCTTGGACTAGCTTCTTTACCCGCGCTCGTCCAGAAAATGCGGAAACCTTTACCCATTTTTCACCGCACCCAGGCGTCGATGCGGCGCCCCTTGCTCACTTTTCGAAACACTCGGAGGCAGGCGCAACGCGTCACTTGAGGGGAACGACCTAGCATTTAAACGATTCAAAGTAGGATTCATTTTCATAAGGGATCCGAGCGACTTTTTTACGTGTTGGCATCTGCTCAAGCCGCTTAGCCACGATCTCAACCTGCATAGATCAGCGCAGGGTTGTGCAAATTGGCAAGTCAGCCAGTATTTTTCACACCCCCGGCACCCATGGCACAAGGGTCCCACTTATGGTAGGGTCTAAGAGAGGTAGCAAGTAAGCAACCTTGCCCTCTTTTTTGCTTTTTTGTCAAGAGTTTGATTCTCATGACTCAAACCTTTGCCATAGCTCTGGGGTGAATAGCATTAACCATCATGCTAGGTCACGACCTCTATAAGAGTCCCTCTTAGTCTTTGTTGGCATAATTACCACCAAAAAATAAATATAGGGCAAAAAAAAAATATTGAGTCAGAAAAATCATCACTATGAGAAGACACCAAATTTAATGTGGTTTGACTTACTCAGACTATGTCAGTGGATCTTTCCTCTTTGTCCATTATATTAAATCACGTGATTACACATCATCCACTATTACTAAAATAATAGTGGTCACACAAATAAAGGATTTATACAAAGCGGACTGAGGCATGGTAATATCACTTTCTTTAAAGAGATTCAAGCCCTCTACGGCTAGTAAATCCTTCAAACCATCTGGTGCAATAGACCATCTCAAATGGCTTGTCTTCCCCATGATACAACAACCGGACCATACATCGTGTTGGTTTAAGCCATCTCTGCACAAGAGCCCAAAGCTCCACCATAGAAACACCCTTACAAATTGCCTGAAATCTTTCTGTAAAAGCATAATAGAGAATATAAATAATGACAGAGCCATGTGATCACACATACTCTGCCTTAGCTTCTTCTCTACAAAAGCTCAACAATATATATAGAAGATGATAGCTACACAATGGAGGCAAGATCCACAAATCATTATGACTTTCACACCATACATTAATTCACAACATTCATTTTCTCTTACACGTTTTTCATCTTCATGTTTTCCAGCACTCATTAATTCAAACACTATTGAACATTTAATATGTACTATTCTCCTGTTAACTTTACTCCACAATGCGATAATGGTTCACTATGTACCTTCTGATTTACCTCCTTTTTCTGTTACTTAATTTATGCATGTGGATATGAAAACAATATCAAATACAGAAACAATAACTTAGTAAATTTATTTTAATATTAAAATACACAAACACCAACAATATCTATGAAAATTCTCATGAATTAGAGCTCTCTTCTAAGATCTCTAAGAACCTTCTTAGCTATCATATCAAGCAACTAAATGGATATCATGTAGTGTTCTGATTATAATAGATTTGACATTATATAGTACAATGTTTTTCTTGCTTGATTTTTGGCCTTCAACTTGGATAAAGGATCTATTTGCTGTATGCTGGGATACGATTTTTTTCATGTAGACCTGAATAATACATTTAGATTAATGGCCTAGATTGGTGAACATTTTTCGATTGCTAGTTTTAGTTTATATGGTTTTCTCTGTTTAAGTGCCTATATGACTGGTAATTATGTGTTTTAAAAAAAAAAAAAAATAGGATCATCCAAGTCCACAAGCAAACTAGAAATGCAATGACAACTTAACTGTGGATGATTTACAAATCATTTATTTTTCGATAGATGTAGAAGTTTAGTTATTCATGTTGATGAAATTGTGATGACCTTTTCTAATAATTTCAGTCACAGCATTGCACACCTTCAAGCAAAGTTTGATTGATCCAAATCAGAATCTCAGTAATTGGAATCGTGGAGATCCATGTATGTCAAATTGGACAGGGGTTTTGTGCTTCAATATGATCATGGATGATGGCTATCTACACGTTGAAGAATTGTATGATTTCAGTCTTTTCCTAATTATTTGTCCCTGTCCTGGAGGTTTGAACATGGATTTTTTGAATCGTGTATATAGGAAAGTAAGCTGGCAGTAACATATCCTGGCTTACACACCACTGGTACATTCATCAAAGTTTATAGCATATGTATAGGGATCTTCCATCTTAAGCCAGGTTATGTAGGAGGAAGATGTTAAAAAAGGATGTTTATCTGAAGATTATATTATATTCATTTTTAGTAAATTTGTCACTTCTTGGTCAAAGAGAACAGATACGATGGTTAGATATTTAGCAGAAACTGTCCGCCTAGAAGTTATGTTCCTGGATAATGTTGCTGAAAGACTCACTAGCTTATCCCAAATTATGTGCCTAGAAGCTATGAAGCATGGCTACTCCAAAAATATTGTTGTACAAGTACTAGGTACACTTACTGGGTCCGCAAAATATGTATCGGTACGCGACTTTGAGTACAGCTTGGATACTGGGCGGATAAAAGATGATCACGTTTTGGATACTTTTGTGGGTACATTGAGTCATAAATATATATTTTTAAAAAATTATAGGGGTGTGTTAGCCAAAACACACTATTGAATCCTTCAAAAAGGACCACGTTGCCTAACATATGGCAAAATTGAATTCCTGAAAGATCATCTTGTTAGATAAATAAATTTTAAAGTATGGAAAACTATAAATGTATATAAGTTTTACAACAAGAAGTTAGTAAGTTTGCTAGCTATAAGCCTTCCTTTATGTTTTTACTATTGCATGAACCAAGGGTTCTAAGTAATATAATAGAAGATGTAAAGACAATATGATTTGTTTAAATCTGATGTAACGATAAATACCTATACAAAATAGTTTCTTTGCCTTCTAAATTTGCAAGTTGGTCTATATGTTTTCTTTTGCAGGCTACTACAGAATATGAATCTGTCAGGCAGTTTATCTCCAGAGCTTCATCGCTTATCTTATATGAAAAGATTGTGAGTCAGAGTATTTGTGGAATGTTTACCATTTAATCGTATAACTTGGTGCTGCTTTTGCTCTATCAATTCTCCGTAGGGATTGTGTTTTTTCTACTATACAAGTGGATTGTAATTTTCGTTTGTTGACTGACATATGTTCTTTTCTTTTGCTCTTAAAGGAATGTTATGTGGAATAAGATAAGTGGAAATATACCGAGGGAGATTGGCAATATTACATCTTTGATACTCTTGTAAGTTGAAGTAGTTGTTTGATGGGTTGGCTAGATATTCATATTCCATATTGTTTACCATCTGATCAAATTCTAGTATTATTAAGAAATCCCCTAAGCTAATATGTTCATACATATAGAATGGCTTCTCATTTATACTTATCAGGAAAGAAATAAATTTTTATTTCTGAATTGTTGGAGCTTCAGATATCTGATCAAATATAATATATATAGACATAGACATCAATATATTTCTTGCTTGGTAATTGAGTTGTGAGAAAGTGCTCCATATTTTTGGATGTTCCTCATTCTGTATGATCTTCTATTTTCCAGGCTCTTGAGTGGAAATCGACTCACAGGTTCCTTGCCTGAAGAGATCGGTTATCTTCCTAATTTAGACAGAATTCAAATTGACGAGAACCAAATATCTGGACCAATACCTAAATCATTTGCGAACTTGAACAAAACAAAGCATTTGTAAGGATTTTGACTCTATCTATAGCCTAGATAAGGCTGGCTAGTTGTTGCTTCTCTTTATCTTCTTCACTGTGATTTATTATTTGTTATTATTACTATTGTTTTTGTTGTAATTAGTGTTTACTATAATTGATATTATTATTGTTACTTCATCCCTTGAGCAGCCACATGAACAACAATTCAATTAGTGGGCAAATCCCTCCTGAACTGTCTAGTCTCCCAGAACTTGTTCACTTGTAAGTTGGTAATTTGTTGCATTTACTTGTAATGTGGTAATGTGGTGTTCTTTTACTTCAAATGCATTTGGACATTTGGCTTGTCTTTAATGATGTAAAATTCTGCAGGCTACTTGACAATAACAACTTATCAGGGTATCTTCCGCCAGAGCTCGCCAATATGCCTAAACTACAGATAGTGTATATTTTCTTGCTTCAGTAGTTATTAGAATACAATTTTCACTTTATTAGCTTTTAAAATTTTGCATTTTCTTAATTATTTAACTCAAATGCTTTTTACATTTGTGATGTAATAGTTAATCATGGATGAAATAGTGTTTTTTTATTATTTTAAATGATGCTTAAATTTTAGATTTAGTGGGAATTAACAAATAAATATGTATTTTCATATCTTAACTTTTTAAAAATACCCTTGTTAGTGCCCGTGCCCGTGCATCTTAGTTAGCAATAAGGGTATGGCATTGTAATCTGGCTATAGTGCCAATGTGAATACAAGAATAAGTGCATTACATGTTGTACATGTTATATATATCAAGAGTAAACCCCATGTAGCTGGGATCAAAGTTGTGTTACCAGAAAACGCTATATCCTAGCGAATGATTTATCTGTACTCACGTTCCGAAACATGGTACACTTTCGTTCCAAAATAGTAAATTTTTTAGCGATCTCAAAAGTTTTTCCAATATATTTCCTTAAATAACCTTAGGAGGAAAAAAAATCAAATATAATGAACTAAAATCTAAGGTGAGTTAAGTTTTGAAAAGACAAAAACATCAAAAAGGGTCATCATAAATTGCTCATAGAAATGTTTTGCTACATGACCACACACACAAAAACAAAAATAAAAATAAAAATGATTGAATGCATAATAGTTAAAAGAAAATTACTCTAGAAGTACCTTAAATTCTTAAGTGTAACATATACAAGTCAACCCCTATCGTACTACATTTTAGAGCATGTGGTGTACATTTTAGAGCATGTGGTGTATTGCATTACTGTTCCCCGTTCCACGTACTGGAAATATCCACGTTCCAAGTACCATAGGATCAAAGGCTTTTATTGAGTTGGTGAGCACAATGCGTTAGTGAAAGAAGAATATACACGTGCATCTATATGGGTGTAGATTAGCTTTGGAATGTTGCTTTTTGCTTTTGATTTCCTCTTCATTATATCACTGAGGAAACATTTTTCCCCCATTGAAAAAGCACATCAGTATCTTGTGTCTAATATCTCATAAGTTATCTTTTTTGGTTATTTGACAGTCAATTGGACAACAACCACTTTGATGGGGGGGCTACAATACCAGCTACATATGGCAACATGTCTCATTTGATGAAGTTGTAAGTGCATATAGTTTATATTTGATCTCTTAGGAGCATCTCCAATCCTTGCTCTATCCCTTTCAATCAAATTTCAGTGAAAATTTGATTAAAGCTTCGACATGATATGGAACACTTAAATCCTTGCTCTTTTTTTCATCAATTTTTTCGAAAACTTCCAAACTTATCATAAACCTGTTTTAACTATTTTTGATGAAAGAAAACCATCTCCAATACTTGTTTTAAAATTACATCAAATTTGAATAAAAATACGAATGTTGGAAATTTGGTGAATGATTTGGTTAATTCCTGGTTTGGTGAAATTTTTTCCTCTCCCTTCATTTGATGCAAGTTTGGTGAAATGATTGAAGTTCACTTTTAACTGTTTATTCATCAAATTTGAATTTGATGAAAGAAGTTATGAGGATTGGAGATGCTCTAAGTACATAGAAAAAGGTCTAAAACATGAGGCAAGGTGCCATGATCTCTATTTTGTTTTTGCTTGAGATGTAACCCAGGAGGCACGATGCTATAGCTTCATAAAGCCTTCTCTTTTTGTTTGAATTAAATTAAAAAACTGTAGTACAGTGAGGGGGAGAGAGAGGAGATTTCTTGATACATTGACTAGTTGTTGACAACCTTTCATTTCCTTGAAAGATTTATTTGTTTTTCTCATGAGATCAAGGAACATGCATTTGCACATGTTTCAGAAACTTTTAAAGATTGGTTGTGACTCAGTATTCTTGGCTGTATCAGGAGTCTTAGGAACTGCAGCTTGCAAGGACCAATCCCCGACATGAGCAGGATGCTGAACCTTTCTTATATGTATGTTCATGAATATCTATCAGACATTATGGAACTAATTATGTGCCAATGCTCCTCTTGACAGTTTACCATCATTTTTTGCAAAATAATTTCATATCTCATATGACAATAGGCTTCCCTGTTGGAGAAGCTACAAAAATCATGCTGAAAAAAGTTCGATGCCTGGTTATTTGAAGACAATTCTGTAGTCATTAATTTTTTTCGGCGTATATGCTTTATATATATGATTTTGTCAACTAATGATGACTTTTACATTTCAGTGACCTCAGTTCAAACCAGCTTAGTGGATCCATACCACAAGTTAAGCTTTCCGAAAATATCACAACTATGTAAGAACACTCCACCTTTGATGTTTTAGTGTTAATCTAATCATA
The DNA here is from genome assembly GCF_055761805.1 of Camellia sinensis. Lineage (NCBI taxonomy): Eukaryota > Viridiplantae > Streptophyta > Magnoliopsida > Ericales > Theaceae > Camellia > Camellia sinensis. The sequence continues at coordinate 75,178,930 of NC_138963.1, forward strand.
TTGCAATACTCTATACAGAGTATTAATAAGAAAAATTATACTTTTCAGAATTGAAAATACTAGTCATCTATGACACTGCCAGTTTTCTGGACTTATGCGTCAATCGTTAATAAAAATTTTGCAGCGATTTATCAAACAACAATCTTAATGGAACCTTCCCTGGCATCTTTTCAGGCCTGCCTCAACTTCAGAGATTGTGAGCATTCTTCAACTTTTTCCCCCTTTTCCATATAAATTGCATGGTTCCATAAACAGTAATGTTTGAAACTATTTATTTGAATTACGTGTCTACTTGCTTTATTTTGTGTTCCATAAAATTTAGAGCTACTGATGCCTATGACTTTAATTATTTAATGGAATGATTGGGTTAATTTTGTATGTTATTTCATTTCAGGGCACTTGCAAACAATTCACTAAGTGGTTCTGTTCCATCCAATATCTGGGAAAATAGAACTTCTAATGGTACCGAGAGACTCATCGTGTAAGTTGTGTAAGACATGAAATGAAGAAGTCAATCATTTCCCACCCCACCCCCACCCCCACCACACTTGCATGTGTATGCATGTGTGTGAGCATGTGTACTCCCAAGCATTCTCATACTTGTTTTGCTACCAACACAGTTGAAGATTTGTTGCAAGTTTAAACATTCTCTGTTTGTGGTCCAACTTGTCAAATTTATTCTTAGACTTTGATGGGCTTTTGGTGAGGCTAGTTGATATTAATTTTTTCTTGAAAAGCTCTATGATCTTTGATATGGTAGGGATTTTCAAAACAATGTGTATGCGAGTGTGCGTTCACTTGTGCACTCTCAACCATCTCATACTTGTTTTATTATTGAAGATTTGTTGTGCATTTAAACATGATCTTTTGTGTTCCAACTTGTCACTTACTTTCTTAAATATTCATTTTTTTATTTTTATTTGTTACTTTTGATTTTGATTCATGGGTTTTAGGTGAGGTTAGTTGATTTCTTGAAAGGCTTTATGCTATGCAACTGGATTTTCAGAAATTTGTTTGTGTGGTCACATGTGCATGTGCACTATCAAGCATCTCATACTTATTTTGCTAATAACAAAGTCGTAAGATTTGATGCAATGTCAGGCTGCTTTTTGATACCCAGGTTGTAACTTTCTTTATTAGACTCTGACAAGTTTTAGGTGTGCAGGTGGTTGATACTTGTTTTGTTAACGACGATTTTGAAAATTTATTGCAAGTTTCTGCTTGCTGTTTTTGAGATCCAAATTGTAACTTTCTTTGTTAGACTCTGATAGGTTTTAGGTGTAAAGTTAGTTGATTGATATTGCCTTTGCTTGAAACGTTTTATGCTCATTGGTCTACAGGGATTTACAGAACAATATGCTTTCAAATATCTCAGGCAGTGATAACCTACCTCCAAATGTTACTGTTAGGTTTGTTTGCCATCTTCTTCCACACTGAAATGTTTCTTAATATAGATATGTTTCCTCTGTAAAAATCTTAGATTTTTTACTTTTTAGATTCTAGTAAAGTATTGATAGAGACATAGCAGGTTCATAGAGTAATGTTCCCTCTTGTTTGTTATTTGTTTAACAATTTGTAGGCTTCAAGGAAATCCAATATGCTTAAATACCAACCCGGTCCAGTTTTGTGGATCTCAGAATGAAAATGACAGTAATATCCAGAGCTCAACAAACTCCACTGGTGCTTGTTTCGTGCAATCGTGCCCACCCCCTTACGAATATGCCCCATCATCACTTGTACCATGCTTCTGTGCTGTGCCTTTGATCGTTGATTATCGGTTGAAAAGTCCTGGATTCTCAGATTTTCGGCCATACACCAATCTATTTGAGGAGTACCTAACCTCTGGTCTCGAGTTGAAGGCTAATCAACTTGACATTGCTACTACTCCTATGTGGGAAATAGGTCCCCGACTGAGAATGTACTTGAAGATTTTTCCTGTATACATTGACAACACCACTCATTTATTCGATAGGAGTGAGGTTCTACGAATTCAGGGTTTGTTCACAAGATGGGAGATTCATGATAGTAAAATTTTTGGACCTTATGAGGTTCTCAACTTCATTCTGTTGGACCCTTATAAAGAAGGTTTGTCTCATAAACCTCATCTGACGGTTTTTGCTTTGGACTTTCTTGATATAGATATAATTAGTTATGGTCTTTGTATTTCTGTTTCTGGGGGAAGGTTGTCTAATTGTTTTTTGTGCTCTATGCCTCCATCTGAAAATATGGATAACCAAGATGTATATATATTAGTGTTGTTTTGCCCTGGCGTGGTGGTAAGAATAGGTTATGAAATTGCAGAAGTGGACATGTTTGTGCATAAAGAGGAGATGAATATGCCAATTTGTTGTAACTAATTACCAAATAAAAAATTAACAAGTTGATTATTTTGATTAATTCAATATACCAATTCCAATATCTCAATCATGCATAAATCATCTACAAAAATATGGTACTAATAAAGTAAAGACCATGAACATAGTGATATATGTAGAAAACCCTTGGGAACAACGACCCCCTTGGGTAAAAACCCACAAGCCACCCTGCTTGTTAAAATCCATGAGATCAAAAGTTTAATAAAATGACTCCAAATGACTTACGACCCAACCCTGAATGTGTTAGACTTTACTTTTTCACCTTCAAGCTCCTAAGTTTGAATTCTGCTTTCAAGTGGGTCTAACACTGTTGTTAGTCTCCCCTTGTCTAGATCTCCACTCCTCACTGCTCCAATTGCAATGACTAGTGGTCAAGAATAATCAATGTACCCCGCTAAAACTATTGTTTATGATGCTTGGATCACAATATCGGATGATCACTCAGCGGGATAACATTCACCTAAAAAGCAACCACAAATACATCAATGCCATTCTAATCAACAAAATACACAGTCAAGTTTACCTACTTTCATTTCATATACAGATAGGAATGGACGGATGTTGCATAACTTTTAGAGGGGTTTTCTCATAATTTTAGTTTCTGTTGCAGCGGACCTCTCCTCTTCAAAATCTGGTATTAGCAAGGTAGCACTGATTGGCATTGCACTTGGGGCGATTGCAGGTGCAGTTACATTATCCGCAATTGTATCACTTCTTATATTGAGATTGAATGCGAGAAAACGCCATATATCTTCAAGAAGACATCTATGTGAGTATATTACGGTTACCATTATCTGACGTGGAAGTAAAATTTATCTTGATTCTCCGTTGTTTAGTTCCTAATTTTAGTAGTTGACAACACAAATTTCAATTTGTTGGCAATGGTGATCTTGTATTCTAATTATTGACAACAACTATAGTATGATACTGGGATTTGTTAAAGCATATCCTCGTATGCTTTATACTGGGGTGACTGTTATTTTTTTTCAGAGAACTGGGATCATTATTAAATTTATCATGATAGATTTTTCAGATGAAAAAGAAGCTGTTCTACAGACTATTAAATGTGTTGGAGATGCATGTTATCCTCCCTGAATTACTCAGAGCTGTAATTATATAACGTTGTATATGGCCATCTTTGATTGTTTTTAATTTGAAAACTTAAAAGAATGGTTTTTATACATGGGCAAACTGTATGTAAGCACTTGTGTCTCACCATATTTTGGTTGCGTTTTATGATTTCTTATACTGCATGTTCAACCCTGACCATTAGGATTTTAAAATACCCAATATAAAATATTTGATTTACCATGGGCCTTACGGGCCTGTGGTATGCAGTTCACCTTCCAAAACACCAAGTGGGGGGCACAAATCCCATGAAGGTAGTTTCGTATATAATTTTTTTTAGCAGTGTGAAAATATAAATACACATAAACAAATATGTATATATTTATAACAAGTGCTTGTAGTTAGAATTACGTTGTAAATTAACTGGAAGTTGTCTGAACCATACTTGATAAAGATCCTCTATTGTAATTCATTTGTGAAGGAGAAGGATTGAATTTGAGGAAGCTACATGATGTTATATCTGCATTTAATGCTTGAAAGAAAAACTTGGTTGTATTATATTTATTAGATGTATTAGCTATGTGTTGGCAATGAACTGAGGCAACTTGGGTATGATTCTGATCAAATAATTGATGGAGAACAAACAGAATCTCTAACCCAAACTAGCTATATGCCTATAAGATGGTTCATGAATTTCAACCCAAAAAATGTGTTGGAATAACAATATGTCATAAACATCCCTGTTAGACTATGTATTGACCCTTTTTTCCTGAATATTGGGATTGCTATGCATCCTCTTGTAATAGAATTATTGACTAACTGCTGCATTACAGCATTGGCAATTTGTAAATTGTAAACTAAAGGTTATGTGTTTGAAGGCTGGACAAGTGTATTGTGTTACTCAGCTCACAACTCAGCGCCTTTCCATTTGAAATGCTGTTAATGTGATATATGGGAATTGTAGTCCCTAAGACTAAGTCTGCATGCATGAAATAAAAGTGAAGATATATTAGCTTCCAAGAAATGGTTATCATCATATGTAACACTGACTTCACATTATATGTTTTTGCAGCGTCTAAGATCTCTTTCAACATTGATGGTGTAAAAGGTTTCACTTACGGAGAAATGGCACTTGCAACTAACAATTTTCATGCTTCCACTCAAGTAGGACAAGGAGGGTATGGGAATGTCTATAAAGGTATTCTAGCTGATGGCACAGTTGTGGCCATAAAACGTGCACAAGAAGGATCATTGCAGGGTGAAAAGGAATTTCTCACTGAAATAGAACTGTTGTCAAGGTTACATCATCGGAACCTGGTTTCTTTGATTGGATACTGTGATGAAGAAGGTGAACAGGTACCTTTCTACTTACTTGAAAACTTAAATTCATATACACTTACCTGTCTAGACTGCATTTTGGGAGTTTGAACACCATCCCATCAACCAAAAATCCAACCCTGTCAAAGATACTACCACTATTTGTTCCAAAAATGAGGAATAGTGTATATGTTGTGAGAATATTATATAAATATATTAGATTATGTGAATATTAAATTGATTGTAGAATATAAATTTATTCTTATTTCCCTTTTTTGAGTAGGTCTATATAACTTGGTTGTACTCTTTGTATTATTGATAATGGAATATATGAATTCTCTCAGAAAACTTACATATGTATATCCACCCTTCCATCTGCCGCTTGGCCCGTAATTAATGTTCATTGTTGAACAATTGAGCAACAGAGTCAACCTACTGACAAAATAGATGAGTGCATGTGTAGGAAATTGGGAAGTAGCCACTTCCATTACTTTGTCTCTTCTTTGAAAGTGACAGTAACCTTTTCATTTATTTCTTAACGATTGGTCTTATGCTTAACCTCCTGGAAATTAACAGTGTTCTATTCTTCTGGTCTTCTTTGAACAAATATTTTATTTCTCTACCATCTATGGAAGCTTTTATTTTGTGCCAGGAAAATTGGTTAATTTAATTTGTCTTTCCCTTTTTGGCATGTAGATGTTGGTTTATGAGTTCATGCCCAACGGTACCCTGAGGGATCAGCTATCTGGTATATTCTATAAACTTCTTTTAAGTTTACTTCTTAGCAATTCGTCCTTTATTATTTATGGGTGTTCTTCTGGAAATACTAATTGGAATCATGAGTTAACCGGTGGCACTTGCTTTAGAACTCACAATTTCAATTAAAGAAATTAGAAACAGTAGAAAATGCTCTTTCGAATTTTCGAATCACCCAGGAAAATACTATTACCGTAGGAAAATTGACTGAAAAATACTGTCTTCAATTAAAAATTGCAGAAAATCTAGAAAATACTGTCTATAATTTTTTAATTACCCAGGAAAATATTATCACCTTAGGAAAATCCCGTCACTCTTTCCTTCTGTGCATGTGTAAGAAAATGAGGGCTATATTATTAATATGTTAATTACTTGGTGCTTGCATGTATGTTTTGATGTTTATGATACCACAGGTAAGCTTAAAGCGCCTATGAGCTTTGCCATGAGATTGAAAATTGCTCTAGCTGCAGCCAAGGGCATTCTCTATCTACATACGGAAGCCAATCCTCCAATATTCCATCGTGATATCAAGGCCAGCAATATATTGTTGGATTCTAAATTTACTGCAAAGGTTGCCGATTTTGGACTTTCACGGCTTGCCCCCATCCCTGATATTGAAGGAACTATACCTGCTCATGTATCCACAGTCGTTAAGGGGACTCCGGTAAGCTTGACTCTTTTTTATGACACATTGTTAGAATTTCCCATCTTTACCTTCACCTACTCCACTACACACTCCACTTCACCTACCTCCACTTCACCACACACTCCACTTCACCTAACCCACTATCACCTCCACTACACCTACTACCACATTTTCTTCTATATATAGATTGTATAGGAATTGTAATTTATCAATCTTGTAATACATCAATCAATAATAAGATCATCAGATACATTTATTCTCTCTGTATTGTTCTCTTTATACATTGATTTTTCTACATGGTATCAGAGCAGGTTTAGAACCTAGTATTTTCGCTTCCCGGCGGGTGGCAACCTCACCTTAGCCGCCCGCCGGACCTCAACTTATTCCGCTATCATTTTTTCTTGTCAGAACATCTCTGTGTACTCTTCTAGGTTCGGTTAATATACTCTCTATTGTTACTTACAATGCTCAGAGATCTGGTTACCTTCAAAGGCCAGAGGACATGCCCACTTCAAGGCAAGTTTACAAGATCTACCCGAACAACCCCGGATCGGACCTCGCCGGCGAGACCACCGCCGCTATGACAGCCGCTTCTGTTGTCTTCCGCCACCACAACCCCTTCCGATTCACGCACCAGCAGGAACTCTTCGTCGCCACCGACGGTCCTCTCCCTTTGGATGCAGTTACAAAAGCAGAGAAGCTTACTTTATCGGGTGGCCAATTCAGTTGTAGTTTGCTAAGTTGAATGGCAACAAGCTTTGTCATTCATCTTTGTGTCTCTACCTGATTTGGTGTTAGTTCAAATGGGGAAAGACATTTGAGGCATCTACAGCTTCGTATACTAGTCCTTCTCCCAGCTTTTTAGATTCAATTTGGAGGAGGTAAAGGTCCCTGTTACTGTTCAGAAAGAAGTTCTGCAAAGTTGACTGGCCCTCGTTGAATCTGTTTGGCTAAATCATGATTTGTTAAAGCCTCAGGTCAGAGACAATTAATGTTGGAACAGACACTGCTGCTAAAGCAATTGCCCCACATGGGCATGTCCCTCACGCCACCCTCTTTCTCTCTCCTCCAACCTCACACTTTCCATCTCTCCCCCACTTTCTTTATTTTATATATATATATATCTATATCTCTTTTTATTGTTTGATATTACCCAAACACTCCCCGTTTACACCACTCATCATATAATAATCTTCCACCGCCCCACTTTTTATCTTTTATTAAAAAAAAAAAAAAAAAAAAAAAAAAAAAAAAAAAAAACCTATCTCTTAAAATAATTTATCATTTTTTCCACCCAAAATCTCATCATCATATATTCTATCTATATTTTAATATGTAAACATATACATATATATACATTGAATTCAATTTCTTTTCTTTTTTCTCTTTTCTTTTCTTTTCTATCTATTATTATTATTATTATTATTAAAAAAAAAAAAAAAAAAAAAAACACCATTGCCGTTTTGATTTCAACTTTCTTCTTATTATTTCTTTCTTTATTTTGCTTTCACATTATTATTTCTTTCTTTATTTTGCTTTCACATTATTTTTTCATCTTTTTCAAATTCCATTCATACCATATAGCTTTGCACACCAAACTATATTTTATTCATCTCAGGGATCAACCCCGATCACAATTTTACACAAAAAAAAAAAAAAAAAAAACCAACAAACCAAAACACAACACCAACAGATTTGTTTTCTTTTCTGCAGACGGCCACCCACCGACCTACTCTGCCGCCGGTCTCTTCTTCTTGCCTCCGTCTTGGACAGTCCTTGACGGTGTTGCCTCCGTGTTTCCCATGCCACCGAGCACATTCAATCCCCCCTGCTCCTCCACTACAGCATATGGCGGACCTCCAAATCGGAACATCACGGTGGCCTTCCGCTTCAGCTCCTTGTTTTCTGCCTTTAGCACACTTATCTCTGCTCGCGCATCCTTATACATGCGTTGGAGCAGAGCCAGCTGGGAGTTTAACTGCTACACCTCATTTGTCCTACTCTGCAGCCGGTTCGACAGGTTTGTGACCGCCGTCATGCTTTCCACACATACCTTCAAAGTATACTGATTGGCCTCCACATCCGATAGCACTGCCATTCTTTGCTCCACAGACCGCATCGGAAAGTTCAACGGAGTATACCCAGCGGTGTTTGGTTGAGGTTCCAGTGCCACCGCACCAGTTCTCTCTCTCGTTGACTCGTTGAGGTCGGGAAAGAGGGTGAGCAGTCCACGGGAAGACGAGGACGAGGCCATTTTTCTGGGCAACAGAGTGTTACAGCGTATTACAGAGTTTCTCTCTCAGCACAACAGTGTTACAGCCTCTCTCTCTCAGCACAACGAAGAGTTTTACAGAGGATTTCGCAGTTTTTTTGCTTCTGCCTCGGCCTCAGGCTCTGTCATGGTTAAATAGCCGAGGCAGCCACGCGCATCGCGCGCCTCTTGCCGCCCGACACACTGGCACGCCTTTTCATGGCACATCTTTTGATAAAATGGACACGCCTTTTGATGGCACACCTTTTGATGAATTGGGCACGCCTTTTGATGGCACGCCTTTTTGACAACTTTGGGCACACCTTTTGAGGGTGCCACTTTTTCAGGGGTCCGACAAGACTCTGTAAACTGTCCCGACATTGATTCCGGTTAGCTCCTTTATGGGTCCGACAAGACTCTGTAAACTGTCCCGACATTGATTCCGGTTAGCTCCTTTATGGGTCCGACAAGACTCTGTAAACTGTCCCGACATAGATTCCGGTTAGTTTCTACAAGGGTCCGACAAGACTCTGTAAACTGTCCCGACATTGATTCCGGTTAGTTTCTACAAGGGTCCAGCAAGACTCCGTAAACTGTCACAACATTGTCTTCTACAACGGTCCGACATGACCCCATAAACTGTCTTCTACAACGGTCCGACATGACCCCATAAACTGTCTTCTACAACGGTTCGACATGACCCCATAAACTGTCTTCTACAACGGTCCGACATGACCCCATAAACTGTCTTCTACATCGGTCTGACACCGCCATCCAGTGTCCTCTACACCGTTATGACACCACCATACAGTGTCTTCTACAACGTTATGACACCACCATACAGTGTCTTCTACAACGTTATGACACCACCATACAGTGTCCTCTACAACGTTATGACACCCCCATACAGTGTCCTCTACAACGTTATGACACCACCATACAGTGTCCTCTACAACGTTATGACACCACCATTCAGTGTCTTTACCAATGGTCTGACACGACCATACAGTGTCTCCTATCCTTTTTTATTTTTATGTATTTTCTTGTTTTGTTACTCTCTCCAAACTCAAGTTGGTTAGTTTCTCTCCTCCTTGAGTTTGCGGGGGGCTGTTAGAATTTCCCATCTTTACCTTCACCTACTCCACTACACACTCCACTTCACCTACCTCCACTTCACCACACACTCCACTTCACCTAACCCACTATCACCTCCACTACACCTACTACCACATTTTCTTCTATATATAGATTGTATAGGAATTGTAATTTATCAATCTTGTAATACATCAATCAATAATAAGATCATCAGATACATTTATTCTCTCTGTATTGTTCTCTTTATACATTGATTTCACAGAACATTTGAAATCAAAGACAGTTTGAAGCAAAAGATTTTTATCCAAATTCATAGATCTGTAGTACGCCACAGATATGTTGATTGAGATATCGCTAACTAATGTTTATGATCAAGTCTCGGTGATATATTATAGATCATTAAAATATTATGTACTTGTGAGAGCCCTTTTTTTTTTTGTTTTTTTTTTAACAGTACTTGTGAGAGCTTGATATGCATTGTTAGGCCTATTCTTTATAGCAGTTTAAGTTTTGGGGGTACTGGTCACTTAGCATGGTATTAGAGCTTTGGTTCTAAGAGGTCCTGGTTTTAAGTTTCCCCATGTGTATTTGTTTCCCTCTTCTGTTGCCCATGTGGACTTTTTGTGTGTGGCGCGCATGCATTTGCACCCAGTTTGGTCAATATTTCTCTAAATGTGAGTGGCAGTTATACAGAAGGGAGGGTATGAGAGCTTTATGTACATTGTTGTGCTCTCCTTAACAACTTAAGCTTCTTTCGAGCCAAGTTGTTGTCTGCCACTCATTCAAAAGAATTGGACCAGTGTTACCAGAAACGCTAACATCCTAGCGATTTTAAGTTTTTGAACACACATTCCGAAACATGATACACTTCCTTTCCAAAATGGTGAATTTAGCGATCCAAAACGGTCCCATGATTTTGTCTATGTTTTTCATTAAAAGTTCATCTTAATAGGGAAAAAGGCAAATATAATGAACTATAATCTAGATGGAATGGAGTTTTGGATTGACCAAATGTAAAACAATAGGTCATATTGTTCATAGAATTATGTTATTGCATGATTAGTTTAAAGAAAAATATATATATAATATGGTGGATGTCAAACTAAGAATTCTATTCCTATCGTAACACATTTTAGAGCACGTGGCGTACTACGTTCCCGTTCTTATTCCTCATACCAAAATGATCTGTGTTCTAGGTAACATAGATTTGGACTTAGTGTCATTTTTACTTTTTGTTGATCTCCAGTTGATACAGATTTGTAATCCCAGCTACTTATGGGTGGCTAGATGGATTCTTCTGTGAAGTCATACCAGTTCTTAAAAATCATCCACCCAGTAGAAGAAAATGTCTTTAAAAAAAAAAATCATGATCCATGCATTAATAAATGATCACTCTATCAATGGGTTGTATGTGTGCATAATCATTGTCAATTTACAATGATTCTTATGTAAATTTGAGTACAATACTACATTATCATCTATTGTAAAAAACATTTGGTTGGTGCGTTTCACATGATGCATTCTGATAATTTGATTCATGGATCTGAAAGTTAAAATAACTGTTTGGGTTGCTTTGATTCATTGAGATCAATCTTAGAGTTCAAGGAAACTGATATGTAGTTCCCAAAGTAGAAGTGTAAAAAGTGTACTGAGATTCTTTCTTTTCTGTTTCGGTAAAAATATTTTGAGACGTGTAAAAGTTGTATTGAGATTCTTTCTTTCTTTTCTGTTTTTGGTATTTTCTTTCTCTTATTGGCAGCCCAATGGTTGTTATTAGCATGACCCATCTTAAAATGAACCTTAAGAAATACAATTACCGACATGCTGATATGATAAATTTTTAAAATGTAGGACATGATGCTTAGGAGACACAAAATATATTGTTTTATAAATATCATATCTCATATATAACTATGTTGTTTAAATATAATATAAAATATAAAATAACACTATTTCCTATAAAATTTTATATATAATATGCATTTATCATTGTTTCATAAGTTATTTTATTCACACTTGTAATTAATTTCATCTATGTATGAGCAATGAACATGTGTCTCTTAAGTGTCCAAAGTTATGTTTTGGTCTAAAAATATGTCCAATACATGTGAAGAAGTATTCAATGAGTGTCCGTATCAGACACCGACACACTACCTTGTTAGAACTGAGAAGTGTTGGTGCTTCTTAAGCTGATCGTCTGGTTAAAATTGTTAATGTGTGAAACTTAATGGTAAAATGTAGTATCTGTTATGTGAAGACATTATCTAGTGTGAAACTTGAACATCATTTTGTTTGCAGGGGTACCTCGATCCAGAGTATTTTCTCACTCGTCAACTGACAGACAAAAGTGATGTTTATAGCCTCGGCGTTGTATTTCTAGAGCTCTTGACAGGAATGCATCCAATCTCGCATGGCAAAAACATTGTTCGAGAGGTAGTACCTCACCACTTCTTTGTATTGAAGGTTTAGTTTGAAAGCAGTGTATATATGAAGCTATATCATATTTTTAATGGCATGTTGGTCCCGTAAGGTGTTTTTGCCTTATTTGTTTTTGAAAATTTATGTCAGTGTTTAGTGCAGCTTTTATTTACGGCTTACGAGACAGAAATAACTTAAATAAGTTGGAAAAAATTGATTATTAGAAAGTATGGGAATGGGTGTTTTTAGCTTCTGCTTATAATTATTAGCTTTTAGCAAGTTGCACACTGTTCAGATCTCTCCATCCACATTAACTTAAACCATCTATCTTCTATGTTTTTCTTCCAACTTTGACAGGTAAACATTGCATGTCGATCTGGAATAATCTTCTCTGTCATTGATGAACGAATGGGATCCTATCCTTCTGAATGCGTGGAGAAGTTTGTAAGCTTGGCCCTCAAGTGTTCCCGAGAAGAGACAAGCGCACGACCTTCAATGGCAGAGGTGGTTCGGGAACTTGAAAGCATAGGACTGTTGATGCATGAGTCAGACAGCAAAGTAACAGAATCGTTTATTACTGACCCTGCTAAGGTTGTGAGCCCTCCATCTTCATCGTCTAACATGAATCATCCTTACGTATCAGCAGATGTCTCTGGCAGTGACCTTGTTAGTGGAGTCATGCCTGCCATTACACCTAGATGATTTTTCTCCCAACTTCTGTATTTTAGTCCACATTTGTTCAATTTGATTTGTAAAATTCTGATAGCTCACATTTGATGTTGTTGTCATACAATAATAGTTTTGCTTACTATCCATTGTATTTCTTGAATATTTGTGTGATACCTCTGTGCTATTTGAAATGGGTTGGGCTTATGTCAAGTTCAAATTTAAACTTGAGGGATCCTGCCAACCACAAATCCCTTTTCAATGATTCAAACTGTTCATTTTATAGGGTTTTGAGTGTATATGGTGGGGAGTAGAAATCTGTCCCACATCGGTTCACTAGGGACTCTTGACCTACCCTATAAAGTGTGTCATGTCCACAAACCTCCAAGAGGCCCTTTCTAATGAGGGATAAACAAAATTGTACATGCTCCTGTGATACCAAGCGGACAATATCTTGGTGCGTGCATTACATCGATTCACTAGGGACTCTTAATCCACCTTATAAAGTGTGTCATGCTCACAAACCTCCAAGAGGCTTTTTCTAGTGAAGGAAAAACAAAAACGTGTGTGCCCCTGTAGTACAAAGTAGACAATATCTTGGTACGTGCTCCGAGTGTGGGGTGGTCCGCACATACATACATATATCATTCATGAAAAAAATTAGATCGATTTGATAATCATAACATTTTATTGGATCAACCTAATTTTTTTCATGAATGATATATGCAGTGAGTCATACAAAATGAACATTTCAAATCATCGAAATTGGATCCGTGATGGACTCCATAAGCCGCTCAAATTCTCTTAAATTCCTCATTGAACTTTGAGAGAAACACAACCTCATTATACTAATTCTTCATATATTTTAAGTTTGTAATAGATTTTCCCTTCATAACAGGGCTGGTTGGCCCGTTTGTCAATTAGCAGATTTTAGCTATACCACATTATAAATAGGAGTAATTAAACAAATTAGCGGTGAATACAAATGCTATTTGTTTACAATTTTACATTTGATTTTCCTGATGATTTGATGAATGAAGAACATAGGTTGAGTTTGATAGCTGTTAGTAATTATTTTCTTAAATAGTTACAAATATGACAATTTTGAAAAAAGAAAAAAGAAAAAATATTATTGAGTTTCAACCCGTTCTAAATTGTGTGTTTAATATATGATAGTATAGATGAGATTTACAAACTTTGCTGATCAACTATATGATATTAAATGCCTTCTCTTTAAAAACAAGTTAATGTGACAAATATAATTGAGGTGCCCACCTTAGTTTGTAAGAATTTAAGTTAACATTTTCCATTTTTGACTATGAAAATTTATTTTTTTAAAAAACTAATTAAATAAAAAAGGAATATTTTGTAGTCAAATAAATTTCATGAAGAATTATTTCTTGTATAAGTGGCTTAAGAAAATATAATTTTAATTTTTAAAATGGGATTTACTAAAATAACATGATACCTAGATACAAATCAATGGTTACATTTATATGTAGGAGCAATTTGTAATATTTATATGTTAATTAACTCCAGTGAAAAATAGTTTTAAATTATTTTACTCCAACAACTAATTCTGTCTCCCTTTGCTAACCCAACCTGCTAACCATCCCATCATTATATCTCCATTAGTTTAATTCAGTAACACAAGAATATGAAAATGATTTGAAAACACTAATATTATGAACTTATAATTTTTATTCAGAATTTTATCTATAAGAATTCTGATTTGGAAAATATCATATATTGTCAAATTGTACATTGTTTTCCATTTTGATAAACTTGGAGAAAAAATGAGAACAAAAGTATAAGCCCAAAAACTTAGCCCACCAAATAATGTAATTAGTGTTATGGAAGAACATTCGCAATGGGGTGTGCGCTAGTGTAAGATGTTAGCAAAAATCGAAGAAAAAGACTTTTTGGTCGTATGAATAGTTATATTTGTGTGTGAGATAGTTGTTAAGATTAATGTCAAATGTTGAAGAAGTTGCTAATAATAGTGTATGAATTAAGGCGAGAGAAAGGGGAGAGACTTAGGCCTCGTTTGGGAACCCTCCTTTTTAGTTAAAAAGTCAAAAAATTATTAAATTAGTCAAAAAGCCAACAATCCATACCAAAAAGTCAAAGATTCTCTTTTCTCTCTACTTTTTGTACATTTTTTCGTAAAAAGTCAAAAAATCATCCCAAACATAGTTTTTTTAGCTCATATTTTAGCCAAATAGCCAAAAAATTACTAAATTAGCATGTTCCCAAACGAGGTCCTATTATCGATGCAAGAAACGACAAATGGAAGAGAGAGAAAGGGGGAGGGGTATACATATTTTTTTTTTTAATTATTAGTGTTTTAAAAGGACAACCATTCCATTGCCTCACTAATTCACTTACTAGCATACTAATTCACTTACTTTGATCACATTTTTTCATATAATATACTAACTCATAATTTTAACAACTTCATTTTTTGATAATTGAATATTTGAATCAATTTGTGTGCAACCTAACTAATGTTGAAATCCAACAGTTTACATCCAAACAATAATAATACTATAAGCCATCATCACATCAAATAATAACTAAATATGGGACCAAAATGTGGCTACCCATATTACTCTATTTTAAATAGAAAAATGCTAAAAGGGTGCACACCATATATACCCTATAACAAAATGTGTAATTTTATCATAAAATTTCATAATTTTAATCACAAAATGCATAATTATATATTTATTACGCTAATTTATAGCGATATTACGTATTTTATAATTGATATTATGAAAATTTATAGTTAGAGGGTCCGCACTTCTAAATATTGCACAAAACTCAAATAAATTTCGAAACTTGTTAAAGTTTTTGTTTTTGTTTTTTTGTGTTGGATGAGGGCGTTGCTTTTAAGTTCAAAAAAGCCCAAACTCTTTCGTCTGGCCCAATAGGTAATAGCCCTACGTGTCATGGAGGCCTAATTCTGATTGCTGATAGCCGGCCCGTGTTCTTTGCTAAAAAGCCCCACGTGGCAGAAATACGTGTGAGATGGGGCTAGGGCTTTGAAGCATTTTGAGCTTCGGACCCACCAGTATATATACATGCACAAACTCCTCCATCCATTTTCTAGGGTTTTCAGAGATTTCGAGCTCAGACCTGTTTCGCCATGGGGAGGAGTAAGTGCCTTTTCGCTCTATCGATCTATCTATATATCTATCTATCTTTCTATCTATATATATGTATATGCTTGTGGTTGCGTATATATAGATCTGTATTTGGTTTATCTATCTGAATTTTTTGCTGCATGGTTTTCTGTATGTTCATAGATCCATTGAAGATTTGAATTTTCTGATCTAAAATGTTTTTTTCTTTGTGCTTGTTGTTTCTTTGAGTCTTCAATTGAGATCCGTAATTCAATTTCCCGTGTGGTGCTGAGAAATCTGAGAGAAATGTGTTTTTTTTTTCTTCTGGCCCAAACACCAGCCCTGTTGGTTTCTGAAATTCTTATTGGATTTCATTTCACATCTTGAATCGATTTTTCCTTTTAATTTCAATTGTGTTTGCATTCAGTTTTTTTCTTTCTATTGTATGGTGTTGTTTTATGTTGATCAGGTGGTTGTTTTATACTGTTTAATTGAATGAATAATTACATAATTTAGTAAGTGTCTAAAAAAGGCAAGTTTTGGAATATTTTGATGCTTTGTTCTGTTCTATGTAAATTTTAGTACGGCCGAGTATATACCGAATGAACAATGTTGTTTGTAAGATTTATTATTAGGATTCTTATTACCATTTGTAGTTTT
Source organism: Camellia sinensis (assembly GCF_055761805.1). Classification (NCBI taxonomy): domain Eukaryota; kingdom Viridiplantae; phylum Streptophyta; class Magnoliopsida; order Ericales; family Theaceae; genus Camellia; species Camellia sinensis. The sequence goes on from NC_138963.1 coordinate 75,195,307, forward strand.
GTATCTTTTGCTTCATGGTTATGCTTTGATTATTAAGATTCAGCTTGTTTTTAGTCTTTAGGAACGTTGATTTATAATTTGCTTGACGCTGGCTAAATTAAAGCTATTGGTTTATTTGTTTGGCTTCTGAATGGATTTCATGTAGCTCATCATATTTCTGATTTTAGTTTTGCTATAGCTATATGTCTGCATTGACTTACACTTTATGTTGGCATCTTCATTGATTCAACGTATTTATTACTGGACATACATATATACTTTGTAATTGGCTGTTCAATGTCCAACATTTTGGGTGGATTGCGTCCCTATCAAGTGTTACTTGACTTTTTTTTTCCTCCTGGAAATGCTCTTTGTATCCAGTGTTTAAAATATATATGCAGTATGCATGTGAAGTTATAAATCTTGTCTAGATTATTTTATTAGTCTTTATTACACCAAGACCCTCTCAACTATTTGTGAATATCATCATACACCTTCATCTTTAAACCCATGCATTTATATCCCCTCAACTATAAAAATGCATCACTTTTACCCTTTTTTGCCCCTATCCACAAGGGGGCATTTGTATGGTTTTTGGGGGTGTAAATTAATATTCGCTAATAGTTGAGGGGTCTTGATGTAATTAATCCATTTTATAACAAGCCTCCAGTTTCATTTTCAAATGTCTTTTACTGATGTGCAGTGTATGTGTATCATTTTTTTTTTCTCACTATTTTAGGACCTGCAAGGTGTTATCGCCAGATCAAGAACAAGCCTTACCCGAAATCAAGGTACTGTCGTGGTGTGCCAGATCCCAAAATCAGGATTTATGATGTTGGGATGAAGAGAAAGGGAGTCGATGAGTTTCCCTTTTGTGTGCATTTGGTCAGCTGGGAGAAGGAGAATGTCTCCAGTGAGGCACTGGAAGCTGCACGTATTGCGTGCAACAAATACATGACCAAGTTTGCTGGAAAGGATGCATTTCACTTGAGAGTGAGGGTACACCCATTCCATGTTCTGCGTATTAATAAGATGCTTTCCTGTGCCGGAGCTGATAGGCTCCAGACTGGTATGCGAGGAGCTTTTGGTAAGCCTCAAGGAACATGTGCACGTGTGGCCATTGGTCAGGTCCTCCTGTCTGTCCGCTGCAAAGATGGAAACAGTCATCATGCCCAGGAAGCTCTGCGTCGTGCAAAGTTCAAGTTCCCTGGTCGTCAAAAGATCATTGTCAGCAGGAAGTGGTATGCAGAAATTATCTTTATCTGTGTTGAATGAATAATTTACATAATAATGTTGTCATGCCATTTCTATCAATCTAAAAGAGGGAAGTTCTTACCTATATCACTAGCAATTTGTGCCTTAATTTTGTGTACATTGCTATGTAATTTATAGGATTTGAGTTTTGTGTAATTTAAAATTTGTTAAATTTAACCTTTGTGGCATGGCAGGGGATTCACCAAGTACAACCGTACTGATTATCTTAGGTGGAAATCAGAAAACCGCATTGTGTCAGATGGTGTCAATGCCAAGGTTAGTCTCTGTCAAAACACAAGAGTTAGTTTTCGTGTATTTTTTTAGCCTACCTCTTTGTTCCAATCTTGTCTTGGCTGATAATCATTGCCTGATTCCTACTAGTACAACACCATTCTGTTGGATCCCTGCCACTCCAGTAGCTGCCGGGGTGGTAGATAGAATGTACTGGATAATGTCTGGTGTTTATTTTGCCAATTTTAGATCACACATTAGATAACATGATTGTTGTTTTGATTCTTGCAGCTTCTTGGGTGCCATGGACCTTTGGCAAACCGTCAACCTGGAAGAGCATTTATTAATGCATCTGCTTAGGAGATTTTGTTGACTGCTGAGCATCGGTCTCTGGAACTGAAGGACTCCTGCTTTTTCCTGTCTGCATTTTGTTGCTGTCTATTTTGACAAATTCTGTGCTTGAATTAGTATTGTGTTGAAAACTTGGAATACTTTGCTTTAAATTTGTTTTTATTAAATGAATTTTGTTGCAATCTTGGTACTAGCAACCAAACCTTAGATTATATATGTGGTTTGGCATGATTAATTATTGGTTTGAATCGTGGTAAATTGTGTTCTGCATGCTGCTGAACTTTTTAATTGGTTGGTCCATACAGGTGTTGTATTGGCTTCATTGGTGTACGTTTTTTTAATCAATGCTTGGATATCTTGGTTTGGGGGTTTTATGTTCTGTTGCTGAGAAGGGGAGTCAAATACTAATATTTGAATTGTCTTGGATGACCAGAGATTGCGGTCACTGGTTTTTAAATTGTTGCAATGGTACCAAAATCTATGCGAACTGGACTTGAATTTTTTGGTTTGTAGTGGTTTTGTTGGTGGCATTTAAGCGAGGACCAAGCTTGTTGGAGTCACAAACAATTTTGTTTCTTGAGGAAAGTCTGGTATGGTGAAATGTAGTGTCAGTTTAAGGTTTACTTTGATGTGGGAAATAATCTCAGGAAAGTGAAAGGTGTTTTTGAAATTTAGCTTGGTTTGGGAAGAGTTGATTTAGCCTGTTTTTTTGGCCTTTTGGCTAATTTAGCCTACCTAAATTAGTTTTGTTTGGGAAAAGTTTTTGGTTGTTTTTGGTTTGGATGTGATAGTTGTGAGAGAAGAAATTTAAAATGAGTAAATTAGTTATTGTCTTTTTGTTTATTTAGTCACTTTACCGCTTGCCAAACGGCTGTTGGAATACATGGATAGGAAAGTGAAAGGTATTTGTGGATATTTAGGTTCATGGCTCTCGTTTGGAAATGAAGGGATTTGGTATCACTCATTCTGGATTTGGGATTACTCATTCTGGACGTATATCATTTTAATTCAATTCAACATAGTATTTGTAGTTATGCATTTCAGGAATATTTGAGAGTTATGTATTAATGAATTTGAAATAACTAAGTTGAACATATTTATTTGAAATCTTTCTGTGGGTAATTTTACTTGGAGCTATGGTAGGAATATTAAATAATTTATCAAATTTTTTACCATCACATATGGGTTTGTGTAAATCCCACACAATGTAAGAGTTTTGATAAAAAATTTGATAGATTATTCAAGATCTACAGCATTTTTCTTTTACTTGAACAGAAATATTAACAAATTGTGTCTCTCCTATCTCTACGCATCCTACATTTTAGAATAGGAAAATTTTAAATATACATAAAATTCATATAATAAATTTGACAAGAATAATGTGACAGTACTATTATTGTAAACAAATTCATCTTCAACAATATTTTATTTTGAAATGAAAAATTCACAATGAGTCACATCTTTATGTATGAATTTTTTATTTGTATGACAATACTGAAAAAAAAAAATTTAAAAAAACTTACATTTCTTTATTCTTTTTTTATTATTTTAAATTCCTTTCTGAATTGGTAAATCCAACCTATTCATTCAACAAATTGGATCTTACCCAACAATCAAATCACAATGCAACCTATTCATTCACACACAAAAAAAAAAAAAGTTCATATATTTATTGCCTGGAACTAACTGAAAATAATTTAGTTGTTTCTAGCACATGGTGCACCAAATTAATGAGATCACGCAAAAGATTATAAATGAGATCTTTTTTGGGTGGGTAAAATGAAATTGATCTTACCTCTTACTTAACCAACTAAGCCAAGTCCATGTAAGTGTGCTGTGTTGATGTGCCAAGACAATTAAATAATTACTCAAGATAGAAAATGTCAAGAAAGTGCTTCTACAACAATCACTTGTCCATGGTTAGGCAATTTACCAATTGAGGGAATAGAACTCCATTAGAAGTCCATGAGCAGAAACCCATTACTATATATATTCCATATATAATTCTTGATAATATCATACCCCAAAAATGGCATCTTACATGGAGATGTAGTTATATCCTCTAGCCAACAAATGTTCTGAACTAGTTTGGCTTTCATTTTTCTCCCCCCATTAAAATCCACCGGTTCTGAAAATTGCTGGCTCCTTCATCGTTTCTTCTGCTTTCTGCTTTTCTTTGATCTTGTTAACCGTTTTGGTTCTTTCTCATTGTTCAGATCAGACTCTTTTGCCCCATTTGATGTATTCTCCGCGTCACTGTTTACTTCATCATCAACGGCCGTATCATCTATGTCACTGGAACAGTTGGATGCTCTGACTATGTAAACCTGCAATAGACATGAATTTTTTTGTTTCAGCCATACTACACGCACAGAAAGAATCAGACACAGAAGACACATATGTGAGACAAAAAATGTTTGCAACTATAGATGTGAACATGTTTGCAATTACAAATGCAAACATTTTGTCTCACATTTGTACATTTTGTGTTTGATTCTTTCTGTGCATATAAACACTTTGTTTTTGTTTCCATGAAGCACAAAAAATTTATACTAAAATTAAATATTGCTTAACAAAATCAACAAAGTCGTGCCACAAAAGGACTAGAACAGGAAACATAAGTAACAAGTTTCCCCATTGCAAGCAACATTTTATCACTCATAAAATACAGAATATCAGGACTAAATTTACTTATTTTCAGTATTGTTTTCCTCATCTGGAGATGCATGGAATTACAACAGAAAAGAAAATCTGTATGGAGAGGAGCAAATGCAATATAGTTATTATAATTTTAGTACTTATGGAGACACATGTAACCTAAAGAAGTAACAAAAACTTGACTGTGGAGAGTTGAATTTTGTTGATTCTATAAATGCACCACAAAAAATTTCTGGGACGCCTTAATCCTAAATTTAAATTTTGTTGATTTTCTTTGAACACTCCCATTAATGCCCACCTTACACACACACCCAGCTTGTCAACACCACCTCCTCTCTTTTCCTCCCCGCCGCATGCCACCCCCTTCCCTACCCGATGCCCCTCCCCCTCCTCCTCAAACCCTAACCCCACCACCTACCATCACCAGCAGACACACACACACAAAGAGAGTCACGCAGAAGGGGGAGCAGAACAAAAAAGGGGTGTGGCGGTTTATAGAAGCAAAGAGGAGGTGGAGGTGACGAGAAGGGAAGGGGAGGGCGTTGGGGAGTCACACAGGTAGGAAGAGGGGGCTGTGGAGGAGGCGAGGCGTCGGGGCGGTGCCAGACGGTGGGGAAGGTTTGGAGTGTGGCATAAGGGGCTGACCGAAGGCTAAGGCTTTTTCCCTTCTGACAATACAACTTGGGGTATAAAGATGGGGTCTCCAACAATTTTTTTGAAGTGCATTTAGAGACTCCCTGTAATTTCATATTATCTGACCATTATAGCATTCAACCTCCATGTTATATTTTCAATACAAAAATGATCATGTGATCAATGGTTGCCCCACAAATTTTCTTTTGCTTTGTTAGAGATTCACTACAATTTGAAGGGCATTTTAAAGAAATTTCTTATGCAAAAAAGACAATGAAAATCTCCCAAACTAGACTTAATTTTTCTAATGGTTGTGTCTAAAGGAATACTACTATCATGACAATTTGGTCTCGATAAAATACATCAAGGCAAATAAACATATTGCATATTGTTAGGTCCCTACTTGTTGCCAATTTTGCGAACAAACTTGGTTTAGTCGAGTTGTAATTTTTCCTGGTTTTTTGGTCTTCCCGCTCAAGTGGGAAAAGCTACGCTCGAGCAGCAATCTTACACTCTCACTAGTTTGGCTTGTCTGCGAAAGTACTAGGAGGTGTGTTTTTACGCTGGAGCGTATTTTCCAGCGCTCGAGCGTAGACCCTGGTTAGACACACGCATTTTAGTGACACCACTCGAGCGGCCATTACTGCGCTCCAACGAGGTTCACGTATCTGACTGCTATAAAGCTGTGTTTCAGTCAGAATTTAGGGCATGGCTTTCAATTTCTTGTTTTGGGTTTTAGGGTTCTCTTATGAAGGTTATTTGCTAGTTTTCCTTTGATTTCTTTGTGAATATATTCATGGATCAGGAGAGTTAAATCAAAGGGTTGTCGGTTTGTTTTTATCAATACAAGAGTGTTATTCTTCGGTGGATTTCGGAGATTCAAGCGTGGAGTATTCGAAGGGGTTCGAAGCTATGCGCGGTCATTGATTTGACATGGATGTTGTGGATTCGACATCAAGCTGGTCAATTCTGAGACGAAGACACTGGTGAAAGAGATACAGATTGTTGAAGACAAATTGACAAAATTTGGGTAATTTGTTTTGATAAATTTGTATTCTTTCTTTCTTTTATAGTGGATTGATTAGTAGCATGTCGCCCGCAGTTTTTTAATCACAATTGAAAGTGCTCCAGTTATGGTTTTTCCACATAAAAATCGGTTGTGTCAATTTATTGATTTTGAAGCAACAATTTAAATCACTTTCGTACGTACTAGATGATTTATATTGTTAGTTTTAATTGTTTGGGAATTGTTGAAATTAATTCTGGTCTAAATCACGAATCGCTTAGGTTTTTCACATATATTAAAATTGACACTCCTAGGATTAACTCCTCAAGATTGATAAAATGTGAACACAACAAAACAAGTTGTGACTTGGGAATAGGAGAAGTCCAATGGCATTTATTTCAACATTTAGAAACATATTTTTTGAAAATGCATGCTTGGATGAACATATGTAGAGTTCATACACATGCAACAGATCAATCTTTAAATGTTATAATATGACCAAATCATTAGTTATTCTTGGTTGTGAAGACAACTAAAATGAATCATTTTCTTCTCATGAAAAGGCATATACAAATGCATAATAACAAAATAGACATCTCTATCAAAACCATCTAGAAGGCCATTGATGATCTTTGGCATCAGAATTTGCACACTAGGCTACAGTGTTCAAAAATTATAAATAAATTTAGTTTAAAATATATAATTATAGAATTAAAACAAGCATCACACATAAATCACAGATTTTTAAGACAAAGTAACTCAGTGCATAAAGATAAGTCATCTTGCTTGGAAACCTAGTCTGCCTTTTTAAAAGTATGTTGCAAAAAAGACGTCCATTAATACATGTCAGGACATAATAGCAAGAAAAAAGAATTACTATCAAACATATGGTAAATGAATGTCATTAATGGAATCCTACCTTAAATCTTGCAGGTTCAATCAATTCAAACACCAGAGCATCACCGTCATCCAACTTATGGTCCAGAGCAAATGCTCTCCATCCACCGCTAAGCCCAGTTCTCTTGCCAATGTAAACAGAGTCATATTCTGCACCATTTTCATCTTCCAATACTATATCTACTATCGTTTTAGGAAGATGATCCTCACAGAATTTAGAAGGAAGTCCCTTAACATCATGGCAAATTAATTTAGCACCAAAGGATATGTATAGCAATTGAAAAATGTAACATGTGCAATATATCTAGATTCTAGACAATATATGTACATATTGTATAAAACTACCTTATAGGAAAATCAATGGCTAAGAAAAATTGTTCTACTGAAACTTACCAACCAAAAACAACTATAAACATGAGATCGAACCATGGATTTGACAAAAGATGGATTTCCCGATGTTAAATTGCTTTGAATCTTCTCTGCACACTTAAAAGCTAGAGCTCTTTCTTCGTAAGAAGGAGTTTTGACTTCATGCAATGGTCTTGCTAGATAGCTGGAAATTCAATTATACTATTACTAACAACTAAATTGGAAATATATAAGACAACACTATGTTCACAAATATTGATGCAACCTTGCCCATGATGAACTTATCTTTGATCTCTTTCGCATAGGTGGAAGCCCTATGTCAACCTGAAATGAAAATTAAATAAACTTAGCTTAAAAACTGTTGCTAGCTAGGAATAGTACATAATAATAGGAGCAAGACCATGTCAAAGCTCAAAGAATTTGTAAAAAATTCTTAAAAATGATACTATACATTTCACTCAAACTGTGAAACTGGTTTTTGATCCCAAAAATTGTGATTCTTTTAATTTCATTTGTCTTTCATTTTTTTGTAGTTCACATTCTTAATATTGATAAGATTACAAATTATTAAGTGCTAGTACTAACATCATCACGATACGAAGGAATTGGATTGCGTGCACGAGAAGAACGTCTTGGCTCTAGCATGTAGATATTTTCTGATTTGGGTTTTGAATAGCGTTGCTGCAACATAAATAAAATAAAATAGAATAAAGAAAGTTAAGAAACACAAATAGACAAAACCACTAATGCCAAAGCTAAAAGGACTGAAATTATAGCCATAAAATCAAAGGTTGGGAAAGAACTCATATTTACCACAGGCTTCTTGTCAGAACTTTTGAGATCGGATAAACTCTTTGAAATCTTCGAAATCCCTAAATCCTTCAGGGAAATAAATTTGATAAATTAACCATAATGTTGTCTAATGTTAAAAAAGTAGATGTCAATTAAGCTTTAAGAAGATGTATTGCTCCTCGATTATCCAAGAAACAATGGTTTCTGAGCAATGCTATACATAATCTCATTTCTTCCCTCCTTTTCTCCCTCCTAGACACAAAACAATGGGTCCACATTCATAAATGCATATAGGCCTACTCATTTGTGCCTTGGAGTAAGAAGGGGAGATAAGAAATCGGATTATATGTACTATTTTTCTTTCTTTTAAGAAGAATAGATCACTTTTGTGACACTAATCGTTCATTCTTAAGTTAGAGCGGTAGCTCATAAACCATTCAACTACTACAAATCCTGATCAGTAAGTAAACATTTACTAACAAATAAAAGAAAAGGAAAGCAAAGGAAAGATATATATGTGTGTATGTGTGTGTGTGTGTGTGTATTAAGGCCTCGTTTGGGAAGTGGCTATTTTAGAGGCTTTTTGGATTTTTGGCTATTTTAGGCCTCATTTGGCAAGTGGCTATTTTAACAAAAAATGCCAAAAAGTAACTAAAAAAATCAAAAAGCCAACGACTCATACCAAAAAGTCAAAGATTTCATTTTCTCTCTACTTTTTGCACATCTTTTCGTAAAAAGTCAAAAAATCATCCCAAACATACTAGTTTTTTTTACATTACATTTTAGCCAAAAAGTCAAAAAGTTACTAAAAAAGCATGTTCCCAAACGAGGCCTTAGTAGGCTATTTTAGTTTTTGTATTTGGGAAGATGAGATGGATTTTTATTTGAGTTGTTGTATTGAAAAATGTGTTGAAATGATGTTTGAAGTTAAAATGACAAATTTGTCCCTAAAATTACAATTTTTTAAATTGATGTAAAGGGACAAAATCGTAATTTACCAAGTGATGTAACAATTTGTTGTGCCTACACTGTCCGACAGCTGCACCTATTTTTTTTTTTTTTAATAAAAAGGGTTGAACAGTGGGGCTTTTTGGCTTATTTTTAATTTGGGGCTATATTAGTCTGAACCCTTGTTTCCCAAACAGTGTCTAAGTGTCCATTCAACACTACATGACTACCAAGTGCTAGAACTACTGAGTGCGGGTCAAAACTATTTTTCTTAGCCATGCACTAGTTAAGATGATAGTATAACTAGCCTAACCAATTTGAGTTTATAATGAGATGAAGAAAACAAAATCCACTGGCTCTGTTTGGAAGAGCTTCGGTGTTTGCACATGGTGTTTGATTATGGCTTTCAAAAATTAATTTCACACTCACTTTTGAAAACTCAATTTAAGGTGAGAAAATTTGAGCTAACCAGTCGTCCCACCGGATGTCCCACCGGACGTCCGGCCGGTCGTCCGACTAGTTGACCAGAACAGTGCATAATTATTATTATTATTTTTTTTTTTTGCAATTGACACACGTTAATTTTTATATATTCAATAAAAAATATTTTCTAAATTTTTTAAAAAATTTTATGAGTTCTGAATAGAATTTTGAGTTGTGTGTTTGGTTATGAGTTGTAAGTTTTTGTATCAAATATCATATGTCACATTAAAGATTCCCCACTCAATTCAAAACTCTTTTCAAAACTCATTCACCAAACAAATTTTTCACTCAAATCATAATTCCAAAACTCACAAACTCAAAATACAATTCTATTCTCAAATCATATTTAGAAAACTCTACCAAACGCAACCAATATTTTTCCATCTAAAAACATATTCTAGCATTGTAATTAACCTGTGCATGCAGGCATACAAAATACATACATGTAGGATACATATGAAAGTAGAAGAATTAATAAATATAAATGAAATTGAATGAGAAATATTTACTACTAAATGATAAAAGAAATACCTCGAAGCGTTTTTTATTGTCTTCAACTCGTTGCTTGCGAGCTTCCTCATAAGTGTTGCCACTTTTGTTGGCCATTGCTTGCAGTAGTCCAGATACAAGATATCCAATTGTTTGTCTAAGGCATCCCCGAAACACAAGTAAAATTTTCTTCAGTACAGGATTTAGAAAGGCTGTTTTGCTGAAAATTTAAACTAAAAAGAAAATTGCGTAAATGATCTTAATCCCAACCTGTTACTAAATATGACATCTTAAGCTTCAAGTAATATCTTATTGAGTCAAGACTTAAATCACAAGTATACTGCAATATAAAATAGACAGCCTAATTTCAATTCTTTGATCAGGGAGTCCTTCGTTCATCCTTTCAATCTATTGGGTGGACACTCTATCAGAACTCTAGTCCTTAAAAGTCAAGTCGTTAAGCTATAGGGTGTGTTTGGTTTGGTTTTGGGAGATAAATTTTCAAAAAAAATCTTGGGGAAAGAGTTTAGAAATTTTTTTGGTTTGTTTGGTTATATATTTTGTAAATAGTTTTGAAGTATGGAAGTTTGGGATAATTTGATAGTTTGTTATAGTTGAGTAGATGTGTGTGAGAAAAAAAGTGATTGAGAAGGAGAGAGGAGAGAGAAAAGTAATTGATTGATGTGTAGAAGAGAAGGTGATTTTCGGAAAAAAATTCAAAAAATTTCCAACCAAACAAAGCCATAGTCTCTTCTCCCCTCTCCTTAGCATCTGTTAGAGCAATCCAAGGTTATGCAAAGGTTCAAACTTTACATAAAACTTTTGTTGCTCCAATAAAAATAGTCAAAGAAATACGAACACTTCTAAAAGGGTGACATATCGTGTCAGACATTGACAAGACAAGACACTTGTTGCATACTTCCCAACATTTGTTAAACACGTCTAAACATGTTTTATTATTTTAAAAAAATTTCTAGACTCAAACACGCATTGGATGCTCGGGGAAAACATTTGTCTATCGCTTAGATACACATGAAACACATTTATAAGTTTGAATAAAATAATTTGGAATTCTATGATTAAAAAAAAGGTAAATTCATACCGATTCTCCTCCTTTAGACTAAAAACATTATTTTTTTAAAGTAAATATTTATATATATGATATATAATAATTGCTTGTCCTTATATATGTTATATAATAAATATATAAAATTATTTTATTTGTTTATAATAATTGTTTAGCTAGAGGTAAAGTTCTCCCAGATTCAGAGACACAGGCAGCTACTCCTTCAAAAATTGGGAATCGAAAGGATGGGATGCAAAATAAGGGCCTACAATTGTTCATCAAATGAGACCGAGAACCCAAAGGATCTATCAAAGAGTGAGAGAGACTGACTAGACTATAGTCAACCACCTTTGAAGGTTGCAAAGCCTTTAGAGTGCCCTTGAATGGAAACAACTTGAACTGACAGACTTCCTACACTTCAACATGACACTCTTTCGCTAAGTTATATCCCTCCTCTAACTTCATTGAGAAATAGAATTGACTAATCCTTAGTCAAAGGGTCAAGAAACTTAATGGCACTATTCTTGAACAACTTGGAGCCGGGCCCTCTTTTTGCACAATTACAGAAATGAAAATAACGAGAAAAATCATATTCAATTATCAGTTGCCCATATAAAAAATAGGATTGACTATGGATTAGTGTTACCAGAAAACTCTATTGCCCTAGCGAATTACGTTTTGGTATGTACGTCCCGAAATATTGTACACTTTCATTCCAAAACGGTAAATTTAGATATCTAAATGATCCCAAAAAAATTCAATTTATCTCCTAAAGGTTTCCTTAGAGAAATAAATCAAATATAATGAACTAAAATCTAAGGTGAGTGAAATTTTAACAAAATAAAATGTCAAAGATAGGTCATAATGCTCATAGAAATGTGTTACTATATGATTAATTTGGAGAAAGAAAACTTACAATTCAATGAATGTCTAATGTTAAAAGAAAATTACTCTAGAGCTATCTTAAATTCTTATAATATAATTCATACAAGTCTACTCCTATTGTACCATATTTTAGAGCACGTGGTGTACCACGTTTCCGTTTTTGTTCCACGTACCAAAATGATCCATGTTCCAGGTAACATAGCTATGGATTCAAGCCATAGCAACCTTCATAGTGTTTTAAAAATGGTTTGAAACAGCAATGTAACACTGTTACATAACCATATGAGCAGTCACCGTCACCGCTATCCGTTACAGTTATAACAATGTGATTGAATTTCAAAAGGGAACAGCCACCATCGTCATGTTATACACATAACAAACAGACTGTTAGACCACCATTACAACCATTACTGCCATTACGTAAGTGTGGTAACATTTGTCACTTTTAAAAGCCAATTTTTTGCTCATTTTGTGCTCTTAAAACTTTTGTTTTTATATTTATTTACTAACATTAAAAATTAACACAAGTTTTATTTGTAGTTGTAACTTGTAAGGTTTGTGTTGTGTAAAACTTGTATAACTTGAAAATATAAATCAAATGACTAGCTTTTTAAATAGAATAATTGTGATAGGCTAAAATACAATAAATAAATAAATAAATGAATATGAAGCTAAAAAATGGAGTGTGATCATCATTGATCTAAAACAAATGGTTGGTTTTATTCTTATTTTTAAATTTTACTAATTTTATTATTTATTTAACATATATAACCTTAAAATTTGAAACACAACATAATATTACAAATCTGTAATAATAACAAAATAAATAATATAAAAGTGGTGTATTTTGAATTTATGACATGTGAAATCAATAACTATTGAAAAAAAAAAAAAAAAAAGATCAAAACTCTCTTCATAAAAACTTTAAAGTAGTACAAAAATTTTGGAAAGTAATATTTCAACATAGAAGACCAAAAAAATTACAATTAGTACACACTAGAAACTTTAAGCCAAAAAGATTCTCACCCATTTGTAAATCTTTCCCCAATTTCCCACTTACATGATATTTCTCCTAAAATTTTATACATATATTGAATCATGATTAACAAATATACTAAACCTTTCAAAAATTATTTTAAACCCCAAGAAATGTGATTTTGAAATAAAATATATATATATCGGTAAGTTTTCGCAATGTTGTGCAAAAAACAGAAAATTTTCACAACTCTGGTTGTTGCAACCTTACCCTACGCCTGTTACATCCTTCAACGGCATCACCACTACAGTTATTGTTAATGAAACGGCACGCATTACTGGAAACCTTTCCCCCACATGTCATGTTTTACATTTTTAAAAAAATTCCGTGCCAGTGTGTTTGTGTCGTGTCACCTGTCCTAAAACAAAATAAATATCAACATTTCAAACCCAGATTACACTTGATGGAACTTATTGTCAATTTTTTTTCTTTTTATTTTTTTGTAAATCATTTCTCTTAACAAGCAGCTTCAATAACCAGTCAAACAGCCAATCTTCCCCCAAAATCAAATCATAATGCTACAATGACCAAAGTTAGATAGCAAAATTTTCATAGCATCTCCAATGCATTGGTGACATATCATAGGTATCCAAAATTGCTACTCAAATTTGGTCACTAAAGTACACGCAATTTAGTCCCCATTTGATGAGGTTTGAACGCAGATTAGCTACAGACCTGTCATTATTGCGCAAAATGACTATCCTCAAATTCAAACCCATATCCTTAAAGAGAACCCTTGTTTAAATTTGATCACTAAAACCAAATAAATAAATAAATAAATACATAAAACAGAGTAGTAAAATTTGACGGCATTTTTGCTTTGCTCTATTTAGGTGAAGAAACAATGTCATGGTTACCAACAGCAACAAATTGATCCAGTAGCCCGAGCTTTAAGGCTGCAACTCGAAGGCTAAGTTTGCTTGAATCTTGAATTTAAAATTTATAAAGGAAACAAAAGATGGGAAGAGAAGTGAAAAACAAAATATATATATATATATATATTTCACTTTGTTTCTCTTTACTGTTTCACAAATTACTCAACAAATACAAAATCAAGCTATAGCAAAACATAACAACTCCATGTATATGCCCAAGCGCGCACACACACAACACAAAACAACACAACACTCTAAAATATACTGAAGCAAAAATAGAATAAGACAAAAACATTGCTAGATGATAACCAGAGCAGAGTATCGATTTTTTTACGAGTTGATTGCATAGTTCAAAACCTGAAAAAATTTATGAAGATTTCAGCTGAATGATAGATGAGGGAGTTGTTAAATCAGAGACATCAAACCTTGGATTATTAACTCCCGATCTGTCAAAGTGCTCTGAGGAGGCTGTGCTCGATGATACCACCACTACACTCTTTCGTTGCAGAGAGAGAGAGAGAGAGGGAGGGAGAGGAGGGGAAGCGCCGAATTTGAAATTTGATATTGGGAGACAGACAGCTTGGAATTCGTGAGTTTTATTTAAAATGCACCCGTCAAATTTATTTGAGATATGTTGTTTTTTTTTTTTTTTTTTTTTTTTGGAGTATTACTAGAGACCCCAAATATTCTATCAAAAGTTTTATCAAATGTCTCACATGGGACCTACACAATATAGGTCTCATGTGGGTCCCACAGCCATGTGAGACATTTGATAAAATTTTTAGAACCTCTAATATTTTTGTTTTTTTTATTCATATTTGAGATATGTTTGGACCCCTTTTCTGGTTGATGACTCTCTATTTCATCTTGGTATGGGGTTTATTTATTTACGTATGTGCGAGTCTAGTTGGGATGAGAGTCCTTGGAAAGATTAAATAAGTTTATTTTTTGATTTTTTATTAAATATAGGTTGGATTTAGATTAGGTTTGAAGTGATGTGTTAGAGAGGTGATGTGACTTAAATAAAATGATATGATTTAAATAGAGTAGTGACTTTTTGTCTTTTTTCAATCATGCCAAACTTGGCCTAAGGATTGTGCGAGTCGTGCATGTGTGGGGTCTCTATCATAATTAAATTTATTTAGCTTTCACTTTGGATGTGTGTTGACATTTTAACTTTTTGGTTTTTTTTTTATTATTTTAGTTTGAGGTTAAAATTTTTTGTTTGGGATAGATTTTTTGATTTTTTTAATTTTTGTAAAAGAAAAAATAAAATGATTTTGGTTGAAATATGATATTTTATTTTATTAGATTAAAAAACATATTTTATTTTTTTTGACTATTTTAACCCAAGAAAAGAATGTCAAAAGTCTTAAAATATGAATTGTTTTTATAATTTAAAAAATTATCAAAAATTTTTTTTAATAAAATTAATTAAAAAATAAAACTTTTAACTACTCTCGTAGATAATAAAATTATCTAAATTATTAATTAAAATAAAATTTTAATATCATTTAAAATTATTAATTAATTTGATAATTTATTAATTAAATTGACCATTGATTTATTATAAAATTAAAATTTTCGAAAGGTAATATATAATTTTCAAAATTACATAAGATAATTTGTATTTTAAGTAAGGGAATAAAACTCAAAAGGTGTATTTGTAATTTAACTTAACATTTTTTACTTTAACGGCATCATTGGTTGGCCAGTCATAGATTGGTGTTGTTTAGTACAGTTTATTGTAAGTTAAAAGTTGATAATCAGAAAGTTAAAATCAAAAGCATTCCTTCTTTAGTTTCTAAATAATTAATTTTTTTTTATTTATTTAAATTATTTATACCTAAAAAACTGTAAATAGAATCTATACCAAATAACCTGATACAAAATTTTTAAATTAAAATAAACAATAATCACCCTATAATCTATAGCAAACACCCCTAGCCTTTGGTCTTCATTCTAAAGAAAAAGAGGGGGAAAAAAGTCAGATTAGAAAGAGGGGAAAAAAAGTCAGATTAGAAAGACCAAAATAAAATAAAAAGTGTTGTGTTATGCATTGTAGGCCCACTCAAAAATAAAAGAAACAAACTTTACACCAATGTGTTCCTAAAATGAGGCCTCTTTTGTCTTCCTTTTCAGATGCTAGTTGTCATTGTCCCCCTAAAAATATCTCTCCCTCTCAACCCTATTTTTTGGATCAGAGATGATCCAGAACCCATTAGGTGACTCCCACCAAAACCATATACACGTAGGCCATGTTTGTTTGGGTGAATATGAGCTTAGGATTAGATTAATAATCCAATAAGGGCGTGTTTGATTCGCGGGATAAGGGGGGTGGACTATCCACTATTTGAATTGTAATCCAAATAGTGTTCCTTATCCGTCGTTTGATTTTTTTTTAGTCCGGCGGACTCCATGTCCGGCCGGACTCCATGTCCCCCATATGGGGGACTATCCTATCCTGGGGGGTGGGATTGTTTTGGGGGGACTAATCACTATTTGGATTAGATGCGAAAATGACAATTTTGACCCTCTACTATTTAATTATGTATTATATTTAATAAAATTTAAATGTCTCAATTTAAAAATAAAATAATTTTATTTAACTTTTTATTAATGTTTTATTTATTTAATTTTTTAAAATATTTTTTTTATAGATATTTTATTGATGTTTTATTTTAAAATTTTGTTTATGTTTTATTTAATTTCATTATTTAAATTTAATAGATGTTTTAATAGATGTTTTATTTAAACAATTAAATGTTTAATTTCAACAATAAATAATTTCATTTATTTAAATTATGTTTTATTTAAAGATTTAAACATTTGTACATCAACATTTGATTACATCTACATTTGTTAATTGTTAATTACATCAACATTTGTTAATTGTTTAAACATAATCTGTACATCAACATTTATTTAATTGTTAATTGTTAATTGTTTAAACATAATCTGTACATCAAAATAATTTCAATGTTAATTGTTTAAATAAAAATTTAAACATTTAACCATTAGTATGTTTAATTTAAAAATAAAAATAATCTGTACCAGTCAAATTTTTTTATCAATATTAGTATGTTTAAATATCTTTAAACAAAATTTAACCATTAGTATGTTTAATGTTTAATTGTGTAAATAAACAAACACAGTAAAGTTTTGCATGTAAAAAAAATAATGATTTGTTATACAGTAATGATTTAAAACAAATTTTATTGATATTTTATTTATTTATTTATTTAATTTAAAAAAAACGAATTTATTTAATTAAAAATAATTAAAATATTAAAGATATGTTTAATATTGCTATTACTTAGTAAACAATTGAAAAGGGTAAAATAGTCTTTTGTTCATTTATCCTATCCAGTCCGTCCAACCAAACGTTGGATTCACTGAAAATAGTCCTATCCAGACATCTAATCCCATGAAAAAACAAACACAGGATACATATCCAATCCGACCAAATAGTCCGGGGGATTCACAGTCCCAGGACTCAAGTCCGATGGATCCTAATCCCCCCTTTTCCAGTCCGTCCAATCAAACACACCCTAAAATTATTAATCCGATATTTGGTTAAACAATTGAAGTACGGACTAATTATTTTAAACTTGACTATTAGTTAAGATAGGATACATAATCCAACGGATTCGTAGTCCTAAGACTATTAGTCATGGGAATGCTAATCCAGTCCGCCCAAACAAACATGGCCGTAGGACGTGTTTGATTGGGGGATTGGAGGGGGGACTATCCACTATTTGGATTACAATTCAAATAGTATTTCTTATCCGCCGTTTGATTTTTTTTTAGTCCGCCGGACATGGAGTCCGGCCGGACTCTATGTCCCCCCATATGGGAGACTATTGTGTCCTAGGGGGGGTGGGATAGAATGTGGGGGACTATTCACTGTTGGGATTAGATGCGAAAATGACCATTTTGACCCTCTACTGTTTAATTATGTATTATATTTAATAAAATTCAATAAAATTTAAATGTCTCAATTTAAAAATAAAATAATTTTATTTAACTTTTTATTGATGTTTTATTTATTTAAATTTTTTGTAGATATTTTATTGATGTTTTATTTTAAAATTTTGTTTATAATTTATTTAATTTCATTATTTAAACTTTAATATGTGTTTTATTTAAAATTTATTTAAAATTTTAATTAAAAAAATAATATAATTTTTTTATACAGGTTATACAGTATTTTATTAAATCAAATTTAGTGGTTATTTATTTATTTAATTGTGTAAAAAAATAAATTTATTTAATTGTGTAAATAAACAAACACAGTAAAGTTTTGCATGTAAAAAAAATAATGATTTGTTATACAATAATGATTTAAAACAAATTTTATTGATATTTTATTTATTTATTTATTTAATTTTAAAAAAAACGAATTTATTTAATTAAAAATAATTAAAATATTAAAGATATGTTTAATATTTCTATTACTTAGTAAACAATTGAAAAAGGGTAAAATATTCTTTTGTTTATTTATCATATCCAGTCCGTCCAACCAAATGTTGGATTCACTGAAAATAGTCCTATCCAGACATCTAATTCCATGAAAAAATAAACACAGGATACATATCAAATCCGACCAAATAGTCTGGGGGATTCACAGTCCCAGGACCAAAGTCCGATGGATTCTAATCCCCCATTTTCCAGTCCGTCCAATCAAACACACCCGTAAGGTCAATGAGAGGATAAAAAAACAAAAAAATAGAATCAATTAGCATTCGCTAGGGTGGTAGGGGTCATCCTTAATGGGGTCTCACTCTTTTCTCTTTTCGAATATGAGAGGTTACTGTCACAAAACCTTACTGCCACGTTTCATTTGTCATTTTGATTTTATTTTGATAATTTAAATTATTTATATTTATAAAATTTGTCAAGTATATTATTTATATAAAAAATAAGATTAATCCGATATACTTAACTCAATTATCTTTAAAAAAATTATTAAAATTATACAAACTGTTTATTTTTGTAAATATAAAAATGTTGTCTTGTTATGAACTACAAATGTCTAATTGACTTAAGCTATATTTGGCATGCCCAATTAGGCAAAAATAGTCATATAAGACAAAATTGAATATTTTAGTCAAATAGAACAAAATATCACATCCAAATCATAATTATTTTATTTTTTTCTCACAAAAATAAAAATAAAAAAGGCAAAAAAATATATCCTAAACAAAGTTTTTTAGCTGCAGACTAATAGTCAAAAAGTTAAAAAATCAACATACATCCCAAACGAAAACTTAAATTTTTTTTATAAGTGTACTCAATAAATCTCACAATATAAACAATTTAGTTTATTAATATATTTGAGAAACGCTCCAACAAACTCACAACTCGATCTGTGCCCACAAGACACAGCCCAGCACCCTCCCATAATCCTATTTTCTAGGCTTCTTACCGTTTTTTGTCCGGACAAATTTTACTTTGCAAATTAAAGAAAAATGTGTTAGCTATCATGTTTTTTTTTTTTTTTGTTTAAATTTATTTGTCTATCCTGTTTTTGTTTAGACTCGGTTTATTTTGACATAAAATATTTAAAAATATATATTTTTTACTTATTTTTTGTTATTTGATTAGATATAAAGTATGTAAGATATTTTTTAACCAAAAATTAGCTTCCATAAAAAGCTCCATAAGAGCATCTCGACAATCCTCCCCAATTTTTTCTCAAATTTTAGCTAAAAGGTGTACTTTTAGGAAACTACTTTTTCAATTGTCATCTCCAACAATGTTTCTTATTTTTTTTTATATATATTTTAAATATTTTAAAAATATTTTCTCTTTTTCTTTTTTTTATTAAAAATATTTTTTCAAACTCTCTTCTCTCTCCTCCACCATTGGAGAAAAAGATGAGGGATGAGAGCATAAATAATTTTTAATTATAGAGAGTGATTAAGCCCTTCATAAATGTAGAGAGCCAAAAATGCACTCCCTTAAATAGAGTTAAGTAGGAAGGCTGTTAAAGAAAATTATTTGTATTTCACTCCTTAAAATAAGAAAAAAGTGAGGATAGAGAGACTATTGGGGATGCTTTGTCATTTTTAGCTTGCAACTTAACTACTCTCGAATGTATGGGCCGCATTCATTGGGTTTTGAGTCAGTGGGAGGTGAACTAGTTCTCCAAGTGTCAATTCAAATACAACAACACCATAAATGGGAAAGGGTCATAACAGTGACTGTGGTGTCTCCGTATGAGGTATATTATAGTCTTATTTTTATGATTCAAATTGTTTATTTTGTAAGATTTGTTATTATAAAAAATCATATTAATTGGATATCAACAACTATATGATTGATAACCAAAAAAATAAATAATAAGTTTTTCTTTTAAGAAATAGCAAAACAATATGTAATTCGATCATATAGTTATTGATATCCGATTAATATGATTTTTGGTAAGCATGAAGTACTCGACAAACCCTACAATATGACGGTTTAGATTATAAAAATAAGATCATAATACACCTCAAACGGAGGCACCACGGAGGCACCCCTGTCCCACGATGAATTTATCCTTATTAACTCATAATTTATTCAAAAAAAAAAAAAACAATTGTTTAAATTTATTTTACTCATAAATCTCACATTTCATTAATTTAATCTTCATCACACAAATCCATTCAAGATAAATTATGAATTCCCAAGAGTGGGTTCATAACATTTTTCATTCAAATATCTATAAACAATTGAAAATGTGAATTCCGGGTATTAGAACAATATTTCACAAACATCAACCAAACACCAAAAAATAGAAAGGAAATTATCATTTTTTGTATAAAGTATTTTACTTTGAAAGTTAAAAAGCAGTTCAAATTGTGTTATGCCTTAACTAAAAGACTTGGTAAGCAATATATGTTTTTTAAAAAAAAATGATTATTAACCATGCTTTATCTTAGTTTGAGAATAAATTTTATCCGTGCACTATTTATTTATGAATTCTGTTAATGTGAAGCTTAAAAGGATTGTAAACTGAATACTTGAAATTTTTTAAAAATCATTTTAACATATGCATTAAAGACTATCCTTCTTTCCCAATGCACATTCAGAAAAGGGTCCATTGGTTCCACACCTACAACTAGCCAGAAGCACTCCATCAAGGAGAATGGAAACAGGATTGTAATTTGCAACAAATGGGTCATCTGTTGAAGGAATTCTTACTGTGGCACAAGCTCCCTGGAAAGAATTTGACAACTATTTGGATCCACTGGATGTGGAGTTAATTAAACCAACTCTTGGAGTGCCATCATGGTTCGATACTAACGATTTCAAGCATTAGTTTAAGCATGTTGTAGAGGATGACTTAAATGAGGATGTTGATGAGCAGCTCAGATTTAATATGCTTAACCAATATCTGTTGGCGAACAAGGAAATGGATAAATTCAATCACTCTGTTTAGTTTCAGTTTTTAGAATTCACTTTTTAAAAAATTATAATTTTTTGTTTTCACTAATTTTTATTTAATTTTTAAACAATTTTTTTAATTTTTAAACACACCTTACATAAATACACGTAAAAAGTATAATATTTGTGATTTTTTTTAATACCAAAAATACAATATATATATATATATAAATTCAATACATTTTTCATATTTTTGTGTATTTATTAATTTTTTAAAATATTTTTTCACAAATATTTTATTATTTAGATATATCTAAGTAAGATGCATCTAAAAAATTTAAAAAAAAATTCTTAAAATTTTAAAAATATTCACTAAAAACAAAAACAAAAAACAAAAAACAAAAAACAAAAAACTTAAGGTTTGTTTGGTTTGTATCTCAAGATATGATTTTTGAGAAAAATTTTCTTTGGTAGAAATTTTTTGAAATTTTTTTCCAAAATCATTTTTTCTCTCCTACACATCGATCAATCACTTTTTCTTTCTTCTCTCTCCTTCTCAATAACTTTTTCTCGGAAATAGGGTCACTGTTGTGCTAAAGGCATAGCAGTAACTGTTGTGCCTCAATTTCAGGTGCATTAACTGTTGTGCCTCAATTTTAGGTGTATTATGGGCTTATTTTTATGATATGAACCGGTCATTTTGTAGGGTTTGTTGAATACTTCATGCCTATCAAAAATCATATCAATTAGATATCAAGAACTATATGATCGAATTGCATATTTTTTATGTTATTTCTCAAAAGAAAAACTTATTGTTTATTTATTTGGTTATCGATCATATAGTTATTGATATCCGATTAATATGATTTTTGGTAGACATGAAGTACTCAACAAACCCTACAAAATGAACGGTTTAGATTATAAAAATAAGCCCATAATGCACCTCAAATTGAGGTACAACAGTTACTATTGTGCCTTTAGCACAGAAGTGACCCCAATTCCCTTTTTTTCTAACACACATCTACTCAGCTATAACAAAATATTAAATCATCCCAAACTCCCAAACTGTAAAACTATTTTCAAAATATACAATCAAACAAACTAAAAAAAATTCTAAACTCTTTTCTAAAATTTTTTTTGAAAATTTATCTCAAAACACAAACCAAGCCCATCCTGAGAATTTGAAAAAAAAATAAAAAATAGAGTGGGCAAATACAATTAAAAGTAGCAAATTGGGATTGGAATTAGCCATAGAACCACAACTTTTATTGGACAAAGAAATGTTTTCATAAAAAATCTCGCTTTTCACCTTTTTTTGTCTTTCTCCATTCTTATTAAATTAATGCAATTAAAAGTGGCAAATTGGGATTGGAATTAGCCATAGAACCACAACCTTTATTGGACAAACAAATGTTTTCATAAAAAATCTCCCTCTTTTCACCTTTTTTCTTTCTCTATTCTTATTAAATTATTTTTAAATTAAATTCTTACTCTAGTAGCAATATAGAACAGAGGACAAGATGGCCGTATATAACTCTAAAACAATGGTGTTCTCTCCTATTACTCTTTACTGAGAAACACTCATTTGTCATGTGTTCTATGTTTGAATTTATGCAACAACTCTAACCACAGTCACTACTTAATTTAGATAGAATTCTAATTAAAAATCAATTGACAGTTAATGTAGACAAACACAACAGAATCTACAGTCAGAGAAAAAACAAAACTTGAATTGAGGACTTACTGAAAATTAGAGCTCACACCATATTAAAGTCACTTTAATGTATATATCACTTGCCAACAAGGTGAGAGAAACGAGTACATGAAGATCACCATGAAAACTCACAACACATTTCTTGAATGGTATTAATATTGTTAGGATGATCATATTTTGTTATCGTGTTTTTGCAATGGCAATTGAAAGTACTACACCTCTAATGTGTGGATTGAAAAAATTAATTAATAATTAAATTATAATGTGTGTGTACTGAGAAATGATGTGGATTGAAACAATTAAGTATGTGGAAATAGAATTTCCTCAAAATGTCACATTTAACTCATAATTATTTTATTTTTTTCTCACAAAAGTCAAAAAGTCAAAAAACCTATCTCAAATGAGACTTTTTAGCCTCAGGCTAATATAGTCAAAAAGCCAAAAAGTCAACCCACATCCTAAACGAAGGCTACATTGATACCTCCTGAGATTTTTGTTTAATATAGATTCTCCTCTCACATTTGGAAAACTACATCCCGCACCTTGAGATTTGTAATCTCATTACAAATTGCTCCAAGAATTTTTGATGCCATGCCCTAAAATTTTTTAAATGACCATTTTGTCCATTTTCTTACAATTTCTTCTTCCTATCATTATGACTATATTCTATAACTTTGCATAATTAAATTCTATCTAAAAATGTTTTTGTTAAGTGATGATATATATACAAACATAAATTTTATATAGAATTTTTAAATACAATGATATAGTTTAATGGTGACCTTCACTTTAAAACAAAACACCCATAAACATGATTTATATTTATAATAATATCACTATCACAACATTTTTATGATATTTTTATATAAATTTGTATATATGAATATAATTTTTCATTTTTATTTCCACTATTATATTTAGATTAGATCAATTTAATATAAATATATTTAAAAAGTATAAAATTTGTATAAATTTTTTTTAAAAAAAATTCATTGAATACAACAAAATAAGATAATGTATTGAATTTTTGCAACTTTTTTTTTTTATATTTGGTGAATTTTTAAAAAAAATCACAAAATATTATATTTCTTAAGTATATCTAGATTAGGTGTATCTAAAAAATAAAAAAATTGCTTAAAATATTATTAAAAATTTTCAATAAAAATAAAAAAATGAAAAATAAAAAAAAAAACTGAACTTTTTGTGTGAGTTAAATCAAAGAAAATGATTATTATTTCCTTTAAAATGACATGAATAAAATAAATGTATCATTTTATTATTTTATATGTATAAAGGCTAAGGGACAAATATGTCATTTAATCTAACAGGGGGCAAGTATGATTTTCAAATGTGAGGGGAGATCTATATTAAACAGAAATTTCAGCGGGCGTTAGTGTAATTTACCCAAAAAAATTTAAATTGGATTTTTGAACTAGATATCCTTTTTTTAATTGGATTTTTACTAGTTGTGGTATACACATACATTGCACGTTGTATTTGTAATTATATTTTTGAAATGGAAAACTTTATAATAATAGAAACGAAATAGACATTAAAAAAATGGCAAAACACCAATAAATTCTAAATTTTAATTTGTTAAACCATTTGGTCCTGCATTTTATTTTGTAGATTAATAAGTCCTATTTGAATGTTAAAAGCTGACTATAGGCCTTTTTTAGATTTCCCTCATTTCCGAACATTAGCAACATTAACTACACCAACAACATCATCAAACATCAACTACATCATAAAACATCATCAACATCATCAAACATCATCAAACATGAACTACATCATCAACATTACCAACATCATAAAACATCATCAACATCATAAAATATCATCAAACATCAACTACATCATCAACAACATAAAACATCTTCTAACCTCCTTACCCACCTCAGATCTCGTCTTCTTCTGCTGAACTATTGGGCTTTTCTTGATTCCATCAGCAGACACACTCAATTCCTTACATTGTTCACCCAAATTCTTGGTTTGTTTAGATCTTTGCCTCACAATCTGAATTGGGTTTTTCTCAACTCCTTCAAGATTCTCAGATTTCCATGTCTTCCTCTTCCCACTAACCCCAACAAGGCTCTGTTTGGGCCTAGGCTTTTTGTCAACATTATTTTCTTCAGAGGTTGTCTCTTCGCCATTGAAGACTTTGATACCTCCTTTGACTTCATCACTCTTCATTCTACTCTCCCAAACAGACCCTGACATCACCAGCATCATAAAACATCATCAACATCATAAAACATCAACTACATCATCAAACATCATCAACATCATAAAACATCATCAACATCATTAAACATCAACTACATCATCAAACATCAACTACATCATCAACATCACCAACATCATAAAGCATCAACAAACATCAACTACATCATCAACATCACCAACATCATAAAACATCATCAACATCACTCACATTGATTGGATTGAAATTGCTTGATGTTTATACAATATAACAAACAAAGATACAATACCAAATATAAAAAGGACTAAATGGTTTACAAAAAAACACTCAAGACTAGATAGAGCAACATTTCCCAATATGGGATTTAAGAGTAATTTTTCCTTAAAAAAATAGTATTTTATAGGGAATTGATGAACTATATGGACTTATCAACCAAACACAAAATATATATATATATATTATAGTAAATAAGAAAAGTGAGAGGTTTGACATTAGAAAGCTGTAAAATCACTGATATAAAGTAAACTAATGATGTAAAAAAGTGATTTGGTCGATGAATAACTAGGTAGAAATTTTTGAAAGAATAAACTTAAACCTAATATTTATTGAGAATCTTGATGAATGATCTAGATTCAATTCTTAAATGATGGATCCTACTTCTAAAATAAATCTCAACCACACATGTATTTTCTAAATAAATTTATAGTAAAAATTTTGAGTTTGTAGAAGTTCTTGTAACAAAAACAAATATGTATTATCAAAAAGTGATTGGATCCTATCTTGTACAGTAAACATAAGTACAAGTTGTATATGTGAAAAATGATGAAGAACTTGGGGTTCGTTTGTTTTCAGAGATAGAATGGAGGAGATTCATAGTGAGGGGATTAATAGTGAGAGGATTATTAGTGAGGGGATTGACAGTGAGGAGATTAAGTAAAATTGTATTTGTTTTGATGATAATTGTTGGTATAGAGATTGTTAAATTATTTTTATATAAAATAATAAAACAAATAAAAAAATACAAACATTAAACATTAATGTTCAAAAAAAAATGGCCAACATGTAAAAAATAAAAAATAAATAAAAAATTTCCAGAAAAAATAAAACAAATAAAACAATGATTTTTACTTAACAAAAAATACAAAAAATTAAACATTAATGTTCAAAAAAAAAATGACCAACATGTAAAAAAAAAAAAAAATGTCCGACTGACTATTTTTCTAATACCACCTCCACCTTCTCCATCCCAATCCCCCTTCCAAGGCCCAACCTAATCTGGACCTCTATCTCAATCCATTTCCCAAATCTGCAAACAAACACAACATTAAATGGGTTCCATCTCTATCCTAATCTCATCCCTCCCTCTATACCCCAAAACAAACGGGATCTTAAACCTTATATAGAAGATAAAGTGTCTCTTAATGAATAGATTTGTCTATTCAATTTAATTCTGTAATGATTTGTATAAGCATGACCATTCAATCTGTATAAATAATACTAATTTTTAACTTTTAAAATTATGGTTGAGTTTAAATTTGATGGAACTTGACAGTCTCATGGGGCTTACTATAAGTTTTGTTTCAATGATTCAAACTGTTTATTTTGTAAAACCTTCATTATATATCATTTATAGAAAAAAAAATTAGATTGATCAGATAAGAATAACATTTTTATTTTATCACATGCTTCTGAAAAAATAGACAGCATGTATATATTTAAAAATAAACTATGTTTTTTAGACAATCACAATAAAATTTATAACGAGGGTCATACAAAATGAATAATTCAAATCATTAAAACAGAATTTATTGTGAGTCTCACGAGCCCGTCAAATTCTATCAAGTTTATATTTGAATTTTTTAAAAACTCAACCATAAAATTATGTATTATTATATGAAAAATGCTAGAAATCCACAATTTTATATCACAAATTCAATTATAACAAAGTGGCAAGACAATTGGACACTATATCTACTACTATAATTAAGTATGTGACAAATTAAAAATTAATATATATTAATATCAATTATGTCACATTATTGTGGATTAAATTAGATTTTTTTAAGAGTTTCAAATATTATCATTATTATTATTATATGAAGTTTTCTAAAGGATGAAAACCGTAAAGAGATCATTCACAAAAATTAAGAAGTCTTAGTGTTTGTTGTTACATGGTGCCTATGATTGTTGTTATATAGTGTTTTTTCAGGGATAACGTGTTGCGAAAGGTATTTTAGAATTATGAAAAAATAGAAAATAAGTAAGAGATATTTTTAAAATAAAAAAAAAACTAAAAAATAAGTGAGGATGCTCAAACTTTTAAAATAGTAATAAATTATAGATAGAAAGTAATATATATATATATATATTATTGATTTAGATAAAACGCAAATTGGTCCTGGTCAGACTAACCTTAGACATCATTTACCTACCACGCAAATGGGTAAAACATGGGAATCAATGATTTAGATTCTCTTCCTTTCCGATGTACAAAAAAAAAAAAAAAAAAAAAGATTTAGATTCTCTCACTACAATTTTTTTTTTTTTTAATATCTCTTTCCCTCTTCTTTTTCTTTGGGAAAATTATACTTCGTAATTTTTAAAAAATAATTATAAATTAGTGATAAATTTTATAAATATTAATAATTAAAATTATAAACTTCTCCACATATGTGTAATTATTTTTTGAATTAACCACTAAATTGTAAATTTTCCTTTTTCTTTTTCTTCTCAAGTCCAAGATCCTAATATAGTTTTAATTTGCATAAAAATAAACTTGTAGATAAACATGGTTGTTCAATTACAAACAAAAAAGGATAAAATATTAATTAGAAAAAAATTTACAAACTTCCAATTATTGTACTCAAATTTTGTAAAATATGGGCCAAATCATTTAAAAGTTTAGTTGAAAGCTTGAATAATTTAGCTAAGAGACTGAAAATTTGAAAAAAAATTAGAATGGGCAAATACAATTAAAAGTAGCAAATTGGGATTGGAATTAGCCAAAGAACCACAACCTTTATTGGATAAAGAAATGTTTTCATAAAAAATCTCTCTTTTCACCTTCTTTCTTTCTCTATTCTTATTAAATTATTTTAAAATTAAATTCTTACTCTAGTAACTATTAGGAATTGACCATTCCTAACCATGATTGTTGAGACATGAAATAACAAACAAGGAAGAAAAAACGAATCAAACAAATCACACACACATGAACATAAGGATTTACGTGATTCACCTCAAAATAGGGCTACGTCCACGACTGCTACGGTTTTCACTATAGTTAGAAAAATACAACTATCTCTTAACCTAAAAGAGGCTCCCTCTCATCTATTTATAAGTATAGAATTAGGGTTACACAGAAACAACATGAGAATCTCCGTTGGGGGAGGCCCCCCCAAACCCCCCATTGGACCCAGTTTTTAAGTGAACAATAGGGTTGAATGAACAGTACTTATCAGGGTCCACCGACCCAACAAAATAAATGCAATACTAACAGTTAATTAAAAAATCACGTGTTACATATCTAACCACAAATAACTTGTATAAAATCGAAGAAAGATTTCCAAATATTTTATTCAATACATATCTCTCATTTCACAACATTACAAAAATACATAAAGTCCTACAAAGAAACAAGCCCAACAACAAAAATGCCAGCAGGGGAGGCAAATTTACAATAGGATAGCTCTACACTCCTCTATTCTTACACCAAGTACACTATTATGTATATAGGAATACCTCAATGCCAAACATGCATATAAAGAGGTTTTTTTTTTTTTTCTTTTCTTTTTCTCTTTTTTTTTGTTTGTGTGTGTGTGTGTGATGGCTACTACAGTCTACATCTCAATGGAAAATGTCATAAACCCCTAAAAACACTTCCTCAATTTAATTCATAATAATGTGATATGATATGTGTC
Organism: Camellia sinensis; assembly: GCF_055761805.1. Lineage (NCBI taxonomy): Eukaryota > Viridiplantae > Streptophyta > Magnoliopsida > Ericales > Theaceae > Camellia > Camellia sinensis. The sequence goes on from NC_138963.1 coordinate 75,224,470, forward strand.
AATTTTTAATTTGTCACACAATCATATAATGCCCAACTCCCCTGCTACAGCATTATAGGTAATTTTGCGGGTCTAAGTAGTAGATCTCTAACATTTTTCAAAGGTTAATATGTCTCAGTCTCAGTCTCAAATCCAGTCCCAGTCCTGGTCTGGATCCCAATAATCTGAATTGGAAGAAACATGTAAACATGTTGAGCAGTGCAATTCTAATCTTTTGAAAAATCCATTGGCTGCACACAAGAAGAAAGTCCCATGCCACAACCATAACAGAGAAAATGAGCCAAATGATGTAAAGAAGACAATTGAGCCCATTTAGGATGAAGACAAAGATAAATGAGACTAGAGAACGTACTCCCAAGACCATAATAACATGGTCGAAGATTCGAGAATACTTTGAACAAAACTAAGCATGTCCGAACAAAGCTGCCAAGTCATAAATGCATATTGCTACCATAGAAATTCTCATACGGATAGGATGAGTTTGAAATGGGGAGTCATCTCCATGTTAATACTTCAGTTGGATGTGGCCATTCAGCAATGTAACAAAAAAGAAGTATACATCATGAAATTCTAGTGTGATGTATGAAGAGAGATTCCTTGCCCTTGCAAGAATTAAAAATTAAAAAGCAAAGAAAATAAAATGGATTAGATTTCAATGTTAAAAATTATAGTTCTTCAAATATAAGTGAACTAAAGTGATTGAATATAATAGGATGTCAGCTACAATTCTACCAATATCTGTGTGACTCTGTGTGGTTTATGTTGGGGATTTCAATGTAAAAAATTATAGTTCTTCAAATATAAGAAAACTAAGTGATTGAATATAGGGTTGTGGTTGCAGTGTGTGTACTACTCGTTTAAGTTGTATTTAAATCATACATTTGGATAATGATTTAGAAAAGGAAAGGAAAAATATAAGAAAATATGAATGAAATATTAGTTAAATTTTTCCTCAATTTTCTTTTTCTTTCCAATTGCCTATCTAAATCTATGATGCAAACACAGCGTTTAGTATTTAAGTTTAAGAAAAATACTACGTCATCAGCTTTTTTATCACCATTTTTTTTTTTCTAATATGTCATCATAAGGAACAAAAATTGACCACATACTACAATTAGATTTTTGTATGTAATGGCTAGAAAATTCAAACCTTTAAGTTGTTAAATAAAAATAAGCATATTTAGATTTTTGTATATCTTTCATGTTTTGGGGATTGGTGTGTTTAGTATATTTCTGATCACCTTAGTTAGTAATATGCTTCATGATGTTTATGTATGATATGAAGCCCAAAATATGTGGGGCCTATGTGTTATCTAAACTTTGACATGAAATAGGTTAATAAAAATTGAAAGATATATCCTCTGTTTTCCAAACTCTAATAGATTATGAGCCACTGTCACCATTTTTGTCAAATCTGGAGTTTTACGTAATCATTTCCCTTAAAAGCAATGGGGTTGAACACTAGACTCATAAATCAATTCCGGAAACTCTTACAGATTACTAATAACTAGTTAGAGAAAATGAATGTGAATTTCAGAGTCAGCACATCTAATTTGTTTTTTTGTCAAAAAAATAACCAATGTACACTGTTTGGCTCAGAATTCTACTTACTCAAACCACATATTGATGAGTACTATCTCATTTTAAAATAGACTTCGTTAATGTATATATGGTATATATTTCTATATATATTAGGTATTGATTTCCTAGATATATTAAGTATTGCTATAGTTAAGTCTCTTATAGGATACTATGTCTCATAGTTAGATTTCTAGTAGGATACTTTTTCTCAGCCTATATATATAGGCCTTCTATTGTATAGGACAATTCATTCAATACAATGCATATTATTTTTTTTCTCTCTCTCTCTACTATTCTAATATAGTATCAAAGCTATAGATTAAGTTTTTGGTGTTTTTCGCCTTATCGGCGGACGACAACCTTGCCTTGGCTGTCCGTCGGACCTCAACTCATTCTGCTGCTGTAACATGCCCATGGGGTACCCGCGCGTGTTAAACAGTTCGGACTCCCGAGATCTCTTTGATCTAGTCTCACGAGTGCAATGTGAAACGTAGATGAGAGTCCAAATTTGATAACTTTTATTGAAAAAATCTATTTTATTGCAATTTTGTCAAAAAGGGACTACGCCATCAGATCTCAGAGTCGCGCACCTAATATTTTGGGAAATTAGAAAACCTATGACTCGTGCCAAGGCCACTGTTCGTCGTAACCAAGGATGCTTGGCTCGGAACCTTAGGTATGAGAGGGGAAGGTCAATAATGAGCACCCCCGCTCACCCGATCAAAGATCGACCTCTACTAAACCATGATATGACTTTTTATTTTCTTTATATGTTAATGTTCTGATTATTGAATAAATCCTAAAATTTACTATGTGAAGCATACAAGGTATAGACTAGTTTGCTCAAATTGAAACAATTCAATTTCATGTTTGTTTTTCGAAAAGGAGTTTGAATTTGCCACTTGACAAAATGGGTTTAAAGTTTGTGAATTTGCCACACAAAGTGGGCTTAAAAACGTATAATCGTTGAATCATTCCAATTTAAGCAACAAGCCTTCATCCATAGGCATTCATACAGTTATATCAAGTAAACACGTAGCCTCATGGTAAAATGCTGACACATAGCAAAAAAAAAACACACAGATGGGATGCTAAAGCATAAAAACTCACAGATTGACTGACGTCCCTCGAACAGCTACAAAACAAAGTTAGAAAAATATGTATGATCTTATATACAAAATCCTAATGTAATTCACTCATGAGATGCAACTAAAGATTCGGCTTTTAAGATATGGCATGTGAATCATTGCAACACTTGCGATAGTACACAAAATCATATAAGAATTGATGAAATCCACTCGCAAGGATGCAAACTTAGCCGAATCAATATGCATGAAACATGGATGCAAAGCATGGATATGCATGGCATGTTAGATATATGCATATGTACAGTTAGGGAAAGCGATTAAAGAATAGGATAGAAAGAAGCGGGATGAGGAGATTATTACAATACTTTAAATATTACAGATCCAAATAAAAGAGGAGGAAGAAATAATAAAACAAAATAAACCTCACAAAACACTCAAAATCAAAATAAAAAATAAAAGTTTGAAATCCCGGGCCATTCATCAACTTGCAAATAACCATCGGTCATCATGCCTCGGCCCATGTATTCATCTTCAATGGAGGCCCCATCAACACTCAAACAAAACCGGCCCACTGTCAAGCCGGCCCACTGGCCAATCAAAAATGCACCAACCCAACGTGAATGACATCCACATGGGTTATTATTCTGCAGCACCAAAATCCCACAACTTTACGGCCCAATAACCATGATTTTATTTTTCTCCAGCGAAGTAAAAGTAAAACAGGGGCTGCTTGTCACCGAAGCAACAGCCGCACTTCGGAACAATAATGCACATGGTATCACTAGAAACTGGGCAAAACCAACACCTGCAGCAACACTAAGAAGCAACAATTATATCAACTTGATTCAAGTATGTATGTCTAACACCATCACAAAGTTTCCTGGGTAAGAAAACTGACTACGTGTGCATGAGAAAGAGAGAGAGGTGCCGAGAGGGAGAAGATGAGAGCCCTTCCTTTCCGTGTGTGTGTGTGTTAGAGAGAGATAGAACCAGAGAGAGGGAGAGTTTGGTGGTCTGTTCGGTCTTGCAGCCCGAAACCCGGAGAGAGAGATAGAAGTTGGTTTTGCATGGAGAGAGAGAGAGAGAGACAGAGAGCTGTCATGTGTGTGTGTGAGTCTCGGTATCCATGTGTGCTGGGTGTGTGAAAATCTATCAATGTGTATGCATGTGTATTGACTGTGTGTGTGTGTGCCTCGTGTGTGTTATGTGTGGGTGAAGAACCAGCCTGAGAGAGATCAAGTTCAGAGAGAGAGAGTGAGCTGAAAAATGGTGAGAGACCGCATGTGTATGGATCTTCCCCTCTCAAAACCGTGTGTCTGTGTGTCTATCCTGTGTGCCGTGTGATCTCCATGGGTGTGTGTAGTGTGATAGCAGCCCCCAAAGAGAGAGGTGAGCTTGTGTGTGTGTGTATCAGTGTGCTATGTGTGATGCGTGTGCCGTGTGTGTCTGAGTGTGTTGCTCTATGTGTATGTGTGTGCTGTGCGTGCTGAATGTTGCGTAGTGTGTGTGTCTGTTAGTGTGTATGTGGGCTGTGTCTATGGAGAGAGCCGAGAGGGAGAAGCAGCTCAGTCTGTGTGTGAGAGCTGGTGTGTGTTTGTGAATGATCAATGTCTATGCCGTGTGTCAGTGTGTTATAGAGAGAGAAGAGAAAGAGCCAGTGCATGTGAGAGCCAAGAGAGAGCTCATGGCCGTGGGTGTACCGTGTATGCATCTGCTGGGTCTCCCTCTTGGGTGTGTGTATCTCCCTCTGTTTTGAGTCTGCCCCCCTGTGTGTATCGGTGTGTTATCTCAATTGTAGAGAGAGATCAGAGAACCAGATGCCTGTGTGAATCTCTGGGTGTGTAGTGTCTGTGTGTCTTGCTGCTGTGTGTGCATGTGTATGCATGTGATCGGAGAGAGAGAGACCACAGTGGGAATATGTGCTGTGTTGATTATGTAAAATAAGTTGAGAGAGAGTTGAGAGAGTGATATTGAAAGAGAACTCTTTGTAGAAAATTATATTCAGAAACCAAATAGAGGCTCCATGATATAGGAGCTGGTTACAAAACATCATTATGATATAATTCAATATAATAAGGAAAAGGAGGCCGAAAGAAGGCGGGTGACCGAAAGCTGGGCCAAAGAATGACAAAGAATCCTATGACCATTATATACATATTATAATATATTAACATATTATATTAACAATTATATTAATATGTTAACAGCCCTCCTCAAACTCAAGGAGGACAAACATCAACCAACTGGAGTTTGGAGACAAGTTCAACGAAGCGGCCAGGAGAATGAGCTTTTGTGAAGATATCAGCAGGTTGATCAGCAGAGGAGATTGGATGGAGATGGACAGTACCACGAGTGACGTGTTGACGAATAAAATGACAGTCAATCGCAATGTGCTTGGTGCGATCATGAAAAACATCATTGTGAGCAATTTGAAGAGCACTTTGATTGTCACAAAAGAGGGCAGTAGCGCCAGAGGGGGAAACACCCATGTCAGCAAGAAGCCAACGAAGCCAGAGAAGCTCGTGAGTAGTATCAGCAAGAGCACGATATTCGGCCTTGGTACTAGAGCGAGCAGTAAGAGATTGTTTCTTGCTACGCCAAGAAATAAGAGAATCACCCAAGAAAAAGCAGAACCCGGTAGTAGAGCGGCAGTCAGTAGGATCCCCAGCCCAATCAGCATCGGAAAAAGCACGAAGCTGGAGAGAGGAGCGAGCGGAATAATGAAGTCCATGAAACAAGGTACCTTTGAGATAACGAAGGATACGAACTAATGCAGCATAATGAGGGGTACGAGGAGTTGACATAAACTGGCTAAAAATATGAAAGGCATAGGCAATATCAGGATGAGTAACAGTGAGATAGACAAAGCTGCCAACCAATTGACGATATAGGGTAGCATCAGAGAGAAGAGTGCCATCAAGAGGTGTAAGACGACTCTGAGGCTCCAGGGGAGTGGAGGCAGTCTTGCAATCCGTAAGACCAGTGCGGGTGAGAAGATCAAAGGTATACTTAGTCTGAGAGAGAAAAGACCCCGTAGAATCATGGAAGATTTCAAGACCCAAGAAATAGCTGAGAGGACCAAGGTCTTTCATCTCGAAATGATGGCTAAGAAACTGTTTAAGGCAAAGAATACCATTAAGATCGTCACCGGTGATAATCATATCATCCACATAAAAGAGAAGCAAGGTGGTCCCTTAAGCAGTGTTCCGGATAAAAAGAGCAGTATCATAAGAACCAGAGGTGAAACCACAGTCATGAATAGTAAAGCTGAACTTGGCAAACCAAACGCGCGGAGCTTGTTTGAGACCATATAAAGCACGCTAAAGTTTGCAGACTTTATGAGGTGGATAAGTAGACCCAGGGGGAGGTTGCATATAGACCTCCTCAAGAAGAACACCATTAAGGAAAGCATTTTTCACGTCCATTTGATAAAGATCCCAGTGTCGGGTGGTAGCAACTGCAATCAGGCTGCGAATAGAGGTGAGACGAGCAACAGGAGCAAAGGTCTCCTCATAGTCAATACCATATTCTTGGTTGAAGCCTTTTGCAACAAGGCGGGCTTTGTAGCGCTCCATAGATCCATCAGAACAAGTTTTGATTTTGTAAACCCATTTGCAACCAATGGCAGTCTTGCCAGGAGGAAGATCAACAATGTCCCAAGTGTGAGTTTTGTCTAAAGCCTGCAATTCATCAGTCATAGCTTGCTGCCAAAGAGGATTAGAGCGAGCCTCATGATAGGAGGTCGATTCATAAGTAGAAAAAGTAGTAGAACCAACAATAAAGTCACGAAGACGAGTAGAAGGTTAGGTTATTCGGTGTGGTCGAGTAGAGGTAGGAGGAGCCAAAAGGAGAGACTCACCAGGAGAGGAGGATCCCGAGGGAGCAAGAGCAGGACCGTCAGAGTTAGCAGGTGCATAGGACAGACCAGTAGGCAAGGCAATCTCGAGAGAGGCTGGCAGGGGCGGTGGAGTAAGCTCATTAGAGAACTTGAGAGAGGATGGCAAGGGCGGTAGAGTAAGCTCATCAGAAAATAGATCCGTGGAAGGGTCAGTAAAAAACAAAGAGGGTGAGGGAACGAACAAACGGAAGAGAGAGAGAGAGAGGAAAACATTTTGTGTTCCCAAAAGACTACATGACGAGAGATACGGAGTCACTGGGAGAGAGGATCCCAACAACGATACCCCTTGTATTCAATACCATACCCTAAGAAGCAACAAAGGCGAGAACGTGGTTCAAGTTTGGTACGTTCATGAGGTTGGAGAAGAACAAAACAGGCAGATCCAAAGACCCTAAGGTTGGTGTAAAGGGGACGGGTGCCATGCAGACGCTCATAAGGAGTGTGATTATGAATGACAGGTGTAGGGATACAATTGATAGTGTAAGCAGCAGTGAGAGCTATCTCTCCCCAAAAATGTTCCGGACAAAAGGAGGACAGAAGGAGAGCTCGAGTAGTGTCGAGAATATGTCGATGTTTCCCTTCAGCACGTCCATTTTGTTGAGACGTACCGGGACAGGAACGATGAGGTTGAGTACCATGACTCTGAAGGAAGGAAAGAAAGTCAAAATCTTTATATTCCATGGCATTGTCGGAGCGAAAAAGCTTAATATTTTTAGAAAATTGTGTTTTGACCATTGCAGCAAAATTGTAATAAAGTTGTTTGAGCTTAGAGCGATTTTTCATAAGAAACAACCATGTAAAACAGGAAAAATCATTTATAAAAACAACAAAACAGCGTGCGCCTCCCATAGTAGGAGTAGGAGAGGGTCCCCAAATATCAGAATGAATGAGATCAAATGGTGCAAGAGAAACAAAGTCACTTTTATTAAACGACAAAGCAGGTTGTTTGGCAAGTTGACAGGATACACAATCTAAAACATCATAACTTACATGACCTAAATGACCACTGGAAATTAAAGATTTTAAACGATCAACAGAAAGATGGCCTAAATGATAGTGCCAAAGCTGAAAAGGAGATAAAGGAGGAGCAGTGGTAGCAGTGGTAGGAGCTGTGATCTGAGAGGAATCTGGAACATGAAGATGGATGAGTTCGTAGAGACGTCCATGCTTACGGCCTATCCCAAGAGTTTGCCCCGTCCGAGGGTCCTGCACCAAACAACCAGTATGGGAAAAGGTAACAGTTAGACCATGCTCACATAATTGACTAATGGAGATAAGCTTTAAAGTAAGAGCAGGCATAAGATAGACATGGGATAAAGATAAGTGAGAGGTTGAAACAGAACCAACATGACTTACAGACAGAAGAGACCCATCAGCAGTATGGATAGAAGGAACATGAGGAGTAGAAGAGAGAGGAGTAAAAATAGTAGGGTCATGTGATTATAACAAGCGGAGTCAAAGTACCAAGAAATGTTACCTGCGGTGACAGATAAAGCAGTAGATGGAGGAGTACCAAAATTCTGCCAAAAATGTTGAAACATGGCTTCGAAATCGGTTTGAGAGAAGACTGGAGTGGAAGGGTCTATAGGGACAGAGGAAGGTAAATCCTCTGAGGCAGCAGCAGCAGTGCGTTGAACAGGCATTGGTTTAAACGAAGTCCCAGAACGGTGAGAGTGGCTGCGAGAAAAATTCCTGGTGGAAGGACCATTGCGAGAGGCACGGGCGGGATTGTGGAAGCAATCTTGCTAGAGATGACCAGGGCCAGTCTTGTTGCAAAACCGACAAAGACGAACTAGACAATTAACTAGAAGATGAGTCGACAGAAGATTGCGATTGTGACAGTAATTGCAGGCAGTTGACCTCTGTGGTGAAGGTGGGGAAGGAGAACTTCGAATCTGGGAAGTGGCAAGAACAGAGTCCACAGGGTGCGGATGAAGAGTACCAAACCTGGTTTCCTCTGACAGGAGTTTAGAAATTGCTTGCTCAAGAGTGGGTAAAGGAGTGCGATGAAGGATAGATGCGCGTACTGGCTCAAAACGGGGATTGAGAGCCATGAGAATTGAACCAAGCGCTGTTGGTCACGGTAAGTAGTAAACAAGGCAGCATCCTTAGTACAATCCCATGGAGGTTCAGAAAGAGCGAGCTGATCCCAAACATAATACATTTGGGAGAGGAAATCATCAATGTTCTGAGTTGTATCTTGGCACATACGGTGAAGATGACTCAGAAGCTGATATTGGTGAGCAAGGCCCGTAGTCTGATAGCGTTCTTGTAAAAAATCCCAGATGACCTTGGCGGGAGAGGAAGCAGAGTCAAGTTGGAACCGACCAAACTGAAGGCTGATAGATGTAATAGCAGTATTGCGAAACCAAGTGATGATCTGATAGTTTTTACTATCCCAATCTTCTAGTCGGTCGACATATTTGGCAGCGGAGTCCGTGGCAGCGGAATCCATGGTCCCTTGAACGGGTTTGCACACATCCCCAGTGATGATGAGCCAAAGTTTCTTTCCTTTGAGGAAACCAGACATAGCTTGTGCCCATAGGCCATAATTAGTCCCGTCAAGAATAACGGAAATAGGGTGGTTAGAGAAGTCCAGGCGATCTATGAGAGAAAAATAGCACAATCGAGGTAGAATCTGAAAAAATCGAGGTTACTAGTGAATTCAGATGGTCAAAATCAGTCAGAAAAGGAGTGAACGGAAAAAAAATATGACCAGAAAGGCAGAAAATGGATCAGTCAACGAATCTGGTCAAACAAGGATGATGCAGGGCTGATGTCACAGGCGCGGCGCACGTTAGCATAGAGGTGCGTAACGTACGTTAGCAGGGGAGAAACACGTGGCGCATGGAAGCAGCAAGGGCTGACGTCCGCTGACGTCAGAAACACGCAGCTCACGTTAACAGGTGAGGCTGTGGCGCACAATAGCACCGGACAGTGTAGGAGGTGCGTTGAGCGCGTCTGAAAACGAGGAAGCGCGTGGCTTAATGTTCTGGTGGCGCGTGGAGGCGCGTGAAACGTCAGATGATGATGAATCTGGTGGCGTTGGCTTCGTCGTGAAGAGACGAAGGTGTTGGTGTTGTCCAATCTGTAAATTAGATAAGAATGAGATACGCAGCAATCTGCCAAGAAAAGAAAATGTGATGCAGCGGAAGAAGAGACTAGGAAAAACATCTGTGCTTTGATACCATGTAAAATAAGTTGAGAGAGAGTTGAGAGAGTGATATTGAAAGAGAACTCTGTTGTAGAAAACTATATTCAGAAACCAAATAGAGGCTCCATAATATAGGAGCTGGTTACAAAACATCATTATGATATAATTCAATATAATAAGGAAAAGGAGGCCGAAAGAAGGCGGGCGACCGAAAGCAGGGACAAAGAATGACAAAGAATCCTATGACCATTATATACATACTATAATATATTAACATATTATATTAACAATTATATTAATATGTTAACAATTTAGTGTCTCTCAAAATGAGTGTGTGTATATGCTGTGCATGGAGTGAGTGAAACATGGATGTATGTGTGTGGGTTGTGTATGGATCAATATGTGATGCTTCTGCTAACCCCGAATCAAAACAGCAACAGAGAGAGTTTATGCCTGTGTGTATGGGTCTGCCGTGTGTGTGTGGGAGAGAGTGGTAGTGTGTGTGGTGTGGGGTGTATCACAGTGTGTGTTTGCAGATGAAACTTCCCTCCCTCTCAATCTCTTTCTAGAAAATTCTCTCTCAGAAAATATCTCTCCTCTCCCCCCTCCACTCATGAACACCACTCTCCTCCTTTTTCAATCTCAGATTATCTCCCCTCAAATAATACACCACCTACTCCCTCTTTTCTATCCCCCTCTCTTTTTAATATTTTTCAACTTCTCACATGCTCTCCTCTTTTTTGATTCTTTTCCCCCCTGACCATGCATGTTCCCTCACTTTCTAAAAAAATAATTGTTCTCCACCGCCCCCACGCAACCTCACCAAAAATCTTATATTCATCCCCCCACTCATTCATCCTTTTCTTTATATATATATATATATATATTTTATCATTTTTTTTTATCAAATATCAAAATTATTTATACCAATTTAGATAAAAACATCAAAAACTATGCACAACACATAAAATTATAAAATATTATAAAATACTAAAAATTAATAATTTGGCCAACATGAGTGAGGTTTGGGATTAAAGCTTTTTGATATTTTCTGCTGAGAAATTCATAAAATAGTATATTTCAACTTTCATCATGTGGTGTTCAAAAGAAAGTGCCCAAGTCTTAGGGTCGGTCAAAATGAGGTGTCTACAGCTGCCATATTTTCCTTTCAGTATCGCTTCGTGGTGATCTCTTCCTCTATCCGTTGGTTTATTTATACCCTAAATATCTCTATCATATATATATATATATATTTGCTAGCTAACTTTTTTTTTTTTTTTGTATGTGTTTCTTCTCCACTTTGTCTTTCCCTCTATTTCAACCTCAAATAGGTTTTTATCTTCAAACCTATTAAAGTTCGAGGGGAGTATTATACCTATATCATGGTGAGCATGGTTATACACCATGCGAACGCCCAAGCCGCGACACCATACGAACCACCCAAGTCGCCCATGGTTATACACCATACCAACTACCCAAGCCGCCCCCTCTGGCGCACCACCCAAGCCGCCCCCTCTGGCGCACCACCCAAGCCACCCCCTCTGGCGCACAATTCAAGCTGCCCCTCTGGCGCAAAACCCAAGCTGTCGCCTTTGGCGCACAATCCAAGCGAACCACCCAAGCCGCCCCCTTTTGGAGTACCACCCAAGCTGCCTCCTCTGGTGCCCAATCCAAGCCGCCCCCTTTGGCCACAATCCAAGCCACCCCCTGGCACACTCAATTATCTGTTGCCATCATCGTTCAGCACCACGTCATAAGTTATGTGTGTGTCACTCTTGCTGGTTCAACATCCAGTTCTCTACATCGGTCCAGTATGATCCCTTTAAACTAGGGGTGAGCAGCAGATATATCGATCTGCCAAAATCGACCGAACCGAACCGAACCGATCCGCCACATTTTGGACGGATGCGTGATGACGAGCGGATGGTTGCGGATTGATTTTCTCCAATCCACCAATCTAGCAGACGGATGGCGAATTTGAGATTCCTTTGGCCGCAACCAAACCGTCAAACTGTGAACACCCCTAATAATTTATAAGACTTTGTGTTTTCAGTTTGTTTAAATATTCTGTTTGTGTTTTCAATTAAAAAAGAGTTTAAATACTTTGTTGAAAAAAAGTTTTCAACTTGAATATCTTTTTTGAATTGAAAAAAATAAACGTATTATTTATCTATATTTTTGGTTTTTAAATCTATCTCTAAAAATAATAAATAGAAAATATGATATATACTGGTTGGTTTTTATTTTCAAAAATAGATATAGATGTTACAATATAGAGACATACAATCTCCACTACTGCTCTGTTCATGGTTTTGGTGGTTTGAATTTTTTTTTATATTTTAAGAATCACAGATTGTAATACTTTATGTGGATGATGAATGCAGTGATTGTAATATTTTTTTAAGTCATTAACTGTAATGCTTTCTCTTTTTTTTTTTTTTGTTGAGGAAATGCACAAGTTGAATTATGTTGAAAATTTATAAAATTTTAAACAGCCAAATCGAATCGCATCTATCCGTCAAACCGCCAATCCGCTCAATCCACATCCGCCGGATTGGTGGACGGATGCGGATTGATTTTCTCCAATCCGCCAATCTGGTGAACGGATGGCGGATTGGAGGTTTCGTGGCCGCAACTGACCTGCGTCCACCCCTACTTTAAACTATCTCGACATTGATACCAGTTAGCCAATCTCTACAACGATCCAACATGACCCCCGTAAACTGTCCTGACATTGATTCCGATTAGCTCCTACAACGGTCTGGCATGACTATAAACGGTCTCCTGGTATTAACTTCGGCCTCTGATCTTGGCATTAGTTCTAGCCAGTTTCTATATCGGTCCGGCATGACCTTAAACTATCCTGGCATTAGTTGCAGCTAATTCCTACAATGGTCCGACAAGACTATAAACTGTTTCCCGACATTAGTTCCGGCTTCTAATTTATTTCAAGCGCCCTCACACTCCCGTTCGGATTTTGCAATCTATTTGCCTTTTATTTTATTTAATTTTATTTCATGTTTTAGTTTCTCTTTCCAAACTCAAGATGTTTATCTTCCTTGAGTTTGAAGGGGGATGTTAATGTATATATAGTATATATTTCTACATATATATTAGGTATTGCCATAGTTAGGTCTCTTATAGGATACTCTTTCTCATAGTTAGTGTGGGTGTTAATTTCCGACCACATAACCAAAAAGGGAACTCAGCTGGAGAGCACCGACAGAATAGATTAAGCTCAACAACTTGCACAAGAAGATAAGAATCCGGTAATGGTTCGTCCACCCGGGGGCACTCCGACAATCAAGTCAGTAATCAACATCTCTCAAAGATAGCAATTTGTGCTTAAATTCACAAGAAAGAACTTACCTTAGACCCATGAGAGTGCCTTGCTTTTATAACCAGTAGTGATCTAATCCCATTAGAAGCCTCACTTCAATGAACTCAGGCTCAATGCTCATCCTGGACCCTCATCTAGATAGAGATAAATTCTTCTTGAGCCTCATCTCTATCCAGAATAAGATCCTCCCCTGGTTTAGGACTCTTATCCTTTATCTATTTATCACGGGTTTTGGTATCTCTGCAGACAACCTCGGCCTAGTCGAGATCATCTCGGCGCGTAACTAGGCCACGTGGCACCTCGGCTGAAACTTCGGCGTCACCTTTGCCACATGTTGTCATTCATAAAATGTGTCCCCGTATTTAGATTTCTAGTAGGATACTTTTTCTCAGCCTATATATACAGGCCTTCTGTTGTATATGACAATTCATTCAATACAATACAAATTATTTTCTTTCTTTCTCTCTACTATTCTAACAAACTTAATAACATTCACTCCCATAAATTTTCATGATTTTAAAGTAAATGAAATGATTTAACAGATATGAATTTTCAAATTTGATGGTTCTACAATAGGTGATAACCAGTAACTGGCAGCACCATAGACATTAATTAAATCATATTCATAATTCTTATACTCTAACCCATGACCCATATATCACATATCCGAAGCGTGACATTGTTGATTTTAGTATAAATGAGAGATTCACATAAAGTTTTAATAATTTTAAAATTTTATAGAATCACACATCAAGAATAAAGAAAAAGAAAAATTTTATTATACCTTCCTTATCTTTATCGAAAAACATGTAACATTAGCTATTTGTTTTCTAATATTCAATGATGTAGAATAAAAAAATATTTAAGTATAATAATTCTGTCAAACTAAAATTATGATGAACATTACCCTAAAGTACAAAATATTTTGTAATATTTACTTTATAAAATTTGGATTCTAAATCCACAAAAATATCATTTTAACCTTGAATTTTAATTTTTTTCATGTTAAACCGTTGTTTCTAAATTGGCCCCAATCTCAACTATCAATCCATCTTTAGTAGATAGAGGCAATTTAAAAATTTAGGAAGTATAATTTTCTCAATTCACTCTTCTTTCCTTTATCAATAAGTATGATTATAAAACAAATCAAAATATTCGAACTGAATTTGTGTTTGACTAATTAAAAGCTTATTTGAAGGATAATTTTTAATCAAGTTAAGTTAAAATAGCTTTAATAGAGAAATACTGTATCAGAAATTTTTGTGTAGGGGTGTAAAAATGACCGCCCCCGATTAGGCCTGGACCCAAGCCCAACCCAGTACCTTGGGTTTGGGCCTTCCATTTGTGGCCTAGATCGGCCCAAAAAATTTTGGCCCCTGTGGGTGGCCCAGCCCGACCCGCTCCACCCATCAGGCCCTCTCTCTAACAATGGTCAAATTTTGAAAAATAAAAATAAAAAATAACTTGCAACAGTTAAATAATTAAAAAAAATAAATAATAAAATAAATAAAAAGATTGATCTTGTAAAAAAAAAAAAAACATAATAGTTAATAATTAATAATTTATACAATTATTTGTAATTGAATTACAAGAACTAAAATAAAAATTTATATAATTAAATAAATAACATTAATAATTACCTACCACTCCTACCTAGGCTAACCTAGCCACGGGAGAGAGACAAAGTATTTATAATAGTATAATAGTGTAATAGTTTACCCCACCACCCTAAGTTAGCCTAGCCACTGCCACAAGGGAGAGAGAGAGAGAGAGAGATGGAGTGGGCTGCCAGTGGCAGTGCTATGTGTGGTAGACGACAGTGCTATAGCACTGCTATAATAGCATTATAGCAGCCAAAAAGGGAGGAGATGAGAGAAGAGAGAGAGAAAAATTGAGTGTATAGAAACCAACGGTCATAATTCAAATCAACAAACCAACGGATACAATTTAAACAGTAATATGTATATATTTTTTTTTATAAATTTATTTTACTCTTCAAAATTACTATAAATATCCTTTATTTTTCAAAATAAATCTCACAACAAATAATTCTCTCTCTCACTCTCTCTTTTAAACTCTCTCAATCTCTCTTAAACTCTCAATCTCTCTCAACTCTCAATTAATTTTGAAGTGTCATCCCTAAGTGACAATTGCAATTATGCAACAAGAAACTTTTATCAGAAGATGCAAATTTACGTATCGCATTCACCAGTCGGTAACATCAATTAGTTTAATTAAATTTATTAGCTGCTCAAATTTTTCATTAATTATTTGCGCATATATAGTAATTATTATTTTTTACTGATTGTATTTACACATTATTTAAATTAATTGTTAACTCTCATATATTGTTTACTTACATTACTATGGATTCTAATATGCCTAATGTTTATGTCGATGTTGATACATATACTACACAACATGAATCTGTGGATTCTCCTTCTAATATCCCTCTTCCAATAGTTGGATCACCATCTAGGAGCAGAAGTAGTAGTGTTCGGGAATATTTTCAAAAAATATCTATAAATAATCTTGATGGTACAGTTACATTTAGAGGAAAATGTAAATATTGTGCACATTTACTTAGTGTTGTATCTGCAAGGGGTACTAATCATCTAAAAAGATATGCTAACAAACATTTACAAAGTCAATAACCTGATATTCGAAGTCAAATGCAATTAGGAGCTTCATCAACTGGTAATTTGCAAACATTTTTATATGATCCTATATGTATACAAAATTCTATAATTGATTATATTATTAAAAAAGAACAACATTTTACTACTAGTGAATGTCTCGATTTTATCGAAATGATTCACGAAAGTTTTGCACCGCAATGCCAAAGTTTTTCAAGAAATACTACTAGAAACAAGATTTTAAAGAAATTCGAGGATGTTAAAAGTGAATTATTTGACATCTTTAAAAATTTGAATGGAAGAGTTTGTTTAACATTTGATCTGTGGTCAAATAATGGTTTTTAATATCAATGCATCACTACACATTTTATTGATAATGATTGGAAATCAAATAAAAGAATTATTTCATTTAAATTAGTTGAATTTCCATATAGTGGTCATTTGCTTGGTGTACAAATAAGAAATGTATTATATGAATGGACTTTACAAAATAAAATATTTACGATTAGTTTAGATAATGCATCATATTATAATCAAACTGTAACTCATTTAAAATCAACTTTACAATTACTTGTGGATGGTAATTTATTTCATGTTCGTTGTTGTGCCTATATTTGAAATTTGATTGTTAAAGAAGCTATGCATGTATATGAAACTTCTGTACTTGTAATAAAAAATGTAGTTATAACTATTATGTCTTCCGGTAATCTAATTTCGAAATATAGAAAGATTTCTCAATGAGAAAATATGTCATTTAAAAAATTAATTTTAGATGTAGTTAATAGGTGGAATTTGACATACAATGTGTTAAAAATAGCTTGTAAACAAAGATGAGCAATAGATTTATTTTTTGCAACAATATCAATAGGAGGAGTACTGACTCTACCGACCTTAATTGGTGCCAAGTAGCCTTGTATAAAGATTTTTTAAAAGTTTTCGATACTTCAACAAAATTATTTTCTTATATATATATATATATATTCTTACTTCACCATTTGTTTTACATATGCTAGATTAAAGTTTTCGTAAAATATATGGGTAGTGAATATTATGTAACTATTATTGCTTCAATGAAAGAAATATTTGATAAATATTTTGATCCTTTGCCTCATTTATTAGGTTTAGCCATAATAATTGATCCTAGGTGTAAAGAAATTAGTTTACAAGCATTTTTAGAGCATCTTTTCGTTGATCAAACACAGTTTGCCCCTATTATGCAAACATGCAATAGATCATTTGAAGAATACAGGGCAGTTACATCTGTAAATACACCTACACACACTACACTAGCAGTCTCATCTCGAGACGGGAGATTAAGTGTTTTTTCAGCAATAAAAAGTAGAAGAATATCTCAACATACAAGTGTAAGTAGTTCTGAACTACCACGTTTTTGGAAAGTCCGTCAGTGAATCATTTTGATGATTTTGACATTTTGGAATGGTGGAAACAAAATGAAACTATGTGGCCTGTGGTTTCACAGATGGCCCGTGATATACTAATCGTTTCTATTTCTATAGTTGCTTCGGAAACAACTTTTAGTGCAAGTGGACGGGTGCTAAGTGATTACCGGAGCAGGCTTTCACTCGAAATGGTTGAGGAATTGATGATATCTAGAGATCATATGTATGCGCTTACAAGAAGACAAAATTATAGTGAAAATGAGCGGATTCAAAATGATTTGGATGACATATCCTCGGGCAATGCGACTGAAATGTCTGTCTTCTCTGATGATTGATCAACAATTTGTTTTTTACTATTTCATTTCATTTTTTTTTTGTATTAGATTATTGAGGTGGAGTATAATGCAAATGATTGCTAGGCTAGTAGGTGCCAACCTAGTTAGAATGTACTTGACCTATAGTGACGTAATTGCTCCACCATCATCAGTAATCTACACCTAATTTATTTAATAATATTAATTTTTGTAATATTTTATTTCATTTTGAAATAAAAATTATTCATGTAATAAATGTTATATAAATAATTTAATATTGGGAACAGGTGCAGACACCTCATTTTTGATCGTCCTCAAGACGTGGATGTTCTTGCAGGTATATCCAGTGATGAGTTTGATTGCTTGTCGAGCGCTCAAAATCCGGGGCAGAACACCACAGGTTTGAGCTTTCTAAACCCTACATCAATTCTGTCTCATTTTTGGACCATGTTTAGGCCCTTTTAACATGTTGTTTTTGATGCACTGCCGGCCATGGATTTTGTCCTGGCGACCATTGATATGCCCTGTCTCAGTAGATATTTTCTGATATTTTATGCTAGCTGTTTGCACAGATTGCGCCATCTGCTTGCATATGTATGGCTGGGTCTCTTTGAGGAGATTTTGTATCTTCTATATATAGAGGCCCCCTCTTGCATATGGAGAGGTTAGAAAATTTTGAAGACAAAATTTTTTTTCTCTCTCTCTTGATATTTTGTGTCTTAAAGCCTAAATTCTCTACACTTTTGCATATAAGCCCTTGATCAAACTTGATCACCATTGAGTTGAGGCTACTTGAGGCCCTCTTTGAGCTTTAGAAGAGGATATTGGCTTGGTTTGGCTTGATTTTGTTGACTAAATTGCATCTTGTCTTCAAGAGATAGAACACTTGTGTTTTAAGTTTAATTTAAATACTTGTTTTGCCATCTTTACATACTGTTTTGAGGCTGGTTTTAACCTCTGAAAATTTCTGTTTTATGGTCTAAAATGGTGGTTTGAGGTTTGATTGGAGTTATGGGTGGTCCACCATTCTTGTAGCTTGCTTGCTAAATCTTTGTGCCATCTTTCAAAGTTCTTTAAATCAAACTTTTTGGTTTTCCTAACCACTGAAAATCAGAGTTATTTCAGTGGCAAAAACTCTATTTTAAAGTCCAAAAGTAGAGGGGTTAGCCTCATTTCCTTGTGTCTTGTTTGCATGTGTAGATAGCTCAACATGTGACCATGTTTTTCTAGCATTTTGTCACTTGATTTCAGCATGTTTTTGCTACTATTTTGACTTGTTTTACCTCTGTTTGGGGCTAGTTAAGTCACTTGAGGCTTGCTTTGTATGCTTGTAGTGTAATTGTGCTTAATAGTCTAGTTTGTGCTGTGTGTTAGCCTCTTATTCTAGCTTTTTTAGCTTACTTCAAGCATGTTTTAGGACTCCTTTTAAATTGTTTTAGGACTAGTTTAGTGTTTTTGGCTTTTAAACATGGTTTGCATGAGTTGCTTATATGTTGTAGTGTCATTTTGCATGCAATTTCAGCACATATAATATCTACAATCTCCCTCATTTCTTCACTTTTTCATTTGCTTTGAGGGTTGGTTAACCTTTGGGTTGTGTTTAAGCTTGAGATTGAGGTTTGTGCTTAATGGTTTTAATCATCTTTTGAGGGTTTCTACTAACCAACGACATGATCTCTCTCATGCCTTAAATCAACCCTTTGGTCGACACCTCTCTCATTAGAGGACACTCACCTTGGACAAATTGACTAAAGAATGGTTTGGTAACTTAAAATGTGTGAATAAAATTTGACAAGTAAAACTTGAGCAAGTTAAGCATGTTGTGTTGCATTGCATGAGTTCAATTAGACGTTATATTGAACACAAGGAAGATTGGAGCATTTCATACTCAAAATGATGAAATGAGCCAATCTCCTTTGTCTCCATTGCCTTTGATCATTCATGACAAGGTAGTGGTCTAGAGTCTTGTTTTGTGCATTTATTGAAATTGTGCAACTTGGATCTTTGGCCATCATGCATTGAAAATGCTTGGTTGGTGGTTTTGGATCCAGGAGTGCCACTCCTTTGATGTTTTGAGATGATAAAGAGGGGTACAGTACAAATATACCCTTGGAAAACCCTCCATTTTCCTCTGTTTGTACTCTGTTGCAGTGTGGTGACTCAGAACACTAGTGGCCGGCAGTGGCTCATTGGTGGCCGACAGTGGCTCACTCTGGGCCGGCAAAGGGCCAGTAACAACCATCCATGGTCGGTAGGCCACTGGTGTAATCCTCAGCATTGAATTGGTAAGGTGGAGCAGAAAGATCCTGGAGTGTGGTCAACCCTACAAACAGAGCCTCTAGGGAGCAAAACGGAAGACTTTTCGGGGCGAAAACCGAGTGCATGCATCCTCCACTTCCTGAAGCAGAGATGAGGCAGTGTAGTTCAGTGTTCTACATGATTAGTTAGTGTGCATGTTGTTGTAATTAACTAGTTTGCTAATTAGTTAAGTGTTGTAATAATTAGTAATTAGTTTGCTAGTTATTCATTTGATTTGTAATAATTAGTCTAATTAGTTTAATTAGATTAGTTTGCCTAGCTTAGCTTAGATTAGCTTAGCTCTTATTCATTCAGAACCTCCTTCGCGAGGGCACAATGTTGTAATAAGTGTGCGTGCGTGTATGTATGTCTTCTAACCCCACGTCTTTCTCCCTTTTATTTAATCGCTTTCGATGGTTAGATTAGGAATAATTTTCAATTAGTATACCTTATGCTTGCATGTTTGCATCCATTCATTTGTCTTGCATGCACTGAGGCTTGGCGCATCATTCAAACTGCATTGTCAATTCAATACTTATTTGAATACGTGTTTAAAAGCATGTTATCAAAGTGTTGCAAATGCCATATTAGTAGCCGAGCCTATTAATTTCATATTGCATGTGTTGCATTAGGCATCTTAGCATAGTTAGGATCATGCATTGTTTCAAACTAGTTTTTTTTTTTGGCTTGGAGTACTCGATAGGCTTTTACGCTTTAGCATGCTTGCATGAGTGTGATTGCCATGTTGCCATGTTTCATATGCTTGCCATGAGGCTATGTGCTTACTTGCTTAACTGGATGAAGGCTTGTTACTTGAATTGGAACAATTCAACGAATGTGAGTTTTAAGTCCACTTTGCGAAGTGGCAAATCATGTGTTAAGCCCATCATGTTTGGTGAAAAATTTGTGTTTTAGCCCACTTGAGGGTGCCAACTTCAAACCATTTTCAAAAACAAACATGAGTTGAATTTGTTCAAATTCTTGCGATTTTAGTCTATACTTACTTGTGTGCGTCACATAATAAAGTTAGAATAATAACCGGAACAAGAACACATGAGGTTTATAAAACAACATATCATGATAGTAGAGGTCGATCTTTGATTGGGCGAGCGGGGGTGCTCATTACAGGACCTTCCCCTCTCGTACCCAAGTTCCCGAGCCGAGGCAACTTTGGTGATGACGAACACATGGCCTTTGGCACGAGTCAAGGTTTTCTAAATTTTCCCAAAACAAAATATTTAGGTGGCGACTCCGTAATCTGGCAAAGCAGTCCAGTTTTGGCATTATTTGATTCAAAATCGATTTTCCACAATGATTTGCCATATTAGACTCTTTGGTGTTTATCAGTTTCACATTGCACTTTGTGAAATTAGATTCAGAACCGTGACAGGAGTCCGAACTGTAGGACCAATTCGAGCTCTCCGAAAGAGAGCGCGAAAAAGTCGAGCTACAACAGGTTTTTTTAGTAACTTTTGGGTTTTTTGGCTAAAATATGATGTAAAAAAAATTGTAATTTGAGAAAAACTTTTTAGTTTTTTATGAAAAGATGTGAAAAAAATAATATAAATAACTAATTTTTGTACCCTTGACAATGACAATGACGGCATTGTACCCGTGCATTGTACTTGTGACATTGATAACAAACTTGCAAGTATCAGTCATGTTTAAATTATTAATTTTTTTTTTTAATTTTTAAAATAGACTTGAACTTGAAAACATTTATAAGTTTATAGGTTTGTAGGCTTGTAGGTTTGTAGGTTTGAAAACAATTATTAAAACATTTATAGGCACAGTGTATAGGTTTGTAGGATAAAAATTGTAGGCCTTTTGATTTTTTTAGTGATTTTTTGGTTTTTAGACTTAAATCACCACTTGCCAAAATATCACCATGAAACATTACATAACCAAACAAAATATCTCATTAATCTTAACTAAAATATTCTAGTATAATTTTTTTTAAATTTTTTATTCCTAATATAAAAAATATATAAAAAAAAGCCCAACTAGGCCCGGCCCCGCGGCCCAAACCCAGGCCCTAGGGCCTATTGTGAGTGGGCTTGGGCCTAGGCCCCACTTTTTGGCCCATGGGCTGGTCCGACCTGGCCTACTAAAAAGGTAGGAGCCTGCGAAGCCTGCTTGGGCCGGGCCCGGATGGGCCGGGCCCCGCCATTATTATATCCTTATTTTTGTGAAATCATCTTACTTCACTCACTTATTACTAGCTATTTCAATTTATTTTACATTTATTTATGAAGTAAATTCTTAGCGATATACTCAAGAGTATGAGAGTATGGAACAAGCAGGGGACATGACGTTGTCCGAAACTCAAGAAAATATCATTTTGCTCTTAAAATCGTCACTCAAAAATCAATTCAACTCCTATCTTTTTTAATAATATCAATTTTATATGTAAACTATTTAATTTTGCATCAATTTTACCTCACTGTCAATTGTTGTCTATAATTAAACATAAGTTATTGATATGACACCCAAAATTCATTTGAAAATTTATTTACTCCCAAACTATCATCCAAAATATCAATTAGATCCTTAAATAAAATGAAGTTGGGAGTCTAATTGATCTTTTAAAATGTAAAATAAAATTTTAGAGCCACATCAACAACTTTCGTTTAACTATAAATGGCAAGTAACAACGATGGTTAAATGGATCCAAATTCAAATAGTTAAAATGTAAAATTAATATTATTAAAAGAATAGAAGTTGAATTGATTTTTTAATAATAATTTACGGAGCAAAATGAAATTTACACTCAGAACTCTGGCATTTGGCTCCTTATGAAACGTTCATCCGTCTTATGCCAATGATGCAACAACTTGTCAAGAGGCGAAAGAAACATGGAAACTGACCAAGCAAACCTATAAATATACTCTATCGTAAAGAAGAAAAGAAAAACAAAGGAACAAGCACAACACAAACCCATAGATGAAAACAGTTAAGAGAAAAGATGTATAAAGGTTGCCATAGAGCATAATATTAGAAAAGAAAATGAGACGATGCAGAAGCAGATGAAAATGATGAATTGGAAAAAAAAAAGTTACGGCTTGCCAAGAGACTGTAAGTTTGTAATTAAAGAAGGCCAACGTACTTGGTGTAATGACCCATTTTTTTTTTAATAAAAAATAGCCAGTGCATAATTTAATTAAGCAAATTTTCGAATTTGATTACTGTGTAAATTCTGTGCGAAAACAGTTCGATTTTATATACATTTTTTAAATAGTTCCCGATCTCAGAAAATTATGAAATTTTTATATGTTGTTCACATACGAGTCTAGCACGTTGGGTAAAAATTTCAGAATTTATTGATGAGTATTTATTTTATGAAAATTCACGGACTGATTGGTGTTCAGTTTAATTTATAGCAAAATTTTGTTATTTAATTTTGAATGTTTAGATCATGATTTGGATAAATTTGTTGGGTCTATTTTGGTATATAATTAGATCATGTTTGGTTTATGGGTTGGACCCATGACTTAGATTTAATTTAATTTGAGTTTATTTAGTGCCTCATGTTTGATTGTTTAGTCCTTTTTAATTATGTGATTGGTAGTAATTACCTTGGGAGTTATTATTATTTATTATATAGGAGTTATAATAAATATTTAATAGTTGATTTTATGGTGTGTACCATATGGTGAAAAATATATTTTATAAAGAATGAAAACGTGTATATTTTGTAGTGAGCAAAATATTATATTTTATGGTGTACAAAAATGTTATATTTTGTGGTGAGAAAAATTATTTCATTTTATAATTTATATTATAAAATTTTAAGGTATTATTATAAAAATTATATTTTTGGGGAAACTAAACTTTGGGAAGCAAACCCATGTGGGTTGCCTCCTCACTTATTCCTTCCATCTTTTCATTTCCTTTCATTATTCATTTCTTTTGGCTGGGAGCAGAGAGCTCTCTCTCTCTCTCTCTCTTCCCTCCATTGTTGACTTAAGCTTTATGCTTAGAGTGAGAGTCTTTAGAGCGAGATTTTGTAAAAGTGTTGTAAATGAAAGTCGGAGAGCTCGTCGTGATCTTTGCAATGGTAGTTTCGGATTCATGATCGGGCAAGATTTGCCTTCCAAATATACTTTTCTTCATTATTTGAGGTAGAGACTTTTTTCATATTTTTACATTAAAGCTATGTTAGGATTATTTTGAGAAAATATATTATTATAAGTGTAACGCCCTCAAAATAATAACATTAAACCCATCAGTAGAGACATGCATTGATATATAAAAAAAACTCCACATTCTTCTATTCATCAGAATTCCATTACAAAAAGTATTACATGTTAACGACAAAAGCAAATGCCCTAAGGGCTTACAGCTTTCCAAGTTAACACTTGGTTACAATAAAAAAGTACTAACTCATTTACACATTAAGCCCTTGGCTTGAATTTACATGTAATACATCAAAAAGAAATAAGACAACAAAAGTGTGTCCGCCTCTAGCCTCCCAAGCTATGTCCTTGGCGGTGGCATGCTACCTGTACCTGAAAATGATATTCCCATATAGGGTGAGCCACAGCCCAGTAGAGATATGCTAAACACAGTATGAGCAATGACTAAGACATTAGCAATTGATAAGTGTTCAATTTTCATAAACCAATTCATAATCCATTTCCATTTCTTATCAATTTCACAATTTCCATCAATGGCTCAGAACCTGGCCAACCACTTATATGAGACCAAGACTCATATTAAACGTTTTCCATTTTTACAATAGATAAACACACAGGTTATATCAATATCTCAACAGGTAAGCATACAAGCTATATCCACATTTCAACAGATATGCATATTAGCTATATCAACACTTCCCATGACAAGCATATGAGCTGTATCAACACTTCCAATGACAAGCATATGAGCTGTATTAACACATTATCTTACAAGCATATGAGCTGTATCAGTGGAGTCCATCCCCTATCTCCTCCCACACAACATCCGGTTTAGAGGTCCATCCCCTATCTTCCCCTAAACCGTGGAGTACATCCCCTATCTTCTCCCCCACACACAATGCATATATACACAAAGGTCATATACACAATCAATCAATACATAACATTGACGTATTCTATCAACCGTCATACTCTATGACATATCCAATTGACTACTTTTAGTTTGCCTAATCATCATGCATTGTCTACAACAATCAAAACTACCCTCCACCGGTAGCCCAAGCAATTACTTCTAAACAGATAATAAAAGCTCCAACAGATAAAATATCAATGTTTTCAAAAGTGAGCGATTAATAAATCTAACTCCACTATTCCACCATATAATGAACCGATTTCATTATTTCCAACTTAATTCCAAAAGTTCACAATTTTCCCCAAATTAATTATGCCAATTAATTTATACCACAAATTAGGGTTTTCTACCCCCTTTCCCAATATTGACCCAATGGCCTAATATCAACAACCAACAACTATATCATTACTTTGGAACCCAAAAATACAAGTTATGAGCTCAAAATCACACAACCCTTTTTACACATTTTGAAATCCTAAGTCCCAAAATTTCTCAAGTTCAACACTCTATCAAAACAACTAAAAATCTAGGTCAAAGACCATAAGAGTGAGTAAGAATCCCTACCTCAATTTCGGAGCCCAAGAGGAGAAGATGTAGAAAACTAAAATGCTCCAAACTCCAAGATTCATGGATCAAAACGAAGCCCTTGACGATCAACACAACTTTTATAAAGGGCAAAGGGAAGGAAAGTACTCTAACTAGATCAAATCCTAGAGAGAAGGGAATTTCTAGAGAGAGAGGCTCTCAAAATATATTTTTAGAAAGTAGGAGAGAGAGAAAAAGTGTAGAAAGTGATTCAAAAATGCCTAGCTGCCCTCTGTTATACGACATTCTCGCTCGAGCGGAAAACACAACGCTCGAGCGTCAAGAACAAAAATCTGGACACGCTCGAGCGCAATAAGGCCCGGTCGAGCGTCAAGACACAAGAGTAAAGCACATCCGCTCAAGCGTGAAAACCAGTCCGCTCGAGCGTAGATTTCCCCCTCCCAGAACTTATACCCAGGAAGTACTACCCGCTCGAGCGCCAACAAACCCGCTCGAGCGCAAAAATCACATCTGCAGAAGTTTTGCAGGAACCCGAAATACTGGAGGTGTGCAATACCCGCTCGAGCGCAAGGAGACCCGCTCGAGCGGATCGCCTAAAAACTGAACAACAAGGAATTGAAACCAAGGCCTAACCAACCTATAACAACCCTGTTCAAAACATTAACTCAATCAAGTGGAATTAAAGGACGACAACAAGATAGATACCACTACCAACTTCACGGAACCGAGTCCGGAATACAACAGAACAGTAAAGGGACAACCGGGATCGCTATAATAAGAGGTAATGCATATATATATATATAGACTTTTGTTTGGTAATTTTTGGAAGAAAAATTATGTTAAAATGTTAAGAATGTTGGCATTTTGAGATTGACTTGGAAAAAAATCATTTTGTGTTGATAATTTTGCAAAGAAATTCGAAATAAAATTTAATAGTTGTATGATTGTATTTACATTATATTATGATCAGATGATTTATTTTGAGAAATATAAAGTTGATTTTTTTTTTTTTTTATCTTTGATTTGGAATTTATTTTTGAGAAAAATAAATTAATATTGAGGAATATGGAGTAATGCTCAAGTAGGAATTATAGAGTTGTTTTAGGATTAAAAACTCTAAAAGTGTTATATTCATGATATTTTATAAAAGATAATATGTTAATGATTAAGTTGTGTTCATTTTTATGAAAATAAAAATGTTAAATGTGAACTTTGAAACTCATAATCTTGAAAATGATACTGTTGAATTTTTAATGTAAATATCATGTTGGTTAAGTAATTTTAGAAAAAGTTGTGAAATTGTTATTGGTAGAGAATTTGGTAAAAATATTACCTCTTTAAATAGCTTGGCATGAAAAATGGTTATGTTGAAATATAGTTATGTTTGAGGGATGAGACGTGTGAAGTTAGGTTTAGTATTATTAATTTGAATTTTTTTTTAATATAATAAACTTACTAATTTAGTGGATTAAATTAGTTTTGATTAAAATGTTATATTCGTTATGGTTAAAAGTGTGTTATTGAGATTATACCATAACTTTTGACATAGTAGGATGAAAATGGTAATATTTAATAAGTAGGGACTTCCTTTGAGTTATATATATGTTTTTGCAATAGATGATTTTTAAAATCATCCTTTGATTTGTTTTGAAAATTGATTGTTGATTCAAGAAGATGTGAGCTTTTTTTTTAAAGTGGGTTTACTTTCTTGTTCCTTTTAAAATAGAAATTGAGGGTTTTGAACTATGAGGATTGAAGAGAGATGTTTTTAGTGACTTTCTTTCAGTAAATGAAGATGAGTGGTTTTGGTGAGAAAACCTAGAAATTGAGAGTTTTTAAGAAAGATGTTGACAATTTTTGAAGATGTTGTTATATTTATTTTGTGTGTTAAAATAGATGATGTTTGAAAAATTGTGTATTTGTTTACATATGAATGATAATATTCATGGAATATGAGAGTTGTTAAAGTTTTGAAAATTGTTGTTCAAATTGTTGTTTAATATGAATGATAATATTCAAATTGTTGTTCAAAATGTTGTCCCATGGATGAATTGGAATAAAAATATATATAATAATCTAGAGAAATTATATTGAAATGAGAAATGGGAATTTTGATCACAATGGGAATATTGTGTGGAAGTATTGAAAGTGGAAGAATATTGCATTGTATTATTAATCATTGCATTGGCATATCAATTCATTTGGTAATGATGAGTTTTGAAATTTGATTTAAAAACTTTGCATTGAGAAAGGAATGTTGGGAAACAAGTTTTCATGAAATGATTTTGGGATAAATACGGTGGTAGGTCTTGAAAGGTGGTATAGATGATAGGTGTTGAGCCTTCTAGTTAATACTGATAAAAATGACAAATTACAGGTGTCGTGTAATACCCCAAACTTCTAGCCCAAATGATAATGCAACAATCATGGCTCTCTTAAAGGAAAACCAAATATAACTTCCCCTACTTGCATTACATAATAATAATAGTTCCTTATGCGATATTACATTGATTCAACAATAAGTAAATAACCAAATAAGCACTCCCAAGGGTTTAAAATCTCCCAAGGCTTAAGCCCGATTACACAAAATGGTTATTCAAACCCACACATACATAGCCCTTGGCTTACAAATAGGATCACAACAAATGAGAACTTTAGTGCTCTCAACACACACATTTCCATGCCCTTAATTAGGCAAATTCACCACGTCTTTTCCTGCACAAAAATCCGATAGGGTGAGCATAAAGCCCAGTAAGAAATCCTTAACAAAGTATATACATTTTATACAAGTCTCAAGAGATGAATACATATGCCGTGCCATGCCTTTTAAAAATAAAACACATCTTCATCCTTAGAAAACCATCATTCTCAATGATGTTATGCAACTTCAACTGTTCAAAATTTATCAATTTAATTCAAGGGGCGGTAAATAAAACTCTGGTAATCCCTAGGTTAGTGTCTGCAAGTAGACTAAACGAGTACTACCAATTGTCATTTTTATCGGTATTAACCGGAAGGCTCGACACCTATTCGCGCTACTTTTTGGTCTTTCACCAAGGACACTCAGGCCAACTTAAACAATTTCATCTACACCACCTATTAAGACTTATCACTGTATTTACCCCAAAACCATTTCATGAAAACCCATTTCCCAACATTCTTTTCTTAATGCAAATTTTCAAAACTTAACATAGTCCAATGAGTTGAAATGCGAATGCATGATTAATAATGCAATGCAACATTACTTCCATATTCAATTGTTCCACACAATATACCATTGTGATCAAAATTTTCAATCCTCTTTTCAACACAATTCCACAATATGAATATATATGTACTTTTATATCCAATTCATTCAAGAGAATAACGTAATTCCCACATTTCGAGCAATCTCAACAATTTAGTCAATTCAAGACTAAATCAACATTTTGACAACAATTTCCAAAATAAACAACATTTCTCATTTTGTTCACAAAATTCATCATTTATATATAAATAAACAATTTTCAAAACATACATTTATTTTGGTACACAAAATAAATATGACAACATCTTCCAAGGATTTTCATCATTTTTCAAAAGACCCAATTTCTAGGTTTTCTCACCAAAACCATTCATCTCCAAAATATTTAGAAGAAGCTCCCCAAAATCATCTTTCTTCAATCATTATGGTTCAAAACCCTTTAAAAGAAAAAGAAAATAAACTCTCTTTTAAAATCACCCATCTCTTTGAAATTAACAATCAACTTCTCAAAGCTAATCAAATGATGATTTCGAAAATCATCTAGATCATGCAAAAACATATATATAACTCAAAGAAAATCCCTACCTCAAGTTTGAAGAAGAAATGAGTTGAAAATCCCAAAATCAACGACGATGAAACTCAATCTCCACCGCACACAATGTAACTCTCGTCTAGATAACCAACTTTGATGAAGAACTTGGGTCTAAATCCCAATGGATTTGGAGAAATCAAAGATCTTGGGAGGTTTTTGGTAGAAAATGTAGAGAGAAGGGAGAGGAAATGCTTTTAGAGAGAGAGAGAGAGATACAAAAAGTGACATTCAATCAGCCCAAAGAGAGAAGAAAAGAAAAGAAAAAATTTCAGATCTACCTAACTTCCAGCACGTGCGGAGCCTTCTCCCACACGTGCGGCGCGTGCTTCTGCACATGCAGCCAGCACTTCCGCACGTGCGGCCCTTCTCCCTCCGCACCTCAGCCGTACCTGCCTTTTTAGCAGTGTGCTGCACCATCTTCCCCTGAAATCTGCACGTGCAGCCTCACCTCCCGCATGTGCGGCCCTTGGCCCCGCACGTGCGGCCCTGGTTCTCAACCTGGAAATGCCTCGACTTAACTCCCGATCCTCCGGATTCGACCTCGCACCCTCCGCGACAAGTGAAACACGACTCCGAAATAAACAAGAACTAAAACTTTTGGGAAAATTTTTTAAACACAACTTAACTCAAACGAGCAACAAGACTCCAAGTTAAAACCAACACTCTAACAAGTGTAAACCCAAAGGTAAACAGGGAGGAACAAGAACGCACAACGAAACCGGTCGTCACATGTCGAGCCTTTCAGTTAATACTGGTAAAAATGACAGATTATAGGTGTCAAGCCTTCCAGTTAATATTGGTAAAAATGAAAAATTGGTAGTATTTGTATAGTCTGCTTACAGACACCAGCCTAGGGATTATCTGAGTTGTATTTACCATCTTGAAATTTTATTGAAATTGTTGGATTAACGTGTTTTCAAAATGGCATTGTGCGTAAGATTTTCAAAAGATGAGAAAAATATTTTGAGCATGACATGACATATGCATTCATCTCATAATACTGTATAAAATGGATTTGATGAATTGTTTAATTATTTGATTCAATTAATAATGAGATAATTGAATGAATTGAAAAGGATGTCCTGTTGCTATTGAGACATATTTATTTATTTAAGTTAACTTGTTGTGGTTAATTAAATAAATTGGATTTAAGAGATTATGTAATAAAATCATATGGTTTTGACATGATATGATTTCACGTATATGTATGAGTATTTTTGTACCTGCATATCTTCTAATGTTTTAATATGAGATTGCTTGGTGGGTTAGTGGTTGCTCGCCCCCTGCCTGTACATGTGTACAGGGAATGCTTTTCGGATTTGAAGATCAAACAATGGGTTTTACTATTTCATAAGTGTAATGTAGTGATGGATTGTATTGCTTCATTTGTTGTTTGGCTGAGTGCTATTTTTTTTAATAAAGAGTAGTGTCCTCTATTTTATTGTAAGCCTCAGGACATTTCTTTTATTTGTATGTAAATGTCATTGTTGTATAACGAGAGGGAATATGTATATTTAATTATTCATCATTTCATCCAAAGATGAAATGTTATTTGTAAATGGGCTTAATTAATGAATATTGGTAATGTTATCTGAGTAATAAAATACGGGGCGTGACACCTGGTGCGATGGTGCTGCTGATGATGAAGAGGAAGATCAACCATATGAGGGTGCACCATTATCTGATCTGGTGATGGTGTTTCCGGAGTATCGTTGGTTTTGGTGTTATATATGGTAGAGTTAGTCAATAGAGGCATCATAGAGTTTAGCACCAATGTTTTAACATCAATGTGATAACTGCCTATGAGTATAATTTATGTGTCACTGCCCAATAGAATCATAGAGATATAAGAAAAGCATCACAGAGTATAATCACAGAGTTACAGAGAGATGTATCACAAAGTTACAGAGATGCAAGATAAGTATTACAGAGTATAATCACAAAGTTATAGAGACATGTTAGAAAAGTTGGAAATGTTAGAAATTTTATGGAGATGTGAGTATAATTTATGTGTCATTGCCCAATAGACATGTTACAAAAGTTGGAAATGTTAGAAATTTTATGGAGATGTGAGTATAATTTATGTGTCACTGCCCAATAACATCACAGAGATGTTAGAAAAGCATCACAGCATTACAGAGACATGTTAGAAAAGTTGGAAATGTTAGAAATTTTATGGAGATGTGAGTATAATAGCATCACAGAGTTACAAAGATGTTAGAAAAGAGTTACAGAGACATGTTAGAAATTTTATGGAGATATGAGTATAATAGCATCACAGAGATATTAGAAAAAAGTTACAGAGATGTTAGAAAAGCATCATAGAGTTACAGAGATGTTAGAAAAGTTGGAGATGTTAGTACAATTTATGTGTCACTGTTGGAGATGTTGGCAAATAATTTTGCATTATAATAGGTAGTGCGCAGGTTTGAACCCGCGATGTCTGCTAGAGTTTTCGCAACGTTTAACCAAAGCTTAACAGCCGCCACATTAGTAAATGATACAAATTTGTATTATTTACTGCATTGGTTATATCTTCTGCAATTATTATTTTATTTATAATTTATAAAATAATTATAATATCACAATTCGGTTCCAATTAAATAAAGGGCCATGCTATATGCATCTTATTATGTATTTTTGTGATAAATGTCATGCATTTTTTGTAGCAATTACGACAATTTATGATTCAGAAATTATATAACACATTTTGTGGTTGTTACCCATTCAATCCAAATATTTTAGGATAAATTACCAATAGATCCTAATATTTGGATTTAATTCCCATCAAATCCTATTGAAAATAAGTCCTAGTAAAATTGTCGCTAAAAATATTTTTTTGTGACGATTTTGTACATGTGTCGCTAAAAATTGATAATTAGTGACTTTTTTGTCATGGTTTTCATAAACTGTCGCTAAAACTTACAATTAGTGACATTTTTGTGTGACAAATTTTTCAAACTGTCGTTGAAAGTTGTAAATTAGTGATATTTTTTTGTGATGATTTTTTTGAAACTCTCGTTAAAACTTATAATTAGTGTCATTTTTTGTGACAAAAATTTCAAACTATCTTTGAAAATTAACGATTAGTGATGTTTTTTAATAGTGTTTAATGAAAAATGTCATTAATTATTATAGGACCTATTGGATTGCTTATTAAGACCTACATGTAAGTTTTCCAATTTTTTATAACCACAAAATGTGTAATAATGCAACAAAATATGTAACATTATCACAAAAATATGTAATTTTATTTTTAAACTACAAATTGTCGTAGCTTTTATCAAAAAAATATGTAACTGTTGGCGCTGAATTCAAACCAACTAATTCGAAAGTGGCACGTGGCATAATATAAAGAGATAAGATCAGCTAATCAAGAGGGAGCACGTGGCGAACTAAAAAGGGACAAATGTTGGATTGTAAGAGGTTTCATGTGGCAGTTCGCAACATCAATTATATATCATGAGTTAAAGAACAAGGCTAAAGGGTATAACCATTTCAAGCTGTTACAAAGAAACAACTAAAGCCTTGGAATTCAAATTCAGAGTTGAAGGAGGGAAAAACTTAGGAATGTAGTTAAAATGGTGGAGATTATCGAGGTGAGGTTCAACAATTACTGCAAATTTGAAGGACACCTATAAAATGAAAGACAAAGAAAATCCTCTGAACAAATTCAATACATTAATTTAATATTTTTATTTTTTCTTCCTCTGCATTTACTTTCCGTAGGAGTAGTTTTTAACTTAAAATTATAATTTTCTTTACCAGTTCTTACCTTCAAAGTTGCCAGAACAATCAAACTAACACAAGTGTAATTGGATTATTTTTATGAATCAATTATTTTGTTTATGTTGGTCTTTTCCTCCCATTCTTAACTTGATTATTACCGCATCAAGTTCTCTTAATTCATTACATTGGTTCAAACTTACACACATGCAATAATATCCTCTTTATTGAGGCAAAAAAACTCTCACAGTCACCAAATCATTAAATTAACTTAATATATATATATATATATATGTATGTATAGAATGGGTGGCTCGATTTGTACCTTAAAAGATTGGTTGGATGCCTCAACTTAATTAAAAAAAAAATTATTACGTTCCTATTCAAAATGACCAAAAAGTACTTGAAATTGACAAAAAGTACAAATCTTAGGGGGTGTTTGATAATCTCATTCAGCTTTTAAAACTGAATGTATTAAATGATAATCAATTAAACTCGTTTGATAATCACAATTGATATCACTTAAAATTTTAAGTGCCTCTTGAAATGAAGGCTAAAACTTAAGAAAATTTTAAATCATATGAAACATACTTAATTCTGACGGAATTTATAAATATTATAAACTCACCACCACTACTACCATGATAGCCACCACCACCACGCCGCCACCACCACCACCACCACCATGCCACAATCATCGCTATTGCCATTACTACTGCTACCATTACCATTACCACAATCATCATATTGCCACCACCAATATTACCACTACTTTTATCACCAATGTCATTGTTGTCATAAGCCCAACCATCATTTTACTATCATTACCATCGCTACTGCCATTACCACCATGTTGCCACCACATTAACGCCACTACTACCACCACCACAACCACCACCACCATTACCACCATTATCACAATATAAAAATTAAAATATACAATTTGAAAATAATAAATTTTAAATTTAATCTTATACATATTAAAAAATTTATTTTTAGTTTAGCACTTAAATTTGTATGAAATAACTTTTCAACTTAAAAAATTCAGCATTCAATTAAATTTGTATGAAATAACTTTTCAATTCAGTTTTCAGATTTCAATTTTATCAAACACCACCTTAGTGTTTTGAATACCCCATCTTATAATTGTAGCACTCCGAATTTTTTTTTCTTTCTTGTTGCTCGAGCGACGGATTGATCGCTCGAGCAGTCTTGTGAGTCATCCAATACTTTTGCTGGTTTGAGATTCTGGGAGATATTGATGTTCGCTCAAGTGTAGGGTTGGTTTCTCGAGCGGTCTGCCTTGGTTTGGTCTGATGTCCTGGGGGCATGAGTTCTATGCTCGAGCAAAGGTTTCATCGCTTGAGCGGTGTGGTGTCTCTGACGCTCGAGCACATGACTGGTCTCTCAAGCGGTCTGTTTGGGATCAATACTTTAAAAAGTCATTTTTGGTTCACTTTTCTTCATTCATTTTAGATTCTTTCTCTTTCCTCTCTCTCTCTCTCTCTCTTTTCAGCCATTTTTGAGTTCTAAGCTCATAAAAGTTCGATTTTCATCTCTTTCTACTAGTTTCCCACCCCATGTTCCTTATATAAAAACGAAGAGTACGACGAGAGTTTTATATCCATCCGAGCATATCGTGTTTCATTGAAGTTGGACTTTCAGGTTTCTTCCTCTTCTAGCTTAAGGTAGAGATTTCTTCGCTTTTCTTCAATATTTTCTTATAGATGGATGGGTGGTATATTTGTATTGCATAAAAACATTATGTTGAGGAGATTTTCCTAAAGGCATAAAAAGGAAGTTAGGGTTTTCAAAATAATGGAGTTGAATGTAAGACTAAAGTAGATTAAAGAAGTTTTGAGTAGTTAGGACATGGTTTTGTGATTTAAAGTAAAAAGCCCTAATTTTTGTCTAACCCTAATCATGAATTTTTATTTTTTTTTAAATGATGAATTATTTCAATTGGCCTTAAATTCTTGAAATTAAGTTTATGTTTGGCTAATTAAATATAGAAATGATGAATATAATATGTTGTGATAATGATTATTGTGAAATAGGTTTATGTCATAGTAAATTCATAATGGGAAATTGGACTAATAAACTAGGAAGATGGGTATGATCTTGAATGTGGTATACAACTGAATAAAAGGTGTTAATGTTGAGAACTAAAGAATATTGTGGGAAACAAACTGTAATTATTTCTAAAAATGAACTTTTACTCTAATTATGGAATGTATTATTGGGTTTATGTGTCACGTCCCAGATTTACAGAATCTGGCCCACGTGAAAATTCCCAAAGCCAATAAATAAAAAAACGACAATCAAATAGAAATAAATAATATCTCTTATGCAATAGATACAAATAGTCTCACACAATATATGTATTATTCCGATTTCATACACCTTACATTCACATTTACATGGAATGGATGCTATTTGACTAAATATACAATAGATGATATATATATATATATATATCAAATTGATCTGAAGGCTGACATCATTTACAAAGGTTGAAACCCTTATAAGAATGGCACACAGCCTAAAAAAATAAAACAAATGGCCCAAGGCCTAGAAATCATAGAAGCACCCTACTCAGCTCTTATCATAACCCCAATGTCAGTACACACAACACACATGGAAAATATTTTCAACCACGTAGGGTGAGCATAAAGCCCAGTAGAGAATATTTCAAAAACTAAATATGCTCCACTAGCATAAATGATCATGATGCAATATATATATATATATATACAATGTGCCTAAATGCATTTTCAAATCCATATATTTTCTGAACAAAATAAAACCTTTCTTCCCAATTACCAAAACCTTTCCGTTTATTCAAAACGTTTTCTGAAATCAGAAAATCTGTTGATAAAACCCATTTCCAAAACAAGTTCGGTATATCACAATACCAACCAACAAATACATTGTCAAACCAAACGCGAATACATTGCTAGACAGTTTTTCAAAACATCTTTTTCAAATCAACACGATAATAAATAAAATAGGTAAATCTCCAAGGCTAGTGTTCATAATAGTAACTGTACAAGTCACTATGCCATTTTTCTGGGATTATCCGGATGGAATCGGTACATATCGCGCGGTTTTAGGTCTTTCACCATGGACACACAGGCCAACTTAATTCTGCTCTAACACTCCTTCAAAGCTTCACCACTTTATTTATCCTTTTCCTATAGCATAATACATGTGATCCAAAATACTGTTTTCAAAATGATACAAATGTTCTTAAAACATAATACGAGAATTTCCAAAACATTCTTTCTAGAACCTATAGTTTTTTAGTATCAAAATCCATGATAGGCTTTATGATATGAATGATTTCAGTTCACCTAATCCACATGCAGTTTCTAACACACGGCAATGCTATCCTCCACCGATAGCCAAAACTATTATCTCTAATGCAATAATTAAAAGATAACAATACATATATATTCTCTAATAAATTCCAAAGCCCCTATATCTCTCAACAACCTAAGACTTTCCCAAAAGAGTAATAATACTCGTCGTTTTCAAAATCCCACATCCATTTCCTTTCCATCTCTTTCCAACCAAACCATTTACCAAAATCAACCCAACTCCCCAAAACAATATTTGTTAGGGTTTTTCACAAATTGGGGCTTTTCCATGTTTAGAAATCCATATGCAAGTTTGTATACCGAAAATAGTTATAGTAGCAAAACCATAGCCCAACAACCCCTAATTTAACGAAACCCTCAAGCCCAAATCATGATTTCAAAATCAACCAAATGACCATAAAATCTATATAACAAAATACACCACAAATACACTACCGAACTCATATCAAGTTAAAAAAATAGACCCTACCCTACCTCTTGAAGCAAAGAGGAGATAAACCAAAAAAATAACTGGCGACGAAAAGCGATCCGCTCAGATTAAATGGAAGCCCTCGCCGAGCTCTACATTTTGGTATGGAACTAGGGGTAGAAAGTGGGTAACGAAAGATGAAACCCAAGCTTGAAAAGCTTTTAGGGTCAAAAATGGCAAGAGAGAGAGAAAAGATAAAAAAAGGTGATATTTTCCATGCACTGACACCTTATATAATAGGACCATCACGGGCGCAACCACAAACATCGCAACCGCGACCTTTCAGAGCAACTGGTTGCGGGCGTGACCACCTACACCGCATGCGCGACCGTGTTGACCACAGCCCTTTATCATGGCCTATCGCAGGCAACGCACTCACCCTCTAGCTAAAGGACCTGAAGCCATGTTTTGGTTGTGGCTTGGTTGTGGTCCACTCATGGCTGCGACCTCCAACCCAACACCTCCCAGGCGCAACCGACTAGACCTAAATTCCCAAGACTGCTACCTGTATCTTTTGATTACTCGATGTTGACAATTAGAATGTGTTTCTCACAGAATCCTTAGTAAGAGAGATAGAATTTGAACTTTAATCCCAACCTTCACCATTATGGCCAAATTGTTTTAAAATACTGAATATTTCATTAGTTTAGTATTTTTGTAATTTTGCATAATTTTATGTGTTTGTTCATATTTTTGGTATTTTTTTTATATAAATTGGTATAAATTATATATTTTATATATATAAAAGAAAATAATAAAAAAAGTTATATTATTATGTTATATGTTTAATATTATTATATTATAATTTTAGTATTTTGGTATAAATTATATATTTTATATATTATATTATATATATTATAAAAAAATAAATAATAATTTTTTTTTTGATGTCGGTCAGCCCTCGACTGCCGACATCAAACATCAGGCATATATATATATATATTTATATTATTATGTTTATATTATTATTATATTATATGCATATAGATGAGGCATATATTATTATATTATATTTTGCTTATATAAGGACAAAGAGGGAGAGGCTTAGCAGGGGGCAAAAAAATTTGATTCAAGAGAGCGTTAGAAGGAGTTAGAGAGAAAAGAGAGAAAACATTAAACATTTCAATCTTGAGCCAAAATACTTCCAAGCTTACATAACTATTGAAATTCCTCATTTCTATACACCAAAAACACTCCAAAAATTCTGATATGGCCAAAGATTAATTGCCTTTATCATAATGAAGAGTGTTTAGTGATTGAAAGTGAGAGAACCTAGAGAGTTAGCCACTTTCCATACCATAAACTCCATAATTTCGAATTGAGGATTTGAGAACACACTTCCTATACTTGAGGGTGATCAAAAGGGAGTTTGTGAACTAAGGAGTTTATCATTTCCTTGGAAGGAGGGGTGAGTTGCGTAGAAAATCCTAGAGAATACCCTGTGCATGCTCTGTTTGTTCTCTGTTGAAACAAGGTGAACTGGGCAGCAGAGGCCGGCAAGCCAGTTTCCATGGCCAGCAGTGGCCGGCAGACCACCTTTGATGGCCGGCATCCCTCACCAGTGGCCAACTGGCCACTAATGCAAAATTCAGCAGTGTGTTCCTTTGGCGGAGTAGAGCCATTCTAAAAGTGGGCAAAAGTGTATGTGTTCTATTGTGCAACAGAGGCTCTTTAGAAGCAAAACAGTGGCTTTTCGGGTGGAAATTGAGCATGCGCATGAACATTCCTCGCTTCTCGAGGCGAAGTAAATAGTTGTTTAGCTTACTTACTTCTTTTAATTATACTTGTATTGTAATTATTTAATTAGCTAAAGTAGTTAATTAGTTGTGAGCTAATTTATTTTATTTGGTTTGTGATTGCTAATTAATTAGCTTAGCTTAACTAGTTAGCTAATTAGTTTATTCATTCGGACTCTCCTTCGTGAGAGCATAATGTTGTAATAATGTGTATGTCGTCCAACCCCACGTCTTTCTCCCTTTTATTTAACTGCTTATGATAGTTAGTATAGGGACATCACGTTTAAATTAGCATTCTTCATGTTTGCATCCACTTATATTGCATGCACTGAGGCTCGGTTTATCATTCCAACTGCATTGTTAGTTTAATACTTATTTGAATACGTGGTTGAACCACATGCTATCAATTAATTCATATGCCATGTTAAGTAGCCGAGCCTATTTTAGATTGTATATCGCATGTGTTGCATTAGTCATATTGCATAGTTAGGAATCATGTATTTTTTCTAACTCTCTTAAGTCTTTTTGGTTTAGAGTACGAGATGAGTCTTTACTTGCTTTAGCATATTGCATGAGTGTGATTGTTGCCATGTCTAGCATGCTTACCATGAGGCTAAGCGCTTAATTGATATACCTGCTTGTATGCCTGTGGATGAAGGCTAATTGTTTGAATTGGAATAATCTGAGCCAAGCCCACTTTTCAAGTGGCAAATTCAAACTCTTTTCAGAAAATAAACATGACTCAAGTGTTCCGATTTTTGCAAGTTAGTATATACTTGTATGTGCGCATCACACAGTAATGCTAGATTAATAACCGGAACAAGAACATATAATGCAAAGTAATATTCATATCATGATTAGTAAAGGCCGATTTTTGATCGGGCGAGCGGGGGTGCTCAATTCATGACCTTCCCCTCTCGTACCTAAGTTCCCGAGCTGAGACAATCTTGGTGATGACGGACACGTGGCTTTTTGCACGAGTTATGGATTTCCTAAATGTCCCCAAAATAAAAGATTTAGGTGGCAACTCTGTATTTGGTAAAGTAGTCCATTTTTGACAATTTAATTCAAAATAGATTTTCCAAAAGATTCGCCGAATTTGGACTCTTTGGTGTTTATCTATTTCACATTGCACTTGTGGAATCAAATTCAGAACCGCAGTAGTCCGATACTGTAGGGCTTATTTTGACTTCTGAAAGGGGGCGAAAAACGTCGAGCTAACACTGCTCAGCAGCCATCCCAAAGCATACCAACGATCAAGACCACCTAGAATGGTCCACGTTTGTCACGCCCCGAAATAAATGACAATAAACCATACATTATCTTAATTAAATAACAACACATAATAAAATAGTTATCCTCCATTACTATCAATTACTTGTACAGAAGAGTAAGATATGCAGACATACATTCATAAGTCTAATCCTGAATCTATAGCATATGTTACATAATAAGAAAATAGGATGAACATAAACAAATAAGATCACGCTCTAATGACTATAGTTTTCCAAGATGATGGTTGGTTACAACAAAAGTGAATTTTAAACTCAATACAGATAAAACCCTAGGCTTGTACACAATAATTACAACAAGTGAACAAAATGAAGCTCTTGCTTCAAGTCCTCCCAAGCTATTGCCTTGGTGGAGGCATATCATCCGCACCTGAAAATGGTTTTCCACATAGGGTGAGTCAAAGCTCAGTAGAGACACTACAACACAGTTTATCAATCTTAACAAAGTTATAAGGTTAATGCATATGTAATGCTCATAACAAACATTTATATCTCTTTCCAAAACCATACAATGCTAGGTTTATATCACAATTCATAAAAATTATTTCTCTTATAATAGAAAACATGACTGTGAATATAACTCTGTGAATCTCTAGGTACGTGTCTGCAAGTAGACTATACAAGTACTACCAAATTGTCATTTTTACCAATATTAATTGGAAGGCTCGACACCTGTCCACGCAGGTTTCTGATCTTTTACCAAGGACACATAGACCAACTTAACATCGTAACCACACCGCTTACCCAAATTCACTAAGTATTCACGTCTTTTTTTCTCAAAATAATAAACATTTTCAATGTGTTAATATGCAACAATGCCTAATGCAAATGGATGAGAAAATAGTTTCAATTCTCTAAATTCTCTTGCAATTTCTACAACAATCATAACTATCCTCCACCGATAGCCCAAAACAGATATCTCTAAACAGATAAATAATTTCCATAAAGGTAAACTTTCCAAAATTCTCAAGATGAGAGTGATAATACATATCCAACTCCGCCATTCTCATCAACATCAATCCAATTCCACATTTCCAACATCAATTTCATTTATCATTACAAAATCAGCATTTGATATTCTTAGGGCAAAATCCCATTTCCTTTATAAATCAATTTCAAAGATGAAAATCCATCATTTCATCATAACTCAATAATAAATACATTTCTTCAATCTTTTCCAACAATCCATTTGAAAATTCCTTTTTTGATTTTTAACCCAAAATCCTCAAATCACAATATTATTTTAGAAAATAACAAATAACTAAGTTAAAAATCATAAGAAAGTGTGAAGAATCCCTACCTCAAGCTTAGAAGACAAGAGAAGGAATGGAGAGACTTCAATAACGGTGAAATCCAACTTTGCTCCGATCAAAAGGAAGCTCTTAGAGTGTTCAACCTTTTAATCAAAGGGACACGGGTGAAGAAATCAATGAATCTAGTTGTATTTGTAGGGAAAAAATGAGTTTTAGAGAGAGAGGAACTTAGGGTTTCTAGAATGTTTAGAAAGAGAGAGATATGAAAAAGTGAGACAAAAAGATGACTTTACAAATTGATATACGCGCAGACTGCTCGAGCGCAAGAAGTGTGGCTCGAGCGACCAGACACAATAAGTGAGACCGCTCGAGCGAAGAATACAAACTCCCCGAATTTTTGCAGACAGAAGACCACCGCTCGAGCTCAAGAAATACCACTCGAGTGAACGCCGCTCGAGCGCAAGAAATACCGCCTGAGCGAATAATACCAACTCCTAGTATCTCTGTAGGCCTGTAAAAGTACTGAGAATTCTCAAAGACCGCTCAAGCGCAAGAAGTGTTGCTCGAGCGAAGAAGCCAAAATCTGGGCAGGAACTATTTTGAAAAACTAACTCTTGACCTATTCCAAACGCAACCAAGACACTCCAATAACCAAACTCAATAAGGAATAAGGAGAATAAGACATGAACAAACTATATAAGACAAAGAAACCTGGATTTAGAACATCAACGGGTCGGGTCTAAACCAGAATCGCTATAACGTCACTCGGGACAACCTCGTGTCCCAACCAAAAATGAAAATGGGTCGCGTTAAACTAACCCGAGCCACTACATAATGTATAATGGAAACGATGAATGAGTGTTGTTGGTTAAATTTATGAGTTGCAAAAATGAATGACATGAAGGATTAATGGATTGTGATGTTGGGAATAAGGGTTCGTTTCATTCCGACTAGTGACCGGTAAAGCCTGGCGATTGATAAAGGTTCCGCTTTCCTTCCTGAGTAGTTCTTGGAAAAGTGTGTGGGTTGTTGAGATATATGGAGGTTTCGCAGTCTTTCTAGCTTGTGATCGGTAAAGTGTGGCGCTTGAAATAGTTCCACCTTTCTTTCCGGGGTAGCCCCTTTAAACTGTGTTGTTATGGCTTGGTAATGGAGCCGATTGTTGGCAAGTGGACTTTTTGTAAAAGAATTGTAAGGCGACTTGTATATATAAATGTCATTATTGCTAATGGAGAATTGACTTGTGTGATTGGAATATGATTGTAATGAATTGAACTTTTGTAGATTAATTATGTATAGCGTGTTGATATATGTGTATGTTTTGGGATTGTGCGGATTATGGTGAGGATGGATAGTTAAATGTGTATCATCTATGTTTAATGGTAGTACATGGTTAAAAGACCTAAGGTTTTTGTTTAAGATTCAAAGAGTTTTTTTTTAAAAGAAAATTCTTTGGGTTTATTCAGATAAAGTAAATCGGATGAGAAGATAATAAATGAGTTTTCTTTGAAAGTCTAGTGAGACTTTACAAAGAAAGTATCCACCTATGTATACTTTACTTCGGGTAAAAAATGCACATTATCTATATATGTATCATTTGTTAGTATTCATGATCACATGTATCCATTAATCTTATTGTTTGGAATTTTTGTAGATCCCTACTGGACATATTTATTCATCCCACATTGTTGTACTATTTTCAAGAACGGAGTCAAAAACACTGATTTGAAGATCGAGAAGTTAATTGTCCTTTAGGAGTATTGTTTTGTAGAGGGCAAATGAAGATGTATAGTGTGGTGAAGTGTTGAACTGTCAATGTATACTCTTGTATAATTATTTATTTTGTAAATTTAAATGTACGTCAAAGGGCATGTGTTTGTAATGTATCAGACATTCTATTATTGTAATCATTCTGGAGAGAACATTTTCTTGTTATTCAATCGTAAATATTCTTATTTTTCCTATTTGCATCATTTAATTGGATTTCAATTAAATGTTTTAGTAATATATCTGGATAATAAAATTTGGAGTGTGACAATAATTAATCTCAATCTTTCATTCTCTATTCTCTTTTCACTTTCTGCACTTTACGTTTTCATACTCAATCCTATTTCTTTTAAATCTAACTTTCTTGCATTATATTTCATATTAAAGTCAACAATAAACAATGAAGAATAAATTTTCAAGTTTATATATATATATATATATATAGAAAATGTAAGTTTTTGTTGTTCACCTTCATCATTTTTGGTCATGGATTTTCAAAATTAATTCAAAAATTTAGTATGAAACAAATTATATTTATTCTGAAACTTATTTCTAAAAAAATTTCATATATTTAGGCCTTGTTTGGGAACAGACTTTTTTAGTAACTTTTTGAATTTTTGGCTAAAATGTGATGTAAAAAAAAACTAGTATGTTTGAGATGACTTTTTGGCTTTTTACAAAAAGATGTGCAAAAAATAGAGAGAAAATGAAATCTTTGACTTTTTGTTATGAGTTGCTGGCTTTTTGATTTTTTTAGTAACTTTTTAACTTTTTGGCTAAAAAGACACTTGCCAAACGAGGCCTTAGTACAGTGTTTTTAAATTATTTGACATTGTTCATTATTTAATATCGAAACAAATTATTTATATTTGGTGATGCATATCCAAACATATAATTATCTAACTTCTTCATATTCTCATTTAGAACACAAAAAAAAAAAAAAAAAAAAAAAAATCAATATTACATTTCTTAACAAATTACATATGTTCAAAATCTTTTTTTACATACTTTAATTCTATTCAGAAAAAAAAAAAAAAGAAGACAAAACTCACATCCATTTTTGTCTTTCCCCTTATTCTCCATTTTCACCTTGTCCACGGCCTTCCTAGCACCACCTCCTCAGCCACGCCCTCATGTGGTACTTTCATCTCTCGCTCTCTCTCTCTTTTCTTTGTTGATTTGTGTTGCTTTCTTCTTGCAACTGTATTTGTAAATGATCCTTTTGGATTCCCAATCCTAAATGATCCTTTTGGATTCCCAATCCTCCAAATCCAACGCTGGTCGCATATGTGTGGGGAGAAATTTGATCATGCAAGTCTCAAGTTTCAAATTGTTAGATTTTTAAAAGTGGTTTAGAATTTCTTGCTCTTCCTTTGATTTGTTATTATTATTATATGCACAAAACTCACTTGTATGAACTTTTGAGCAACACTATCGACTTGTTTGGTTTGTATTTCAACATATAATTTTTGAGAAATTTTGTTAGGTTAAAATTTTTTGAATTTTTTTTTTTAAAATCACTTCTCTCTCTCATACATATAATCAATCACTTTGTATCTCTCATCTCTCCTTCTCAATTACTTTTTTCTTTCACACACGTCTACTCAACTATAACAAAATATCAAATAATCCCAAACTCTCAAACTATTTTCAAAATATATAACCAAATAAATCAAAAAAATTTCTAAACTCTCCAAAAAAAAATTTTGAAAATTTATCTCAAAAGACAAACCAAACACACCCTTAATTTCCAGATAACTGTATTCAAAAAACTGAAACCAAACACACTGAATATTCCTCACATGCAGACATGGAGCTCGAGGATTCATATAGGACATGCTCTTAAATTTAGGGTGTCATAGGATGAGCAAAGCAAGAGAGAGTCATCCTCTACTTCTATTCAGAAGCATCAAACAAACAGTTAGGGATATTAAAGTTATGCATCAGACTACACAATCTCCTTCGCATAGCACCAACACCAATTCTGATGATGAGCATTCCCCTATTAGTGGGGCATCTTTACCTTTTCTTTCTAGCCACTCTGAA
This sequence comes from Camellia sinensis, assembly GCF_055761805.1. NCBI lineage: Eukaryota > Viridiplantae > Streptophyta > Magnoliopsida > Ericales > Theaceae > Camellia > Camellia sinensis. The sequence goes on from NC_138963.1 coordinate 75,269,279, forward strand.
AAGAAGTGAATCTTCTCAAAGGAGCTCTCATTCCCGACAAAAACAGGCCTCTCCAAGCAAGAAATATTTTTATCAATCTTCATCTCTATAATCAGATACAAAGAAAATAAAATAAAATAAAAAAATTCATAAACAAGGAATGGTCTTGGTAACAATTAGAGTTAAGCAGATTGCTTCAGAATCCCATACATCGAGCAATGATGATAGTGATATGGAGGATGCATGTTTGTGCCCTGATGTTCAAGTCTCTGCCCCTCTTCAGATTCTAGTTCTATCCAAAAGGTCAGTCAATCAACAATCAAAATCCCACAGGACAATTTGATTTTGGATAAGAAAAAATGGCACATCCAAGCTTCCATACTTCCACAAGGCAGAAATAGCATTAGGAATGGTATTGACCATAATGATCTGACTTTAAAGAGTGCAGTGGACTTTAATGGTCATGGAATTCGGTCAAACTGTGCTCCTAATCATCAAGGATGGCCATCTTGGCCGCACCGGAAACCGGGACATTTGTTTTGTAAAATGTTTTTCGCACCACATAAACATACCCACAAACATTTCAAAACAGAAAGCAGCGCCACAACAAAAATTTTAAAAAGAGTAACCAACTACTATCTGGAAATGACTCATATTAAGTTGCAAAGCTCCATGACAACAACTGCGGATAACTATATGATAACATGCTTCTTATTTGACAGTAACGGTAAAATATTTGCTCACTCAAAGCACTCGACTTCACCCATGCCTTCAGTACCTATGCTCCATCTTTTCCCTTTCTTTAAACTGCTGGACATACCTGTATGCATAACAAGATAAAAGCAAACAAAATAAGTATGCTTACTACAAATCAGCATTAGCTGAGCAACTCCAATAGTCAAAGCTAAAATGGCTTTCCAAACGCATTTTTTGGTTTGCTACAGGGAAAAAAAAACTATTTTTTGGCTATAACACTCCAATGGTAACTTGTCATCTTGGCACAACCAAGTTTCACCTCAACATTATCTAACTAATATCGGCATGTGACACTCCAGATCGACCAAACCCTTCCTCTCTCACTGATCCAAATGAATATCATGCCTTTTATTTTTTTAAAAGATGGATAATTGTGATTATTGGTGTTAGTTAACTTCAGTAATTGCAATTTTTAGCATTGTTAAAGTGTTTTGTAATTTGTAGAATTTTCTGCAGATTTAGAATTTTTGGTTGAGTTTTGGTTTGTTGAAATCATAAACTCTAATAGGGAAAACCAGTTGATGTTTTGACAAAAAAAAAAAAAAAAACTGATTTGGCAAAAAATAGGTTTGTCAAATATTGAGCCAAATTTGGCACAAGATTTGGCTTAGCCAGTTTTTGGCAACGAATTTGGCTCACCATTGAAGACTTGAATTTTTGTAAGGTCTAGCCATTTTTGGCTTTGGCAAGCCTTGTGGCTTAACCATTGGAGTTGCACATGAAGCAGGTAACATATATTACATTTCTTTTACATGAGTAATAATAACAGATAAATCTCTTGTATAAAGTATGCTTCGCCTTGATATAATTTTGCCTACCAACAGGTTCCTAAAACCATAAATAAATATGCATAGCTCCCAAACAATTAGCATACAAATTTAATGGCTCACTATTTGCTTTTTCCCAACAGTGTAAGGCTCCAGAAAACACACATTGATACCATGTGAGGACTTTGTTTAACATGATGTAAAGAAAAAGTTGGCCAGAATCACCACACGTTGGGTACAAAAGTACAAAATTGCATGTAAAGTATTAAAATGCTCCAAGTAATGACTAGAGAGTGGTAAGTTAGTGCTGTTCTAAGGAAATGGTAGCTGTTCCAGTACACAAATAAGGTGGGTTGGTATCAAGTCCACTAGATGGAAATGAAATGAATTTCCCCTCAACTCTGTCACATCTTAATGCATGATTTAATGTTGAAAAAGGGAGCCATAAAAAAGAAATAAAGACAGACTAAATAATACAACAATTAGTTACAGAGGTGAGAATTGTGGGATAGAATCTTCCTCACTTGCTTAGAATTTCATTTTATCATTATAATACTACAACAGATAGCATCACGTTACTACAAAGGAAAAATTCATTGATATCAGAACTGTAGAAAAGTGGAAATTCCTCATTCCACCGTTTTGAGTGGTAACTCAACAACAAAACTGATGCTTCCCACTAAAGTAGGTAATGTAATTGCATAGTAAGATTCATTTTAGTGGTGATAATATATTATAGTAAGTTAAGCTTCCAAACATGTTAAAAAAGTGATGACACACTAATCAATTTGGTTAGTATCATGTCCTTTCTTATTCCTTAGGCTGGTTAAGAAGCAAATTCTTCTGTTGGATACAGATTTATGTTATCCACTAACAGGTGGTATCTAATCCCCAATCCAAACAGTCTGGCAAGTGCACAATTTTCATCAATTCTATATATGATAGTCAAAACCCAACATTTCAAAAAAAAAAAAAAAAAAGGCAACTAATGCACGAGACTCAAGCTAAAACAGGGTGGGCAGGGCAAAATGGATACAGCCTTCTCCACATTACCGGAGAGGTGGTTTCCTTGATTTGAACCAACACCACTAGGGACACTAACACCAAGCCTCACTGTTGGGCCAAGCCACCCTTTTCCAACATTTCAAGGAAAAAGAAAGAGACAAACCACCAACTTGGTTAGTCCTATTATAATATTCAAAATTTCAATCAGAATTTGGATTTCAACAAACTTGACAAAGGGTTCCCATTAAGCTTCGGATATAATTTGTTTCACAAGATTTAGATACATCCCTTCAGACCAGAACTTTGAGCAACCTCACAATAGAAAAGCTAATCCAGACTGAATGCAAGTTGAGATGACTCAATAACATATGAATCATAAGCATAGATATCTACTTGGGTCATTCAGAAACTATATTTCCCCCCTCTTCGGTATGAGAATTATTCATTTACACTATGTTTGATAACCTAGGAGAGAAAAGAAAAGGAAAGATTGTGATTTCTCTCCCTCTTGTTTGAATAAATAGGAGAGAAAAGGAAAGAAAACATATTGATTTCTCTCCTATCTTGTTTGGCTATGCTATATAAAAGAAAAAAAAGCAATGAAATGAAATAATATCATGTTATACTACCAAAATAACATTTTATAGGAATTAGTATTTTTGTTTCTTTTATATTTGAAAAGGTAATTTGGTATTACAACAGAATAGCATTTAGTTTCTCTCCATTTCTTCCCATTTCTCTCCTCTTTGTTTATCCAACCAAGTCATATGGACCAAGAGAAATGCATTTCTTTTCTTTCCAAATCACCCAATCCAAACAGGCCGTTAATTAATTTCTTTTTCTTTCTTTGTTCATAAAATCAAGGTCGAGCTGATGAACACCAATAATGCCAAATCCCATTGATATGAGGATACAAAAACTCATCACACAAAAGCTACTCATGAATAAGAACAACCACAATTTTCTACATTTATCAACCAATCAGAAAGCCCCTTGTAGTCAATGTGTGAGATTGAGGATTCTATCAATCATCAGCATCACAATCAAACAACCCTAGACTAACATAAACACATACATCCATAGACTAACATAATCATAAAAACACAGAGAGAGAGAGAGAGAGAGAGAGAGAGAGAGAGAGAGAATTACGTGTAGGTAGCGACGAGAGGGGTGAGGAGGAGGGTGGTGCTGATCCAGTTCTCGGAGACTTTGTGGTGGGTCTTGGAAGGGAGATCCTTCCAGAGACCAGGCATCACCTTCTGTTGGAACGGCGACAGCGCGTACACCACCGCCTTCATCCTCGCCGGTGTCTTTCCCATATTCTCTCTCTCTCTCTCTAGTCTCTTCCACCCACCGCGTTCGTTAAAAATAGACACGTGGGGATTTCCAGAGAATACCCCAAATGTGGGCTTTTTGCGTGATGGGCCTTGGTCGTTTGGGTCAGCTTTATACCCAACCTTATGACCATTCATACTTTCAGGAAAAATTATTTGGTGCTTTTAGGGCGTCACGTGGCAGTGCCCCTCACTAGGGTTGCAAATAAATAAAATCGTTCTTGAATAGGCTCGAATTCGGTAAGAACTCGTTCTAACTCGATTTGTTAATTTTTTTTTTATTTTTTTTTATTTTATTTTTTGCGTTCGGGCTCGAACTTGAATTCATTAAATTTTTAATAAACAAGTCCAAATATACTAAAGTTCAGCTCATTAACTGGCTCGTTTAATATTTATTATTAAATAATATAAAAATATGTATAAAAAATAACATAAATATATTATTTATATATTTTAAAAATATAAATGTAAACAATAATTAACTATAGATAGTATATTTATATAATAATGGTGGTAGATATTATTATTTTGGTAAAATATTAACTTTTTTTAGTATGTTTATATATGTTGTATATATAATTGTATAATCAAAATTTAAATTGTAACTTTAGTCTCATATGCAACTATGAAGTAATAATTGTTTTAGCTTGTTAAAGCTTGTGAACAGATTTGAACTTGAATCAAGCTTAAGCCAACTCGGCTTGACCTCAATTTGTTAAATTTTTATTGAGCTCGAATTCATTGGAATCTTAATAAACAAGATCAAATATATTAAAGTCAGCTCGGCTCGTTTGCAACCATATCCCTCACCAATCACAAACCTCCATGTCTCATCATGTTTTCTAATCACCTAATACAAATTTATAAACTCCATTCCCTTGACCAATTATAACACCATTGATGTCTCAAGACGAACCAATAACTTCTCTACTGTCCGATAGGCCAAAAACAATAAAAAAATAAAATAAAATAAAATAAATAAATGCAAAAGTTATACCAACCGTCTTTATATTTTGTCTCTTATATTATTTGAGTCCTTACACTTTCAATTAATAAAATGTATTCAAAGTTAGATGTCTCTTTACTGTATAAGTTTCTTCTACTCACTATGTATGAAGCTAACGATTGAGTGTGAATATTAGAGGTGATAAATGGGTGGGTATAGGCGGATTTAGACATATTAAAACAGTTTATACATTTAAAGCAATTCAATTCAAACTTGTTCATTTAATAAATGAGCTTAATCGGGTTTGGTTGAATTGAATACAGGTTTAATAAACAAATCCTACCAACCCATTTAATCTTTTTTCTTTCTCTCCAAAGAAATTCATTATTTTTATTTTCTTTAAAAAAAATATTTTTATTTTTTTGAAGAAAAATATTTTTTATTTTTAAATTTTTTTAAAGATTTTTTTTGAAAAAATATTTTTTGTTTTTTAAATAGTTTGACAAAATATATTTTTATTTTTTTTTTCAAAAAAAAAAAATATTTTTTTTTATTATAAAAAAATTATGGGCAAATTACAAACACCCCCTCGAGGTTTGGTGAAAATACAAATTTTCCCCTGAGGTTTGAGAAATTACATCCTGCCCCCTTGAGGTTTATATTTTCATAATAAATTGCCTCTTGAGCTTTTTATTTTCATACAAATTCCCCCTTAATTTTTCCTAATTTGTTATGAAAATTTGACTCTCAGGGGGCAATTTATAATTTCTCAAATCTCAGGGAAGAATCTATATTTTTATCAAATCTCGAGAGGGGTGTTTGTAATTTGTCCAAAAATTATTTAAAAAATTTATAAAATTGGTGGTAGAGTGGTGGCCATTTAGATGGGCTTACATGAGTAGGCATGTAAATCCAATTATAAATGAGTTGACAAAAAGAAACTCATTTAAGCTCAAATTTAAAAAATATGAGTTTTAAATGGATATAATCGGACAGGTTTATATGCCATCTCTAGTGAATACTATTTCCCTTGCAATTCCCTCTAATGCCTATTTTTTTAATCGACAATGCTACGTAGCTCAAATTTTGTGGCTCAAAAGTGGTTCAAATGGCCAAAACGACGTCGTTTTGAGTACAGAACAACATAAAAATGGCCAAAACGATGTCGTTTTGACCATTTGAGCCACTTTTGAGTCACAAAATTTGAATTACGAGACATTTTCTTTTTTAATTTTGTTGCCACTCATTGAATAAGGATGCAACGTTGTGTCCAATATGAGCCGTACTTGATTTCATGCTACAGCTAGCTTGATCCACGAGCTTGAGCATTAGCATTAGCACAAGCATAAGCATGGGCATGGGCATGGGCCGTCGTGTGAAGTACAACACCTTACAACTAGTATATCTATACATGAGACAAAGTGAGTGTTTGGGAAGTAAATTTTTTTGTAAGTTTTTTTAATTGTAGGATATTATTAGAGAAATTTTTTTTTGTATTTGGAAAAATAATTGGGTTTTTTTATGGTTAGATGTGATATTTGTGAAAGAAAAAGTGAAATGATTATGGGGCTTGCTGTGATATTTTGTTTGAATTTGTTTTTTTTTAGTTTTGTAAAACATTTGTTTTGTAGTGAAAAAAAAACAAAAAAAAAACCTAAAAACTAAGTTCCCAAAAGAAGTGAAGGAAAAAAAAATAGAGAAAGAAAACAAAAGAAGTGAAGGAGAATGAGGGAGACTAAAATTTATCACCATTTTTCTACCTTATTTCCCTTTTTGTTTCTAAGTAAGAAATTTTTTTAATAAATAGGGTAAATTACAAATATACTACTGAGGTTTGATTAAAATACAAATCGCTTCATGTGGTTTTAAAAATTACAATCCACCCCCTGAGGTTTCTAATTTCATAACAAAACTTCCCTTTTATTAATAAATCATCAAGTCAATTAACAGTTTTTAATGATGTTATAAATATGTTTTAATTAATAATTCATGTAACTTTATTATTATGTAGAAGAGTAATTATGAATTTCTCTTTTTTAGTTAATTCTGTTAAATAAATTTTTTTAACAATGAAATATTTATAATTTTTTAAACTATAAACCTCAGGGGTTATTTGTAATTTATCCGTAGAAATATGCTTAGTTGAGGGGTGTGATAAATGTTTGAAAGTGTATAATTATTCTATTATTTTAGGGTGTTATTACGCTTCCGTTTGGGAAGTAGGTTGGCTTTTTGATTTTTTGGCTTTTTTGACTATTTTAGTCTGGGCTTTAAAAGTTTGGTTTGGGAAGGACTTTTTGGCTTTTTGGTTTTTTTGAGTTTTTTTGTGAGAGAATAATGTAATGATTATGGGTTGGATGTGATGTTTTGTTTGTTATGGCTAAAATAGCCTATTTTATTTTTTGTGACTAAAATAGCCAAAAAAGCCCAAACCATGGCTTCCCAAACGAAGCCTTATGACAATTATTTTAATTTATATTTTATTGTGATTTAATAAATTAATTCTGTTTTTTTTTTTTTTTTTTTTTTTTTTTTTTTTTTTTTGTGTGTGTGTGTAATAAATTGCAATTAAAAAAGGATTGGGCCAAATATAATAATGAAGAAATTTGCAATACTGCAGGTGGCCTGGCGCCTACATTCGGTACGATCCAACCGTGGAAATGAGAGATTTATTTAATTAATATGTCTTGTTTGTCATGTATTAAAAAAATTAAAAAGTTAAAAAATCACTATCTTATATAAATTATATTATTTTATTTAAATCACATCACTTCTTTATCATATTACTTCAAATCCAACTTAAATTCAATTCATATTTCATAAAAAGTCAAAAAATACACTTATTTAGAACATTTCAAACCAAACCTTAGTAAGTCTTTTGGTTTTTATTAGAGAGATTTAAGGTATCTTTTATCATAAATAGAAAAACCCTTCAGGCCTCGATTTTTTTTTTGTTGTTGCAAAGATGGTTTATGTGTAGGGGTGTGTTAAAAAATTAGACATCCCGCATCAATTCAACCTGTGTGGTTTGCTAAGGTGAGTGAGTTGGGTTAGACTAGTTCGGCGATAAAATTGATCGATCAGTTTGGCGATGAAATTAATAAATTTTAACCAGCAGCCTAACTGATCGATCAATTTTATCGCCAAACTAGTTCACCCCAACTCACTTACCTTATCAGACTACACAAACTGAATTGGTGCGAGATGTCTAATTTTTTAGCACACCTTTACACATAACCATCCTTAAAAAAAAAAAAAAAAAAAAAAAAACCCAAACCAACACAAAAAATAAGCATTCAAGCCTCGAAATTTCGAGGCATTTGGTACGACTGTAAAATATGTAAATTTGATTGTGGGAGGCATTATTAGGGTTGGTTTGACATGTTTGAAAAAAGTTAAAAAGTCACTATCCTATTTAAGTCACTTCATTTTATTTAAGTTACAACCTCTCTAACACATCACTTCAAACCCAACCCAAACTCAATCCATATTTTATAAAAAGTTAAAAAATACACTTCTTTAAATCATCTCAAATAATCCCTTAATTAAGCAGTTTTTTAATACAGAATTGTCTTTTCTTTTATAAAGTTTTAGTTTTCTTTGCTAGGGTTAGGGGTAAAATCCCAATAGATTATTTGTGAGTATGTTATGAGTCAATTATAGTTTTTATTATAGATTATATATTGATTGATTTAAATATTTTTGGATAAAGTTTTTGTTTTATAAAATTGTTTGTTTTATCATAGACTCCGGATATGATAGAAACTTAAAATTCTCCACGAATCAAATAATTAAATTTTTATAGCGCAATCAATTAATCAAGTAATCAATCTTTCGGCATATTTATTTGTATAAAATAACTTTTTTATCTTCCTATTAGAAACACCATTTGTATAGTTTCCAATTGAATTATATAAATTGAATCTAAAATATGTTACAAAGAAAATATTGATGGTGAATCCTTAATGTCTTACTGCCTTCGCATTATTGTTACTGCAGATTACTTGAGCTAATTAATTTTCTCAAATCATACAAACCTTTTTCAATCTATTTTATTCTCGATCACTTGATTCTTTATTTGAATATACCAATCCTTAAGGTTGCAAATGAACCGAGTTATTCGCGAGGTGGCTCAGCTTGTTAAAAGCTTGGCTCGGTAAGCATGACTCGTTTATCTTTATTTAAATTATATAATAAATAAATTATTTATATATTAAATATATATATATATATATAAATAATAGTATAAATACATTGTTTATGTATTAAATAATATAAATAATATTTTTTATTTAAATATCTTTATTTAAATAATATAAATAAATCTTATCAACCTGAGTTCGAACTCAATAAACGAGCTCGATAAGCAAACAAGCCGAACTCGAGCTTAGCAAAGCTCGGTTCAACTCGGCTCGTTTGCAACCCTATCCTTGTGGATTCAACCTTAGACTCATCAAAAATATTTTGAATAAAATATTTCAGGTTGTCACGAAGCAATAAAGTCTCGGTAAGTCCAAGATCGAATTCACAGGAATTGGTATATTCAAATAAAGAATCAAGTGATCGAAAGTAAAATAAAATAAAATAAAGTTGAATGAAAAAGATTTGAATTATTTGATAAAATAATTTATTAAAAATAATTTGAAGAATTAACCATCTGAAAGTATTAAGGCATTAAGGATTTATCACCAATATTTTATTCATAAAATATTTATGATTCAATTTGTATAACTCAACTGAAAATCACACAAAGGTTATTTATTTTATAAAAATAATATCTCAAAAGATTGATTAGTTTGATTGATAAATTACACCATAAAAATCTAATTATTTGATATGTAGGGAATTCTAAGTTTCTATCGTGCTCGAAATCTGCAATAGAACAAACAATTATACAAAATAAAAAACCTTACCTAAAAATATTTAAATCAATCAATCAATATAATCTAACAATAAAAACTATAATTGAATCATAAAAATACAAATTCATTGTGGTTTCACCCCTAGTCGTAGTAAAGAAAACTAGAACTCCATAAAGGAAAAGAAAATTCTGTATTAAAAAATGGCTGAATCAAAGATCTCCCATTACAGTGAGTTTAACATGTATTTATATTATAATAAAAGAAATCTAAACCTAGCCTAATAGAATTAGGAAACTAAATAATTTAATTAAATAATAAAAAAAATACAAATAAATCTTCTAGTTGCTCGCGGGTCGGAGCCGCACCATCTCGCATGCATCGGTGATTTGCCCATGCTGCGCACATCCATTTCCACGAGAAGGCCCGTTCTTCCTTTCAATTGCAAGGTTTTTCATGATGTAATACTCTCTTATTTATTGAAAAACAAAAAAAAACACAAAACAAAAATACACGAAGCAGATAACTTCACGTTGGGGATTTTCTAAAATAAAAATAGATTTATTTTTTAATGTTTTCAAAAACCTTCTTTGTTTCCTTAGAAAGCGCTTTTAACTTTGTGGCTTGTCCCACATTGAAAAGATGAGAAAAAATAGATGGTTTAATAAATACTCATATAAATTATTTCTTTGAATAAAGAATTGTGAAAAAGGTGCTAGAGTATATGCTCATACACTGCAACCATTCACACACGCACACAGGTGCGGCGTTTGATGGTGCAAAGCGCCTTGAGGTTAGATCTAATCAGGTGTGATCAAGGATTTCGGATCCTATAAATACTTAGCACGGACACTTGAGGTTAGATCTGATTAGATGCGATCAAGGATTTCTGATCCTATAAATACTTAGCACGGCCACATCAGCGCAAAACGTCTTGAAATTAAATCTGATCAGGTGCAATCAAGGATTTCCAATCATATAAATAGACATGCGATCAGGCCAATCAAAGCATCTAAAAATCTCAACAATCAAGTCTAAAATTCAATTCTCTCTCTTTCTTTTGATTTTGATTTTTCAATCAACAACTTTATGTTTTCCAAGAAACAAAATATCATACCTTGATGTCTTCGTCTGCGTAAACAGTTAGAAGATCTTTAGATCAGTTTCGTTGTAGTTGTATCCTGAAGGCGGATTTGCTATTAATCCAATGCATACCATCTGGTGGGTACAAATATTTGTTTTAGAAAAGCAACAATCATAAAGCAACTCAGTGTAATTTAGGCTTTTATTTTGAAGTAACATTATCAACATCGTCATCCCAAAGAAGACTTGCACCAACACTTCTTGTTGTTAGCCCAGCCATACTATAAGACAAATAAAACTTCATTTGTTTAATCTAGAACAGAACGTACAATCCTTAAATATTTGGAATTGTCAAAGTGCCAATTAATTTCTTATCAGTCAATGAGCATTTTGTATTTCATAAAAATCAGCCTAAACCCGTGTACCAATATCACGACTTCATGGAGTTAAATCACGTTCTCATTGAAATTGTAAATCACTGCATAAATGTCATATGAATAACAAATGTTAAAATAATTATTTATTAAAAAAATAATTTTTAATAAATAAATACCAATAAATATAGTAATTAGACAAAAAGTGTGGACAAGACAGTTAGTCTAATAGTCTATATAACTGTCTCCTAGGACTCTGAGAAGGTTAGAAGTTCACAATTCGAGTCGATGAAATAATTGCAACCCTTTGTTATAATCTAACTTACTAACCTCTAACATCTTATTGTATGGGGAAAAAAAATAATGATGGGTAAATACTATATGTCAAGTGGTGAAGCTAGGGGTTGCCATCGACCCAATTCCGCACCTACCTGCCTACCCTAATTATGTTTTTAGTTACTGAATATTTGCAGAAGCAAAGCTGTAAAAGAAAAAAAATTCCAACCTCAAATTCAATTTCGATATATAAAATGACAAATTAAATGTAGTACACACCTCCCTGAACCCAATCCTCCAAGGTCCAGATATTGCACACTATCAACAATTTTCCAACACAACCTGAATAAAATAAATATATCCCCAATGTTATTAACAAATAAATGCAATAATTGTTCTACTTTTGCAACAGCAGCCAACTACAGCCATCAAAGCTATATAACAAATGTTTTTTAATTTTTTTTTTCTTTCTTCCCTGTGCTTATGTTGTCGAATGAGGCTCTTGCTTGCATTAAAATTCCCGGCCACATTTGTTAGCTCACTCCTTCAAGCTATAGAGAATAAAGATTTATTGAGAGGTATAGTACGGTGTGAAGATGCAGCAACGGGGCACCCAGACAGACCATCCTGGAGAATTTAAAAAGGTCCATAGCTACCAACCAGTTTTGGCACGCTTCATCCCACTGGAACCAAAAGGAGAGACGCTTCCGCTTGGCCGAGGGCTCTCCTCTCTGAAATTGGAATTTAGCATTGCAAGTTCTCTTAGCTGTTGCCTTTTATAGATATCCTGTGACTCGTCCTGCAATTGAAGATGCAGAGTGTGAGTATGAATCTATCCATTCATGAAGGACAGACGATGTATGTTCACATGAATGCAAGAACGGCCTACAAAAGGCATTCGCAAAGATATTGATGTAGAATGCTGTAAAGAGGAGAGAAAATAAGAAGAGGGCTATAGCCCTAGCGAAAACAGCTACACAGCCTAATACTCCATATCAACAATCCAAGGCTAACAATAGCAAGGCAACCTTATTAGACTAAAAACCCTAATTCAAAATAGGCATCTACATGATCCGTTAAGAATCATAAGAGACCCCTCAAAATGGTTTGTCTTTCAACCCTAGATACGAGTAACTTATAAAAGAGAGAAAAAGATGGTTCTTAATTTACTTATCCTGATTTCTGCTCTGAATGTAAACATAAACTTTACTCCCTTTGAACTCCAAAAGGTCTACATTACATCGACTCAGGCACGGTTGTTGGGTGTAGGTATATGTCTAAACATCAGATTCATCTAATTCCAAATCCACAGACATGAGGGTACACCAAAATATTCATATTTCTTAAGTTCTTGTTTTATTTTATAAGGTGAAATGAATTTTACAAGGTGATGGGAAGCATTTCATGCATGATGTGAGAGTTTTATATATAATTATATGGAAAACTCAAATTACTAAACATGCTTGTTGGCAGAGTGTCTAGGCTCTAGCCACATGTCAGATAAAAATCCCTTATCCCAAGTGTTGTGTGTCCTGCATGGGTACTTCACATATTTAGAAGTCATTATGAAACATAGCAAAAGGTAAAACCTAAGTGAAATACATAGAAATTGAAATATTCATTCGAGTCTTTGATGGTAATTATTCACTTCCTTATTGCTCATTATTAACGTGTGAGAATCGGAAAGTGTGGAAGGAGAGAAATAAGTACCACAGGTTTGAGCAGTTCTTCTATAATTTCTCGTGCCTGTCTCAATCGTACATCAACAATATTGGCGGGTAATTCTGCCTCTACTAAAATGTGCAGTGGATCATTCAGGTGCTCATAGCCTGGTCTTCCCCGTAGAATCTCCTCCTTCAGAATACATAAAGGTATGATTGTAAAAGTTAAAATTCCAAAAAGAGGATACCCACTACCAATAATTGAATATGTATGATAATCGAAGGAATTTGTACTAGAAATCATCTTCAAATTTTTAAGTTTGACTTGACCCCATTTGGCATATGCTAAAAAAACTGCTTTTTGGCTAAAGAGCAATAGCCTGCTTGACTTGAGCTAAAAAAACTACTAAAAAGCTAAAAAAGCCAACGGTCTAACTGGAAAAAATAAAAAAATAAAAATAAAAATTAGTAATTATCAAACGCATCAGCTTTTTTAAATTCAAAAAAAGCAAAAAAGTAAAAAAACAATTGCCAAACTCCACCTAACTCGAGATTAAAGCTTAAATATATTTGTAATCATAAACTTTTAAGAGTTGGAAACAAATATAACCTTGTCAGGGTCTTTTATTGAACCTTTTCCTCTAATGAATACTCTGCAACCTGTTGAAGCTTCCACACGTTTTAAGGAATTGCCCCGAGGACCTAGAAGCCGCCCAACAAAATTGAACTAATGTTCACAAGCAATGTAGTCAGCCTAAGCACTTTCTGATAATGGGAATAATTTCAGGAATCAAACTTTATCAAAACAATGTCACAGCTTACATTTGGATAGCTGTCCACCGGTATCTCCAAGCGCAATATCCTCTTCACAATGTAGGAACTTGGACTTCCTGGGGCTGCGTGCCAGTCCATTATCCCTTGCGGTGCACTAAACCTATGCTGCATAATGAACGTCAGATTTATTAAAACTGGAACCATGGTTGCATATTTAAAGAAAAATATAGAAAAGCATGAAATGGAAATAAAGCAGCCATTTTTTTTCATAAAAAAAAAATTAGAGAAACAGATGATCAAGAGAGTTCTTGTTGCTCATTACTCAACAAGAGAATTTGTAAAAAGGTACGAGGATGAAATAAATGGGTGCTACGTATATTTAAATTTTCATCCAGCTAATGTACCTCAACCACCTATTGAGGGCACATATCTCTGTAACTGAAATAAAATAAAATAAAATACAGAGGAAAAAATGAATGGATGAGTCACATTTGGGATTCTATATAACATGTGGGAGCAGACGCTTTTGAAATTGACTACAGTTAGCTTAAAACATGTTCGTCATGTGGCTGAGTAAGGTGCATCCGTGTGAAGCAGCCTAGCATCACTTCAGAAATGGATGACATAAAAACTCAAAGCAAAGCAAGTTCTTTGGATCAATATACTGTATGATGGGTGAACAACAATTGGGGAGTGGATGCTGGTCAAATCCACACCAATGGCTGAGATGCTCAACATTTTAGCTTCATATCTAAATATTACCGCAACTAAACAACAATGTGGGAGTTGACCCAAGCAATCAATTAAAAAGCTAAAGTAAATTACATACCCAAACAATGGATTCAATGATACATATGCCCAAGGACCAATGTAGTTCCTCTGTTCTTTATCCAATAAAATATTCTTTTTTGTATATCAAAAGGAATGTGTATGGATAATGATCTCCAATCTATTATGGAAATGAAAGGCTAGGTTGCCAATACCAAGCATCCAAAAGGCCTGGATCAGGTTGATTTTAGCCTTTCAGCCAAAAAAAATGGCACTAGGTTAGAATTTTACTATTCCACAAGTGCATAGGTACATTAGTTTGTATAAATGTTCTAGTTTCCCTTTTATCCTTATTTTTTTCTTCCTCTTTCGCTATTTATTTAGATTTTCCTTGGTTATCTTCTGGCTTTCTTATTGACTTCTCGAACTTTTTGAGTAGCTTGAAAAGCAGATTACAGCTAGAAACTTGGCAGATCACATGCTGGTTGTGAGATATATCATTGGAGATCACATCATTAGGGAGCAAAGGAACTTTCCACATCGTACAATTCTCAACTTCAACTTAATAACACATATAGACCTACAGCTCTATTGAATCTAGATTGTTAGGTTTTTGTAATTGGCAATCTCGTTTGACAAAACTCCATTCAATTGTAATTTTATTCGCTCTTATGTTTCAGTGAAGATGTGAGTGTTTAGATGCGAATCCAACCCAAATTGAGCCTATGCAGAGGAGTTTATAATCTTAATCCTGTCATGTTTACCACTTCACTGACTAAGTACGGGGATCGAGCTGCCTAGTCAGCTCGCGGGGGTTCAGGGGACAGCGCTCCATGACAGGTTTAGGACAGCGCCTGAGCAGGGTCGAGGGACAACGCTCCCGAAGTAAAAAGCAAAAATGCAGTTGAAATTGTTTGACCGCTCGAGCGGTTATTTGCGCGCTCAAGCAAAGAAAAGGATCATCCAGTACTTCTACAGAGCGTCTGAACTTCTGGGAAGAAAATTTTACCGCTCGAGCGGTAAAAGTTGCACGAGCGGTCAGCATATATGTTTTGCACAGCCTTTAGTCACACTGCTCAAGTGGTGAAATATGCGTTCAAGCGGTCTACGCGATTCTATTTTCTATAAAGTGCGCTGTTCGTTGTTTTTAGGTTTTGAGCCACCCATATTTTCAGAGAGGAAGAAAAAAACAAAGTGTTTTATATTGGATGGTGATTTATGAGTGTTTCTTTGATGATTTAAGAATGATTAATGGATCCATGAACTTTATATCAACATTATCAAGGGGTTTGTTTATTTCCTTTTATTCACAAAAGAGAGAGTTGTTCTTCGGTGGATTCTGAGGAACTTGGGCCTGAAGCTTTGATGAATTCCGGAGTGGCTCACCATAGTGGATTCAACATCAACGTTGTGGATTCAAGGTTGGGCAAGAAAATTCTAAGGTAAAGATGGTGGTAGAAGAGGCACATTAGGGTCAGTTCAATTTGAATGTGGATTCGCTAGGTAATTGAGGGCACACTTATGTAATTCCTTTTTTTGTCTTCATAGTGGATTATTTTGTAGTTTTGGCCCGATATTTTTTTATCACAATTGGAAGCACTCCTATTGTGATTTTTCCACGTTAAATCGTTGTGTCAATTCATCTTTGATTGTTTGATTAGGATTGCTATTTACTGTTTAAAATTGATATATAATCACAAATCAATATCTCGGGAATTTTTAGATTTTGCATAGATAATGGACTCCAAAAAATGGGATATAAGCTTTGTTAATGTCGGTATCGAAAACAATTACCATTTGTTAAATGTGGTCATTGATACTTAATCAATTAGTTGGCATAATGGAGATATTTCTATGAACTTTGGTTGTCACTATCACTTCATCAACTAGTTAGCTAATCATTTCTCCCAATTGTCTGTTACTTTCAAAGTCCTAGGTTTTCCACGAAGAGACCAATCAACAGGAAGAAAAGGGGGGTTGGGGGAACAAGTATTAGGATAGGAAGTTTGAGTTTAACTTGTCTAATCTCAAAGTCCATTATACAACAACCAGTTATTGCTATTGCTGTCAGGCGTAATGAACTTTGAAGCATTTTATATGCAGAAAAGAGATGGACATTCACTTCAATCAACACTACTACAAAAATGGTAGAAGAAGCTTATTTCTTTTATGAAAACTGCCTTGCTATCTGATAATCTTGAACCTATAATATGCTGCCATATTAATTTCGATTATAGTTACAGAACTTAAGTCACTATTTGATTTTGCAATTTTATGCAATATAAAGAATTTAAAGATAAGGATCCGTGGCTAGGTGCTTGTTGAGCTCCAATACAGCTTGATGTTACACCAATTAAAGCTACTACTTGAACTATGTGTGGCCCAAATGAGTAGAGGCTACCAGATCATCACCATACTGGCCCATACAATCAAGTTATAAGGACATCTAATACATATCCTCCACACATGGAGGCACACCCTTGTTAGAATAGGAAATAAGTGATTGTATTTTATTCTTATTTATTTCCTTGATTGGTGTAATGGGCTGGCCGCCCATATATTATGCCTTATGGCACTCCTGTAATTACTTAGTATTATCAATATAAAAAGGAATGAAGTCTAACTCATTCCCTAATTCTTTCTCTTCTCTAAGCTGACATGGTATCAGAGTCATGCCCTAGCCAACTCTCCTCTGTTACCCATCACTACAGGTGACCTCCTCTCTTCTGTAGCCTAGACGACAGCCCCAAATAGCCACCCGACAATCTTCAGGGTATATGTGAGTTACTATGGATTAAACTATTGTTGGAAGACTTGGGAATCTATCAGACTGACTCCACGCGATTAAACTGTGACAACAAGGCTACAATCAACATAGCTCATAATCCAGTTCAACATGATAGAACTAAAAATGTGGAGATTGATATGCACTTCATCAAATAGACCCAAGTGGCCCTGGAACAATTATCTATAAAGGTGACAAACCATTTTTGACCGGTTAAAGACACAAAACGGGATGGACCACATCCATCTGAATGAATCAAAGAAAATGGAACTAAAATTTTATTAATAGAATGAGCAAAAGAGGCTCTGTGTTATTTTCCAAATTGACAAGATACACATTAAAAATCTGACACATTATTTTTCTCAAAACAAAAGGAAATAAATGCTTAAGTAATAAAAAAGAGAGATGCCCCAAGCAACGTTGCCCCAAGCAACGTTGCCACAACCAAATGTCTTCCTTGGTGGGTGGTAATTGAATAGATGAATGAGCTAACTTGTCTGTCTGATCCAGAATGTAGAGCCCATGTTCCTCTCTACCGCTACCAATCATCTTCCTCGTGATAAGGTCTTGAAAAAGACAACGATCAGGAAAAAATGTCACGCTACAATTTAAGTCACGGGTAATGCAACTCAAAGATAAAAGATTAACACTAAAATTGGGAACATGGAGGACAGAGGACAAAGGAAGGAAAGAGGTGGCATGAATTAAACCTTTCCTTGACACAGATGAAATAGTACCATCAACAATACACACTTTTCCTGACTTGAGGAGGGGTTATGCTCTGAAAATAAATTAGAGGAGCCAGACATATGGTCAAAAACATCTGAATCAATAATCCATGGTACAGGTCGTATGAGATAGCAATGCACATGGGGAGGAAGCCAAGTTACTTGAATTGGCAAAGGAAGAAGAGGGTGCACCTATAGCGAAACTAGAGGCTTGACAATCTAGTAAGTGGCAAAGAGTAATCTCAAAATCCGAGGCAGATAACCCCAAAACATCAGTAACAGAGGAAATGACTGGAGATGAAGATGGGGGCTCAACAGTGTCTGAAAGATGGGCTCGTGCATTGGCCCCTCAGCCTCTAGTACCAGACCAACTCCCTCAAGTATCAGGACGGTCGCCTCGGCCACCAGAGGGAGTTCCATGCAGCTTCCAGCAAGTCTCTCGTGTGTGGCGAGGTCGACGACAGTAGTCACAGTAAAGATTATCCTTCTCAGAGGAAGGACGAGAACCACAAGTCACACGGTCGCTATCGCAAGAGGGTGCAAAAACCAAGACCGAACGATCAGTAGTAGTAGAAGAAAACATCGTAGAACGGTGACTCTCCTCATTCTGCACAAAAGCAAAGGCTTCCTGGAAAGAAGGAAGCACATCCATGCCAAGTACTTTGGTCCGAACCGGATCATACTCTACATTTAGGCCTTCCAAGAATTTGAAAACCCGCTTTTGCGCCACAAACTTCCGGTAACCAGCAGAATCAGTGAGACAGACAGGCTTGCAATCCTGAAGGTGATCAAGCCACTTCCATCTATTGCTAAGGAAGGTAAAATACTAGAGGATAGTCTGCTTACCTTGTACTGACCTTTCAATGGAGCGATGTAACTTGAAAGCCTGTGAGAAGTTTCTCTTCCTAGAGTAAGTAGCTGCTACGACCTCTCAAATATCCTGAGCAGTGTCCATAGACAAATAGCCATCTCCAATCTCCAGAACCATAAAATGGATCAACTAGCCTATAATCAGATAATTGATGATCTCCCACTGGTCATAATGAGGGTCGGTGATACTGGGTGCCTGAACCCGCCCATTAACATATCCCATCTTCCCCTTGCTCTTCAAGAAAATAGTCAGACTCTGCGGCCACGCTAGATAATTCTGATCATTGAATAGAGAGGTGGTGATTCTAAGGCCAGTGTGGAGGTTATCAGTCATAGTGGAAGGGAGAACAGAACTCTCGCCCTAAGATGGCTAAGAGGTAGTAGATTCACTGGTCAAATCCGCCATGGAGACTCTACTAACTATTCCTTAAACACGATTCCTCAAACACGATGCCAATCACAAATCCGGAAGATGAGATGGAGTAATAAGCACAACAGTAACTAAAAAAGCATAAAGAATGAATAATCCAATGTGGTTTTGTTTCTGTACTGTTTTTACATTACCTGAGTTTTTTTTTTTTTTTTGTCTGCTTCTGTACTGTTTTTACCTTACCAGAAGACTGTGTATAACATCACCAGTCCACTACGTAAGAGACATGACTTCGTATGACATCATCAGAGTACTTTGAAGAGTAGCGACCACCCAGGCGACCCTAGAGGGCCTGGCGACTTCGACCGGACTAGTAAGAAGGCTGATCAGCCCCCTGGAAACCCTCGGTAGTGGCTGGAGAGGCCTGTCGAGGAAGAGAGAAGCCTGGGTGATGGCTGTCAAAAGGAGAGAAAGGACTGGGAGACCTGGGTGGAGGCTATCGGGGTTAGACGATGCTGTCGGGGTTACTGTGGATTAAACTATTGTTGGGAGACTTGGGAATCCATCAGACTGACTCCATGCGACTATACTGTGACAACAAGGCTGCAATCAACATAGGTCATAATCCAGTTCAACATGATAGAACTAAGCCTATGGAGATTGATAGGTACTTCATCAAGGAAAAACTCACTAATGACATCATATGTATTCCATTTGTGAAGACTGGAGACCAACTATCCGATATTCTCACCAAGGGGCTAGAGAGCAAACCATTTCATGGCATTCTCAATAAGCTGGGCATGAAAGATATCTTCGCACCGGCTTGTGGAGGAGTGTTAAAATAGGAAATAAGTTAGAATAGGAAATAAGTGATTGTATTTTATTCTTATTTATTCCCTTGATTGGTGTAATGGGCTAGTCCATATATTATGCCTTATGGTACTCCTGTAATTACTTAGTATTATCAATATAAAAAGGAATGAAGTCTAACTCATTCCCTAACTCTTTCCCTTCTCTAAATTGAATCTCTCACACACACACACACTAACACTTTCAATCATAAAAAAAAAAAACTACACCCAGTTTAGTCTATTTGATAGAGATATGAGAGAGGTAGATTGGGTACAAACCTAACCAATAGAAACTTATTTTTTTCATTATAAATTAAGTATATATAACCCGCACGGGTGGCCCGGTGACTAAGAGGTTCAGTATGGGAGCTCCACTATTGGGTAATTCCCAAAGTTCTTATGTTTGACTCTCACAAGCGCAAAACAGTACGTCTTAATCAATATGCATGGTTTGTGATGATTATGGGTATCCAGAGTTTATTTATAAGGCCTTGTGCTAGATGACATGGTGACAATTGGACTTCTCCGTCATTAAGTAAAGTACATAACCTTAGTGACATTTTTAGGAAATATTATGCATCTTCTAATTTTATATGTAACAAAAATACATAGGGATTATGTTGTATACCTCTCTAGCAAAATATCCCACAAAATTGTCTTGCTTGATTATGAGTTTAGTAGCAGGAAACTCCTATAGGAGCTTTGTTCCTTGCCCCCACCCCTACCTCCGCTCCCAACCTCAAAACTCTTTTATATGGCCCTCACTCCCCCGCCCCCCGCTTCGTGCAATTATGATTATGACCCTTCACATTTGTATGCAACACCAACCTGTCAAAGAGACTACAAGAGCCTCTTTGATTTTCCACACTCTAAATTTTAAAGCACATAGATTATGGCCTTTTGGGAGAGACCAAGAGAAAGACTAACAATGAGAGGCGAGGTTCCACTCTCTCTCTCTCTCTCTCTCATTCTCATGTACAGGTGAAATACATCTCACACTTAAATATATATGCTCCCTCTTTGTACAAGGCCAAGTAAAAAATGATAGTGATGATAATGATGCCTCTTCTTTCCCATGCAAATGTCTTGAAAAGACGATTGCCTTCACACGTGTGTGCTAGTAACCAGCATATATTTATCATGAGAGCTCACTGACATGGGCATCTAACTACCAACATTGTATATATGTATCCGATGTGCATACAACAGTGTAGCCTATAATCAATGATATCTTATGAAAGAGAAGTAAACGAAATTTAGGAGTACGTTATTAAAATCCATAGTGTTATATGACATTAGTGCTACACTTATTTAGAGAAATCCATTAATTAGAAAAAGAGATTTCTTTTTTTTTCTTTTTTTCTTTTTTAAAAAAAAAAGGTGGGGAAAAGAAATCTCAATAGAAGTAACAAGTTGATCATAAAAGCTTTGAAGCAAATTGAACCATACTTCTGTCCAGAAAGACATTATACTTTCCTTTTCTCAAATTTTACAATAAATTACACTTTGCTCTCCTAAAGTACGGGCCAATTCTCGCTTTGGTTCTTAAGGAATTTTTCCCCCAATTTAGTCCTTAAACTATCAAATGTTTTCAATATGATCCAAACTCTAACAATTATTCAATTGTTAGATAGGAGACAACCATTTGCAAGACACATGACTAATAATTAGGGGCATTTATCTCATATACATAATTTACATTATGTAGTATATTTTTATTATGTATAAAAATATATGCATATATATGTATAAAATACTTGTATTTAAAATATAAAAAAAAAAAAACTTAATATTCTTTGTCTCCCGCCTCTACAATGTTTTCCCACCACCATTGTTCACTGGCCACACCTCTCACTCTCACTCTCACATACATTCCATGGAAAATCAAACCAACAAGTCAATATGATCCTCTCCATTATAGGCTATTCCTCACAAGTTCTATCTAAAAAATTGAACACATTAGACCAAAGATCAATGAAAACCAAGAATCAACAAAAACATGAGAGAATAAGGAAGTTAGGGCTTGGGTTTGAGGGTGAGGGTGAGGGTGGGGGTGGGTATAGAGAGGGTTGGTGGAGGGGGCTCTCTGAGGTGGAGGTGGGTGCAGGGGGTAAGGGAGGGGCTTTTCAAGGGTGGCAATGGGTTAGAGAACGAAGATAGAGGGAGGTCTCAAGGGTGAAGGAGGGTGTCAATTTGGGAAGAGGGGCCTTGGTGGTGGCAGGAGCTAGATGGGGGAAAAAGATGAGAGAAAGAAAAGGTGGTGCTGGTGGGTTAACTTGTGGAAGGAGACGGGTTGTGGGGTTCGATGTAGTGGGGGTTGGCAGCACGGGGATCGAAATGAGGGGTTAGGAGGAGGAAGATGGTAAGTGGGTAAAAGTAATGGCACTGTAGTGAAAAGGGAGGTAAGGGCTGGGTTGGGTAGCTAGGCTTACGGTAAGGATGAAAAGAAAAGTGGCGAGGGGGTGGTTAATATGATTTAGTGCGGTGAATTACACCACTCTCCAATGATGTGGCAAAATTCAATTGGTTAATGATTATTTTGTTTTATTTTTTTATTTTTTTATTTTTTATTTTTTATTTTTTGGTGTGAGGGATTTTTTTTTCTTTTCATAATTCCACATTTTGCCCTTAGGTTAGGGGGGTCAAGACAATGTGTTAGGAAATCAACAATTCCTAACCGAAATCGGTGGGACAAAATAGTAAGCAAGAAAGATAAAACAAATTGAATCAATCAATCACACACACAAGAACACAAGAACTTATGCGGTTCACCCACGGTTCACTATGATCAGAAAATGATTACAAATCTCTTACACAATACAAGTGTTGCTCATAGAAATTAGGGCAACGTGGAAGCAACAAAAAAATTACCAAAGTACCCAAAAAATCAGACCAAGGGGGTAAACTCCCAAACTCCCCAACCCTCAGGGAGGCCTCCTGAACTCCCCATTAGACACAGGGCTCAATGTTCAGTACTTATCAGGTTCTATAACATCTAACACAGTTCTACGTGGCATTTTCCATCCGCTAATTAAACATCCATTACAAATTAGACCACATTGAAATTGTTTGATAGATTATTTTTTTTAAGGGCCAAAGTGAGAATTGACTCATACTTTAGTGTTAAAAGTATAATTTACACCAAATTTTATTATTACCAAAGAAAATAAAAAGAAGAAAAAGAGAGGGAAAAAAAAAATCACTCTCCTGTTGATATTGATTACTAGTGCCAAAGTTTTTAAAGACGAATGCGTAAGTCAAGGCGTTTTACCCCTCATGAGGCAAGGCATATACCTTAAGACGTTGCATTTCAAATTTTAAATTTTAATATTTAGTAAATAAACTAAATATTTTAAAATAGTAAAATAAATAAATAAAAATTAAATATATAGGTGTAAATATTTTTTTTTTCTTAAGGCATTAAACATTTCATTGCAGAGAATGAAACTTGCCCTCATTAAAAGTGAAATTGACATTCTTAACTTTAGTGATTGAGTTTCTCACTTGAGCATTAATTTTGTGTTTTTTCTTGATTGATCATTTACTCCTATAACATATAGTTGCAAAAGAGATTCTTTTTTATTTTTTGCTTTTTTATGTTTAAACCATCTACTAGACTATGTTTAACAAGAGCCTAAGAAAACCTCTTCATGTGCGTGCTCTTTATATTCTTATGAGTAAAAGGCGTACAAGGCGCACCAAAGGCGTATATCTTAGACTGCGATGCACAAGCCTTAGGGGAGTATAGCCTAAAAATCAAAGCCTTGATGAGTTTTACCCTAGCCTTGAGGCGAACCTCCGTAAAGCCTTTTAAAACTTTGACTAGTGCATATGAGTTGCTTTTAGGTCCCTGATTTATGTGGCTTTCTCAATAAAGTCAATTGTAAATTAAAATCACAGGGCATGCATACTTCATATAATAACGACGGTTCTTATTATACTTCAATTGAAAATTTATGGGGATGTACTGCATACCACAAATTTGACTGCTTTAAACTGATGAAGTACAAATCTTTTTTGATTTAAATGAAGTACAAAGTTAAGCAAGCTAACAACACCAAAATCAGGGGCTTTATAAGAAACTGCAATAGCTTGGTTATTTACTCATACAATAAACAAGGGACAACCATTTGATATGATATATGAACCAATAACACAGATAGGGTGATGCTATACAAACAAAATTTCTGTATAGAAATTCCATACAAAACAACATGGTATTATATGGTCATTTCATTTCTAGTTAAAACACCCACCATTATGTCATATAATTACAAGCATGCCACTGTTGCTTCATTCTAAATGCACTTTATGTATACAAATTCTGTTTGTAAATCACTTTCCATACAAATTAATGTAACCATTGAGCTTAAAAACATGGAGGCATCAGCAGTGTGGATATACACTGAATTGACCTAGTGAGCTCGGTGGTCTTATGGGTGTTCCAGAATGGTTGTCAAGCTCCTAGAAGGGAGCAATCGGAAATTCTTATAAATTAATGTTGTGTTTGGTTAGGAGATTTGGGAAGGGATTTGGGAAGGAATTTGGAATGGAAAAGGGAAAAAGTAGGTGAAATGTGAATAAAATATACCTATATTTCACCTAGTTTCACACACCATTTCCCTTGCCTTTTCCAAATCCCCCAGCCAAACACAGCGTAATGGTATACATAAACAAAGCAAATGGTCCAAATCATAAGTCAATAAGTTAATATTATGAACAAAATAGGGCTAATTCTCTATAAGCACAAACATCTTGTGTTGTATATGTCTCTTGATTATGACTCAAGGCCATTAAAATTCTAGGTACACAAATAACTTGTGCAAGCCCACACACAATTATGGTAAGTAAAATCTAAACCAGTGGAAACACAATTACCCGATTGAAGAATCAGAAAAGATGATATCACTTAAGTAATTCGAGGTAGTAAACATGAATGACTTTGTGTGTACATACCTCATGTGGATGGCCACTCCATCCACCTATACCTGTTCCTCCAAGATTTGGCTTTATGTCTTGAGAAGCCATTAGATTAGGGCTTCCACGTTGCAGTCTCTCATAGTCATTAAATCCATGGTTGGACATCATGCCAGAAACCCTTAATATCTCTGTCAACATTAGAAGCAATGAAATATTTTTCCTTTTGTGGGTAGGATATAAATACAAATTACAATAACTTGGAATTTTGAATTATTTTCGAAACAGGGCCATACAATTATATTTATAACAAAGGAGAAATGAAACAAAATATCCTATAACAGAAATAAAAACCAAGTTTAAATCAAAAGAAGGGGTAATAAACAAGTGAAAACTATATGGAACACTCAAAACAATAATTACAGTCAAACCATTAACTAAAATCAACTCTTTGAGGGACAGCACACTTGATTTCAAAGACCACTGCACAGAGATTGGCTATGACATAGAGCAGTCAATATGTCAAACACAAGGTGATGATAACAATCTGTAATTCAAGCAAGTACACTTGATTTCAGAGACCACTGCAAGAGATTGGCTATGACATAGAGTCAATATGTCGAATACAAGGTGATGATAACAATCATGTCAATCGATTCAAGCTCGTTGAGATCAACAATACATAGAAACACCAAATACCAAAATTTGTTAAGCCATTACACAAACACCCTTCGAGAATCTCTAATTCTTTTTTCTTTTTTTTTGGATAAATATTCAAGAATCTCTAATTCTAAATACACATGCAACACAAATCATAACCTTAATTTAAGTTAATATCCCTTCAAACTTCAACTGGAAAAAATTGAAAACAAGAAAACCAATTGGCAGCCAATTTGGTTCATGCACAATCCCAATCCTCTCTCTCTCTCTCTCTCTCTCTCTCTCTCACACACACACACACACACACACACATAATATAACAGAACCATTGTAGAAATTAGTCAAAAAACAAAATAACCCAATAGAAACATAGAAAGACAAGATCCAAAACCAAAGGTAGTTGCCAACCTTGATTCAACAGTCGGCTGCATATGGGAACGACATGCACGAAAGGTTCAAGCTTCTGGTGCTCTGCTAAGAGCTCTGCCAAGTACTGACTACAAGAAATTAAGAATACCCAGAAACATATAAAACCCAAATCAATCAAAGCAATAAACTCATCAAAAACTACCCAATCATTAGAATCGAAATCGAATCGAAAAGGATCATATAATATACCTATCAACATCTGGGTTGGTCCTTATATGTGGAGAAGCAGTTCTTGCAGGTGAGAAACTTGAATTCTGGGGGAACAAACTAGACATGGCTGCGATGCAAAAAGGAATCTTGAATCTTGATTTGAGAGAAAGTTCAAAACACAAATGAAAGGTTTTTTTACATGAGAACAAAAAAGAGAACTTTGAATGGTTGAAAGGTCGGTCTTGACAGCAAACCCCCCTGAAAATGAAGGAATTAAAGGCTACACAAAAAATGTGAAATTTACAATGGTGAGTCTGGCTTCTTTATTTTTTTGACAGTTCAATTGGTTTAAATAGTTGTGGTTTCACACCTGTGTGAATTCGGTGGCTTTTTCATGGGAAAAAATGTCAAGTATCCAAAATATTTTATTAAATATTTTATCAAATTTGTTATCAGAATTAAAATACATATTATGTAATTTATGTAAATTTTATATTCATAAATAATATTTAGAGCGTATAATAATATTTAGAGCGTATATGATACTCTTTTCTTGGTGCTGGTAAAAAGGATTTTACAGATGGGCTAGAGAGAAGAGAGAGGCAGACAGGAGAGAGAAAATCAAGGGATGCCTTTGCTGTAAGATTTTAGATTGACATCTGACAATAACAGCCGTGAGCTTCTCTTTTATTTGCATAGTGAATTGTCACGCGCTAGACAAGAGTGTGAAGATACATGAACTCCCAACATACCGACATAGCACCCTGGTTCGTTTGGGACGTGTTTGGTATTTTATTTTTATTTTTTTGACTATTTTAGTTTGGAAAAATTATTTATAAGTCTTATTAGGGAGACTTATGTTATATATGGTCCTACTAAAAAATTTATGTTCCAATAAAGTTTGTTGACACATTTACCCTCAACATTAGTTGTTAATATCATAAATAATAGTAAAACCATATATAGAAAATTAAATGTTACCATAGATCATATCTATATAAACGTAACGTAACGTGATACCTACATAAACGTAACGTGACATATCTACATAAACGTAACGTGATACCTACATAAACGTAACGTGACATATCTACATAAACGTAACGCAACGTGACACTTATAATCTATGGCAACATTCAATTTCCTATATAGGAAATTGAATATTACCATAAATCATATCTACATAAATGTAACGTAACGTAACGTGACATCTATGAACTATGATAACATTCAATTTCCTAGGAAATTGAATGTTACCATAGATTATATTTATATGAAACGTAACGTGACACTAACATATGTTAGATTTATTTTTCTAGTGTGGCCCAATAGCCTACATATTTTCTACATGTTTAATTTATTTGGACTCCACAAATAGATAAAGCCAATATTTGAGATCAAGTTCAGTAAATAGAATTTTAATATAATCACTCTTCTAAGATAAGAAGGAAACCTTGATGGATTAGGAATTCTTCTGATAGAGTTTATCTGGCCCTCTTCTCTCCTCTATATAAGGATGGGTGACTCTCATTTTCATATCATAAGTATTTTTCTATCACTTTAAGTTTTATAGTCATCCTAATTAAGAGAGACAGAGAGAAGAAGGTGAGCCAAAATTAAAAGTTCAACTCTAAGGGGTATTTTCTCAACTTCTCTAATTCAATGGCTGACAAAGGTATATTCGTTTTATTTTTGAGTTGTATTGAATTCAAGATCCTGTAAAGTTTAATTCCGCATTATTATTATGGTTACATGTATTATTAAATCTGACATGTGGTATCAGAGCTTTAGTTTGTGAATCAATACACCTTGAAATAATAATATATTTATGAATATTGTTATTATATTATAATTATAATTATTCATAACAACATATTTTTTTGTTCATAAGGTTTGAACTCTCGGCATGTGTTGGTTATCTTGAATATACGCTGTATGTTCAACCTTGTAAGCTGCATGCCATATTTATTAGGCAATGTCTGAATGGTACATCTAATCTCTTTCATATTCATTATGTATGAAAGAAACTCTTTTTGTGTTGTTAAAAGTCAAAGGTTGTGTAAAAGAAGATTTCATTCCTAATTTCTAAATCGTAACTAAGTATGCACATCATGGACTCCCTCACTCACTTTGTTTTGTGATATGTTAGGTGCAAACTTTTATGTAATTCTATATGCTGTTCATATGCATATTTTGATTTATTATCAATTTTAGTGATAATAATTTTTATAATCATCATAATATGTTATTGAATTGAGTGTATTGCTTGCCGTTATAATAAAGTGCATAGATTAAAAGTAATTTTAGAATTTTGCTGAATCGTTCGGACTATTAAATAAATATATTTATTTGATTGTATCACATTAAAGGATTATGTTTTTGCTTTGTTTAATTATGCACACTTATTGTCTATTATTGTTAAATATTTATTTATTTTCATGATTTAAAATTGATATCATGATATAATTTTATGACATTGAATATTAAATATTAAAGTGGTTAATTCATATTAGGTGTAATTCTTATTAACCATTATTTTAGATATTCATGATTGTTATAATACATATATAAATATTCCTGTTCATCCCGAGTTATTATTATTATATTGGTAATAGCAATCATATAAAAGAAATTTTAGAAATCATAAAAATAGTGATCTCATTAAAATTGTGATTGAATTAATGATAATTAAATAACTCAAAATTAATGAATAGAGAATATTGTTGGTTAGTTCCGTATTCATAGGGTTTACTAATTTAGTAGCTGCCAA
This sequence comes from Camellia sinensis, assembly GCF_055761805.1. NCBI lineage: Eukaryota > Viridiplantae > Streptophyta > Magnoliopsida > Ericales > Theaceae > Camellia > Camellia sinensis. Next base: position 75,298,391 of record NC_138963.1, read on the forward strand.
AGTGGCTTAGATTTGTAAAACTTATGAATATAGAACTACATAAAAGAATTGTTAAAAAGGGTAACATTAAGGTCGATAATATTCTCAATTGTAGTTATAATTAGGAAATTGAGACTAGCCCAAAAGAGAGTCACTTTCAAATAATTATAAACTGGGTAGGATAATGTAACTTATGTAATTTGAAAGATTAGAATTGAATACCCAAAGGTAACATGACTAGCTGAAAAATTGCATAAATTACTTTAGACCTATATAAGTGATTCTTGACGAATGGACAATAGATATACCTAAGTTTTGCCCAAAGGAAAAACTTATGTGATATCAATAGTTCATCATAATTCTCAAAGCTTTAATATGTATATTGTTCTATCTTATTTCAGTAAAAGTTCCCACCTCATTGCACTCCCTTGCATCGGGCGTCCCTCTACTTACTGGCTCGAATTTTTCGGAATGGTATGAACATGTTCAGTTTACACTGGGTGTGTTGGACCTCGATATGGCATTGCTTGAAGATAAACCTGCAGACATTAATGAATATAGTACTGCATAACAAGTTGCCCTTTCTGAATCTTGGAAAAAGTCCAATAGACTCAGTTTGATGTTCATGAAGATGACCATTGCAAATAACATCAAGACCTCCTTACCTCAAACTGTTAATACATTGGAATACTTAAAGGCTGTTGAAGATTGATTTAGATCTGCTGACAAGTCACTTGCTGGCACTATTATGGCTGAATTGACAACAATGAAATATGATGGCAACCGAGGAGTTCAGGATCACATCCTCAATATGGCTGACAAAGCTACAAAGCTTAAAACTTTAGGAATGCAAGTTGATGAAACTTTCCTCGTGCAGTTTATTCTCAACTCACTTCCATCACAATACAGCGCATTCAAAATTCACTATAACACCAATAAAGATAAGTGGAATTTGAATGAGCTGACTAATATGTGTGTTCAGGAGGAAGTGAGGTTGAGAGAGGAAGGACGTCAAACTGCATTGGTTGTAACTCATGGAGCTATAAAGAAAAAGAAGGGTAAGTTTGTAAAATCAAAGAAAAATCCACCAAAGAAAAAGAATGAACCTGGGGAAGAAAATCAGGCTAAGAATGGTTTCACTGTCAAGTGCTACTTTTGTGGTAAGAAGGGACATGTGAAGAAAGACTGCAGCAAGCGAAAGGCTTGGTTCGAAAAGAAAGGTAAGAAATTTTCTTTTGTTTGTTATGAATCAAATCTTGCTGAAGTACCTTCTAATACGTGGTGGATTGACTCTGGGGCCACGACCCACATTACAAATGACATGCAGGGATACCTCTCAACCAGGAAACCGAAGGAAAGTGAAAGATTTGTCTATATGGGGAACCGTCTCAAAGCTGAAGTCGTAGCTGTAGGAACCTATCGACTGATCTTAGAGACGGGTCATCAGATGGATCTAGAAGACACTTTTTATGTTCCTTCAATTTCTAGGAATTTAGTTTCGTTATCCAAATTGGATTGTGTTGGATATTCAGTTTTATTTAATTGTGGAAAACTCAATTTAATGTTTAATTCAAAAGTGATTGGTTCTGGTAATTTATGTGATAGTTTATATAAAATTACCTTAAATCATGAGTTTGCACAATCATTAGTAACTCTGCATTCGAATATTGGTTTAAAACGTGGTCTAATTAATGAAAAATCATCGATCTTGTGGCATAGACGGTTGGGGCATATCTCCAGAAATAGAATTGAAAAATTGGTGAAGAATGGGATTTTGGAAAACCTAGACTTCATTGATTTTCAGATATGTGTGGATTGCATTAAAGGAAAGCAAACCAAACACACCAAGAAAGGTGCCACAAGAAGTAATGAGCTTCTTGAGATAATTCATACAGATATTTGCGGACCACTCAACATCCCATGTCTTAGTGGTGAAAAATATTTTATCACATTTATAGATGACTTCTCACGTTATGGATATGTGTATCTAATTCATGAAAAGTCTCAGGCTGTTGACATCCTTGAGGTGTACATAACTGAAGTCGAGAGACAATTAGATAGAAAGGTTAAAATAGTGAGATCAGACAGGGGTAGTGAATATTATGGTAAATATGATGAGTTAGGCCAAAATCCTGGCCCATTTGCCAAATTCTTAGAAAAGAAAGGCATTTGTGCTCAATATACAATGCCTGGTACGCCACAGCAGAATGGAGTTGCTGAAAGGCGTAATCGTACACTTAAAGATATGGTTAGGAGTATGTTAAGTTACTCAATTGTACCTATTTCAATGTGGGGTGAAGCTTTAAAAACTGCAATGTATATCTTAAATAGGGTTCTTAGTAAGGTGGTCCCAACAACTCCTTTTGAGTTGTGGACTGGTAGGAAACCTAGTTTGAGACACTTACATATTTGGGGTTGTCCAGCAGAGGCAAGAATCTTCAACCCACAAGAGAAAAAGTTGGACTCAAGAACAATATCTGGATATTTCATTAGTTATCCAGACAAGTCTAAAGGGTACAAATTTTATTGTCCTAATCACAGTACGAGGATAGTGGAGACTGGTAATGCTAGATTCTTAGAGAATGGTGAAATCAGTGGGAGTGAGAAAACACGAGTGGTGAATTTCGAGGAAATTAGGGTAGATGCGCCAACATTTGACCCTTATCGAAAAGTTGTTGTTCCTCAGACTATTCCACAAGCTGAGGAAAACGAACAACATGATGAAAATCTTTTACCACCTCATGTTTCACCACTTCATGAAGATACCACCATTGAAAATATTGTAGAACCACCACAACCGGCAGTTCTGAGAAAATCTCAGAGGGAAAGAAAGCCTGCCATTCCAGATGATTACATGGTGTATCTACAGGAATCTGATTTTGATATTGGGATTAACAAAGATCCAGTCTCATTTTCACAAGTCATGAATAGTGATGATTCTTCTAAATGGGTCAATGCTATAAATGAAGAGTTAAAATCCATGGAACAGAATAGTGTTTGGGATCTCGTCGAATTGCCTAATAATTACAAAAAGGTTGGGTGTAAATGGGTCTTCAAGACCAAGCGTGACGCAAAAGACAATATCGAACGATTTAAAGCCAGACTTGTTGCCAAAGGTTTTACTCAAAAAGAAGGCATAGACTATACAGAGACCTTCTCTCCAGTATCTAAGAAGGACTCGCTTAAAATCATCCTAGCATTGGTAGCTCATTATGACTTAGAGTTGCATCAAATGGATGTGAAAACTGTTTTTTTAAATGGGAATTGGGATGAAGAAATTTATATGGAGCAGCCCGAAGGATTTGCAAAGAAAGGTAAAGAACATTTAGCTTGCAAATTAAAAAAATCCATATATGGCCTTAAACAAGCTTCTAGGCAATGGTATTTAAGGTTTAATGATACCATTACCTCTTTCGGATTTAAGGAAAATGCAGTTGATCAGTGCATATATCTGAAGGTTAGTGGGAGCAAGTTCATTATGTTGGTGCTATATGTAGATGACATTTTGTTAGCTAGTAATGACCTTGGCTTATTGCATGAAATCAAGGAATATCTCTCCAAGAACTTTAAAATGGTCGATATGGGTGAGGCAAATGTAACAACCCTCATACTGTTTACTGATTTATGACCGATTGATTACCGTTAATCACCGATTACTGTTAAACGAAGCCGATAATGACTGATAACTAACTGATAATCGAACTGAATGAAATACTGAACCGACTGATTGAAATTGGAATCTGAATTAACTGAGTATATGTTACTTAATTGCATTCTATCTGTTTGATTGTCTGATTATCTGTTCATGTTTATATGTTTAAACTGCTAATTGAAGGCCTTATCGGCGGCCGAACTAGAAACCGATTGATGTTCCGTGACCCTCATAATTAATGTGATTTTATGGTATAAGTATCTGAAAATTGATTAGGTATGATTAAATTAGATTAAAATAAGCCAATTAAAGAGTTCGGTTTATTTACCATATTGCCACCCTTAGTGGCACACTACCTAGTGATGCTAGAGCCTTGCACACATTGAATCAAAACATTTCCTCAGCCTTTTCCCCTCTCATTGCCGACCATAGAGAGAGTTAGGGAGGGAGAGAAGTGTTCTTGTTGATTTAGCTTGTGAATCTTGAGGAATTGAAGTATAGATTGCATTTTTGAGCTCCTAGTCTTCTAATTCAAGCTCTAGGTAAGGATCTTATCTTCTTATTGATGCTATTGAACTAGTTCTTGCATGGTTCATGCTTCATTGTAGAACTAAGTCATGATTTGGGTCATTAATGGTGAATTGAAGCTCATTTCTTGCATGCATGGTTGAATTAATGAGTTTTGAGTCGAATTCATGGTAAATGGTTACATGCATGTCCATGTTGTAAGAGTAGACCATGTTTTCATCTTGTTTTGAAAAGAATGAGCTCATTTGAACAAGCTTTGAAGCTTTGATTTGGTTTAAATCCTTGCATGTTTGCATGTTCTTCACATTCTTGAAAATGGGTTTGAATATGGTTCTAATTGACTCACCTTTGGGGCTTGAATTCATAAATTGAGCTTTGAAACTTGTTATACATTGAATTTAATGATGTTTTCCAGAATTTGGGCCCAAGAGGTCGAGTTTGGAGTGGTTGAATGCTTGGTTTGAGCTTGGGAGGCAAATCTGGAAATTCCAGATTTGGCTTCCTCGCTCGAGCGAAGGATTCCCCGCTCGAGCGAGCACCTTTGTCCAGGGCTCCGCTCGAGCGACCATCGAGCGACCATCGCGCGTAGAATTTCAGCATCCAGTACTTTTACTGTTTTGCAGACCGCTCGAGCGAAGGATTCCTCGCTCGAGCGAAGCCTTTGATTTTGGACTTACGCTCGAGCGTAGAAGGTCTCGCTCGAGCGAGGCTCCTATTTTCAGCAAACTTTGCGAAATGTTTTCTAAGTGTATTTTTGCATCCTCATCCCATCCTAGGCATTCTTAGGCCTAGTTTAAGGCACCTTGATGAGGATATCATTGTAGAACACACCAAGGCAAATTAGGGATTAAGTTATGAGTTTTCCCAACTGTGTAGCTTAGTGTGTTCAACCTGTGAACTGTGTAGGGTTGGCAACTGGGGAGACACGCTCTAGCATACTGTAGCCCAGAACTCTGTGAGTAACAATTGTGTAAAGATATGTTCAACTGATTATCTTCTGAATACTGAACTGAACTGTTTACTGAATTGGTATTATTTACTGAATGAATGTATGTCCTTTATTTCTGAACTGTACTGTGGCATCCTTAGTATCTACGGTTTACTGTTACTGTTACTGTCACAGAGATCTCTGTCGGTTTCCTTGTGGAACCACTACTGTTTACTGACTGATGGCCATCATTACTGTTCGGTCTTTTAAGACCTACTGTTACTGTTATGCTAATGGATGTACCACATATGACTGCTTACTGTACTGAGCAACTGAATTACTGATTGAAATGAACTGTTTTCATTACTGTAAGGACATTCATTCTAAACCCCTTTACGCTTTATGTTATTCACTGGGCTTTAGCTCACTGCTCATATATATATGTAGGTGTACAGGCACCAGACCGCAGCTAGAGGCGTCAGGGTTACTCCAGTTTTGTCAAGCCAGCCTTTGTGCCTCACTGCGAGGTTCCGAGTTGCCATGCTATGGCTTGGGGGTGTTTTGTTGGTTTTCCCCCGCCTGTCTTCTGTACTGTCTAACTGTTTTGTATAGCCTGACTGTTTACGGTACTGTTATAAAGGGATTAGGTCCCTGTACTGTGTGACTGTAAATTTTGTATAGACCGTACTGTTTTGTACAGACGGAATGTTTTCTGTACTGTTATGAAGGGTTGAGTCCCTAGTTTGAATGGATGTGAATATTGTACATACTGTCCTGTATTATTTATGTATGAATGCATGAAAAATCTTTTGCATACAGACTGTCACAGCTCGTTGGGCATTGTTTAATTACTGTATTGGCTTCCGCCAGGCCCTGTACTCTGTTTTACTGTATTACTGTTAAGCAGGCCTTCGGTAATCTCGGATTACTGGCCGGTTACGGTGCTAAACCCATAGGGCCGGGTTTGGGTCGTGACAGCAAACTATGTTATTGGCATAGAGATCTTTAGGGATCGATCTCGAGGATTGCTAGGACTATCTCAAAAAGGATATATTGATCGTGTTTTGGAGAGATTCAATATGCAGTTTTGTTCAGCCGGTGATGCACCCATCATGAAGGGTGATAAATTAAGTGAAAAACAGTGTCCAAGGAATGACTTGGAAAGAAAACAAATGAAGGACATTCCATATACATCAGCTGTAGGGAGCTTGATGTATGCCCATACATGTACCAGGCCAGATATTAGTTTTGCAGTTGGAATGTTGGGAAGATTCCAAAGTAATCCTGGAATGGAACATTGGAAAGCAGTAAAGAAAGTTATGAGATATCTTCAGGGAACAAAGGATTATATGCTCACCTATAGGAGATCAGAACAGTTGGAAGTTATCGGATACTCAGACTCAGATTTTGCTGGTTGCCTTGATAGTAGAAAATCTAGATCGGGTTTTGTTTTTCTACTAGCTAGTGGAGCAATTTCATGGAAGAGTGTGAAGCAGTCCACTATTGCTTCATCTACTATGGAGGTTGAGTTTGTGGCATGCTTTGAGGCTACAAATCATGCTTTATGGTTGCGAAATTTCATTTCAGGACTTGGTGTTGTTGACTCAATTGCCAGGCCGCTGAAGATATATTGTGACAATACCGCAGCAGTTTTCTTCTCTAAGAATGGAAAGTACTCCAGTGGTTCCAAACACATGGAAGTAAAGTACTTGGTTGTTAGAGAGAGAGTCCAGAAACAACAAGTGTTAATTGAAAACTTAAGCACCTCTCTTATGATTGCTGATCCATTCACAAAGGGATTGCCACCAAAGACATATAAAGAGCATGTTATCAGGATGGGTCTTTTAAGCAACCCTTGATGTGTATGGTTAATCATGAGTGCTTATTTTTTTTTGACACTATTTGCGCAATAATAATTTTGTTTCTGTTTTTCCTGTTTCTAAAAATGTGTGTACACATTATTTTGAATATTGATAACCAGGAAATGTCTTAACAAGACAAATTACAGAGGCTTTTTAGGCAAATAATTATATATCCCAATAAAGGACTGGGTTGGTGAAGGTTATCAATGGTGTGGTGCATAGAAGGAAATATGACATAAATGTTATATAACCGCTATGACTCACATTGGTGATCTGAAGTAATCACAGTATTATAGTTTCTAATATATCTGAACTTATTGGCTATTTTTTAAAATTCGTGATCACATGTCAAAGTTTTTTGTGTGGAATCCAATGAGTCAAAATTTTTTAAGTTGCATATTTTTGAAAAAACTCATAATTGCATCATAATCGGCTTAATGGGCCAAGTGGGAGAATGTTAGATTTATTTTTCTAGTGTGGCCCAATAGCCTACATATTTTCTACATGTTTAATTTATTTGGACTCCACAAATAGATAAAGCCAATATTTGAGATCAAGTTCAGTAAATAGAATTTTAATATAATCACTCTTCTAAGATAAGAAGGAAACCTTGATGGATTAGGAATTCTTCTGATAGAGTTTATCTGGCCCTCTTCTCTCCTCTATATAAGGATGGGTGACTCCCCTTTTCATATCATGAGTATTTTTCCATCACTTTAAGTTTTATAGTCATCCTAATTAAGAGAGACAGAGAGAAGAAGGTGAGCCAAAATTAAAAGTTCAACTCTAAGGGGTATTTTCTCAACTTCTCTAATTCAATGGCTGACAAAGGTATATTCGTTTTATTCTTGAGTTGTATTGAATTCAAGATCCTGTAAAGTTTAATTCCGCATTATTATTATGGTTACATGTATTATTAAATCTTACAACATAAGCCAGCAACATTTTCACATTCAATTTAAAAAAATAATAACTCATTAAGTTTGCGAAACGTAACGTGACACGTTACGTTACGTTACGTTTATATAGGTGTCACGTTACGTTACGTTTATATAGGTGTCACGTCACGTTACGTATATGTAGGTGTTACGTCACGTTACGTTTATGTAAGTGTCACGTCACGTTACGTTTATGTAGGATCTTGTGGAATACATTCCTATTTAAATAGAACTTGAGACTCTATAAGAAATTACACAGTACTTAATCTAGCATAAGTGTCTGAAAAAAAACTTATAAATAAGTCTCCCTTTTAGTTTTGGATTAAAAAATTTCATTTAGAATATATTTTTTAATTTTTTAAAATTTTGTAAGAAAAAAATGTAATAATTATGATTTGAATGTAATATTTTATTTTATAAACTTTTTAGTCTATTTTATTTTTTTATAACTATTTTAATCCCGTAACCTTATACTAAATAAGTGCTTGGGAGAAATTATTAATTGGCCTTAGACACCGCCAAATAGTACCTCAATAGTGTTGTGATTGGTAAAAAATATGAAATTTATGATTTTACATTAAATATTTGAAAAATATGAAGAGACATAATATATTGTGATTGATAAGGCATAGGATTACCAAATAATTTTTCCCGACTAAAGCTTATTTTGGTAACACAAAAAATAAGTAGTTTATTTACATATTTAAGTTGCATTACCTCTCTATTTTTATGCATGCTATTTTGTAAAAAAATCAAAAAAATAAACTATATGCAAACCAACCCTTAATTGCAACTTAGAACTAGGAGTGTAAATTTAACCTAGCCCGATCCATGTTGGGTCTCACGGGCTCCCGCCAAAATTCGAGTCAGGCCTAGCCAACCCATTGGCCAAAAAATTAGGCCCAAGCCTTGGGAGTATTCAGGCGTTGGGTGGGTCGGCCCGGTGGGCCTAGGCCTGGCCTCGCACTTGAGTGGGCCTAACCATTTTTTTTTTTAAAAATTTTTGTTTCAATTTTTTCTATCAAAATTTTATTATTTTCTACTAAAAAACACATTGGGTCTCAGCCGGGTCAGGCTTCGAACCGGGCCTTAAGTGAGCCTTAAGCGGGACGATGGACTGGGCTAAGCGGGCCGAGCCCACGAGCCGAGCCAGGCCAGGCTTCAAAACAATAGCTCAAGCCCTGGCCCATCCCAAGCCGCGGGCGGGTTTCGGATCACCCACAGGCTACAAGCCATTTTTACACTCCTACTCAGAACCAAGTTAAAAAATAACTTAAATATTAACAAATTTATATTAGGAGTTGCCCTATTCATCCAAATCTTATTTTGCATCTCAAATTGTTTACTCAAATCCGATTTGAGCATAACAAATTGAACTTCGATTAGGTCCATGTTGCCCTCAAATTTAAGTTTTTTGTTTTATTTTCAACTAAACTGATTAATTTGTTAAAATTATACCACATTAATATTTTTGTGTGATATTGTTAATAATATCAAAATACATAATTCATGTGATGTAAAAGAGATAGAGAGGAGACCTTGAGAAATAGATGCGCACTATAGTAATTTTTGCCATTTATAAATGAGAAAAAATTATGATAGTCCCATTTTATATTACTTAGGTATATGATATGAAAACAACTCTAATCATATTTTTCATTTTTCACTAGTTAAAATTTAATAAAAAAATATTTTTTATCTTCTAAATTCATTTTTTATTTGTGTACTCCAACGTTATTATTTCTTCTTTATTTTATCTATTTATACACACAAATATTTAAAGAGTCTCTAATGACTTTTCGAATGTAGAGTCTTGAAAATTTTTGTTAAAATAATTATTGTAATAGCTAACCCATTGAAGTTATTAAAATATAATAATGCTAATTATAATAACTAACAAATATTATTTAAAAAGTTCATTGGAAATGCTCTAAGTGAATATGATTTAACAGTATAAATAATTATAGTTTTTTTAATGACTAATAATTTATACATATATATTTAATATTATATATCTATATAAATAATTTTGTATCGAATTCCTTGGTATCTATTTTCAAATCCAATCATAATTTGAAATAATGAAATTGTTTGGCATAACTTAAATGAGTTACTTATAATTTATTTTAATTTGAAAATATGTATCAGACTATTGGGTATATCTTATACTTTTTAATTTAATATACAAGAACTACTTAAATAAATCAAAAGAAAACTAATTATCTAACAACAGAACAAAAAATAATTTAACTTTTTTCTTTTTCAAAAAACTTTTATAATAAATTGTACCAAACATGTCCAATATATGATAGAATTGTGGTCTCTGCTGTGCAACCAAATAAACTCATTTTAGGATCCATTTTAATAATTCAAACTGTTCATATTTTAAAATACATCAAGTATAATATATCCATAAAAAATCAAATTAATCGTATATCGTTAAACCTTTCATCTATTCAAATTTTTATTCATTTTTATACTTCAAATCATAATTGTCATTTACTTTTTAAATACAAATGTTATTCGATGAAATAGTTAACGATATTTAATTAATTTAATTTTTTAAAAATATATTTTATCCAATATATTTTGAAATATAAACTATTTAAATTATAAAAAACGAATCTCAAAATGAGTCAATTTAACAACACGGTTTGATTCATGTCGTAAAAAATTTCAAACAAATTGCACCCCACGTACGTACAAATCAACATGGAATGGAAGTGAAATTTGATTGACACGCTCTAAGTGAGAGAGAGTGTAAAGTAAATGGGAAGGTCAGATTTGTGAATATTCGCATAAAAAAAGGGGCAAAGAGGGGGACTAAAAAGGCAGGTCTGATTCAGCATGAGGGATCTCTATATAAATAAATTAAAAAAAAGTAAGTGTGTTGGTGTTGGTGTGTGTGTTGGTGTCATCGGAGACTCGAAATTATTGAGCGGTTCCGAGTCCGTACCAACTTTGGTCTAGCATTTTTATGGCACTTGAAATCTTGTAAAATTGTCACAATAAAGGGTTCATTTGTAAATTAATTTTTATAGTAATTTTTTAAATTTCTTATAAAAAGATATAAAAAAAAACAATTTGACAAGTTGTAGTGACATTTTGAATTTTGAGCTAAAATAATTTCTTTCCAAACACTGTCTTAATACCAAATCAATAAATCTAAGTGCATAAACCATTAAACACAAAATAAAAAATAGACATCTCATTGGGTAAGACCCATATAATATAGGGTTCACATATTAGACCCTCATTTCCCTTGTGTGACATTTGTCAGATTCTATGTTTTCTTTATATATTCCTAACATTACTGATATCAAATTATAAATAATATTTTTGGTTAAAATTAACATATGGCCTTGATATGTGGTTAAATTATACTTTAATCCCTTGTAGTTATGCCAAAAAAACAGAGGCTTTTCCCAAACTAAGTCCCTAACTAAATTATTTTCCAAACTAAGCCTAGTTTGGCCGAATTTCCCAAACTAAGCTGAAACGTGTTTACAAAACACGCTTTCAACATGTTTTTGGCCTAGGTAGACAAAATAAACAAAATCATGAATGTGTGGTTAGAAAACACGACTTTAATTAAGAAATCGCTGTTGCTGTTAGCGTTTTCAAGTTTAAATAATAGCGCGATTTGGAAACACGCTTTGAACAGAAAGCGTGATTTATAACCACACTTTTAAACCCTTCTTCTTCAAGCTTCAATTGTCACTTTTCGTTTGTTAAATCTCTCTATCCCCAATTCGAGAGCTCATTGCAAGGAAAACCCAAGTTACACTCACTGTCTGATGAAGACCCAAATGAGCAAAATGGTTTGAAGCCGAAATTGAGATCTAGGTCTGATTCTTCTGTTTCAAAATCGTTGAATTCGTCTGCTGGAATTGGGAATTTCTCACATTTGAAGGAAAACCCAGATGGGAAAATAGGTTCGAAACCAAAATCACAATATGGGTCATTCTTATCCCCTTCTAATTCTCTATTTTTTTTTTTATTCTCCATCACCGCCTAAGAAAACAAGTTGTTTCTGGTTTTCTCCCAAAAGGGTTTCCAGGAAAAATAGCAAGGAAATTGGTATTGGTGTTGGTGTTGATTGGGGGAGGTGGGGTTCCTGTTGGATTTAAAAGCGTGGTTACAAATCACGCTTTCTGTTCAAAGCGTGTTTCCAAATCGTGCTATTATTTAAGCTTGAAAATGCTAATAGCAACAACGGTTTCTTAATTAAAGTCGTGTTTTCTAACCACGCTTTCATGATTTTTTTTATTTTGTCCGCCTGTGCCAGAAACATGTTGAAAGCGTGTTTTGTAAACACGCTTCAGCTTAGTTTGGGAAATTCAGCCAAACTAGACTTAGTTTAGGAAATAGTTTAGTATAGGGGCTTGGTTTGGGAAAAGACCCAAAAAACATGGAACCCTCTAGAAGTTTGATTTGTAACAATTAATAAAATGGAAAAATGAATGGTTGTAACAAAAATAAAATAAAATGACAAAAAAGAACTCTAATATACTGTTGGTGAAAATACCAAAAGAATTGTATTTCTTGATAAATAATGTAAAGAATATGAGATACAAATAGATCAGGCTGAGGCACGGAAATCTTGTTTTCTTTAAGGAGATCAAGCCCACTACGGTAGGAAGAACCCAAATACCGATGCAGCACTCACTAAACTCTAATTTGTCCCCTCTAGGATACAACGACCACTTGTTACATGGTTCAGGCCAACTCTGCACAAGATGGTAAATCCAAAGCTCCACATAAAATATATATATATATATATATTGGCTAGTTATCTCTCAAGTGTAAAAATTGTTGGTTTAGAAAAGAGTAGATGAGATGAGAGGAACAATATCTAGGCCACTAGTACCTTCCAAATTACACCAAAAATAATGATCATTAAACTAGAGAAAATGAAGAGTCCTAAAACCTCCAAAATATTAACTCACCACCAATGCCCATGACCTTCTGATTAACCTCCATTCATAGACAAGACAAAAGATCACAAAATAAATAAATAAATAAATAAATAATATTAAAATGGTCCAACATATACTTTTTCTTTCTGTTTGCAATACAAAGACATGGAAGATGGAAGATTATTTATTCTTTCCTTCTCACTCCTACCCAACTGCTGCAATCTTACATTTTTTTTCCACTTTATCCTCCCTTATCCCCAACTACTGGTGGTAATGGTGGTTTTGGGTGTAGGTGACAAGTAGTGATGGAGTATGGTTATGGTTTTGGGTGGCAGTGATGAGTGGTGTTAATGGATGGGCTTTAGCATGGGTCATTCAAAAAATTTAAGTTCTATAAGAAAAACTTTTAAACTAGCATTTGAGCTTGTTGACTTACAAATAAAATAAACTTTTAATAAAATACTATTATCTTAACAAAATAAAAATAAAAAAAATAGATAAAATTTTACAATTATATTTGAGGGGTTTTGTTTCAAAATTTACATCTGTACACTTGGAATTTTGATGTGAGACTACCACCATTGGAAAATAGACTTCTGGGGCTTCAATTTAGGCTCAAGAATGACTTGAAACGGAGTTTGGACGTAGGAGATATGCCTATTTGAAGTTGGAGCCAGAAACCAATTTTTTGCTTGCCGGCCATCATTGGTGGCCTGCTGGCCACTAGCGTAAAAAAAACTCAGATTTTGTAGATATTTACCTCCAGCTGTTTGCACAAAGTTTCAGCTGTCCATTTGATGATATTTTCGACTTGAGGCTCTTGTTTGCTATATATAGGTGACCTATCTCTCATTTTCCAAGGTTAGAAAAATTTTGGGAGTCTCTCTCTCTCTCTCTCTCCATTTCTCTCTCTCTCTCTCTTGCAAAATTGTGCACATTAGTTTAGATATACTACACTTTTGCCTATTCCTCCTTAACAAAAGTTGTTCATCTTTGAGAGGAGGTCCTTTGAAGCCTTCTTAAGCTTTAGAAGGTGTTTTTAACTTGAATTTGCGCCTAAAATTATTGCTTGCTTCAAGAGGTATAACACTCCCCTTTTACACTTATTTTGCATACTTGTTTTTCCATCTCTTTCAACTGTTTTTGGGCTGTTTTTGAGTCATAAAAAACTCTATTTTTGTTGGCTGAAATTGGTGCTTTAGGCCACTCAAGGTTATAGAGCTGTCTCACCCTTCTTTATTCCTTGTCTCCAAGGATTTTTCACCTTTATTTCCCATTTTCAAATCATCTTTTTTTTGGGCCTTTGAGCACTAAAATTCAAAATATTTTTAGTGGCAAAAAACATGTTTTAAAGTCCAAAATTGGAGGGGTTAGCCTCCATTCCTTGTGTCATGTTTACTAGTCTAGATAGCTCTATGTGTTAGCCTATTTTTCTAGCAATTTGTAGCTTAATTCCAGCATGATTTAGGCTCTTTTTTGGACTGTTGTAGCTCTTTTTGGCTGGTGAAGTCATTTGGGTCTTATATTGCATAGTTGTAGTGCAATAGTCCTCACAAGCTTGGTGTTTTAGGCCACTAGACACCCCTTGTTTGAGTTGATTGCATGTTTTAGTGCTTTTCTTACTTCATATCAGCACCTAAAGCTCTGTAACCTCTCTTATTTCTTCACTCTTTATTTGCTTTTGAGGGTTATTTCACGCTTGGGATCCTTTAAGCTTGAAATTGAGGTTATGCTTAATGGTTTAATCTTCTTTAAAGATTCATTATCAACGGCATGATCTCTCTCTTGTCTTACATTATCCCTTGGTAGACACTTCTTTCATCTTAGAAGACACTCACCTATAGACAATTGATTAAAGGATGATTCAGTAATTAAAATGTGTAAACAAAATTGGCAAGTAAAAGTGGCACAATAAGCATTCTTTGTGTCACATTGCATGTGTTCAAATCGGACGTTAATTTGAACACAAGGAAAATGAGACATTTCATACTCAAAAGTGATGAAATGTGCCACTTTCCTAGGTCTTAATTGCCCTTGATAATGCATGATAGGGTGATGGCACTTGAGTCTTGTTTTGCACTCATTAAACTTGTACAATTTGGTCCCTTAGCCATCATGCATGGAAATTGCTTGATTGGTGGTCTGAGGGCAAAATGTATCACTCCTTTGAGCTTATGTTGATGATAAGGGGTGATACATAGTACAAACAACTTGTGAGAATGCCTCTTCTTTGCCCTATTTGCTCTCTTTTGCAGCAAAAAAGGAGCATCATCAGTGGCCGGTCGGCCACTACTATTGGCCGGCAGGCCACCATTGTTGGACGGCACCCCTTGCTGGTTGCTGGTCGACCACCATTTCTGGCCTGCCGGCCACCAATGAAAATTTGGCAAAAAGCTTGTCAAGCAGAACAGAGTTGATCTGGAGGAGGAAAACTAGTGCATAGGATGTGTAACAGAGGCAATTGGAAGCAAAACAGCGGGCGTTCTTCGGGTGGAAACCGAGCATGTATTGGGCATCCCTCGCCTCCTGGGACTATTTGTTTAAATTGATTATTTAATTAGTTGTAGCTAAATAACTAGTGTTGTAATTATTTAAGTAGAGTAGTTAATTAATTCATATTATAATTAATTAGCTTTGTTGCTTTGTAATTAATTAGTTAAGTATTTAGCTAATTAGTTTGCTTTGTAATATTTAATTAGCTTAGATAGCTAATTATTTAATTATTTTAATTAATTAGCTTAGAATAGTTAGTTAATTCATTCCAAGTGTTGTAATAATTAGTTAAGTAATGTAGCTTAGCTAGTTTCATTCGGACCCTCATTCGAGAGGGCGTAATGTTGTAATAAGTGTTCATGTGTGTTTGTATGTCTTCCAACCCCACGTCTTTGTCCCTTTTATTTACTAGCTTTTGATGGTTAGATTAGGGACATATTTTAATTAGCATACCTTATGCTTGCATCCATTTATTCGTATTGTATGCACCGAGGCTTGGCGCATCATTCAAACTGCATTGTCATTTCAATATCTTCTTTAAATACGTGTTTAATCGCATGTTATCAAATTGACCCATATGTCATATTAGTAGCCGAGCCTATTAATTGCATATTGCATGTGTTGCATAAGACATTTAACATAGTTAGGAATCATGCATATTTCACTAACTCATGTTTTCCCAACTTGGAGTATTAGGTGAGTTTTTACGCTTTAGCATACTTGCATGAATGTGAATGTTGCCATGATTAGCATGCTTGCCATTAGGCTATGTGCTTACTTTCTAAACTGCTTGAGTGCCTGTGGATGAAGGCTTGTTGTTTGAATTGGAACGATTAAATGAATGTAAGTTTTAAGCCCACTTTGTTGAGTGGCAAATCATGTTTTAAGCCTACTATGTTTGGTGGCAAAATCCGCAAACTTTTATGCCCACTTGAGATGGCAAATTCAAACCATTTTCGCAAACAAACATGAGTTGAATTGTTCCAAATTGAGCAAACTAGTCTATACTTGCTTGTGCGCATTACATAGTAAAACTAGTTTAATAACCGGAATAAGAGCACATAATGTTTATAAAAAGTAGAGGCCGATCTTTGATCGGGTGAGTGGGGATGCTCAATTCATGACCTTCCCCTATCGTACCTAAGTTCCCGAGCCGAGGCAAATTTGGTGATGACGGACATGTGACCTTTGGCAACGAGTCATACGTTTCCTAAATTTTCCTAAAATAAAATATTTAGGTGGCGACTCTGTATCTGGCAAAGCAGTACAATTTTTGGCATTTTTTGATCCTAAAATCAATTTTTCAAAACGATTTGCCGGATTTGGACTCTTTGGTGTCTATCAGTTTCACATTGCACTTGTGAGATTAGAATCAGAACCAGAGGAGTTCGAACTGTAGGGCTTCTTTACGAGCTTGCGAAAGAGGGGCGCGAAAAAGCCGAGCCACAATTTCTGGCGACTCTGCTGGGGATTTAGAGAACTTGACTTAAACTCATGATATGACTTTTTATCTACACTTATGTGTTTTTTTGCATTTGTATTTGCATTAGTGCGTTTAAGTCACAATGTTTTCCATCTATTATACCTGAACGGTTTACCGTAGGCTTGCTTGGAAAAGCTTGCCAAAAGGCTGACCAGTTGCGGGCTCTGCCATAATGGGAACACAACCCTTGGATCTAGACTACCGCTGTACCGTTTGATCCTCATTTCACTTCTCGGTGTTAGGTGTGAGAGGTATATTAGATAGTCTTGCTGAGGTACCCTTTTTGACTAATTGACTTAGTTGCATATCAGAAACCATAGAGATTGTTAGGACATGATGCTTACCCGAATGCAGGATTGTGTGAAACCGCTTGTTATGCATAGTGAAAACCCTAGCTCCTAACGCAACTAGGGCAGGGTAACCCTACCCCATCATAGGGGTGTTTTGGCTCTCATTTAACTAGTATGTGCTTTACAGTGAAACTGTACAAGGATGTGCATATCAATTGCCAAGTTGGTATCTGTTTTGGGACTGAACTCAGTAGAGAACATAGTCATTCAGCTGTGATCATATCTGTTCTAGTGAAATTGGGCTGAGATGCTGTTTGTTTTCTCTTTTGCTAGATAGTCCTGGAACCATAGCTTCAGAAGGCTCCAATATCTCCCGAGTACTCTGGACTTGTATCGATAGACTTTGTTAGGTTGGAATTTGTTCAGAGGCAACCAGAGTTTACCTCACTTTCCTCCCAGGTACAGGACGGAGGAGAGTCGGACAGGATTCACCAGTATAGTGTCTACAGCAGCCACCCTTCGGTTCACCAGTATCCAGTCAAGTCTAGGAACGGTCATTTGTTTCTCGCTCAACATAAGTTCAAACACCGATTCTAAATGGCACAATATCCCCCATCTAGTATGAAAGAACTCATGCATCACCTGCAGCAAACAATTGAAGCATTGCAGCAAGACGCTGCTTGTTAGGCCGAGGTCACAGTCCATCAGGCTGAGGTGATAAACAGGCTGCAACAACAACAGCCACAGCCGGCCACAGATTTTGCATCTCATGCACCTCCTACGGGTAACCCGACACCTGGAGCCACTGCCCATACTGCTAATGTCCAAGAGAGTCAGGGCAATCTGGTAGAGTCGATCCCACCACAAACTTCCAAAGCACCTATGTCTCAAACCGGGGCTCCGTTTGAATTTGAGGTTGACCCAACTGCCCTCAAGGTCATTAAATTAGAGAAGTTATTCAAACAAGTACAGGGAGTGAACTCCATCTCGGATATAGAGAATGGGTATACTGATTCTGCAGTTACCTTACCGGAGTGGTTTAAGACGCCGCATATTAACCGTTTCAATGGCTCTGGAGATCCGATGGTGCATTTGCATATGTTTTTTGATATTCTGAGGCCAATGGGTTTGACCCAGGCCCAGAAGTTGTCACTATTTGGCCGAACCATGTCTAGGATAGTCGCAATCTGGTATGTGAAATTGGAGTACTCTGTGAAACAGAACTGGGAAGAGATGGCTGAGGCCTTCATTGCTCAATACTTCTACAACACACAGATCGAAGTCACAACTCGTGATCTTGAAGCCACCCGCCAAGAGCTAAAGGAGGGTTTCTCAAAGTTCATGACGAGATGGAGAGCGAAGGCCTCGATGATGACTACAAGGCCTTCCGAAAAAGATCAGATAAGGATGATTGTTTGGGATCTGCATGGACAGTTGCTACAGAAGATGATCATTCTACCTCTGTTTACCTTTCCAAAGCTTCATGAAATGGAGGTTCAAATCGAGGATACCATTAGACAAGGGATCTTTGTGAAAGATAATGAGTCTTTGAAGAAGAATGTTGTCCGCAGTTCCAATGTCAAAAACCAATCACTTCAACTTGGCCCCAAGCCTGAAATTTCCATCCTCTTTACATGAGTCTCTCTCAAGCTTTGAAAATGCTGCAAGAAAAAGGTTACCTAGAACTCCTAGAACCCCGACCCCTTCCAAATCCTCTTCTACCAAGATATGACCCAGTTAAATACTGTGCCTATCATCAATAGCATGGTCATGATACAAACCGTTACATCCGCCTTTGTCATAAGATTCAGGATCTTATTGACGAAGAGATCATGGCTCCACCAAAAGGACTTCAGGCCATCCCTAACCTATTACCTTCACTTCTCAATCTAATCCATACACTGCCATCTACCTACAACCCCAGCATATACATCACCCTAACCCATTTACCCAAGCCTAAGGTGTTCATTCCAGAAAGCATGGACTTGCATGGACTTGTATATGATGGATGCATTTGAACCCTAATCATCTCAAACCCACGAACCTACTACTTCTGAGCTAAAGAGCATGATTGAAGATCTTCAAAGAACTGTGGCAGATCTAGTATTTGGGATATTGGCTCCGTCAACAACCACATCACATACCAGGAATTTCATGTCAAAAGGCTCTTCAATCTTGGGACGAGCTGCGTTGGAAGAAGGCCAATCATTTGGCAAAATAGAGGCAAATGGCAAGAACAAGGTAGGGGCAGGCATTGGTCCCTATGAACATCTTCAGTGGGCTATTGAGGCTTTGAAAGCCAAAGGGCTGAACAAACAACAAGTGCTCCCAGTTGTTGCAAAGACTGTGGATGACATTTTTGCCACTCAGGGTAAGAGCATTCTGAATCAAGAGGTAAGCCCGGAAAAGGGATGTTATACTAGAAATGCCCTTTTCAGCTCCAATTCTACACCCATAAGAGATTATCAAACCCAGTCAACACTTGCCAAGTCCTCTATCAAGCTTGTCAGAATTGGTAACTGCACCTTCAATCCCCTCTACATGACCTTGTCCAAAGCTCTCCAAATCTTCATAGGACAAGGCCATCTCAAACCCCTTGAGTATCAGCCTCTCCTGGATCTCCTTCCAACCAGGTATAATGCTACCAAGTACTGTGCTTTCCATCAACAAACCAGTCATGACACTGACGGTTGTTATCGTCTTCGCCATGAAGTCTAAGATCTGATTGACAACGAGGTCATCGTCGCACCAAGTCCTACAAAGTCTATCGGTACTGGACCGATAAACTTGGGAGATAATGTGACTATGTGATCGAGTATGAACCACCTGCCTATGGTGCTCATTTTATCCTAGATATGGCGGATGGCACGCACTCTTTTGAGTAATTTGCGAACGTTGTTTATTTTACTTTCTGACTTGGGCATTGGGTCAGTCTTGTTATGTTGTATTGAGTCAGTCTTTTTTGTATTGAGTCAGTCAAATCAGTCTTGTTATGTCGGAGGTTGGTGATTTTAGGGGTGTTAACTCGGGCATTACTTCCCTGTTTGTTTTGTTTGCTTTTATGCTTTTTCTTTTGAGTTTGTTTCTATCATGGAGCCAGAAGTTTTGAATAAAACGACAGTAATTTTCATCTACTTTTTATGTGGCCTTAAATCATTGCATTGACCAAAGTTTTTCAAAACTGTTTCCGAAATTGTGTTAAAAACAAAGAGGAAAGAATTCCTCGGGATTTGTAAAAATTTGATCAATTGAGAGAAAGAGAGGCGTGCTAAGCCCTTAATGAATGAGATCATGTTTGTTAATGTGAGTACTGAGAAGGATCCTAGCTTGATCTAGATTGGTAGAGGAGCCTGAGTGACTAGTCGCTTTATTAAATGATTTCAAAAAATGTTTTGTGTAGTCCTATGAAGACATGCGTGGAATCGCTTTCTGAATTGTACAACATAGGATCACTCTCGGCCTTGAGACTCTTTCAAACCTTGAACCTTGACTCAAAATGTTCAACGATTAATCACAATACAAGGTTTGCATGGCCGGATCAGAAGCAGCCCTTGAACTTAGGGCAAGAAGGTTAGATCAAGAAGGTCAGATGTCATCAAAGAAATCTTGCAAAGTTGGATGAGAAGCATCCCTTGAACTAAGGGCCAAAAAGGTCAGACATGCTCAAAGATTCAAAGATGGGTCATTTCGCTAACCAATGAAGACCGGTAACAAAGCCAAATCCCAGAATCTGAGAGAAGAGAAATTATTGCTGAAGGACAATCGAGTTCCTATCCATAACACTAGGGGCAAATTCAAACCCCAATTGGATGGGCTCTTACATCATCAAGACTATTTAGTCAGAAACAACAGCCATTCTACTGGATTCAGATGGCTTAGAGATCCTTCGGCCAATCAACATGAACAAGTTAAACTTTTCTATCCTTAAGAGGCTCGTTGGGCCGAAAACCCAGAAGGGTGACCTAGGCAAAAGTTAGAGCAAGAAGAAAAAAGAAAACGAACAAAAATGAAAAAATGGAAACAAAAGAAAAAGAAAAGAAACAAAAGAAAGAGAAAAGAGAAAAATAATGAAAAGAAAAGAAAAATAGAGCTTGCAAAGTTGAAAACCTGGAAGGGCGGCCATAGCAAAAGTTAGAGCACAAAAGGAGAATGTTAATACCCGAGTGCACACCCTGGAACTACGTACGGCCTGATTCCCATCTTTGGGATACATAGGCAACTTCATTCTGAAGTTCGGCCCCAACCATTTTCAACTTGCTTGTCTCATCCATGTTGATTGGCCGATCTTTGTTCAAATCGGCTATCCTATCTATGTCCAATTGGCTCATCTTTATTCAAAATCGGTTGTTCTATTCCGTTGGAAGATTCAGCTGCAAGATAATTCAAGTTCAGATCTGAGGTTGCGCATCTCAGGAGTTAATTTCTCGTTGGTCGAGTAGTGGCTATTTGCAAACAGTTTTGAGGATTTTTTTAATGAGGCTGACTAATTTTCTCAAAAAGTATTCTATTTTTCCAAAACTGGACCATGTCTTGGACCTAAAAAAGGAAATTTTTCAGTGCTTACAACCTCACTTACATGATTTCAAATCAAAAAATCGAACAAGCATGTTAATCAAACTCTCATGTGGTCAAAATTATTTTAGCAGAAAACCAAAAATAAAAATGGTCAAAATAATGAACTAGGGGCACAGTCGAGTCAGGGTTTCTGTCTTTTCCCTATTATTAATGTATTTGCCAGAAAGGGCACAGCTGAAGTTAGCAGCAGGGAGCCAAATGCTTTCTCATCCTCCAAATAGTGAGATATCAAGCCAAGTGCGAAGCATAAGCTGGAATGGAGCAGGATATTCTACTCCCTCATCTGGATAGGTCTGATTACATCCAAACTGGCCAAGGGCATCATCAACCAATGTCAGTTACAGATCTGCTGCACATCCAGTCACGTCACAACCCCTCTGTAGGAAAAGCTCACTAGTTATGAGTGAAATAATTAGAATTTAGCAGAATACCAGGGGCAAGAGCCCATAACTTCCTGCTTATCCATTAACCACTCAGGGGAGGGATAAAAATAAGAGATATTAAAGAATAGAGAGATATGCGTTAAGAGGAAAAGTAAGGAAAGGGCTTTTAAGAGAAAATAGAATTTGAGTGCTAAAGTGATGTAAGAATTACAAATAAGAAAGTGTGGGAACAACACCTGGAGAAGCAGGCTTCCCATGAACCGAGAGGTCTCTCGCCATTGGAACATATCCGAGTGTTGTGTTTGTTGTTTTTATTGGTCTCGATTCTTGCTTTGAGTTGTTGTGAGAGCAACTGTTTGTGTTTAGGTTGTTTTACTTTGTTTTCATTTGTTGAGTCATTTTGATTGTGGTTAGTCGTAGGTTCAATTCCTAGTTAAGAACTCATTCTTGGTTTTAGTTGCAAAAATAAATTGTTTTGTGCTCAGAGTGCTGTGTCATTCGCAACAGGATGTACAAAACAAAATTCCTTCTTTCATAAACTGTAGGTTCCAACCTTGGTCAATAGAGAGAGCTTCAGAACAAGGTCCTATCTGAAGCTACATGGGTTCCAGACTGCAAAACAAAAGAAAAAAGGGAAATTTTGGAGCATTTTAGTGTGTTTCAACTTCAGTAATTTCCGAGATTGCATTCCAGATGCACTTCTCAAGCCTTATCTTTTCTCCGGAGTATGAGTGTACCTCTACCTCAAGCTCAAGCTCAAGCTTGCTTCAAGCCGAAATGGCAATCAAAGTGCTATCCCCGAATACCATTCCTTGCCAGAGGCATCTTGGCTGTGTTTGCAATGAGTTCCTCGGAGACCAACTACGACGGTGGAAACTAGAGTTCAAATGGTGATGCCTAGAATACAAATGTTTAGAATTTCTGAGACTAAAGTCTGGTTTAAATACCGAGTGGTGTATCCTCGACTTGAAATCTGTATGACAGTCCCATAGATTGAGATAACATGTATGCACCTCAATTCTGCATACTGAACAAACCTAATCTGTCACCCCGTTAGAGAATAAGGAAAGTTATGAATATGATCAGGAAGAAAAACG
This sequence comes from Camellia sinensis, assembly GCF_055761805.1. Classification (NCBI taxonomy): domain Eukaryota; kingdom Viridiplantae; phylum Streptophyta; class Magnoliopsida; order Ericales; family Theaceae; genus Camellia; species Camellia sinensis. The sequence goes on from NC_138963.1 coordinate 75,321,518, forward strand.
ACATCCATGGCTTCTACATGAAGAACCCTTGTCAGCATTTGAGGGCCTTTGAACTGTGAGTTGGAGGTAAGAGTTCGAAGAACACAAGGGGGAGATCATCGTCAGAGTAAAGCGGTTCATCGCCACAAACCCAATGATGTGCTTTCTAAAGCCCCGCTTTGCTTGTTTATTGCATTTCCTAAAACATCATACACTATTTTGCTTGTAACATGTAGCATATCAGTGCACTTATTGCATTTATTTGCATCTTGTGTTGTCTTGCATCATTTATCCTTTTACGCTGAGCAGCGTTTAGGATTGTTGTCCCCCAGAGTGTTTCTTTGGACCTCTTCTCACGATTTCAGCGTGGTTAGAGTGTTCCTTTCCTCACACGATTTCAGTGTGTTTGAAATTTTTCTCAGGATGCGTGGAACGCACCCTTGATTGGTTTTTTTTTGGACCTCTTCTCACAATTTCAGTGCGGTTAGAGTGTCCTTTTCCTCATATGATTTCAGCGTGTTTGAAATTTATCTCAAGATGCGTGGAACGCACTCTTGAGGGTTTGCTTAGGACCTCTTCTCACGGTTTCAGCATGGTTAGAGTGTTCCTTTCCTCGTACAACTTCAGCGTGTTTGGAATTTATCTTAGGACGTGTGAAGCGCGACCCTGGATGTGTTTCATTTCAGGACGCGTGAAGTACGAACCCAAGTGGCTTTTCTCATCTTCTCAAGATTTCAGCGTGATTAGAGTATCTCAGGACACATGATGCGCGAGCTTGGGCGTGCTTTATCTCGGGCGCGTAAAACGCGACCTCGAATAGTTTTCGATTCTCAGTTTACCCTGAGCGGTTTTTTCTTTCCTCGTCTTGTGTTTTGGTATGGTTGAAGTTTGTTTTACAACTTTTTGCATCAAAGCTTGAAGCTACTCATTCATATGTTGTTATCTTGCTTATTTCATCTGTTATTGTTTATTGCATCATCTCGCATAATCATAAGGTTTTTCAAAATAGTTGACTTCGCGTAGCGTGTGAGTCCAACTTTCAAACTGCTTTGCATTGTGCAAATCATTTATATCCTACCCCTGAACTACTCTGGTTTAATTCCTTGCAACGGGATATATAGGCAACCCTTTAGTTCAACCAACTGCATCTGCATTTTGTTTGTTTGCCCAAGTTTTACGACCTTGTCAAGCTGGGTCGTCTTTGAGCTTTGACATTCACTCACGTCATTTCATAACTTTGAGCTTTGTCAAAGAGGGGTAACTATAAACACCCCATTTTTGACCGCCCTTAAGACTTGGGCACCTCAGGTTGATCACTCGATGATGAAAGTTGTGCAAAGGTTCGATTTCTTCGACAAGAGGAGCTTTAAACCCCAACCTCACACCCCTTTTTTTGGACGAAAATTATTTTGACCAAAATTATTTTAGACCTTAAAAACCTTTGTTTCAAAATATTTTTGAAAATATTTCTACGATGTTCCGAGGCTCGCATTTCGTTAAATGTTGCACGTTTCGAGCAAGGACAAAGTGGAAATAAATGAAAGAGAGGTGAACTCTTTGAAAAATATTTCACAACACCTTATTTAGAGGTTTGGAGTTGAAGAAAATAGGAGGGGAGAGAAGAAAACTAGTTGAGGAGAAGTTAGGCATCAATTCGGTTAGGACCAAAACTGAGCAGTCTTTACTAAAATAGGCATATCTTTTTGTATACTTGGAATTTTGGTGTAATGCTGCCACCATTGGAAAATAGACTTCGGAGCTTCAATTTAGACTTAAGAATGACCTGAAACGGAGTTTGGACATAGGAGATATGCTTGTTTGAGGTTGGGGCCAAAAACTAGTTTTTTGCTTGCCGGCCACCAGTGGGCCTGCCGCCCATCATCGGTGGCCTACCGGCCACTGGTGTAAAAAAAACTCAGATTTTGCAGATATTTATCTCCAACTGTTTGCACAAAGTTCCAACTGTCCATTTGATGATATTTTCGACTTGAGGCTCTTGTTTGCTATACATAGGTGACCTATCTCTCATTTTTCAAGGTTAGCAAAATTTTGGGAGTCTCTCTCTCTAACCCTCTCTCTCTCTCTCTCTCTCTCTCTCTCTTGTGCAAAATTGTGCACATTAGCTTAGATATATTACACTTTTGCCTATACCTCCTTAACAAAAGTTGTTCATCTTTGAGATGAGGTCCTTTGAAGACTTCCTGGAGCTTTAGAAGGTGTTTTTGACTTGAATTTGTGCCTAAAATTGTTGCTTGCTTCAAGAGGTATAACACTTCCCTTTTACACTTGTTTTTCCATCTCTTTCAACTATTTTTGGGCTGTTTTTGAGTCATTAAAAACTCTGTTTTTGTGGGCTGAAATTGGTGTTTTAGGCCACTCAAGGTTAGAGGGGTTTCTCAACCTTCTCTATTCCTTGTCTCCAAGGCTTTTTCACCTTTATTTCCCATTTTCAAATCATATTTTTTTTGGGCCTTTGAGCACTGAAATTCAAAGTATTTTTAGTGGCAAAAAACATGTTTTGAAATCCAAATTGAAAGGGTTAGCCTCCTCTCCTTGTGTCTTGTTTGCTAGCCTACATAACTCTATGTGTTAGCTTATTTTTCTAGTAATTTGTAGCTTAATTCCAGCATGATTTAGGCTCTTTTTTGGACTGCTATAACTCTATTTTTGGCTGGTTAAGTCATTTGGGTCTTGTATTGCATAGTTGTAGTGCAATAGTCCTCACAAGCTTGGTGTTTTAGGCCATTAGACACCCTTTGTTTGAATTGTTTGCATGTTTTAATGTTTTTCTCACTTCATATCAGCACCTAAAGCTCTGCAACCTCCTTCATTTCTTCACTCTTTATTTGCTTTTGAGGGTTGTTTCAAGCTTGGGATCCTTTAAGCTTGAGATTGAGGTCATGCTTAATGGTTTAATCCTCTTTGAGGATTCATTATCAACAGCATGATCTCTCTCTTGCCTTACATTATCCCTTAGTTGACACTTCTTTCATCTTAGAGGACACTTACCAATGGACAAATTGATTAAATGATGATTCAGTAATTAAAATGTGTAAACAAAAGTAGCAAGTAAAAGTGGCAAGATAAATATTCTTTGTGTTGCATTGCATGTGTTCAAATCGGACGTTAATTTGAACACAAAGAAAATGGGACATTTCATACTCAAAAGTGATTAAATGTGCCACTTTCCTAGGTCTCCATTGCCCTTGATCATGCATGATAAGGTTATGGCACTTGAGTCTTGTTTTGCACTCATTAAACTTATACAATTTGGTCCCTTAGCCATCATGCATGGAAATTGCTTGATTGATGGTTTGAGGGCAAAATGTATCACTCCTTTGAGCTTGTGTTGATGATAAGGGGTGATACATAGTACAACCTGTGAGAATGCCTCTTCTTTGCCCTGTTTGCTCTCTGTTGCGGCAAAAAAGGAGCATCATCAGTGGCTTGTTGGCCAATAGTAGGCCACCACTGTTGGACAGCACCCCTTGTTAGTGGCCAGTCGGCCACCACTTTTGGCTTGCCGGCCACCAATGAAAATTTGGCGAAAAGCTTGTCAAGCAGAGCAGAGTTGATCTGGAGAAGGAAAACTAGTGCATAGGGTGTGTAACAGAGGCAATTGGAAGCAAAACAGCGGGCGTTCTTCGGGTGGAAACCTATCATGCATTGGGCATCCCTTGCCCCCCGAGACTATTTGTTTAAATTGATTAGTTAATTAGTTGTAGCTAAATAACTAATGTTGTAATTATTTAAGTAGAGTAGTTAATTAATTCATATTGTAATTAATTAGCTTAGTTGCTTTGTAATTAATTAGTTAAGTATTTAGCTAATTAGTTTGCTTTGTAATATTTAATTAGCTTAGTAAGTTAATTATTTAATTGTTTTAATTAATTAGCTTAGAATAGTTAGTTAATTCATTCCAAGAGTTGTAATAATTAGTTAAGTAGTGTAATTTAGCTAGTTTCATTCGGACCCACCTTCGCGAGGGCGTAATGTTGTAATAAGTGTGCGTGTGTGCGTGTATGTCTTCCAACCCCACGTCTTTGTCCCTTTTATTTACTAGCTTTTGATGGTTAGATTAGGGACATGTTTTAATTAGCATACCTTATGCTTGTATCCATTCATTCGTATTGCATGCACCGAGGCTCAACGCATCATTCAAACTGCATTGTTATTTCAATATCTTCTTTAAAAACGTGTTTAACCGCATGTTATCAAATCAACTCATATGTCATATTAGTAGCCAAACCTATTAATTGCATATTGCATGTGTTGTATTAGACACTTAACATAGTTAGAAATCATGTATATTTCACTAATTCATGTTTTCCTAGTACTAGGTGACTTTTTACGCTTTAGTATACTTGCATGAATGTGAATGTTGCCATGATTAGCATGCTTGCCATTAGGCTATGTGCTTACTTTCTAAACTGCTTGAGTGCCTATGGATGAAGGCTCGTTTTTGAATTGGAACGATTCAACGAATGTAAGTTTTAAGCCCACTTTGTTGAGTGGCAAATCATGTTTTAAGCCCACTATGTTTGGTGGCAAAATCTATAAACTTTTAAGCCTACTTGAGGTGGCAAATTCAAACCATTTTCATAAACAAACATGAGTTGAATTGTTCCAAATTGAGCAAAGTAGTCTATACTTGCTTGTGCACATCACATAGTAAAGCTAGTTTAATAATCGGAATAAGAGCACATAATGTTTATAAAAAATAATATCATGATTAGTAGAGGTCGATCTTTGATCGGGCAAGCGGGGGTGCTCAATTCATGACCTTCCCCTCCCGTACCTAAGTTCCCGAGCCGAGATAAATTTGATGATGACGGACACGTGGCCTTTGGCACGAGTCATGGGTTTCCTAAATTTTTTCAAAATAAAATATTTAGGCGGCGACTCTATATCTGGCAAAACAGTCAAATTTTGGAATTTTTTTATCCTAAAATCAATTTTTCAAAACGATTTGCCAGATTTGGACTCTTTGATCTTTATTAGTTTCACATTGCACTTGTGAAATTAAATTCAAAACCACAGGAGTCCGAACTGTAGGGCTTTTTTACGAGCTTCTGAAAGGGGGGCGCGAAAAAGCCGAGCCACAACCACCTATCATTCCAAAACTATATCCTTTCCCGTTTCCAATGATAAGTTTGAAGTTTTGTTCAAACACCTCAGCTACAGCAGTATTTGATGCAACAGAGGATACAATCCCCTTCCACACTGCAAACACCATAGTAGATTCCACTATTGTAGGTATCTACCTTCCCCCAAATCCACCATATTTGCTACACATCACCTTTTTCCATAATGACTTCTGCTCTCTACCATACCTCCACCACCATTTTAATAATAAACATACATTAACATCAATCAGGTTTCTCACACCTAATCCTCCTTGGGATTTTTCTCTACACACCTCCTTCCAATTTACTAAATGAATTTTCCTACTAGTCTCAGAATTTCCCCACAAGAAGCTAGACTGAATCTTATCAATGGTTTTGGCAACTCCCACTACCATTTTAAATAATGAAAGAAAGAACAAAGGAATGCTTGACAAAACCGATCTAATTGGGGTCAAACGACCATCAAAGGACAAGAACCTCCTCTTCCATGATGCTAGTTTCTTCTTAAACTTTTCCACCACAGTTTGCCATGCACTTATACTCCTTGGATTTGCACCTAATGGTAGACCAAGATAGGTAAGTGGTAATCTCTGACTAAGACAATTGAGTTTTGTGGCGAACTTCATAACCCTCCTCTCTTCCACACCAATCCCACAAACAGTACTTTTGTGGAAATTAATCTTTAAACCTGGCATTACTTCAAAGCACCTTAGTATTCGTTTAATCATAATAATTTCCTCCCATTCAGCTTCGCAAAAATGATACTGCCATTCGCAAATTGTAAATGAGAAATCTTCAACTCATTCAATCCAACTGAAGCTCCTTGTATCAGCCTTATTTCTTTTGCTCTCTCTAATAAGAGATTTAACACTTCAGCTACAATATTGAAGAGGAAAGGTGAGAGTGGATCACCTTACCTTAACCCCCTTTTGAGGAGAAAATTCTTTAATGGGTGACTCATTAACAAGCACTGATATCCTTGATGTAGAAATACATGACTTAATCCACCCCACTTGTCACAACCCGCTCCCCGTACCCAAGGGTTAAGCATCGTGATGACCAGTAACTGAAGTTACCTCCGGCCAATTTTTAAACAAATTACTAAATGCGAGCGGAAAAATATTTAAGTGAGGGTACCAAAATAATCATCAAAATTTCTATTTTTATAACAAAATTTATTAACCAAAAAGGTCGATATTTACAAATGAATAATAGAATTATAAATACTATAAAAGTGCTATGTGTGTTTATTCCACAGCCCCGTGTCTAAGACTCTCCGAAAGCTATTTTTGAATTACATTGCTTCCTGAAAATTGGTAACAGCTATAAGCACATGACAAAGTGATAAATATTATACTAAGAGCATAAGGGCATAAAATCATCATGGATAATTATTGGCTAAACATAGCTTGATATTAAAATACAGATTATATAATACAAAGATCATTTGACATATAATACAGAAATCATATACACAGACTAATGATAACCACATTACAGAACAAAATAGATGTATGGACTCAAAAGGTGGCTCGTGCGAACTCTAGAGGTGGCTCCCACAATAGTGTAGCACTTAACTCTGTATAACACTTTGCTCCATACTAGAAATCAGAGTGTTAATGGATCCATAACAGACAGAAGGTCACAAAGTGATTATATAAAATAAGGTTCATAAATAGTTATATCCATGGTTTTTCTTATTATATAAAATAAGGTTCATAAATTCAAAATGCTATATAATTTATAAAACACAAATTGCGTAAAATAAATTATGGTAACTCAAAACATACGTAAAATATATGATGGTGACTCAATGTATAATATAACTGACCTTAAGATTAATTCTAACTTTTACCTTTCGTTCACTGTGACCTACTATATACTCCAAACTAAACTCAAAGTTTTATATATAAAAAAAGAAAAAGCCACTAAAGGGCAGAAAGAGAGAGAGAGAATAAAAGAGCTTGGAATTGGTGATGATGGATGATGCATATGGTGAACATCCCTATATATAGGGGAGAAGGCGTGGTCAGCAAGTGAATTGGGGGGCACGCTTCCTTGTTGTACATAAAATGTTACAGTTCAGTGTATTTTGATTTAGGAAAAATATAGAGAAAAATATAATAAAAATATCATAATACCCAGAAGATAATATTGAATAATAATATAAAGTTAAAATTATTTTTTTGAAATAATTTATAATTAACTAATACTAATATAAAATTTAAGGGACAACTTAAATTTTCGGGCTGTTACACCACCCATTTCTCTCCAAAACCAAGATTAAACAGCATTGATAACAGAAACTCCCAATTCACTGAATCATAAGCCGTCTTAAAATCCTATATAAGGATGATTCATGTTTTCTTTGTTTTCCTCCACCAGTCCACCACTTCATTAGCAATTAGAACACCATCAAGAATACATCTTCCACCAAGAAAAGCAGTTGGAACTTCTCCTATGAGTTGAGGTAACACTTGTCTTAGCTGTCTAGATAGCACTTTAGCCAGCACTTTGTACACTGCATTAACCAAACAAATAGGTCTATACTCACTCAAATCTTTGGGGTTCTCCTTTTTATGAATCAAAGTGATACAAGAGCCATTGACCGCTTTAGCCATCTTCCCATTACTGTGAAACTCCTTGAAAAATTGAAGAAACTCACCTTTCATTACAGACCATCATTTTTTAATACAAGACAGATTGAACCCATCGGGCCCTGGGGCCTTATTTCCATCACGATCTCGAATAGCTGCCTAAATTTCTTCCTTACTAAACTCAGCCTCCAAAACATCCTTTGTATCAACTGGACTAATAGATAGAAAGGGACCTGACAATTTAGGCCTAAACTTCCAATTTTCAGTAAACACTCAGCTAAAGTGATTCACAACCACTTGCCTTACCATAGTTGGATCTTCAAACACCACTCCATTCACCTTTACAGAGCCTAATAAGTTTTTCCTCTGTCTTCTGTTTGCCATCAAGTGGAACAATCGAGTATTTTATCACCATTCTATTCCCATGTCAGTCTTGATTTTTGCAACCACACATTTGACTTCTAATCTCTCGTTTTCTTTTCAATTTTGTCTCCAACAGAGATCTGGATTCAACTTTCAAATCCCATTCATGCAATTCATCTTTAGCTTTCTTGAGTCGGTCATCAATATTCTCAAATACCTCCTTATTCCACCTTCTCAAGTGTTCCCTCAAGATCCTCAATTTACACATGATTCTAAAGCTAGCCCATCCCATAGTCTAAGACTCCTCCCAAGATTTCTTCACCTCTGTCTTGAATTTTGGGTGAAGTGTCCATGCATTAATAAACCAAAAAGGTTTTGGCCCCCAATCCCTTTCATCCTCCATTAGCAGAACTGGGCAGTAATCAGATATGCTTCTGGATTGTCATGATTTTACTTGTAGGAACCAAAGTGAAATTTGATACAAAATACAAGAGTGTAAAGTGTAATTTACCCAAATAATAATACGCTATGTTAACATAACATATAATATACTACTAGCACTGTATTATATCTTGTGTCAAATTTGACACAAGAAATAACATTATACTATTTTAACACAATATTGTAACTTGCTTTTCGCGCTCCTTTTGGATACGACTAGCCCTACAGTTCAGACTCTCATGGTTCCGAATCTAATTTCACAAGTACAATGTGAAATGAAAAAACACAAAAGAGGCCAAATCTGACAATTCTTTTGAAAAATCGATTTTGAATCAAAAATGCCAAAAAATAGACTGCTTTACCAGATTACAGAGTCGCCACCTAAATATTTTTGAAAAATTTAGGAAACCTGAGACTCGTGCCAAAGGCCACTTATTTGTCATCACCAAAGTGTTTCGACTTGAGAACTTAGGTACGAGAGAGGAAGGTCATGAATTGAGCACCCCACTCACCCGATCAAAAATTGGCATCTACTAATCATTATGTGATTTTTATTTACATTATATGCTCTTGTTTCGATTATTAGGCTAACATTACTATGTGTTGCACACAAGTATAGACTAACTTGCAAAGATTAGAATACTTTGATTTCATGTTTGTTTTGAAAATTGTTTTGAATACGCGTCACTCGAAAAAGCAAGTTTCTAAATATATTAGTTAATTTATCCCAATTTTGGGCAATTAGCCTTCATCCACTAGCATTCAAACAAATGTATCATTTAAGCACTTGGCCTTAGGGAATCATGCTTTGATATGACAACAATCACACACATGCAATATGCCAAAGCAATTAGATGCTCACCTAATACTCCGAGCCAAAACAAAGAAAAATAATTAGAAAACATGCATGTCTCTAACTAATGCAAAATGACTAATGCAACACATACAAAATGCAATTAATGGGCTCAGCTACTAACATGGTATTTGAATCAATTTGATAGCTTGCATTCTAAGCACGTATTCAAAGAATTTAAGCAATGAATTTGGATTTTGACATTGGGTTAGTATGATGAGTCGAACCCTAATGCGTGCGAGACGATGGATGTGAATCATAAAAATGCTAATTTGAAAAATGATGTTCTATGGCTAACCATCGTAAGCAAATAAGTAAAAGGAAGAAAGACGTGGGGTTGGAAGACATATAACTTATTACATGTTGGCCCTCATACAAAAGGGTCCAAATGAGTATCCGAATGTCTGGCTTTAAACTAATTATTACAAAGCCAAGTGAATGAATAAATAACTAACTAGCTAAGCCATAATAAACTAACTAGCTAATTTATTACAACAAAATAAGCTAACTATCTAACGAATCATTACTACAACAATATTAATTACGATGATAATAATTACAACAACATTGAGATCATTAATTTATAATTTACAATAGAAGCACAAGGATGGCATGCTCATAGCGATTTCAGAAGTAATTTTGTTTGCCTTCCTTGGAATCTGTCATGTTTCACCTTCAGTCACTGCCCTCTGCTTTTGCAAAAACACACTGCCTTACCAAACATTGATGGCCGGCCGATCCCCAATGAAGCTCGGCCGGGCCCAAATAGGGCCGGCCGTGCCCTAATTTTTATGCAAAACTCTGTTTTTGTGTTCTGAGGTGAAAATAGTGCAGACACAATTTTTCTGAGCTCTGTTTGTCCCTTTCACACTTCTTTGTCATGGAAAACCTTAAGAGAAGGATGGAGTCATTTCCAAAACCATCAATGAGCAATTTGCTTGCTTGATGATTTTGGCGACAATTTGGACAAAATTCAATGAATGCAATGAATAATAACCACCCCTTCCCTATATCATGGAGTGAGCTCAAAGGGGAAAGTAAAGATGCTTCAAGGGTCATCAAAGCACCACAGATTGACGAGTGACAACTCTTGACACAATAGACTCAACATAACGTCTGGCCGAGCCCAAGCAATATAATCCATTTTCTTTATATTGGTTGGTTCATTTTAGCAATTTTCTTAGTTCATTCCATTCTTTAGTCCATTTGTCCAAAGTGATAATTAAGTCCACTAAACGAGAAGAAACATCAAACGAGAGGTGATCCTAAGCATGAAAGAGAGACCATACCGTTGACGATGAACCTTGGTATATATTAAGCCATTGAGCATAAGTCTCCTTTTCATGCTTTGAATAACCATCAATCGGTTGAAATAACTCTCAAACAAAAGAAAACAAGAAAATAGAGAGGTTGCAAAAATGAACACATGAATTTTATTATTCGAATGAGACTCATGATATGAAAATTAACCAAAGAAAAGCTATTAAAGCATTGGTAACACAACACATCAAGCTAAATATGAGAACTTACAACACAACAAGCAAACTAATCAAAGCACGAACTAATTAAATAAATTAGGACAGCCCTAAAACAGGCCCTAACATGTAAAAAACAGTAGCTAAAACATGTTTAAAAGAGCACAAAACAAAGCCAAAAGCAAGGAGGCAAAAAGCTAGTAAGCAAAGCTAAGGAGGGGTGGCTAACCCCTCTACTTTTGGGACTTCTAAACCATATTTTAGCATCTGAAAATAGTACAAAAATAGTCCAACAACAGCCCCAAAATAGTGGCTAAAATCAGAGAAATAAGTGGGAAACACAAGGATATAAGTTTGGAATAAGGTTCAAGGAATGGTGGTTAACCCCTCTACCTTTGATAGCTCTTAAATCACAAATTCCAGCCCACAAAACGGTCCTAAAACAGTGTACAAAGCATGTAAAAGAGAGGAAAAGAGTAAAAGAGAAATAAGGAAGAATATGCAAAAGTTATACCTCTTGAAAGAGAGGATGCTTGTAGTTAAACAAACTTGATCCTAACACCCTCAAGTTTTATGAAATATGGTTTGAAACTTCAACACAAGCTTCAAGAACAAGTTTTAATGGTGTATGTATTGTATATGTATAGCTGAAGAAGGTTTGAGAGTCAAAGGAGGAAGGAAGATGAAAGGAGATCTATTTAGCTCTTCAAAGCTTTTGGAAATTTTGCTAACCTTGAATTCTGAAGGAAGAAGCTCTATTTGTAGAATTTGAGTCAAAATGGTCAAAAATATCTTCAAAAAACAACAGTTGGCGAATTCCCGCCAACTATCCTGTTTCTCGCCACTGAGACCCGGTTGGCCCAAAAACACATGGTCCGACCAAAAAGGAAAGTCTGGAAAAGTTTTCATCAATGAAACACGGCCGGTTCTAAATGGACCCGACCGTGTCCAAAAATCTGCATTCATGCCCAACTTCAAACGAGCATATCTCCCTCATTTGAACTCGTTTTTAGGTGATTCTTCAGTCTAAATTGAAGCCCCAGAAGTCTAATTTCTAATGGTGGTGGCCTCATATCTAAATTCTTAGTGTAAAGAGATATGTCTATTTTAATGAAGGCTGCTCATTTCTATCCTGACGGATTGATGCCCAACTTCTTCCCCAACTAGTTTTCTTCCCTCTCCTCCCATTTTCTTTAACTCCAAACCTATAAATAAGATGTTTTAAATTGTTTTCCAAAGAGTTCACCTCCTTTTCATTTATTTCCACTTTGTCCTTGCTTGGTTTACCGAAAAGTACAATATTTGAAATGAAATGCGAGCCACGGAAAATCGTAGAAACATTTTAAAAAAATATTTTGAAAAATAAGGTTTTAAGGTCTAAAGTAGTTTGGCTAAAATGAGCTGCAAGGTTTCGGATTAGAGCTTGAATCCAATATTTCTTCGCTGAGAATTCAAAAGATTGTACAGTGTAACTTTCATCATCGGATGTTCGGAATAAAGCGCCCAAGTCTTAATGGCGGTCAAAAATGAAGTGTCTACAAATATATACTACACTATTAGAGTGTGTTTTTCATAATATGATGTATTATTTTGGCACTCCTACATAAAAGTTAACAAGACTATGACAAAAAGTAGGATTGAAGCCTCACTTTATTGGGGAGTAAGCGCATCTTCACCTAAATAACCATTTTTGAGGTGATATAATTGTTAATAAAAATTGTCATGCAATTGTTCTCCACCCGTAAACTTGAGTTAGCAATTGACATGTCTTTGACATAACTATAAGTAGATGCCAAATTCATTTGTTTTCATTTTATTTAATGGTAAAGGCCTATAAAAAAGTTTTAAAAAATAAAATCAATAAATTTGGTATATTAGGTAGAGTGCTTCATTTTACACATGATAGATTTATATATGTCAATTTGTATGAGTCTTCAAAAATAAATAATTAAAAATTAACATATCAATTTTTGAAGATTTAGGTGGGATACTCTAATACCATACAATTTTTATTTATTTTTTATTATTATAAATTGATGTGCTAATAAGTTGTTCTTATTAGGGGTGCTCGTGGATAGGGTTCGGTCTGATGGCCTTTTATCCGCCATCCGTCTGAATTTAGGCAGATTGAAGAAAAAAAAATCAATCTGCATCCATTCGCTAAGTTAGCTGATGCGAATTGAATGGGCCGTATAGGTTGGTGGTTGGATGCGGATCAATTTGGCGATTAAACTTTACTGTTTTATGCTTTTTTTAAAAATTATTTTAGAATAATTTTTACTATATTGAGACTTCTTTGAGTTTAAAATTTTTTATTCTTCATTTTCAATCATTAAAATAAAGGCCAAACTTTCATATTTCATAAATACCTAATATTATTATGAAATAGAATGGGGGACTTAGCCCATAAATCCATTTTATAAATTTGTAAAGGCATAGATCCACGCGCCTTTTGTTTGGGTCCATAAGGACAATCCTAGGTCATAAGGACAATCCCATATCATTGAAATTGGCATTTTATTTGTTGAAATTTGAAAGATCCCATAGATCTGCCCTTCTCTCTCTCTCTCTCACTCTCCCCATAATCAAACCCATTTTTCTCTCCCTAAAGCCCATCATAGATCTAAGTAGAGGATCCCCAACCGACGGTGAAGATCTGCATCGACGATCTCTGATCGCCATGAAGAGATCAATTGTGATGACAAGATGCAAACTATTCAAGCTCTATCTTCGTTTTCTTCATCGACTGGGGTTTTCTGGTTTTTGAGCTCTTCGAAGATATCAAAGGCGTCGCAAGAGCATCTCGACAAGATGCAACTCCGCCAGAAACTTCTGGCACATCAATCTCTATTCAAGCCAACACCCTTTGTACTTTCTCTCTCTCTCTCTCTCTTTCCCACATTTCTCTATCTACTGGTATTCACTTCTCAACTCTAATATGGTATTAATTTTGTTTTTTTTTTTGTTTTTTTTTTGTAATGCAGATTGTTGCTTTACATTTTGCTTGTGGACTTACTGTTACTATAGTTGACTTGATCTGTATCTTTAAAATTGAATGTTCTTCTGTTCTTATCATCAATTTCTTTCAATAGAGTTAATGGACGAATAAAGTTAAACTGAAGTTATCTTTCTTATTGATTTTTGGGTTTTATATCTGACGCTTGAATTTGATTTTGTAGTGAAATACAGTTGATAAGAAACTTTGATTCAATTTGTATAGATAGCAAAAATACTATAACAGATAAGAAAAAAAATTATGACAGATAAAATAAATATTTGAACAGATAGGCTAATAACTTGGATAAATTGGTTCAAGAAATCAAACATATAAAATAAAATTTTGAATAGATATATTCAATTTGGACAGCTAAGAAAAAGCTAGGACATATACATTAAAAGAATTTCAACAAATAGAATAAAATTTTGAATAGATAGGTTCAAAAAATCAAACAGACTAAATAAAAAGTTGAACAGATAGATTCAATTTGGATAGATAAGAAAAAAAATGAGGATATATACATCAAAAAAATTTCAACAAATAGATTATAAATATTAAAATAATTTGGACAGATAGATTAAAAATATTAGAGTAATTTTGATAGATAGATTAAAAGTGTGTTAAAAATTAAAGGCTAAAAAAAATTACATAGATAGATTAATTTGAACAGATAAGTGTAGAAATGATGTGGACAAAGGGGTGGTACTTATGGAATTCAATTTGTTAAATCTTGGGTATAGACTTTTGACCAATAAATTAATGAAATTGGTCTTTATGTCCAACAATGTCACTCCGTGTCCTCAATAATTTACATGGTTATGAATATGGGTTTAATATCAATTTTCTCAATAAAATATCCTTTTTTTAATATTGTTTGTGCAAAAGATACAAAAGTATACTTTTTGACTAAAACACAAATTTTAGCTAAAATCAAGAGGTTTTGGGTGATTTGCGGGCGTGTTAAAGTAATAGTGCCTAAGTTGATGAAAATGTAATTGGAAAAATCTAAAATCTTAAAACAAGAGGTGTGAAATTTAAAGGGATAAAAGACCCTGTGGTTTTTGTTTTACCTCAATTAAGAGGATTTAAATCTCCATAGAATTTTTAATGTCAAAAAGAGAGATAAATAATGGGAAATAAAAATATATTTCATAAATTTATTGGATTGAACACATAAAAGTATAAAAATAAGTTTGAAAATATAAAATCGAATTACAAAATAGATGTAAATATAATCAAAGTTTCAAAACAATGCCTATGAAGAGAAAAAATAATTAGTTTGACACAGATTGATTGAGTACCAAGTTAAGTTGAATGTTGAATTGATTGAATTTTGTTCCATCTTCATTTCTTACATTTATAGATGTTAAAACCTCCTGAAAATCACGAATTACCTTGTAGAATCATCGACAACCTCTTAAAAATCACCATAAAATCGTATAAGTGAAGTGCTAGACTGTCTTCTGGGTTCACACCTATCCCAACTCCCTTCTCCTTCTTAACGATCTGTTGGTTTGTTGCTCATGGAAAAAATTGACCAAACCCTCATTCAAATCTCAGCCATTGGATAATGGGTGGGGGTTCTTCGATGGGTGCCACCAATCTCAACCTGGTCAACATACGCCTCTTTTGTAGGAACCGTTTGGGTTGTTTGAATTATGACTGTTGGATGACCAAGATATAGGATGGCCCTTGGATGAATGCCACATGTCCCACTTGATGAATTATCCTAAACAATTTAATATACATATTTATCAAGCCAACCATGTGAACCCTTTTCTAAGGTGCTGTTTGGTAACACTTACGTTTTCAGTTTTCTATTTATATTTACAAAAATTTTAAAAACTCAAATAAAAACTTGTTTGGTAAATTTTTGATTTATAAATTAGTGGTCTCAGTTTATAAATTTGGCCAAAAAATGTAAACTCAAAAAATGTGTTTCCGTTTTGAGTTTTGAGTTTTTTTTTTTTTTACCACCCAACACTAGCGACCAACCACCACCATTTTTCACCACCGTCTTCCGCCACCACCACTACCACCACCCACCACCTACCAGCCACCCCCCACCCCCCACTACCACCTGCCACCACCACTCACCACTCACCTGTCACTACCACCCACCATCCGCTACCACCAGCCACCCGCCACCACCTACCACCACCCACCACCACCACTCACTCGCCACCCACCTGCCACCACCACCCACCACCACCACTCACTCGCCACCCACCTGCCACCACCACCCACTCGCTACCACCCACCACCCGCTACCACCCACCACCACCCGCCATCCGCTACTCACCTGCCACCACCACCACCACCACCCACCACCCGCCACCGTCACCCACCCACCCACCATCACCACCTGCCACCACCCGCCACCATCCGCCATCCGCCACCCATCTGCCACCACCACCTACCACCTGCCACCACCACCACCACCACCACCACCACCCACTCGCTACCATCCACCAGCCGCCACCGTCACCCACTCATCCACCACCGCCACCGCCACCACCACCACCGCCACCGCCACCACCACCGCCACCCGCCACCACCACCCACCCGCCATCACCCACCACCACCCGCCATCTGCTACCCACCTGCCACCATCACCCATCATCCGCCACCACCGCCACCACCGCCCACTCGCTACCACCCACCACCCGCCATTGTCACCCACCCATACACCCACCCACCACCACCACCCACCCGCCACCCGCTACCTACCACCCACCATCACCACTTTCCATCACCGTCTTCCGCCGCCACTGGCCACTACTTGTCATTTCTCACTCTTTTTTATATTTTTAAATTTTTTTAAACATTTTGTCAATTACCAAACGCGTTTGTAATTTATATTTTTCTAAAAATAAATAAAAAAATAAACAAAAATTAGTTTATAAGATTTTTATAAATATAAACTGAAAACGTAAACATTACCAAACAGACCCTAAGCGATTTAGAGAAATCAAATCAAAGGCATGATTCACCTTTCCATTCTCCAAACTTGCCACTATTTTGGGGGTTTAGAGAAATCAAATCAAAGGAATGATTACATCTTTCCATTCTCCAAACTTCCCACTATTTTGGGGGTGAAAAGGCCCATTTTGAGAACATGATTAAAAGTGAAAAATTAATTTTTAACTCATTTTGAATTATATTATTTTTAATATAAAATGATAAAAAAAGTTAAAAAATTAAAAAATTAAATTTTAATCATCTTTTCAAAACACCTCAAAATCACCAATTTTATGTGACCAAATAGACACGTGGTCAGTTGGCAGATATTTTTTATATAAACATATATAAAATAAAAATATAATTATTTTTTTTTGAAAAGATTGATGAATTGAGTTGGGTCAAGTAACTTTTCATCCACCATCCATCTGAACATAATTTAGAAAATTTTTATCTGTATCTATCCGCTCATACTGTTAAAACTACTTAAAAATAGGTGAATCGAGTTTTGACGATCATTTAAGTTAAGTGAATCATATATATATATATTATTTATTTAAGATTTTACTCTCCCATATAGGTGAAAATGTTACACATCAAATCCTACTACCTTGTGTAGACGTCCCCGAACGCCCCCGGGAGGAACGAGTCCCCCCTGTTCCGTTCGATATTGGGCTCACACAGTTCAGGACTCTCAAATTGTCATGGTTATAAATCTGAACCAAAGAGTCTAAATCCGGCAAATCGTTTTGAGAAAACAGATTTTGAAAGAAGTGCCAAACATGGACTGCTTTACTAGATACAGAGTCGCCACCTAAATATTTTATTTTGGGGAAATTTAGGAAACCCTGACTCGTTTGCCTAAGGCCACGTGTCCGTCATCACCAAAGTTGCCTCGGCTCGGGAACTTGGTTACGATTGGGGAAGGTCACTTCGTGAGCACTTCCGCTTGCCCGATCAAAGATCGGCCTCTACTAACCATGATATCTATTTTTGAAACATTATGTGTTCTTATTCCGGTTATTAGCCTAGATTACTATGTGATGCGCACAGCATACAAGTATAGACCGGGTCGCCTGAATTGGAACAAAACATTTCGTGTTTGTTTTTGAAAGATGGTTTGATGGTGCTACTCGCAAGTAGGCTAAGACGTGGATTTGCCACCCTCAGGTGGGCTTAGAAAATATGATTTTGCCACTATCTAGTGGGCTTAAAACATACATTTTAACGAATTGCTCCAACTCAAATAACCCAACCTTCACCCACAGGCATTCAGGCAGTTATATCACATAAACAATTAGCCTCATGGTAAGCATGCTATCATGGCAGTCACTCACACACATGCAAAGATGCTAAAGCATAAAACTCACCGAGTACTCCAAGCCAAAACAGAAGCTAATTAGAAATCCATGCATGATCCTAAATATGCTGAAATGCCTAATGCAACACATGCAAGAATGCAACTATAGCAGGCTCGGCTATTCTAAACATGGCATATGAAGTGCAACAGCTAACAAGTATTCAATCTTGGAATTGAAATACAAATGCAGTTAGTATGATGCGCCGAGCCCGGTGCATGCAAAACAGATGAATGAATGCAACATGCTATCATACTGTATGCTAATTGAAACATGCCATAATCTAACCATCATAAGCTGGTAAATAAAAGGGAGAAAGACGTGGGGTTGGAAGACATGCATCACACACACACACACTTATTACAATTATGCCCTCGCGCAGAGGGTCCGAATAAATAATATACAGTCCCGAATGAATATTACAGTCCAAATAAGTACAAAACCCTAATTAATTTACAAATTTAACTAGGAAAGTGACAAATTGGCATGCAAGCCAGGGACTACCTCAACTCTGATCCGGATGATGAATGATACATGTTCGGGTTGCCTTGCGCGGAAATCCATTGCGATCCCCCAATTAGCCTCTGTTTGCGATTGATGCCGGAATGCTGTGCAAGGCCTTTGAAAGGCTAATGATTCTTGATTTGTTGCAACAGAGAGTAGGAAAAGGGCATGGCAATGTATTTTCACAAATGTATGCATGCCTCGATCCTCGTGCCACCAATCACGCATATCGATGCATGATGGCTGAGGAGTCGAATTGCACGACTCAATATGAAATGAATGCACATATAAACACAACAAAACCTAAACTCCATCATGGATAATCCGGAGTGTCGGTGACTGGGAATTGAGACACGTTCCGTCACTCGAAGTACGAAACGTCCCTCGTTTCCC
Organism: Camellia sinensis; assembly: GCF_055761805.1. NCBI lineage: Eukaryota > Viridiplantae > Streptophyta > Magnoliopsida > Ericales > Theaceae > Camellia > Camellia sinensis. The sequence goes on from NC_138963.1 coordinate 75,340,566, forward strand.
GTGCTCGGGCTAACTCTTATCCCAAGCACAATGCAATATGCAGGACATGCATGAATGCAACTAATATACAACCTAGCATGCACAATGCTATGAGATGGCATACACGATGCACGAGGTAACATGGCATACACAATGCGCTAACATACAACCTAGCATACATAATGCTATGAAACGAAATGGCATACACAATGCAATATGGGCTTACACCAACATAAGTGGACCTCAGCCACACTCATATCAGTAGCCATGAGATGAAAATGAGACACTCGAAATGTGTGCACACATGCACGCAAACCGAGGACCGAACCTAAGGCACGAATGCCACTCTATCAAAGCATGGCAAGGCATGGAATATGACATATAAACATGAAAGTTTCAACACTGAAATACGATGCAAAATGATCCCGAAACATGGAAACATGGCTCCCGATGCATGGAATGGGACCTGAAACATGAATTTAGGCACATGGAATGACCTATGGCTATGCAAAGCATGCATTATTTGAACATGAAGTGTGAAGACAGAATCAAGACAGTCTCAAAACAAGCATATTTACAGTTTTAAGCAATGCCAAAAAGTGAACACAAATAGGGCTAAGTTAACATGCAAAAATGGCCCCAAAAGAGAGATAATAAAGCAAGTAGCAGCTGATGGCCCTAAATGGCCGAGAGCCCTTCAACAGAGTTGAAGAGGGGCTCAAAACATGATACTTTACAGTTTACAACAAGCCACGAAAACAAACACAAGTATGGCTAAACTATTGTGCGAGAAATGGGCCAAAAGGGAGACAAAGAAGCAAGTGATGGTTTCTGGCCTCAAACAGAGATGGGCCCTTCAACAAAGTTGGAGAGGGGCCCAAAATATGGTATTTTAAAGTTAGTGACCAAACCCAAAACAGTGCACATACAAGCCTAAAGTACTATGCAAAATAAGGCCTAAAAAGAGGTTTAAACACAAAGAGTAAAAAGGGAGCCTCAAACAGCAAAAGACCCTTGATCAAACATGAAGAAGGGGTAAAAATAAGGCTATTTACAGTTCGGACCAGAGCCCAAAAATATAAGCACAAGGGGCTAACAAAACATGCAAAAATGAGGCCAAAAGAGGGATAAAGAGGCAAGTGCCAAAAGGAAGCCTCAAACAGTGAAGAGCCCTTCAAAAATGTTGAATAAGGGCTCAAAATAAGCCACTTTACAGTTTATAACCGAGCTCAAAACAGTTTACAAATAGGCCTAAATACTATGCAAGAAAGAGGCATACAAGAGAGGTAAAGAAGAAAGTGTAAAAAGGAAGCCTCAAACAAGGAGAGGCCCTTAAACAAACATGAAAAAGACTTCAAAATAATGCTATTTTCAGTTAGGGTCGGAGCCCAAATATGCAAGCAAGAGGAGTTAATATATTGAGCAAAATAAAGCACAAAAGAGGGAGAATGAAGACTTACCCTTGTAGACAAAGCTTTGACAACTCTTGGACCAAGTTTGGTGGCTCCTTAGCTCTGGAAAACAGCTCCAAGTGGCTGGAATGGATGGTGGTGGTATGGTGCTAGGTGGTGGTGTAGAAATGGTGTAGGGTTTGGAGAGGTTTTGGTGCTTGGAAGAGAAGGAGAGGGAGGATCAATGCAAGAGGCTTGAACCAATTTTTGTAACCTCTGAAATGCAGCTGGAGGTGCGGTTATATAGGCAAAAGAGTGGGGAAAAGAGGGGAAAAAAAGGGGAGGAAATGGATTCAAGTTTCCCCCCAAAAGTGCAGCCCCCCCGGATACACAATCTGGGGGGAAACAAAATACACATATGTAATGTACCTGGAGAGAGGATCAAGGCCGGCTGGTTTGCTAGGGTTTAGGTGGCCGGCCGGCTCTCCCCATGGCCAGCCGGCCAAGGGTCAAAAGGGTCAATCATGATTAGTGGTCGGCTACCCCGGAAAGAGGGCTTCCCATGTGTGCACAACACAACCATGTGGTAAAAAACTGGAGAAAGTGAACTAGAAGAGAGAAAAGGTCACTTTTAGGAGGGGTTCAAAAGGGGCAAACACAATTATTGGCCGGCCATGTGATATTGGTGGCCTCCCAGGTGTGTACAACACAAATATGTGGTTTAGGGCAAGAAAAAGTGGCCTTAGGGTGGTCAACATTGGCTTTCAAGTGAGAAAAACGGGCGACGGAGGGCGATGGAGGAATAAAACTGGTTGTCAGAACAATTACTGGCCTCCCACCCTTCTACGACCTTCCTAACAATGAAACAGAGGTCCCTGCCAAAAATGAACCCAAATCGATGCAAAATGAAGGTTCAGGGGTCGAAACGCGCAGCCCGAGGCCCTGAAAACTGACTGTTAGGCACCGGAAATGGTATTCGACCACGAAGTTAGTTTTTCGAGCCATAGTGTCCCTCAAAAGGGAGCAAATAAGATGCATGCCAAAAACCGGAGCAAACGGAGGTGGTTAAGCGATCCCGAACCGAGATACACGGCCAACGGCTCCGAAAAACCGGAAACCGGACTCCAAACGGGCAAAATGGCCTACGACCATGAAACGTAGCCTACGGCCACTGAGAGATGATCTACGAGACCTCTCCCTCCCTTCGGGAAGAGAAAATAGAGAAAACAGAGCCTAGTTCGCAAACCGAGGCAAAGCATGAAAGGGTCCGGAAGTCTGAAGGCAAGGCTCGCAGCCGAGACTTTGAAACCTCTGAACGAGCACGATATGCAACATCACCAAGCGCTCAATCGGTGACGTCTGAGTCTTAAGGTTGGTCAAAAATGAGATGTCTACACCTTGTTTGGTTTTCTCTAGTTTTCTAGTATTGAGTTTTTTTTTTTTGTGAATTTTCTTTTGATATTTTACGTATATTTTTACTTTCTAAATACAATTAATCTAATACACTTAAAAAGTATAATAATTGTGAAGTATTTTGTCTTAAAAATTCATTAAATACAGAAAAAATATATTTAAAAAATATAAAAATTCAATATATTTTCATATTCTTGTGTGTTTGTTGATTTATATATATATATATATATATATATTACAAATATTTTACTTTTTGAGTGCATCTAAAAAGAGAAAAAATTACTAATAAAAATACGAAAATTAAAAAAAAAATTCAATTTTAAGACAATCAATCAAAACAAAATAAGTGTCGATGAGTAGTGGGTGTTTGGAGAACCCTCTAAATAAGCCACCTCTCTTTTTAAATTTTTTTGTCACTAGTGATATTTTTTTTAAACTATGTCGAAATTTTTTAGTTTTTCAATCTGTCTTTTGTAGAAAACAAAAAAAATAAAAATATATATATATATATATATAAGCCAAAAAAATGTTCTTTGTCCTATGGACTTTTTTTCAAAATTTTTAGAGTTTTTTACTTTCTCCGTCCGTCTAATTGAGTAGAATCTAAAAATTTAATTTTTATTTTATTTTATAAGATTCACTAAAAGACAAAAAAAAAAAAAAAAAAGACAAAAAAAAAAAAGAAATCCCATGCACTGATCAACAGGTATGAGTGATCTCACACAAAGGCGGATGTAGATAAATTTATATGTTTGTTTAATAGCCAATTACACTTTTCTTATTCTAATTTTTCCATTTGATTGATATATTTGAATTACCCAAAACAAAAGACCCTACCTAATTTTAGGCTCAGTATTACACACAAATTAAGGCACAAGCATCATAATTAAGTTAGGCACTTTATGATTATCTGATAATTAATTTTTCTACTCAAATTTCAATTACAACCGACGAGACCAGCAGTTGAAGACAAAATATTCTCTTTCATTTAACCTAAATAATTTTTATTTGATGTGAGCCCTTTGATTGGTACATATGGGTCTCTTTTTTTTATTTTGCAAAATAGTTTTTGGATTTTTAATTTATAGAATAAATTTTAATTAGAGGAAAATGATAACATTGCAAGTGTATAATTTTTTTCCTCTCCTACATTTAAACTGTGGTAAATTACACCATTGATCTTTTTAGTTTGAGTAAAGTTTTATTTTAGTTATTGTAATTTTAATTTAAACCTAACACTTTTAATTTTGTTGCAATGTGGTCCATCCATTATGCGTTATTAACATTTTTAATAAAAAAAAAAAATTCATGTGCAAAATTAAAAAGACTAAAGTAAAATTTAAAACAAACTAAGCTACAGTTTCTTTTGAATTCTACTTTAGGATTAGTTTGTTTTAAATTTTATTTTTTGTAAGTGGTTTTTATTCGTTTAAAATTTTGATGATAAGTGATAAAAGGATCATATTGTAACAAAGTTAAAAAATATAAGATTTAAATTTTTTAAATTAAAATTATAGAGATTAAAGTAACACTTCACTTAGCCTGCGTTTGGTTAGAGGATTTGGAGAGGAATTTGGAAAGGAAAATGGGAAAGATTTGTGAAATTAGGTGAAATGTAAATATATTTTATTCATATTTTATCTACCTTTCTCTCTCTTTTTTTTTTTTTTTTTTCCAAATCTCTCAATCAAATACAGCGTTAAACTTGTAATTTATCCTTTAAATTAATTAAAGGCCAAGTTAGTGAGAAAATCAGGACTAACAAAAATAAATAAATAGATAGAAGTATAAAGATGTTTGGTTGGGTGAATTAGACTTTGCACCTTTTATATTTGGTCACTTTCTCATTTTAATCCTTTAAATTTTATTTTTCTAACTTTGACTCTTCATATTTTAAGTTTTTCTCAATTTACTTTTAAAGCTAACTTATGTTCAAAATCAGATAGAAAGTACCATAGTAATTGTCACGTAATATAAAAAAATATATTATTACTTTAAAATTTAAATTTATATCAAAGGTATGAGTCATATATGATAAAATAATGTTTATATCCCGTGACTATCAATATGTTATTTTTACCTAAATTTTAACAGAAATTAATTTTAAGAGTAAAGTGAAAAAACAAATTTTAAAGACCAAAATGAAAAAGTAATATAAAAAAATTTAAAAAAAAAGGAGAAAATGTAATTTACCGATGTTAGGTTACTGTTCTGTAGGAGATTCATATAGTCGAGTCCAGATCCTCTCCTTATAGCCTCCCATTGCCTCCCTACTTGGGATGGTCCAGATGCACCCAAACAGATTTGGCAGTCCAGATCTGCCCCCCTCAAAAAAAAAAAAAAAAAAATCAAAACAAATTGAAAATGAAAATTTCCCGCGCAGAGGCTATACATACAGGTTATACACATTTGACCTCTCTCTCACTCACCCTCACCCTCACAAACCTGGTTCTCCACCGAACCCATCCTCACCGGTGACCCACTCCTGACGGTGACTCACTCCCAACGATAACCCACTCCTGAAACCCAAGGTGGATTGATTCTCTCTGCTTCGCAAAACAGAGCCCTCTCTTCTCCTCCACCTCACTGAACCCATCGCAACGGCGACCCTCTCAATGGCCACCCACTGGAACGCACTGGAAACTTCGATCATACCAGCTCATAAATTTGATTGTTTCATCCTTAAAGTTGCCGTCGGGAGTGGGTCGCCGGCGAGGTTGGGTTTGGTGGAGAACCAGGTTTGTGAGAGTGAGGTCAAATGTGTATAACCTGTATGTATAGCCTTTGCGCGGGAAATTTTCATTTTCAATTTGTTTTGATTTTTTTTTTTTTTTTTTGGGGGCGGATCTGGACCACCAGATCTGTTTGGGTGCATCTGGACCATCCCAAGTAGGAAGGCAAGGAAAGACTATAAGGAGAGGATCTAGTCGCCTTGTTTGGCCGCTAGTTTTTAACTCATTGGCAGCTGGCTTTGTTTTTTTTTGTTTTTTTAAATTTTAAATATATCTATGTATATATATATATATATCATTTTTTATTTTTTAGATCTGATTGGTTGATCTTAAAAATTTTAAAATTTTGATAATGAGGCAATTTTTGTCCCAAAAAAAAAAATTAAAGATAAACTTTTTAATAAACAATTTTCATCTTTACTTGATTTAATCAACATTTTAAAAGTTTTTAAATTTCCAAGGTGGTCTAAATAAAAAGAAATAAATTGAATATTGCTTTTAAAAAAATCACCAAAAATAAAAAAGCCATAGACAAAGGGGGTGTTTGGTGCAGCTTTTTTAAGCCAACTTATGGCTTCTGGCTTTTAAAAAGTTATTTTGGACTGTTTGGTTAAACTTATTTCAAACAGCTTCTGATTCTAACAACTTATTTTAAGTCAAAAAAGCTGATTCTGAGAAGCTGTTCACCCCTTGCTTCTGATTATCAGCTTCTGCTGTGGACATGTTAATTCACGGTTATACTCTTAGATTTTTTTATTTTTTATTTTTTTAAAAATAGAAAAAGACTCAAATGAACTATTAAATATTATTATTATTTTTTATGAAAAATGTAGATAAATATTGAATAATAAAAAATAAAAATTAATTGAAAAAGCTACTTCACAGCTTATTTAACAAACACTACTCAGCAACTTAAATCTATAATCCAACAGCTATACCAAACAGATTAACAGCTTCTGATTAAAGTCATAATCTATAATCTGTTAAGCTATAATCTATAATCTGTTTTAACAGCTACACCAAACACCACCAAACAACTCTCAACAAAATGAGGTACTATATATATAGCTCTTTTTGTGCGTGTGTCTTTTATTTTATTTTTGTGGCGACCGAGAAACCCCTCAAAGCAGTACTCTATACGTTCGTGTAGAACAAGGCCCCTTTGAACTATGTGAACAAGGCCTCATTTCGAGTTTCATTTTTTAAATAATTGTTTATGTATATATATTTTTTTATAAAGTGAAAAAAATTAATGTATCTAGGAGTAACTTTTTAAATAAAATTAATCAATATATTTGGTTTCAATTTTTTGAAAATTAAGTTTTTTTATTTTTCGTGTTTTTATTTTTATTTTTAGTGAATATTTTTAAAATTTTAAGCAATTTTTTTATTTTATTTTTTTAGATGTATCTAAATAATAAATTATTTGCGAACAAATATTTTAAAAAATTAATGAATGCACAAAAATATGAAAAATGTATTAAATTTTCATTTTTTTTTATATTTTTTGTATTTAGTAAATTTTTTAAAGATTTTTTTTTCTCAAATATTATACTTTCTAAGTGTATTTATGTTAGTTATGTCTAAAAATTAAAAAAATTACTTAAAATATAAAAAAAAATTAGTAAAAACAAAAATATACGAAAAACGAAAAAATAAAATTTTCTGAAAAGTGAATTATGAAAATTAAAAACAAACAGAGTGAATATGTTTGAAATAACCTTATAAATTTTTATGAAAATATGTGGGTAAATTACAAATACACCTCCTGAGGTTTACTTAAAGTACAAGTTATCTCCTGTGATTTGGAAAATTACAAATACCTCTTTGTGAAAATATTTTATTTAACAGAATTAACTAAAAAAAATAAAATTCATAATTGTTCTCCTATACAATAAAAAAGTTATTTAAATTATTAATTGAAACATATTTATAATATCATTAAAAATTGTTAATTGATTTGATGGTTTATTAATAAAATGAGCGATTTGTTATAAATTAGAAATCTGGGTGGAATGTAATTTTCTAGATTATAGGAGGCAATTTATATTTTAATTAAATCTCAAGAGGTGTATTTATAATTTACTCAAAATATGTAAATGCCTGGTATATATGATTGTTTTTTGATAATTTTTTACTTTTCAATTTTTTGATTTTTTAACCTTTTAACATAAAAGTAGACCTACAAACACAATACCTCGTAGGGGTGTAATTTTGGCCTGGCCCGACCAGACCCGACCTGGCCCGGCCTATCTGGGCTTGGGCCGGGCCTGGCCCATGTCGGGCTTTGAGGGCTCCCGCCAAAAAATCGAGCCGAGCCGAGCCGGGCTACCCCACGTGCCAGAAAACTAGGCCCAGGCCTAAGGGTATTCGGGCTTTAGGCGGGCTTGGGCGGGTCTAAACAATTTTTTTAATTTTTTTCACCAAAAATTTATTATTTTCCATTAAAAATAACATTGGGCATCTGGTGGACCGGGCTTTTGGGCGGGCCTTGAGTGGGCCAATTGGCCGGGCTTCAAAACGATGGCCCAGGCCCGACCCTAAGGCCTCGGTCTAGGCTTGGGCTTCGACCTTAACGGGTCGGCCCCACCTCGGGCTACGGACAGGCTTCGGGCCATCCATGGGTCACGGGCCAAAATTACACCCCTAGACTCGTACGCCTCATGTATCAAAATCTCTTTTGAATAGATTTTGTTAACAAATGGTTTTAAGGTATATGAGAGTATCATATATATTGTATATTATTAAAAATAGTGTTTTTCTTTTGTTTAAGTGGCACATTCTGAAACTTTATTTTTTTTAAAAAAATTCTACATCAACATACATTTTCTATTAACATATAAAATTATGCACAAACTCAATTTCAATTATAGTAACCAATTTGATAAGGACTCTATTTGAGAAATATTTATTTTTCATATATATAATTATAATTTAATTATTATGATTTTGAAAAAAAATATATATCTTGATATACAAATAAATAAATAATAAGACAAAATGTGCTTAATTATACGGATCAAATTAATTTTCATTTATATTTTTTTATTTTTTTATTGTCTATCTTATTGATGTTTTATTATTAATTTATATTTAATTATATAAATAAAAGTAGTGTTTACACTCAATTTTTTTTTCTTCCTATGTAGCATATCTCATCCTTTTTTTTTTTTTTTAAAGTGACACTCAACATACTCTCATACTTAATTATTTCTAAAATCTAATGTTTAAAAGATTTCTGCTTAATCTAAACTATCCATAAATAAAATTTAAAATAATTATATGTACCAAAAAATACTTTACAAAATTTTCTTATGCTTTTTTTAACTTTTATTCAAAAAACAAAAATTTCCCCTATGCAGCATATCTTTCTTCTCTTCTTTTTTATTTTTATTTTTATTTTTAAAGTGCTACGTAACATACCCTCATACTTAATTATTTCTAAAATCTAATATTTAAAAGACTTCTATTTAATATAAACTACCCATAAATAAAATTTAAAATAATTATATGCGCTAAAAAAATACTTTACAAATTAATTTTCTTATACTTTTTTCACTTTTATTCAAGTATTCAATTTTTATATTAAAATTAATGTATTTCTTATTTTTTTTGTATATCTTATTTATATTTTATTATTAATTGATATTGAGTTTCCTATTTAATATGAAGTTGTTTATTAAGAAAAATTTATATTTAATTTAAAATTTATATACATATATATATATATATATATAATTATATATAATATGTATAAACAGATTTAAAATAGATATTAAAGAAAAATCAATACTCAACATAATTAATCTATCTATTCCTTCTTAATCTAACCGCAACATACTTATATTTAATATTTTAAAATAATTTTTTTTTATAACTTCCATTCCTACTCTTTTTTTTTCTTTTTCTTTTTTTATATTTCTAACTGAATAAAATAAATAAATAATTAGAATCACTTTTAATTGTATGTTACTATTTTTAATTTCAATTTAGCTATTGTTATTAATGTCAAATTGAGTATTTACTTTACTATGTTATAATTTAATATCATATAAAATCATTATATATTTATTTCAGTTACACTTTTATAGCATGACAGGGTTAAGATTATCAAAATACACATAAATAATTGTAATAAAATTATTATATATATTTGTTTAAATAACACTTTTATAGATCGATAAGGTTAATATTATCAAAATAAATAATTAGAATTATTATTTATGTGATGTCCCGGGTCTTGGACTTGACTAGTATTGCGTAGTATGATAGTGTGCATTACTTTTGGCATTTTATTTATTGTATTGGGTTATTGAGATCTCTTTTCTACTCTTAGTTAACCTCTTTTAACTTTTTTCGAGTTAAAAATTTTGAGTTTTGAGTATTGGAACTTGTTTGGAGTACAAAAGGTCAAATTCTGAGCTTTCCGGGCAAAACCGCTTGCGTGGAATTAGCAACTGCTTGAGCGGATCAACATAGGGATTTTTGGATTTTTTTAGGCAGAAAATCACTTGTGTAGATTCTGTATTCTGCGCGAGTGGATTTTGTGAAATTTTTTGGGTTCTTCTCTCGAGCAAACCTCTCGTGGAGCATCAGAATCCGCTCGTGCAAATTTGGAATTCTACTCGTGCTGAATTTGAACCACTCATGCGGATTTTGGTGCATCTATCTCGAATTCCGTACCCTATTCCTCAAAATTGATGCCAAAAATATGTTAGACACACTTTTTCACTTTTCTCTCTCTCTCTTTCTCTCTCTTTAGACTCATCTTTTCTCTCAATTCTCTCTACAAACACATCCAAATCCAAACTTCTCTCTAAGATTTATCTCAAATCTTTAAGAGTTTGAGAGGGCTTTTTATACCAAATCGAAGAGGGCGATGGAGGCTATGTTTACACCGGTTGAATTGAGTTTTCATCAACGTTGAGCTTTAGGGTTTTCATCTCCTTCCTTTTCCAAGCTTGAGGTAGGGACAATCTTAGAGTTATATATATGCTTTTGCAAGATTATGCTAATTTGAAGTATTTCTTACATGTTTGAGCTATGATTTTGGGCTAATGAACCCTAGATGATATTAAGAGTAGATTTTCTCTATTTCTTCCCAAAACTTTTGAGAATATGAGCTATGTTCTAAAGTGTGGGTGTTGTTTTGGAAAAATCTTTCAAAAATGGAACAAAATTCCTAGTTTTGGTGAAAACTCTAGAATTTGGGGATTTTGAAGAAAAGTGGAGATATTGTGAAATTTATACTTGATAATTTGTTATGTGAGTAAATGATGGAGGAAATTTCTATAGTTGTATCAAATGAGAAAATTTCATGAGAAAATGAGAAATTATTGATTTGGGAAGCTTGAGGAATAGTTTATTGTTGTTGTTTTGGAAAGACCAAATGCTAAAAATGATAATTAATATATATGAAAAATGCATGAAGGTTGATATTGTATTATTTTATCTCTTGTAAGTGTATTATGATGCTACATTGATAAGGGAAGTAGGAATTTAATCACAATGGAGGATTGTGTGGTGGAATTGAAAAATAGAACTACATGAATGCATTATTTCATTATTATTATTATTATTATTATTATTATTATTATTATTATTATTTGCATTGCCATTTCATTTAATCATTGTTACAATTGATTTTGAATATTGCATTGGAAAACTATTACTTTGATAAAGGAATTGTTTTGTAAAATAAGATCATTTTGATTTGTTTTGGAGTAAATGCATTGGTAGATCAAGATAGGGGACGTAGTTGGTATTAGTTAAGTTGGCCTGAGTGTCCATGGTGAAAGACTGAAAACATGTACAGAAGAGGTACCACGTGTCTTCCGATTAGCAACCAGTAACGTGGGGTTTGGTAGTGCTTGATATGCCTACTTGCAAACACTAACCTAGGGATTACTTGAGTCATATTTACCTCCCCTTGAACTACATTGAAGTTATTGAATTACTGTAACTTCAAATTACATTGTGCACAAAAGTTTCAAAAGATAGAAATAAATGTTTTTGAGCATGACATGACATATATATTCATCTCAGGAGACTGTATAAAATGTATATACTTTGTTAAGATTTTTCTACTAGGCTTCATGCTCACCATATGGGATTTTATACAGGGAAAGATATGGTGATCCCGCCGAGTTAAAGGCGAGGAATGTATTTTTTTGAGAGCACAAGGCTCTTTTCTTTTGGTTGTAGTTATTTTTGTGTAGCCGGGCATAAGCCTTGGAAATTGTAAGCCTTAAGAGTATTAAATTGTACTTGACTTATTATGCCACATGATATAGATTTATATTCTAGGAATGTTAAATGTATAACCACATGTGAAATATTTTTATAAAACTCTATAGTTTCATGAATACAAATGTTGAAGATTTGTTGATGATGTGAATGTTGAGGCTTTATTTTCCGTTACATTAAGTAATGAAAGTTATTGTTTTGGAAACAAGATAATATAATGGGAAGTTATTGAGTCTATGTTGTGTTTTTGTTTGGGACGTTACAATTTGGTATCAGAGCTACTAGGTTTGAATACTTGGGGGCTCGCGGGAAGTGGTTGTTTTTCCACAATGGGTTCATTTCGCTTAACTAGGAGACGTTCCATGTTTTAGGTGTTATATGATAATAGGTTTATATGACTAGATGGGTATGAGATTGAACTTTTGGGATGTTGTTTGCTTCTGTGAAATTCCTTGAGGTTTTATTAGAAGGGCACTTGATCAATGCTCATTCTAATAAGAATTCTTGGTATTTAGTGGGACAATTCCATTGTAAAGGAGTGATCCGTATGTGTTTATGTGATTAAGTGCTTATGTGGGGGTGAAACTAAGTGTTTACATGAAATGTAAATCTATAAGATTGTTGTGATGAGACGTGTGAGTTAAGTTGAGAGCACATATGAAATTATGTGCTAAATTGTTCATTCTTATCCTTATTTAGGATGTTAAGAAGAGGTCAGGCACGTGGTGGTAGAGGCGGGAGGCGTCGTAGGCCCCGCCGAGGTGTGCATGAAATATTGGTTCATGAGGTTCCGGTGCAAGAAGAAGGATTTGGCCAAGCTTATACAGCTAAGCAAGCAGGCCAAACTAATGTGGTCAAGCAAATGGAGCAAGCGGGAGTCCCAGAACAAACGAGTCAAGCCGCAATGGGTGCCCTAGCTCGAGAGATGAGGGGGCTTTGAGAGAGTCGATGAACATGTTGAGGGCGGAGAACCAAGCCCTAGAGAATGTCGTGGAGACAAGGGTGAGTTTTCCTAATAAAGAGTTCTTGTGAGCCAAGTTGGATGAGTTTCACGGTGGCTCTTAGACCAAGAAGGTAGATAAGTGGCTTAAGCAAACAGTGAAGACATTTGAGATGCTTTATATCAATGATAGTAAGCTAAGAGTGACTCTAACAAGTTACTACCTCAAAGGGGATATGGGCCAATGATGGAAGTACGCTAAAGGTAGAGTGAGACCGACATGGGAAGCTTTTGTAATTGTTTTCCAAAACAAATACCTGTCTCTCACAACTAGGGAGAGATTGAGGCAAGAATTTCAAAACCTCAAACAACTAAACTTATCAGTAGTCGAGTCTGAAGCGACCTTCACTAGTTTATCCTAGTTTGCACCGGTGTTAGTGGCAACGGAGGAACGTCGTTGCATAGAATTTGAGAAGAGATTGAGAATGAAGATCTTGTTCAAGGTTGCTGGAAACAAAATCTGGAACTATGACCGTCTTGTGGAGGCGGCGACACATGTAAAGATTACAATGTAGGCCAAGAATAAGAGATTTCGGGGTTCGAGATCTAGGGGTCAAGAGTTTCAGGGGACTTCAGGACACCTCTTCATCCTAGCCCCAATCACAACAGACTAGATTTACTTTTCCATTGCTGAGTGTTGGCTCAGAAAGGAATACTCAGGAAAGCTTTACTTGTTTCAAGTGTGGCCAACTGGGTCACAAGATTAGTGTCTGCCCATAGAAGGAGGAGGACAGCAGATGTTACCACCACTACTACCTAACTGATCTCAGAGTCAGTCCTAGAGTAGCGGACAAGGGCCTACTTTTTTCAGTGTGGTCGGTTAGGTCATTTGAAGAAAGCTTACCTGTAGTTGAGAGACGCATTTGATGCATCAAGGTCGTGGCAGACTTAGAGCCATTAGCAGGCTCATTTAGTTTAGACCTCATGAACTAATCAGGGAGCCACCTCTCCTCAGTCAGTATAGCAGGCCTATGCTCTAAGAGATGAACAAGTTGATTAGAGGCCGCAAGGGCACATGCATGTTGTTATAGAGCTAGAGCAGTCGCTACGATTCTCTGTTGAGAGAGGTATTTTTGTTGTGTTTAATTCTTTGGCTAATATGTTGATTGATATGAGTACATCGCATTCATTTATATCTTCTTCTTTTGCTTCTGCATTGAGGTTAAAGGTGACTCAATTAGTGTCTCCGCTTAGGGTAAAGTCACCAATTAGGGGTAAGGTTGACTTGGTCTAGGGATGTCGTGGCTGTGAGATAGAGGTTGTCGGGTGCCGACTTCTTTTTGCGTTTATGTTGTTAGACATGTCGAATTTTGATGTCATTTTAGGCATGGGCTGGTTGTCTTCGTATCATGCTGTTATTGATTGTTATCGTCAGAGGGTTACGATGTGCACCTGGAGTGGTAACTGTTTTTATTTTTTGGGAGATCGAATTGATAGAGTCTTTTCACCAATTTATGACCCTCGTCGTAGGGGTGAGCTTAGTTGTCTTCTTACAACTCTCTTGGGTAATGAGAGTGATGGGGTTCAAGTTGAATTATCGAGGGTAGTTTGTAAATACCCAGATGTCTTCCTTGAAGATCTTACTAGTTTGACACCTCACCGGGAGATTGAGCTCTCCATTGACTTAATGTTTGGCACGACATCGATCTCCATGGCACCGTATAGGTTCGCACTCGTAGAATTACATGAGTTGAAGATTCAACTTTAGGAACTTTGAGACAAAGGTTTTGTTCGCCCTAGTACATCACCTTATGGAGCGCTGACGCTTTTCGCAAAGAAGAAGAATGGGTCATTGCAGTTGTGTATTGATTATCGCAAATAGAATCGAGTTACTGTTAAGAACAATTATCCTCAACCCAGGATAAATGACTTATTTGACCAACTTAAAGGGTCTTGTTGCTTTTTGAAGATAGACTTGAGATCGGGATACCATTAGTTAAGAGTTAGTGAGGAGGATATCCAGAAAATGGCTTTTTGCACGCGTTATGGCCACTATGAATTCCTACTAATGCCATTCCATTTAACCAACACACCTGCCTCCTTTGTAGACTTGATGAACCAAGTCTTTCGAGAATTCTTAGACCGTTTTGTGGTCGTCTTTGTGAACGATATCTTGATTTATTCAACCTCCGAGGAGGAACATGAGGAACACTTGCGGTTAGTGCTTGACTTGCTTAAAATGCACCAATTTTATGCTAAATTTGAGAAATGCGAGTTTTGGCTGAGTTAAGTAAAGTTTTTTGGGACATGTTGTGTCGGGAGAATGAGTAATTGTAGATTCTTCTAAGATAAATGCCGTGCAAGATTGGGAACAACCTAAGAATATTTTTGAAATTTGGAGTTTCTTGGGATTAGCCGGGTATTATTGTTGTTTCGTAAAGGACTTCTCTATACTAGCCACACCATTGACCAGGTTAACTAGGAAAGGCGTCAACTTTGTATGGAACTAGACTTGTAAGAAGTCATTCCAAGAACTTAAGACTAGGTTAACCACTGCACTGGTTTTGATAATTCCGGAAAGGGGTTTGGGTTATACCGTTTATTGTGGTGTGTCCCGAGATGGACTTGGTTGTTTGTTGATTCAAGAAGGGAAAGTTGTGACTTATGGTTCACGACAATTGAAAACTCATGAGAAGAACTACCCCACCCAAGATTTAAAGTTAGCAACGGTAATTTTTGCTTTGAAGATTTGGAGGCATTATTTGTATAGTAAAAAGTTTGATGTTTTCTCCGATTATAAGAGTCTCAAATACTTGTTTTCCTAATGAGATTTGAATTTACGCTAACGGAGATGGATGGAATTTATGGAAGATTATGGCTTTGAGTCGCTTTATCATCCTGGGAAGGCCAATGTAGTGGCCGATGCCTTGAGTCGGAAATCTGTGAGTAGTGTGGCAAGTGTGGCCATTCGGGAATGGGATATGCTAGGTGATATCGGTAAGTTTGACTTGCATCTAGGTGAGTCTAGCGAGGATCCTACCTTATGCACTTTAGTTACTTAACCTGCCTTGATTAGTAGAGTCATAAAGGCATAGCAGGGTGACCGTGAAGTGGAGACAATCCGTGATAGGATCTCCAATAGGAAGGAAGAGAAAGGATTGAGCATTCACTTGGATTTGAGTGTGAGGAATCTAGACCATCTGTTTGTACCGAAATCTTGTAGAAAGGAGGTCCTCCAAGAATTTCATCAATCACGCCTTGTGGTGCATCCGGAAGGCACAAAAATGCATTATGATCTTAATCATCAGTTTTGGTAGAGGGGTATGAAGTGAGACATCACCTTATTTGTTTCAAAATGCCTTACTTGTCAGCAAGTGAATGCTGAGCACCAAAAGCCAGCAGGTTTGCTACAATCCTTACCTATAACCGAATGGAAATTGGAGCATGTTACCATGGATTTTGTAGTTGGGCTTCCTAGAACACAACGGGGCAATGATATCGTTTGGGTGATTGTTGATAGGTTGACTAAGTCTACGCACTTAATTCTGATGCGCACCAGTGACTCAGTTGATTATTTGACAGAGTTATACATTAGAGAAACAATTCGACTTCATGGGATCCCTGTGACCATTGTCGCAGATAGAGACCCTCATTTCACCACTTGGTTGTGCCAAAGCCTTCAAAAGGCATTGGGAACTAAATTGACCCTTAGCACCGCTTATCATCCTCAGACTGATAGGTAGTTAGAGCATACTATTTAGATTTAGGAGGACATGCTTGGAGCTTGTGTCCTTGATTTCAAAGGGTCTTGGGAGAGGCACCTACCATTGATTGAGTTCGCCTATAACAATAGTTATTAGGCTAGTATTAGCATGGCACTGTTCGAGGCCTTGTATGCCGACCTTGTAGATCACTAGTTTGTTGGGCCGATGTAAGTGATGCACTAATGTTGGGCCTAGAGATTGTTAGGAAGACAACCGAGAAAGTTACTCTCATTTGAAAGAGGTTACCTACGGCTCAAAGCCGGCATAAGAGTTATGCCGATAAGAGAGGTAACCTTTATCTTTTGAGGTTGGTGACCATGTGTTTCTTAAGATCTCACCAAGACGGGATTTGATGAGATTTGGTATGAGTGGAAAGTTGTCTTCAAAGTTTATTGGACCTTTTGAGATTTTAGATCGGATTGGGAAAATGGTTTACCGTTTGGCCTTACCAACTTTCTGGGGTTCACAACGTGTTCTATGTATCTATGCTTAGGAAGTACGAACCCGACCCTTCACATGTACTTGATTGGGTTTACTTGAAGGTAGATAAGGATGCCTCATAAGAAGAGCAATCAGTTTAAATTTTAGATGTTCAAGAACAAGTGTTGAAGGGCAAGACTATACCATTAGTAAAGGTGTTATGGAGACACCATGGGGTTAAAGAAGCAACTTGGAAATGAGAGGCAAAAATTCGCTCCAAGTATCCAAATTTATTTGAGAATGCTTAGTTTGTTCTAGATTGTAATGTTCTTTTGTATTTGAGAATAAATCGTTAAAATGGTAAACCATTTGTTGTTATGATCGTTGTTGTCGTTCTTTTCGAGCATGAAAACTATTGTAGAGTTGTCAAAATTGTTGTTGATCTTATGCTTATGAATATCGTATTGGTGGTTGTTGGATTGTGGCTTTAGCCCATGGAAAACTTTGATAATGGTAGTAGAAGGTTATTGAGATTGAAATCTCCATGCTATAATTAATTTATTGTTATTGTGGACTAATTATTGTCTTTAGTGTGATTGTTACCACTCGGAGCCTTTTGTTGTTGTATTATCCTTGTTCTTTGGAGGTGGTTAATGAGAGGTGTGACTAAATTTTGAGAGCAAAATTTCCTAAGGGGGGAAGATTATGATGTCCCGGATCTTGGACTTGACTAGCATTACGTATTATGATAGTGTGCATTACTTTCGACGTTTTATTTATCGTATTGGGTCATTGAGATCTCTTATTTACTCTTACTTAACCTCTTTTATTTTTTTTGAGTTAAAAATTTGAGTTTTGGACATTGAAACTTGGTCGGAGTACAAAAGGTCAAATTCTGAGTTTTCTGGGCAAAACCGCTCCTGCAGAATTGGCAACCGCTCGAGCGAATCAACACAAGGATTTCTGGGTGTTCTAGGCAGAAAACCACTCATGCAGATTCTGTATTTTGCTCGAGCGGATTTTGTGAAATTTCTGGGCTTTTCTTTGGAGCAAACCGCCAGTGGAGCATCAGAATCCATTTGTGCGGATTTGGAATTTCGCTTGTGCAAAATTCAAACCGCTCATGCAGATTTCGACGCGTCTGTCTCAAATTCTATGTTCTTTTTCTCAAAATTGATGCCAAAAACGTGTTAGACACACTTTTTCACTTCTCTCTCTCTCTCTCTCTCTCTCTATACTTATCTTTTCTCTCCATTCTCTCTACAAACACACCCAAATCCAAACTTCTCTCCAAGATTTAGCTCAAATCTTCAAGAGTTTGAGAAAGCTTTTTACACCAAATCGAAGAAGGCGACGATGGCTACGTTTACACCAGTTGAATTGAGTTTTCATCAACGTTGAGCTTTAGGGTTTTCATCTCCTTCCTCTCCCAAGCTTTTGGTAGGGACAATCTTAGAGTTATATATATGTTTTTGCAAGATTATGCTAGTTTAAAGTATTTCTTACATGTTTGAGCTATGATTTTGGGTTGATAAACCCTAGATGATATTAAGAGTGGATTTTCTGTATTTCTTTCCAAAGTTTTTGAGAATATCAGTTATGTTCTTAAATATGGGTGTTGTTTTGGAAAAAATTTTCAAAAATGAAATAAAAACCTAGTTTTGGTGAAAATCCTAGAATTTGGGGATTTTGGGGAAAAGTGGAGATATTGTGAAATTTATGCTTGATAATTTGTTATGTGAGTAAATGATGGAAGAAATTTCTATAGTTGTGTCAAATGAGAAAATTTCCTGAGGAAATGAGAAATTGTTGATTTTGGAAGCTTGAGGAATAGTTTATTGTTGTTGTTTTGGAACTATCAAGTGCTAAAAATGATGATTAATATATATGAAAAATGCATGAAGGTTGATATTGTATTATTTTATCTCTTGTAAGTGTATTATGATGCTACATTGATAAGAGAAGTGGAAATTTGATCACAATGGAGGATTGTGTGGTGGAATCGAAAAATGAAACTATATTAATGTATTGTTTCATTTTTATTTATTTATTATTTTTTGTATTGCTATTCTATTTAATCATTGTTGCAATTGATTTTGAATTTTGCATTGGAAAACTATTGCTCTGAGAAAGGAAATTGTTTTGTGAAACAAGATCATTTTGATTTGTTTTGAGATAAACACGTTGGTAAGGCTAGATATGGGATGTAGTTGGTATTGGTTAAGTTGGCTTGAGTGTTCATGGTGAAAGATTGAAAGCACGTGCAAATGTGGTGCCACGTTCCTTCCGGTTAACAACCGGTAAAGTAGGGTTTGGTAGTGTTTGATATGCCTACTTGCGAACACTAACCTAGGGATTACCTGAATCATATTTACCACCTCTTGAACTACATTGAAGTTATTGAATTGTTTTAACTTCAAATTGCATTGCGCACACAAGTTATAAAAGATGGAGATAAATGTTTTTGAGCATGACATGACATGTGCATTCATCTCGAGAGACTGTATAAAATATATATACTTTGTTAAGATTTTTCTATTGGGTTTTGTGCTTACCCTATGAGATTTTGTGTAGGGAAAGATTAAAGGCGATAAATGTATTTTTTTGAGAGCACAAGACTCTTTTCTTTTGGTTGTAATTATTTTTGACAAGCCAAGGGCGTTACATGTATGGTTTGAAAACCATTATTTTGTGTAACCGGGCATAAGTCTTGGAAATTGTAGCCCTTGAGGGTATTGAATTGTACTTGACTTATTGTGCCACATGTTATAGATTCATATTTTAAGAATCTATAACGTTGCATGTGAAATATTTTTGTAAAACTCTAGAGTTTCATGAATACAAATGTTAGAGATTTGTTGATGATGTGAATGTTGAGGCTTTATTTTCCTTATACGTTGAGCAATGAAAGTTATTGTTTTGGAAACAAGATAATGTAAGGGGAAGTTATTGAGTCTATGTTGTGTTTTTCTTCGGGGCGTTACACTTTAATTTTAAATAACTTTTTTTCTCTAATTTAATCATTATAAAGGGTAAATTACACTGACCTTCCCTGAGGTTTACCTTAATTACAGGGTCCTCCCCTGCAGTTTCAAAAATTACACAGACCTCTCCTGCTTTTGAAACTAATATACAGATTCCCCCTGCTGTTAACTTGACGTTAATAAAGTAACAAAATCAGTGACATCAGCCTCCATAAATCTACAAATAGCCAAAATACCCTTGGCATTCTATATAAAACAATACATTCCTTTGCTTACTATTTCCCTCAATTCCCAGAGCACTTGTTAAGTTTCCCTCCATAGTCTCTCTCTCTTTCTACAACATTGCCTGACATGGATGAAGATTTCATGTAAGCTCTCTCTCTTTCTCTCTCCTAGTTTTGTGTATGTTATTTATAGGTGAACTATGTAATTAGTTTTATTTTTATTTTTTTTCATTTTTATGCATGCACAAGTTCAGTGATACGGCATCATCAAACAATGGAAGCAACATACTGAAATATAGAAGCAAAACATGTTTGTGTGGTGAAAAAGCAGCTATCAAGGTGACACAATCTGAAAGAAACAAAAACAAAGGAAAGTTGTACTATGCTTGTACAGAAAAAAAAATGTAAATTCTGGGATTGGTGCAAACCTGTTAACTCAACTGATGAAGCTATTGATATTGTTCAAAGGCCACTACCTCAAGACAATTTCAAGGATGTGCATACAAGAATGCAAGTAGTTGAAGATAACCAAGGATACATGATGCTACTGAAAGTCATAAGTTTAGTGGTAAGTCTGTTTTCCCTATTTGTTGCCATTATGAAGTAACTTATTTATCATATGTAAAGCTTGTTCTATGAATATGTAATGCAAGGATATCTTAGTATTGTGCTAGTTTTTGTGTAGAGAAATATGTAAGTGTAATTGTAAGACAACAAGCTTGTACTACTTTTCCCTTAGAATGAAAGCATGACAAATCCCAAATTGTGATCCAATTATGAGTGCTTCAGACATTTATAAACAAGTTCAAATATCCATGCTTCATAGTTACATTTGTTGATTCATTGTTAGTTGAAATTTACATCATGGTTACAAAAGTATGATCAAGATGCCCACAACAAAAAAACAAAAGTAGGTGCATCATCCTATAAGCACTATGCACTATCTATATATTCCGTGCCTATTCATTGTTACACATGTGTCTTACCACTATGCACCTCATCTATCAATACATCATAATTACAAAAGTATGATCAAGATACCCACAACAAAAAAATAAAAGTGGGTGCATCTTCCTATAAGCACTATGCACTATCTATATATTCTGTACCTGTTCATTGTCACACATGTGTACCCAAAAACCATCACTAAGTGCACCATTTATCTGCAACAAACAACCAACAAAAAAAAAAAAAAAACAAAAATAATTTAGAACATATAAGTTGCAAACCAAACAATGTATTGAATTCATAACTTGCAAACCAAACAATTTAGAGCACTAACCAGACATTCTCAGCTGAAATAGCTCTTCCAGATAAGCCCCTGCCTCTGCCTCTCCCACTTGGAATATCTTGAGTTACAAAAAAAAAAAAAAATAGTTGCAAACCAAAATTAGTTAGTACCATAATAACAATAGAAAAAAAATACAAAGGCAAAGAAAACAAAAGATGGTTACAGATGAAGTGCTTCCTCTGCCTCTGCCTCCTTTGTCAAATATCCATGCATGCATCTGCTAGATGAAGTGCAAACCAACAATAGTTCAAATATCCATGCATCTGCTAGATGAAATGCTACCTCCTCTGCCTACAGATCTGCCTCCTTTGTCAAATGAAGAACCTATGCCTCTACTAGATGAAATGCTACCTCCTCTGCCACCCCTAACCGGACCTCTCTGACATGTCCTCTTATTGGGCCCAAATTCCTTGCACCAATTGCATTTCAAAGTAAAAGACCTCTTAGCCTGAATTGTGCCTGTAGGAGGCTCATGAGCAGCCCTTTTCCTGGAATTGTTTGGTCTTCCTACCAATCTTTTCAGAGGTGGTGGCTACAAAGGCTCCTCATCTATCAGTGTCGATATTGGATGTATAATCCCATCATTGGCCATCAAATATTTTTGCTTTGAGTAATAGGGATGCACAAAGTTTTCTACATTCATTCTACTGTGTGAGATAGAAGCCATAGCATGTGTGCATGGAATCCCAGAAATCTCCCACTCTCTACAAGAACAACTCATTTTGCCTACATGCACAATGTGTCTCACTCCCTCATTGTCCCTAATATCATACTCCTGCTTCCATGCATACTCTACTTTACACTTTCTGGACTCATACAAGGTCTTATCAAGCTTCTTCTTAATGTTCAAAGTTACATTGGACTGCCATTGCAATGCTTTTTGATACCTCATTTGAAACTTGCCCATTAACTTACATCTTATGGTCTCTAACATTGTCAAAATTGGTTTACTTCTGGAAATTCCCAACCAATTATTGAATGATTCTGTCATGTTATTTGTGATATGATTATTTCTTATCCTATTATCAAATGCATGCCTAGACCTTGCTTCAACAGGAACTTTTTGCAGCCATACATATGCTTCATTTGAGATACCTTGAATGGCTTGCATAGCCTCATCATATGCTCTTTGATTCTAAGCCCTTGCTGCCTTCCAAAAGTTCTTTCTCAAGATCATTCTAGGAAATTTACCTCTGAAGTTGTTAAACAAATGCATACAACATCTTCTATGGCTAGCCTCTGTAGGATTTCAGTCACAATTATGTCAAGACCCTTTTGTCCATCAGACATGATAGTCCAAGGCCTAGTGGGCAATGCATTACTCAGTATTGTTCTTAAGTGTTATAGGGAAAATGTTTATCTCTTCTTACATTCACACTTCACTACTCCTACTGCCAGTGGAAACAACCCATTATTCCCATCTAAACCAACTACTGAAATTAGCACTCCACCATAAGGACCCTTCAAGTGACAACCATCTACTCCTATGAAGGGTCTACATCCGTTAACAAACCCTGTTTTCATTGCCTCAAATGAGATGAAAATTCTTTTAAACACTGGGTTAGAACTGATTGTACTCTCTTTATCTGTTGTGGGCTCATCCTCTGAGATTGGCTTGAGTGGGTTATCATAATTGATCTTCACAAAACTATCAGAATTTGTCTTCTTAATCTCTGCAGCATATGTTGGTAGTAGCACATATTGGCTTCCATGGTTACCCTCCATTTCATCTCTACATCTTTTTTTAGCTCTATACAACTGCATCTTTGAAGCATCAATCCCATACATCTTGTTCAACTTGTCTTGCATTGTATCTAACCCCATGTCTGGATTTTCTTTAAAACAGTCAGCCAATTTTTTTGCTATCCAATCTGAAGTTGCCTCAGTATTTTGGTTCAACCTACTGCATGTGTGTTGGGGAACTAAGGTTGTTATCTTGTAAGTTATCCCATCTGGCAGAGGAGATGCATGAATCCTCCAAGGACATCCCTCAGCAGCACAGTGGGCAGTTACCCTAGACTTCTCATTTTTGTCCCTCACAATCTTGAAGCCACTTTTCACTATATATCTTTCAATGAAGCTCTAAAGTTGTTTACATTTGCAAAAATCATCCCCTTTTCCAATACTACTTCCTCTTTTGGATTCAAATATAGCTCTTTATCATCATAGGGAGTATGAAACTGTTTTTCCTTGAAACCCCTCCTCTTAGGTCTACAAATAGGATCATCATCCAAGTCATCAGCATTACTAACATCATATACCATTACATCATCTCCTGATTGATAATCACTAAGTGTACCATCATCTTCACCTAAGCCATCATCTTGACTTAACACATATTTACTACTTGTGCTATCAGATTCATTTTCAGCATCCGAATTTTCACTCCAATCTAAGTTTTCATCACTAAACCCAACAAAAGCATCCATGTGGTACTCATCATCCCCATCTACATCGCCATCACCATCATGTACTGATTGATCTATTTCTACAGCATCCTCATCCCTAGCATTAACTTCTCCACCCTTACACCCAATTGAATGAACAACATCTACATACAAGTTAATTGTTCTACTTACACTTTGAATGTAAAACATATCTAGTACATCAAGATCATTTTCTAACATTTTTCTCTTATTAGCACCAGGTATATCACAGTACAAATGAATTGCAAGAGCCTCAATCAAACCTATGTTACTAAGAACTGAATCATGTACATCCTTCAACTGATCAACATGACAATACATATCAGGATCCATATTATATACCCTACACACTTCACCCTTGTAATGGATGACTAAATCAAATGAAGGAAATGCAGTCATAGTTGAAATGCTAACAGATAACAAAACCCATAAACATTTAATTTCAACAGATAAATATTTCATTTCAACAGATAAACAAATTTGAACAGATCAACATTTAATTTGAACAGATAAACAAATTGAACCAATTCAATTAATTTTAAGCAAAACAGATTCAAGTAATTCAAAAGCTACAATGATTTAACCAAATAAACAAATTGATAATCATGAATAATGCACATTATTAAGTAATAATGTTTACTAATCCAAAAAAATTGCAATTTTTGTATATATTTTTCACAACATTAAACAGATAATACGAAAACCCTAAATCAAATCGAACAAAAACCCTAAATCAAAAATAATTCAATAAAATCTAATAAACACTTTTTATACTCCAAATCTAGTAAGTAATAATGTTGAATAATCCAAAAAAATTACAATATTTGATTATAAACTAGAAAAACCCTAAATACCAAAAAATACAACTTTGAAACCATAAAAATTTGTTCAAAATTACACTAAAAAACTCCCAAAACTCTAAAAATCCTTCATTCGTAAACCCTAAACCCATGTATTGCATTTTTGTTTTTTTTTTTTCCAGAAATTTTGATCTTCAACATATTTGTTAATGAACTTACTTGGAAGCCGTAAATCACAAAACAATCCAATTAAACTCTTTCACACATTGCACTATGAAAGATAATTGGACCAGATCTTCGAAAAACTCCCTAAGCCATCATCTTCTCTTCCATCTCTTTGTTGCTTACTCTTCTCCTCTCTTCGAATTTCTGATCGTGAACTCTAGGCAATGGAATGAATTAGGGGTTTTTTCTATTGAGGGTATTATGGTAATTTCAATAGTGAACTTAACGGCGTCCATTCTTTTTTAACAGAAAGGGGGTATCTGTATATTAGTTTCAAAAGCAATGGAGGTCTATGTAATTTTTGAAACTGCATGGGAGGTCCTTGTAATTAAGGTAAACCTCAGGGGAGGTCAGTGTAATTTACCCTTATTTTTAATATTAAAATGAATGTTTATTTTATTATATTGAAATTAAGTACAAAAGTATTATATATATATATATATATATTATTCTTTTGTAATGCATACATTGCAACATATTTTTAAAAATAATTTACATATAAACATATATAAATAATTTAATTTAATTTTATAAAATATTATTTAAAAGGAAAAAAATTAACCCATGCACTATACGGGTCAACTACTAGTTATCCACTACTATTATAAAAGTTTGAAAAGCTTGTCATTTTTTTTTTTTTTTAATTTTGGTTTTACCCTCTCAAATTTACTATATTTTCTAAAAGTCGTGAAAACTCCTATATAAACCAATTATCTCTTTGTTTTTTGAGTTGAACACTAAAAAATGATATATTTACTACTTCTAAGAGTCTTATATAAATATAAACAAACCTTTTCACTTGTGATTAAAAATAAAAGATAAATAAAAAAAATTATTTTCCTATTTTTTACATTGATGATGATTAAAGAACAAAAAATAATTACTCTTTCTTATTTTCTGTGTCTATTTCTACACCAATATAAATAATATTTACAACTATCCATCATAGATCAAATCATTGAGAATAATTTTGATTAAATTTTACAGTTGTATGCATTCGTTCAAATCTAAACAAAAGAAAGTGCATGCATTTTTAAAAGAGAGATTTGTGTTGTATCTCAAAAATTCGCAGGTTATTTTCATACACTTTCTTTTTGTTTAAATTAAATTTTATGAACTGTAATATTTTACATGGTACTTTAATAAACTAAGGTATGATGCCAAAATTCTAAATAAGAACCACTTTTGTTGGTTTTATTTTTTAAATCTATTTTTCAGTTTTTAGCTTTTCATATTTTCTAAGTTTTGATAATTAAAGATACTGAATTTTTTTATATTTTATATTTAAATTATGTTTTTACATGATGATCTAATATCGACTGTGTAGATCCCCCGTGTGTTGAGCCAAGGTGGGTGATGCACCTATGTTGGGTCCAGAGTTAGTTTGATAAATGACGGAGAAAGTTCCACTTATCCGTAAGAGGTTAATTACGGCCCAGAGTTGCTAGAAAAGTTATGCCGACCGTTGGAGGAGATCTTTGTCTTTTGAGGTGAGAGATTATGTCTTTTTGAAGATATCACCTAGGAGAAGTTTGATGAGGTTTGGAAAAAGTGGGAAGTTGTCCTCTCAATTTATTGGGCCTTTTGAGATCCTTGAGTAGATTGGAGATATAGCTTATCGTTTGGCCTTGCCGCTATAGCTTTTCGGGGTTCATGATGTGTTTTATATTAGTATGCTTCCGAAGTACGAGCCAAATTCATTGCATGTGTTGGATTGGACTGACTTAGAGGTAGATGAGGATGCCTCATATGAGGAGAGACCGGTGAGAGTCTTGGATACCCGGGATCAAGCCTTGCGAGGTAAGACAATTCTCTTAGTTAAGGTATTATGGAAACATCACGGGGTTGAGGAAGCAACTTGAAAACGTGAGTTGGAAGTTCGTGAAAAGTATCTGGACTTGTTTGTTAATGTTTGATCATGTATTGTATTGTTATTATGTTAATGAGATATGGAAACATTGTATATATTGTTTACATTTTGGAAATGTGAGTTTATTATGAATATTGTATATGTTTTGGAAATATGAATTGTGGATCCAGTATTGAGAATTCATTTATCATGTTGATGAGATTGAATGACCGGAGAATGGGTCATGGTGATGGAATTGAAAGATTATCATTAAGGTTATAGTTGGTTTTAACTTAGTTTTAAAACTTGATTTGAAATTTCAAGGACGAAATCCTTTAAGGGGGGAGGTTACAGCAATTTCGATTTTGACCCGACTCTTGTTGTATCTCGGACTCAGGTTTAATGGTCTCATATTGTTGTTTACATCTTGCTTTCCTTGTATCTCCTTAAATTTGCCTTTGGGATTGTTGTGGTTGTGTTTGGGACAGGTTAGTTGCTTAGTTTCTAAACTTTTGTTGCCCAGAATTTTACTCCTTCGCTCGAGCGGCACTTCTTGCGCTCGAGCGAGCTTTATAAACTCTCAGTACTTTTGCAGGTCTGCAAAACTACTGGGAGAGTGTATTCTATACTCGAGCGGTCCTTTCTGTGCTCTAGTGGGTTCAACTTGAGCAGCGATTCGCTCGAGCGATTAGTCTGTTGTCTGCAAAACTACTAGGAGTGTACATTCTGCGTTCGAGCGGAACAACTTATTATGTCTGACGCTCGAGCATCACTTTTTGCGCTCGAGCGGACTGTGCATATATCAGTTCGTAACAACCACTTTTTACATCACTTTTTCATCTCTTTCTCTCTCTAAAACATTTCAAAACCCTAGATCTTGAGTTTCTCTCTCTAGAACTCACATTCTCTCTACATTTTCATCTAGATCCATTGATTTCTCTACCCTAGTGTCTTTGGGAAAATGGTAGAGCACCTCAAGGACTACGTTTTGATCCGAATAAACCTTTGTTTCTGTGTCTTTGGAGTTCCTCCATTACTTTGCTTGTCTTCTCACTTCGAGGTAGGGACTTTCTACACTCTCCTATGACTTTTAACTTAGTTATTTGTTGATTGTGTAAATAATGTTGGGATTTGAGGATTTTAGACAAACCTAGGGTTTTGGTTTAAAATCTAAAAAAGGGTTTTCAAATGAAGGTATTAAAAATGGTTATGGGTATAGACATGAGGATGTGTTATGTTAAATTTGTTGATTTTTGACACATGGATTGGATTTGGAAGAAAATGAAGCTTGCTCTAAAATGATTCAAATAATTATTTTGTATAAATAATGAAATTGGTATTGGAAATGTGAAATTAGATGAATATATACATAAATGGTGGCGTTGGATGTGTATCATTTCTCACCTATAGAAATTTGGATAATTTATCTGTCTTGGAGATTGTATATCTGTTTAGAAATATATGTTTTGGGCTATCAGTAGAGGATAGTTATGATCGTCATAGAAATTACATGAGGATTAGGTGAATTGGAACTAATCTCTTATTTGTTGTCATTGAATGTGACCGTATTTTAAATACATTGTATATGTATGATGTTGGAAGGAAAAAGGGATGTACTCCATGTTTAGGAGAAGAAATATGATGGACTCCACTGAATTAAGTTGGCATGTGTGTTCAGGGTAAAAGTTCTGAAAACCACACGTATACATGGGTGCCAATCTTGCAAACGAAATTTCTGTAAAATGGCAAATTTAAACTATTTATGTAATGATTGTATTGTTTAGGGAACCACTGAGTTATAGCCTTTATTGGGTTGTTTGGATAACAATGAACTTGACTCATGGATTGAGATAAAATGAATCGTCATGAAATGAATTAAGATAAAATGGCTTGAGATATGAAACTTGGCATATTATGATCTTGTAAGAATATGAATGATTATCATGGGCATTGTATATGCATGTCATACTTATATCTTTGTTAAGAATCATACATTGTGTTAGATTGTTTCTACTGGGCTTTGGTTCACCCTATTTGGGAAAATCATTTTTAGGTGTTTGTGATATGCCTCCACCAAGACAATAGCTTGGGAGAAATTAGAGCTAAAAGCCTCTTTTGTTTATTATGTTATCATTTTGATTCAAGTCAAGGGCTTTATATGTATTGGATTTGTATCCACTTTTGTTGTAACCAGGCACAGCTTTGAAAAAATGTAAGCCTTTAGGGCATATAATATTTGTATAACTTTCATTTCTTAGTATTATTTGTAACACATGCTGTAGATTTAAGATGAATCATTTATGAATGTATAATGTATGTGTCACCTTTTGTATATCAATTTTGATGAATGAAAGATTTCTATTTTGTTTATGTCACTGTGTATATGTTGTTGGAATCGATTTATGGCATTTATTTTGGGGCGTCACATACTTCATGTACACATTTTAGTCAAATTATAAGAAAAAATTCAAATGATACCTAAACATTATCTTAGCAACTCAATAATGCAGAAAGTAAATACATTAAATAAAAAATTGTGATCAATTTTTGTTATATGCTAATTACGTATAGATGCCATGATAAATTATATGAGAAATGCTATGTATCCCAAGTATTCTATCAAATGTTCTATTAAACCTCTTACATGGGTTGAGACTCACACAAATTCATGTGTGTGTGGGTCCCACACCCATGTGAGAGGTTTTGTAAAATATTTGAGGTCCCTAACGTAACTCTTGTTATGTAACTTGACAATTTCATGAAAGTGTATAGATCTATAAATATCGTGAAAATAAATATGGAATTTCTATATCGATCGAAATATTAAATTACAATATTATTCCATTTTCTTAAAAAATTATTTCACATTTTCTACATAAATGAAAATATACTAATTACTAATGTTATATTTTTCATTATGCAAGATATGTGTAGTATAAGAAACGAGACTCAACAACTCTTGATGTATAAAAATATATTACATATTGATATAAATGCATTTTTACACTAATAGTATGCAACTAATATGCAATAGTGGGTTTAGTAAATTTATTTTATAAGATGAACTATTAAACAAAATTGTGTAATTGCGCAATTAATTTCATACCTTCAATTGTATTATAGGTTTGAATTATGAAAAATTGAAGTGAGAAGTTAATAGAAAAATATTTGTGTAATACTGTATATTTAAAAGACATACTTATTATTTATTGTTTAATATAAGATTATAATCTCAACAATCTAACTATAAATTAATATTTATATTTATAAAATTTCTCATTTATCATTTAAATTTTTTAGCGGAGTATATATTCATTTCTTGCTTACAGATTAATTTAACCATACAAGTCTCCATACGTTGTATACATATCACATATTAATTTAAGAGGCACGCATAGTTACAGTACTAATAATTGATAAAAAAAAATCATGTGTCATGTGCAATGCACATGTCCAACCACTAGTATAATAAAGAATGTAAAATCTTTAATTGATATCAGTATCATATTTCAATTTAAACTGGTAATTTATATGAATGTAAACTTTCCATTAAGTATGTATTTTATGAATGGATGAAAAATTAATACACGCCTATTTTATTTTATTTATTTATTTTTTTTTCATCACACCATTACCATTATTTCCTTTTCTTTTCTTTTTTTCTCTTCTTTTTTCTTTCTTTTTCTTGCTTTGTCTTTCTTGCGCTGTAGCTGTCATGGCTGCTGTCATGAATATAAAAGAGCCAAAAAAAAAAAAAAAAAAAATCATTTTAAGCGTTACATTATTTGAAATGTGATGTACAAGTCACCTATTAATTTTTCATTCATTGTGTAACATATACTTAATGAAAGGTTAATTGTTACGTGACTGTTATTTTATTGTTTTTCAAAATAATATTTTAGTTTAGGTTGTTATCCTTGCAGTCAGTAATCCTAGTTTTTAGTGATAATTGTTAGTAGTTGGTTTGACCTTGTTTCAAGGAAAGTAGTGGGTCTAACTTCTTTTCCTAATTTCATGGTTGTGAACGTTGAGGCTACCAATATAAGAGTAGCTAGTCATGAGTAAAATAGTGAGTTGTCATTTATTGTTGAACACTTGTGTTTAATTGGAGGTCAGGGTTCCTCAGTCAACCCAAACTATTGTATTGCTTTTTTTTTTACTCTGTTACAATAGGTTCCAAGAAACAAAAACAGGGCACTCCCCAGTACGTACCATTGTGGTATCAGAGCAAGGGCATGGATCAAAGAGTAGAGAGTTTGGAGAACGAAGTAGGCTCTCTTACCGCTGGTCAACAACAAATTATGGTGCAGCTTGCTGAAATTGTCAGCAAGTTAAATTCACAAACCATCATACCACCAGCGAATATGGAGCGTGAGGACGGAGAAAATTTAGTGGCTCCACTTTAGACCCATGGTGGACGACCTGGCAACAATCTAGGGGTCCGCAAGATGGGAACACCACATTCATATGCTCCAAAATTTGTCAAACTTGACTTTCCTCGTTTTAATGGCGAAGGAGATACAAGAAGTTGGATATGTCGGGTGGAACAATTCTTTCAATTCCATCAAACACCGAAAGAAGATCGTGTGCCACTTGCATCTTTCCACTTGGAGGGTGATGCTTAGTTATGGTATCAATTGTTGAAACAAGAGGAGGATGTGATGGCCTGGAAAGAGTTTACCGATGGCTTGCATGCTCGGTATGGCCCAACCCAATTCCAACACTTCTTTGGAGAGTTAACGAAGCTGCAACAAGTTGGTTCAATATGTGACTATCAGACCCAATTTGAGAGGTTATTATCTAAAGTTGAACTACTTCCTCAAGACTGCCAAGTCAGTTGTTTCATTAGCGGATTAAAAGACTCAATGAAAGCCGATGTACTATCTGGCCATCCTACAAACTTGTCATCTACCATTGGACTTGCCCGATTGTATGAAGCTCGAAATATCTCACAACGGCAAACTACTCCCATGACTGATTTGAAGAAGGTGACAAACAAGGAGACCACTAACACCAGAGCTACACTTCCAATTCGACGAATGTCACCGATAGAATTGCAAGAGCGTCGTGCGAAGGGCTTGTGTTACAACTGCAACGAAAAGTTTGTTCCTGGGCATCGATGCAAGAAGTTGTTCTTAATTGAAGCCTACTATGAAGAAGAAGATGGCGACGTTATTATGGACATGGAAGAATTTATTCAAGAGGACTACAAAGAGGTGCCTGAAATTTCCTTGCATGTGATTTCTGGTGCATGCGCACCAGAAACAATGCTGGTAAAAGAAGGCGTTGGACACATATCAACCATTGTTTTGGTGGATTCAGGAAGCACTCATAATTTCATTAGTGAAATTCTTGCTAGAAAGGTGGCATTACAACCTGTGAAAGGAGGGAAGTTTGAGGTTATGGTTGCTTCTGGTGAAAAGTTATCCAGTCCAGGTAAGTGTACAAATGTTAAATTAATTTTGCAAGGAATACCTGTTCTTGTGGATTTTTATTTGCTTCCATTAGAAGGATATGATATTGTGTTGGGCACCCAATGGTTGAGTACACTTGGTCCAATTTTGTGGAACTTTGCAAAGTTGCAGATGAAATTCAGGATAGAAGATAAAGAAGTGTCTCTCCAAGGTATATCTGTACCAAGGGACCAGATAATTGGGGATCTACAATTCAGCCGAGAATTCAAAAAATCAAAAAAGGGGGTGTTGCTCCAATTGTTCACACTTGGGACTCCACTTCCAAAAGTTGAGGTTGAGTGTCAACCTCCACCATTGCAGCAGATTTTGGAAGAATTCCAAGATGTGTTTGAAGAGCCCAAAGGTCTACCACCTCCACGAGCACATGATCACAAGATTCCCTTAATGGAAGGTAGTGAACCGGCGTATATCAAGCCCTACCGCTACCCTCATTATCAGAAGGCGGAGATAGAGAAGTTAGTGGCGGAAATGTTATCTACTAGCGTGATCACAACCAGTAATAGCCGTTATTCATCACCAGTCGTCTTAGTTAAAAAGCATGATGGATCATGGCGTATGTGTGTCGACTATCGTGCTCTTAACAAGATCACAATCAAAGACCAGTTCCCGATTCAAGTCATTGATGAGTTATTGGATGAGTTGAATAGAGCAAGAATATTCTCAAAGCTTGATTTACGTAGCGGGTACCATCAAGTTCGTGTCATACCAGAAGACACCTAAAAAACTGCTTTCTGAACTCACCACAGCCACTATGAGTTCTTGGTAATGCCGTTCGACTTTACTAATGCTCCATCTACCTTCCAATCCCTAATGAATGAGGTATTTAAAGATTATTTGCGAAAGTTCATCTTAGTCTTTTTTGATGATATTCTTGTATATAGCAAATCTTGGGAAGAACACTTTCAGCATTTAAAAGTTGCATTGGCTGTACTTGATCTCACGGGTTATTTGTAAAAAGGGAAAAATGTCAATTTGGGCAAAATGAGATGCAATACTGTCACGACCCAAACCCGTCCCTGTAGGTTTAGCACCGCAACCGGCCAGTAATCCGTGGATTACCAAAGGCCTCTAAACAGATTAGCAAATAATAAGGGGCTGCGGAAGCAATAATATAAAATAGACAAGGTCCAATGAGCTGTGATAACGTACATGGGACAGAACATTTCAAAACTTATTTATATATACATAAACACGCCAGTCCAGATACACAATATTCACAAGGTATTAACAGAATGTGCTTTCCAAGACCTGACTTTATGGAGCATACACAAAGACTAGCATGATTACAAAAACAGCCATGGCATTAGGCTTCGTTCGGAACCTCCTCGGGAGCCACAACAGTTGGCTGACAGAAACAGAATAGAAGGCCATTAACTCTGGCCCTGGTCACATGCTGGCTCACCTACATACATAATATAAACTGTGAGCGAAGCCCGGTGAATAATAATAGAGTAAAGGGTTTCAAGGAATGAATTCGTACAGATTCAGAAATCATAATTCAGTTCATATCAAAATCATAGTTTATCCAGATCATATACAGACAGAAATCATAAGTCATGATTAAGTTTACGTGATACATCCATTAGCATTAACAGAACAGAACGTATACACGTGAGGTTACGAATAACCAGTTCCATAAAGGAACCTCAGGATCTGGGCAACAGAACAGAACAGAAGCTGAGCCCCCGTGACAGGGCCTCCGGTACGGGTAATAGAGTGCAGACAAAAATAAGTTCCATAAAGGAACCTCTGATACCGGGTAACAGCTAACAGATATAACATGATGCTAAGGATGTCACAAATACATATCAGAAATTGAACAATCATTCATTGTACAGAACATATCATTTCGGAAAACAGATCTTGTCTTATCACACAGAAAGTAGATATAGTTTGAACATAACTTTACTAAATTATTACTCACAGTTGGCCTTGAAATAGACAGACGGAGCAGATTGATCACACACCACGCGGCACGTGACCTACATAACACATAACAAACACACACTTGAAACACACATTCTAATTGCACAAAACTTACGTCGATGGTTCTTAGTGTATTTCTAACCTTAAATCCTCACTATATAGCCTTAAACATGGCCTAGGAATGCCTAGGATGGAATGAGAATACAAAGATGCCTTGAAAAATATTTTTCAAAACTTGCTGAAAACAGGGGTCTCGCTTGAGCGTAGATTCCTTCGCTCGAGCGAGCTTGTCAAAACAGAGGGGTCGCTCGAGCGTAGACTCCTTCGCTCGAGCGGTCTATAAAAATGCAAAAGTACTGGTTGTTAAAATTTTACGCTCGATACCGCTCAATGCTCGCTCGAGCGTGAGACACAGTTCTTCGCTCGAGCGTAGGTCTCGTCGCTCGAGTGTGCGTCTGCGTGCACCAAAAACCTGAGAGCTTGCAATTTATGCTCGAGCCACCATTCCTTCGCTCGAGCGGAGCTCTGAACAAACGATGGTCACTCGAGCGTGGAATCCTTTGCTCGAGCAAGGAAACCAAATTCTGAAATTTCTAGATTTGCCTCCCCAGCTCAAACCAAGCATTCAACACCTCAAAACTCGACCTCTTGGGCCCATTTTCTGGAAAACACTTGTAAACTCATAGTATAAGATGTTTCAAAGATCAATTTGTAAAATCAAAGCCCAAAGGTGAGTCAATTAAACATAATTTCAAATAAAATTTCAAGAACATAACTTAAATGCAACATGCATGAATCCTCATGACTTCTAATGCTCCAAAACATGATCCAAAGCAAGATTAAGCTCAAGAATAGGATGAATTCATGGATTATAACAAAAATGTGGACATGCATGTGGAAATTTATGAAGAACAACTCCAAAATCCAAGAATATGTGCATGCATGCATGAATTCACTCTCAAATCCAACTCTTAAACCAATTCTAGACTTCAAACTCTAATCTTCCATGAACCATGCAAGAATTAATCTTAAATTCACAATTGAAGGCGGAAATCTCCTACCTTAAACCTTGAATTCCAAGCTTAGAAGCTCAAATATGCAAACTACTCTTCAATTCTCCTAAGCTCCAAGCCAATCCTTGATGAATTCTATTTTCTCCTAATTCTCCCTCTCTCTAGTCGGTTTTGGTTTTAGGAAGATGAATGAAAATGATATCAACACATAACATGGAGAGTAATGGCCTAGGATTGTCCACTAAGTGGCAAAATGGTAATTAGCTTGAACTAATGTAATTTAGCCTATTTAATCCAATTGAATCACACCAAATTAAATTTCAACTAAATTTACCATAAAATCACATTAATTCTAATTAACACAAAACACTAAGCAGTTTCGGAGTCGATTGCCGATAAGGCCTTCAATTTGCAGTTTAAAACATAAAAAATGAACAGATCATTTTATGGCAAACAGATAAAAACACAAAGATAATGCAATACATATGCAATTTAATTTCGGATTCCTTCTAAAATACTGTTAGGCATAAATAATCATGGTTTAGCATTAATCGGAGGTTGGGGTTATTACAGTCTTTCCCCCTTAAAAGAGTTTGGTCCTCCAAACTCGAATTACCTTCATTCGGAAACAACATTGGGTCTAATGGGAACAATTCCGGATATCTCTTCATCATGTCTTCCTCGGTTTCCCAAGTTGCATAGGTTCCTCCGTGA
Source organism: Camellia sinensis (assembly GCF_055761805.1). Taxonomy (NCBI): domain Eukaryota; kingdom Viridiplantae; phylum Streptophyta; class Magnoliopsida; order Ericales; family Theaceae; genus Camellia; species Camellia sinensis. The sequence continues at coordinate 75,376,377 of NC_138963.1, forward strand.
TTTTGTCAATCAACTTTTACCAATGGTATTTCTTTATTTCTCAACTTTTTGATCCGGCGATTCACAATTTGGATAGGTCTTTCCTCATAAGTTTAGTCATCTTTCAAAAGCACATGTGTCGGTTCAATGACGTGGAGTGGATCCCTCAAATATTCTCGTAGCATCGATACATGAAAGACATTATGCATGTGTTCCATTACTAGAGGTAAGGCTACCCGATACGATACCGGATTGATCTTTTCGAGGACTTCATAAGGTCCAACATATCTTGGCGCCAATTTTCCTTTAACACCAAACCGAGCTTGATCCTTTATCGGGGTCACCTTTATGAACACGTGATCCCCAACTTCATATTCCCTCTCTCTTCTTCGAACATCGGCATAGCTCTTTTGCCGACTCTGTGCGATTTTCAGACGCTGCTGTATCAGTTTCACTTTCTCAGTTGTTTCTTGCACGAGTTCCGGTCCCAACAAAGGTCTATCACCTACTTCAGCCCAACATATCGGAGAGCGACATTTTCTTCCATACAAAGCTTCGTAAGGAGCCATTCCAATGCTTAAATGGTAACTGTTATTGTACAAAAATTCAGCTAATGGCAAGTAGATCTCCCAATTCCCTTGGAAGTCTAACACACACATTCTGAGCATATCTTCCAGAGTTTAGTTTGGTTCGTTCGTTCAGTTTGGCCATCTGTCTGTGGGTGATAGGCATTACTCAGTCTCAATTCAGTCCCCAGAGCCTGTTGCAAACTCTGCCAAAATCTCGATACAAACTTTGAGTCCCTGTCAGATACAATAGATACTGGCACTCCATGCAATCTCACAATTTCAGTCATATAGATATTGGCCAATTTATCAGCGTTATAAATAGTTTTGATAGGCAGAAAATGGGCAGACTTAGTTAAACGGTCAACTATAACCCAGATAGAGTCCATACCTCGAGAAGAACGAGGCAATCCCACAATGAAGTCCACGGTAATGTGCTTCCATTTCAATTCCGGTACTGGGAGTGGTTGTAGCAAACCAGCGGGTCGTTGATGTTCAGCTTTAACCTGTTGGCAATGTAGACATCTAGCCACGAAGTCTGCAATACTCTGTTTTATTCCAGGCCACCAAAAATTCTGTTTCAAATTATGATACATCTTCGTATTCCCCGGATGCATAGCAAATTTACTACTGTGAGCTTCGGTCATAACACGTTTCCTCAAATCATAACAATCGGGCACACAAAGACGGTTCTAAAATTTCAGCACATCATTCTCAAACACAAATCCTAGCCTTGGCTTTGAATCAAATTCCTCCGTGATCTTGTTCAAGTATTCGTCCTCGCACTGTTTCTGTTTGATCTTGTGAAGGATTGTAGGTTGAGCGGCAATAGCAGTAAATAACCCATCTTGTTCTAAGTCAGTCAACAATTCTTTTCGGTTGGATAGCAAACATGACAAATTCGCACTGGATTTTCGGCTCAAGGCATCTGCTACGGTATTAGCCTTTCCTGGATGATACAAGATTTGCAAATCATAATCCTTGATTAGTTCTAACCATCGTCTCTGTCTCATGTTTAATTCCTTTTGGGTGAAGAAATATTTCCAACTTTTATGGTTTGTATACACCTCGCAAGTTACCCCTTACAAATAATAACGCAATATTTTCAAAGCAAACACCACAGCCGCTAATTCAAGATCATATGTTGGGTAATTCTTTTCATGAGGTCAAAGTTGTCTAGAAGCATAGGCAAACACCCTTCTGTTTTACATTAGTACACACCCCAAGCCTTTATAGGAAGCATCACTGTACACTTGAAATCCATCAGTACCATTAGGCAAGGTTAAGATTGGTGCAGTTAGTAACCTAGTTTTCAACTCTTGGAAAGCTGCCTCTCTTTGATCATTCCAGTCAAATGGCACATTTTTCTGAGTTAACTGAGTCAATGGCATGGCAAGTTTGGAAAAGTCTTTCACAAACCTCCGGTAGTAACCTGCAAGTCCCAGAAAACTTTGGACTTCTGTGACATTTGTTGGTCTAGGCCAATCCACGACAGCTTCAGTTTTCTGAGGGTCAACAGAAATTCCATCCTTGTTGATTACATGTCCCAAAAATGCCACACTGTCAAGCCAGAATTCACACTTGGGCAATTTAGTATACAATTTCTTTTCTCTCAAAATCTACAAGGTAGTTCTCAGATGGTTCTTATGTTCTTCCCTGTCTTTAGAATAAATCAAAATGTCATCAATAAATACAACAATGAAGTCATCCAGATATGATTTAAACACCCTATTCATAAGATCCATGAAAGTTGCAGGTGCATTGGTCATCCCAAACGGCATTACTAAAAATTCATAATGTCCATATCTAGTTCGGAATGTAGTTTTCTCTATGTCCTCAGCTCTAACCTTTAATTGATGATACCCGGACCTGAGGTCAATTTTGGAGAACACTTGGGCATCCTGAAGTTGATCAAACAAGTCATCTATTCGGGGCAGAGGGAATTTATTCTTGATAGTCACTTTGTTCAGTTCTCGGTAGTCTATACACAATCTTAAAGATCCATCCTTCTTTTTGACAAACAAAACTGGAGCACCCCAAGGTGAAGTACTCGAACGGATAAATTTCTTATCTAACAGTTCCTGAAGTTGGGTTTTTAATTCTTTCAATTCAGAGGTAGACATTTTATAGGGAGTCTTGGAAATAGGTTGTGTCCTCGAAAACACCTCAACAGTGAATTCAATTTCTCTATCAACTAAGTCCCCAGGTAAGTCAGTCGGAAACACATTGGGAAATTCACAGGCAACAGGGATTGTTTCTACAGTAGTACTGTCAAATGGTGCAGTTAGTAGACAACACAGATAACCCCTACATCCCTTCCTAAGGAGTTTTACAACTTTCATAGCCGAAATCAAATATGGGGGAGGAACTACCCAATTCCTAATAAAAGTAAATTCAGGCATACCCGGTGGTCTAAACACAACAGTTTTATTTGCACAGTCAGTGGTAGCACAGTATTTAGTCAACCAGTCCATCCCCAAAATACAATCAAAATGATTAATGTCCAAGGGTAATAAGTCCACATATAACATCATATTGCCAATCATAACATCACATGCAGGATAAACATGAGCATACGTCATAGAATCCCCAGACGGCATAGACACAGATAACAAATAGGTCATAAGTTCTAATAGTCTAGTCAATTTTCGAGAAAAAGCATGCGATACAAAGGAATGTGTAGAACCAGAATCTATTAATACACATGCATTTTGAGAACATATAGGGAGTATACCTGACACCACAGTATAGGTGTTCGGTATGTCACTGGGCACTAAGGCAAACACTCGACCTTGTCTTAGAGGTTCTTTCCCAGTATTGGCTTTGGCATTGGTTTTGGCCACGTAGTAGTCTCAAACCTGAGCGGGCAATCTTTCACTACATGACCTGGCTGGCCACACCGAACACCCGGTAGCACACACCCATATGCCTCTTACCATAATTAGAACAGACCGGAATAGACCCACTACTCTGACTCGAGCTGTTCAAAGTCCCTGTGTTTTGCTTCTTACTAACAAAGGACCGACTTTTTTTAAAACCATACCTGGATCTTTTTCCTTTCCACTCAGTTGTTGTAGTTGCTGGGGCTTTACCTTGTTTTATGGCGGCTAGGGTGGCCTCTTCCATTAAGGCTCTGTCTAGAACTTCCACATAAGTAGGCAATTTCAGGACGCCTAACCAATCAAACACCTCTAAATCCAGTCCACCTTCAAACTTCCGTACTTTCTTGTAATCCGTGTCCACCATATGTGGAGCAAACTGTGCCAGTTCGGTGAATTTAGCTTCATATTCCGCTACAGACATTCTTCCTTGTTTGAGTTCTTGAAATTCAGACACTTTCCGATCCCTGAAACATTGGGGAAAATACTTGTCGTAGAAGATAGCATTAAACTGTGCCCATGTCATATTTCCATTGCCACTTCGGATCAGTAACCACCACCTGCGGGCTTCATCTTTCAGAGTGTAGGTGGCTAGGAGGACTTTCTGAGTTTCAGAACAAGGAAATACTTCATACAATTTTTCCATCTCAAGCAACCACGTCTTAGCTTTCAGAGGTTCAATTCCACCATAGAACATTGGCGGTTTCATTTTCATGAATTTCTGTGTCAGATTGATGTTGTCATTATTATTTGCCTCGGCTTGTGCCGGTGGAGGCGGAGCGGGCAAAGGTTGTTGTCTCTGTTGTTGTGTCAAGGTTTCAGTCAATGCTGCTAACATCTGTTCCATTCGGCCCATGCAAGCCTCTGAAGACTCACTTTCACCACTTCCCCTTGCATTCTCCATCTTACTATACAGACATCAAATGATAATAAACACAGGCATAATCTTATTCGTTCCTTTCAATTCATTTGATTCAAATGTACATTCAGTTTTCATATTCAATTGCATTACTACATACTCACACATGCAGATGGAATGCCCCTAACTCTTGCTAGGACATCCTTAGCTCATACAGACCTGTGTGTGCGGTAGAACACGTGCTCTGATACCACTCTGTCACGACCCAAACCCGCCCCTGTAGGTTTAACACCGTAACCGGCCAGTAATCCGTGGATTACCAAAGGCCTCTAAACAGATTAGCAAATAATAAGGGGCTGCGGAAGCAATAATAAAAAATAAACAAGGTCCAATGAGCTGTGATAACGTACATGGGACAGAACATTTCAAACCTTATTTATATATACATAAACATGCCAGTCCAAATACACAATATTCACAAGGTATTAACAGAATGTGCTTCCCAAGACCTGACTTTACAGTGCATACACAAAGACTAGCATGATTACAAAAACAGCCATGGCATTAGGCTTCGTTCGGAACCTCCTCGGGAGCCACAACAGTTGGCTGACAAAAATAGAACAGAAGGCCGTTAACTCTGGCCCTAGTCACATGCTGGCTCACCTACATACATAATATAAACTGTGAGCGAAGCCCGGTGAATAATAATAGAGTAAAGGGTTTCAAGGAATGAGTTCGTACAGATTAAGAAATCATAATTCAGTTCATATCAAAATCATAGTTTATCCAGATCATATACAGACAGAAATCATAAGTCATGATTAAGTTTACGTGATACATCCATTAGCATTAACAGAACAGAACGTATACACGTGAGGTTACGAATAACCAGTTCCATAAAGGAACCTCTGGATCCGGGCAACAGAACAGAACAGAAGCTGAGCCCCCGTGACAGGGCCTCCGGTACGGGTAATAGAGTGCAGACAGAAACAAGTTCCATAAAGGAACCTCCGATACCGGGTAACAGCTAACAGATATCACATGATGCTAAGGATGTCACGAATACATATCAAAAATTGAACAATCATTCATTGTACAGAACATATCATTTCGGAAAACAGATCTTGTCTTATCACACAGAAAGTAGATATAGTTTGAACATAACTTTACTAAATTATTACTCACAGTTGGCCTTGAAACAGATAGACAAAGCAGATTGATCACACAACACGCAGCACGTGACCTATATAACACATAACAGACGCACTTGAAACACACATTCTAATTGCGCAAAACTTATGTCGATGGTTCTTAGTGTGTTTCTAACCTTAAATCCTCACTATAGAGTCTTAAACATGGCCTAGGAATGCCTATGATGGAATGAGGATGCAAAGATGCCTTGGAAAACATTTTTCAAAACTTGCTGAAAACAGGGGTCTCGCTCGAGCGTAGATTCCTTTGCTCGAGCGAGGTTGTCAAAACAGAGGGGTCGCTCGAGCGTAGACTCCTTTGCTCGAGCGGTCTGTAAAGCGGTCTGTAAAAATGCAAAAGTACTGGTTGTTAAAATTTTACGCTTGATACCCGCTCGATGCTCGCTCGAGCGTGAGACACAGCTCTTCGCTCGAGCATAGGTCTCGTCGCTCGAGCGTGCGTCTGCGTGCACCAAAAACCTGAGAGCTTGCAATTTACACTCGAGCCACCATTCCTTCGCTCGAGCAGAGCTCTGAACAAACGATGATCGCTCGAGCGTGGAATCCTTCGCTCGAGCGAGGAAGCTAAATTCTGGAATTTCTAGATTTGCCTCCCCAGCTCAAACCAAGCATTCAACACCTCAAAACTCGACCTCTTGGGCCCATTTTCTGGAATACACTTGTAAGCTCATAGTATAAGATGTTTCAAAGATCAATTTGTAAAATCAAAGCCCAAAGGTGAGTCAATTAAACACAATTTCAAATAAAATTTCAAGAACATAACTTAAATGCAACATGCATGAATCCTCATGACTTCTAATGCTCCAAAACATGATCCAAAGCAAGATTAAGCTCAAGAATAGGATGAATTCATGGACTATAATAAAAATGTGGACATGCATGTGAAAATTTATGAAGAACAACTCCAAAATCCAAGAATATGTGCATGCATGCATGAATTCACTCTCAAATCCAACTCTTAAACCAATTCTAGACTTTAAACTCTAATCTTCCCTGAACCATGCAAGAATTAATCTTCAATTCACAATTGAAAGGGAAATCTCCTACCTTAAACATTGAATTCCAAGCCTAGAAGCTCAAATATGCAAACTACTCTTCAATTCTCCTAAGCTCCAAGCCAATCCTTGATGAATTCTATTTTCTCCTAATTCTCCCTCTCTCTAGTCGATTTTGGGCTTAGGAAGATGAATGAAAATGATATCAACACATAACATGGAGAGTAATGGCCTAGGATTGTCGACTAAGTGAAAAAATGGTAATTAACTTGAACTAATGTAATTTAGCCTATTTAATCCAATTGAATCACACCAAATCAAATTTCAACTAAATTTACCATAAAATCACATTAATTCTAATTAACACAAAACACTAATTAGTTTCAGAGTCGGCCGCCGATAAGGCCTTCAATTTGCAGTTTAAAACATAAAACATGAACAGATCATTTTATGGCAAACAGATAAAAACACAAAGATAATGCAATACATATGCAATTTAATTTTGGATTCCTTATAAATTACTGTTAGGCATAAATAATCATGGTTTAGCATTAATCGGGGGTCGGGGTTATTACAAATACCTAGACCATGTCATCTCTGATACAGGTGTCGCTGTGGATCTGGACAAAATTGCTGTGGTGATGAGTTGGCCTAAGCCTAGCACGCTTAAGGCACTAAGGGGATTCCTTGGATTGATTGGCTATTACCGAAAATTTATCCATAATTTCGGTAAAATAGCTGCACCCCTTACCAAAATGTTGAAGAAAGACTCCTTCGCTTGGACATCAGCGGCTGAATTAGGATTTCAGAATTTGAAAGAAGCCATGACTAAAGCTCTAGTGTTAGCTCTACCTGATTTCTCAAAAAAATTCATTGTGGAATGTAATGCTAGTGGATCAGGTGTGGGGGGGTGTCTTAATGCAAGAGCGACCAATAGCATTTTACAGTCATGCACTACAGGGAAGAAACTTGTTGTTGTCAACTTACGAGAAGGAGATTCTAGCATTAGTATTGGCTGTCTAGAAATGGAGAGCCTATTTGCTGGGAAAATAGTTCATCGTAAGAATCGATCAAAGAAGCTTAAAGCATTTGTGGGAGCAGAAAATTACCACTACAGCTCAACAGAGATGGTTATATAAATTGATGGGCTTTGATTTTGTTATCGAATATAAAAAAGGAAAGGAGAATATTGTGGCTGATGCTCTTTCAAGAAGAGAAGATATAGAAAAGGTTACGGAAAGAAACAGTGGAGAATTTGTAGCTATTACTCAACTTATTCCTGATTGGATGGAGGCCATAAAGGAAGAAGTCAAGTCCAATTCAAATTTGCAAATGCTGGTTCAACATATCATGGATGGTGAAGCGGTGGGACCATGGGAGTTTAAAGATGGAGTCATATTTTTTGTGGTACCCATGAGGGGTACCACAAAACAGTGTAGCAGATTAGAGCAAATTTTTATTGGACTGGAATAAGGAGAAACATTCGGGAGTTCATTTTAGCTTGTGACACATGCCAGCGACGCAAGGCCGAACAACTTGCCCCTGCGGGATTACTCCAGCCGCTTCCTATTCCAACACAAGTATGGGAGGATATTTCTATAGATTTCGTTGATGGATTGCCGATGTCTAATAGGAAAACTACTGTTCTGGTAGTTGTTGATAGGTTGTCCAAATATGCTCATTTCCTCTCCTTGTCACATCCATATACGGCTACTGGAGTTGCACGAATTTTTTTTGATAATATCTTCAAATTGCATGGAATGCCAAGAACCATTGTTTGTGATCGAGATCCGACATTCACAAGTTTATTCTGGTCAGAATTATTCAAGTTGAATGGCACTGACTTCAACTATAGTTTGGTGTATCATCCCCAAATGGATGGTCAAAGTGAAGTTGTAAATCGTACAATGGAGATGTACTTGCGATGTTGTAGACACCCCATTTTTGATCGCCCTTAAGACTTGGACGCTGCTACTGACGGTTTACTTGGTGGTGAAAGGTGTCCAGGGCAAAGGTTCAATTTCTTCAGCAAGGAGAGAGTCAAATCCTAACCTCACACCCTATTTTGGACCAAAACTATTTTTGAATCATTTTAGACTTCAAAACCCTCTCTTTCAAAACATTTTTGAAAATAGGTTCCTATGATGTTCCGACGCTCGCATTTTGTTAAATGTTGCGCTTTTCGGTAAACCGAGCAAGGACAAAGTGGAAATGAATGAAGGAGAGATGAACTCTTTTGAAAAATCTTTCAAAACACCTTGTTTAGGGGTTTAGAGTTGAAGAAAAGAAGAGAGGAGAGAAGAAACCCAGTTGGGGAAGGAGTTGGGCATGAACCGTTAAGAGAGAGGCAAGAAGTCCTTGCCAAATCAGGCCTATCCTTTTGAATACTTGGATTTCAGCTATGAAGCCACCACCGTTGGAAATCTTACTTCCGGGGCTTCAATTTTCATTCAAGAATCTCCTCGAGCCGAGTCCGGATGGGAGAGATATGGTTGTTGGAAGTTAGGCATCAATCCGGTTGGACCGAAACTGAGCAGTCTTCACTAAAAGATGGATATCTCTTAGCACACATGGAATTTTGAGGTGAGGCTTACAAATTTGGAAAGAAGACTTCTGGGGCTAAAGTTTAGGCTCAAGAATGACCTGAAAAGGCATCCAGATGAAGGATTTAGACTTTCTTCAAAACGGGGACTAGGACTGATTTTTGTTGCCGATCTCTATGGGAGTGTGCCGGCCATGATTGGCCAATGACGGCCAAAAGTGACCCCTGCTGGCCATCAATGAACCACTGCCTGCCATCACTGATGGCCAGCAGCACCCCTCTCTCAGCAGGTTTCACGGCAAATCTTTTGAGCCAGCTGGAATCCTTTAATTTCCCCTCCATACACGCGTATAGAGGGATGAAGCTTTTGCCCAGCTTGTTCAAGAAGCTTTGAATTGATTTTCCTCTACATAAGGAGAGGCCCTCTCTCCCCAGGAGAGGTTTTGCAACTTTGGAAGAAAAAACCTCTCTTTCTCTCTATATTGTTTGTGACTTGTGCTTTGGAGTTGGATTTCCTTGCACTTTTACACTACAACACCTAGATATACACCACCACCATTGGACAAAGCTTCTTGGGAGGTCTTCTTGAGGTCTGAAAGTGAGTTTCTACCCCCCTGAAGTTGCTAGTTTCGAAGAGGGTCTTCAAGGGTAAGTATTTTTCCCATTTTTGCACTTTCTTGCACCTTGCTTTAGCCCTCTTTGCATATTGATTTAGACTTTTCTTATAACTAAAAAAAGTCTTGTATTTAAGTCCATTTTAAGTTTGTTTAAGGTCATTTTTCTGTTAGGGGTGTGTATCCCTCTTGCATGCTTTGTTTGGCTTTGTTTTAAGCCATATCTTGGAACTTCCGAGCTAGCCTTGGTTTGGCCTTCCTACCACTGAAATCCAGCGGATTTTCAGTGGTAAAGGTGGGGTTTTGAGGTCCTTAATCAGAGGGGGTGGCCCCCTCTCTTTTCGTTCCTCTTTGCTTGCATTTTTGGCCTTCCAAAGGACCATCCTTCTATGTATTTTTGAGGCTTGGTTCAGGCCTATTTTTGTGACTTTTAGGACCTACCTTGGCCCTGTCCATGGCTGGTTTGGTCATATTTTGCATGCATATAGTATGTGTAGTGCAACTCCATCCATGGCTCATCAAAGTAGCATGTGTGCTTAGCTTGTGTTGAGTCCATTTCAGTGGGTTTTTGGTGATGTTTTACCATGCCATGAACCTGTTTTGGGTTGGTTTTGTTACTCCATGCTTGCATGATGCACTTGTAGTGTAAATCTCCTAAACTAGCTTCATATGATCCATGCCATGCCATGTCATTTCAGCTTGTTTGGTTTACATTTCAGCATATATTTGGTCATCATTTGGCATGTTATGACCCTATCCATAGTTGGTTCGATCATCCTTTGCATGCTCCATATAGGTGTAGAACAAATCTTGTTTACTAGCCATTTGTGCATGATGTTTTGACTCATCATACTAGCATATTTTGGCTTTATTTTGAAGTGTTCTAGGACTGTTTTGGACTTCTATGGCCATATCACTCTTGCTTTGTATAGCTATAGTGTAAATGCTTAGGCTAGTCTTGGGTTTTGAGGCCCCTGCCATGCCATACATGTGATATTTGCATGCTTTGCCCTCATTCTATATGCTATTTCAATCAATGAAATGTTGTCATACACTTGTATTTGACATGCCTTGAATGCTTTATAGAGCTTGTGTTTTATGCCTCAAGAATGAGCTTTTGTGCATGCCATTAAGCCTAAGCCTTTAGCTCATCATTTCAGCGCATTTTGGGTCCTATTATACCATGATGTAACTCTGTTTTATGTCGCCCAAGTCATGCCATGTTTGGTTTCAATAGGTGTAGTGCATTGCCTCTTTAAAGCCTTGCATGCTCCACGTTTTTGGCTTTGTGTTCTAGCCTTTGTTGGCTAGCTTTGAGCTTAGTTTTGGTCTTGTTTGGACCTACCCTAGGACTGTTTTAGGTCCCCTCGGCCCCTTGGGGCTTGCCTTGTATGACCGTGGCTTAAGTCCCTTTGTTTACCTTGAGCTTTGAGCATCATGACATGCTATGCTTGCATGGTTGATTTGATTTGGCATCACTTTACATGAAATTTCAGAGCTTACCTCATTGTCATACATCTGTGTTTGTTGCTCCTTAAGTGTGCTTAAGAGTTGTCCTCTTTGTGCCTTAATACTTGAGCCACTTGGCACACATGTTTGCCTTGCCATTTCATGCTTTTCATGCCATCAATTCATCACTTATGGCTACTGATTTGGACCTATTTGAGAGCTGTCCATCTTTGGTGTAAGCCCATCTTACCATGTTGTCGCATGCTTGTTTCATCTTGTTTGTTGTTGCATACTTGTCCACCTTTGCGTGCCTTGCATGTTTGCATATCCATGTTGCATTTTGCCATGTTGTTCAAGGTTGTCACCTCACATCATGCCTATGTGCTTGTTGCATGTCATTAGCCTTGTTAGGTTATTCACATTGCATGTTTGCCATCCTTACGCGTTGCATTGTTTGGATTAAGTGTTAATCCGAACACAAGGAACGAGGGGCGTTTCATACTCCGAGTGATGGAACGTGTCTCAATTCTTGGTCGCCGAAGCTCTTGATGATTCATGATAGAGTTTTAGACTTTACTTGCTTTATTTGTGCATTCATTTCCATATTGATTTGCACAAGTTGGATCTTTGGCCATCATGCATCGGAATGCATGATTGATGGTCGTGGATCCGACTAGGCCTCTCACTTGATGTTTTGAGGTGATTTGGGGTGGCATAGTGCGTATATACCCTTGGGAGACCCTCCCATTCCTCTATTTTGTGCTTTGTTGCAGTTTGGTGTCACAGCACACCAGTGGTCGGCAGTGCACCACTGATGGCCGGCAGTGTCACACCCTTGGCCGGCAGTGCCCTGTTGTTGGCCGGCATCTCTCCTTTCATGGCTGGCAGGCCACTGGTGAATTCCCCAGTAGTGTTTTGGTAAGTTGCAGCAACAAACACTGGAAGACACTCTGCAAACAGAGCCTCTAAAGAGCAACCAGAAGGCGTTTCGAGGCAAGGAACCGAAGCGAGCATGCATACCCTCCTCTTCTTCAAACAGAGCTGGAATAGCATTCATTTACTGCTTACTTGTTAGTTAGTAGTTGTGTAATAATTAGTTGTAGCAAGTTATTAATTCGGTTTTGTAATAATTAATTAGCTTGTGAGTTAGTTAATTAGGCGGCTTGTATTATTTATTCGGACCCTCCGAGCGAGGGCACAATTGTAATAAGTGTGCGTGCGTGTGATGTATGTCTTCCAACCCCACGTCTTTTTCCCTTTTATTTACCCGCTTATGATGGTTAGATTAGGACATGTTTCAATTAGCATACTTATACTTGCATGTTTGCATCATTCATTTGTATTGCATGCACCGGGCTCGGCGCATCATACTAACTGCATTGTATTTCAATTCCAAGTTGAATACTTGTTAGTTGCAGCATTTCACATGCCATCCTTAGAATAGCCGAGCCTACTATAGTTGCATTTTGCATGTGTTGCATTAAGCATTTCTGTATATTTAGGATCATGCATGATTTCTAATCAGCTTCTGTTTTGGCTTGGAATACTCAGTAAGTTGTATGCTTTAGCATCCTTGCATGCGTGTGAGTGACTACCATGATAGCATGCTTACCATGAGGCTATTTGCTTATGTGATATACCTGCCTGAATGCCTGCGGGTGAAGGTTGGGTTATTTGGATTGGAACAATTCATCGATTGTGAGTTTTAAGCCCACTTGAGAGTGGCAAATCATCTTGTTTTCTAAGCCCACCCGAGGGTGGCAAATCCACGTCTTAGCCTACTTACGAGTAGCATCATCAAACCATTTTCAAATAAACAAACATGAGACGTTCTGTTCCAATTCAGGCGATCCGGTCTATATTTGTATGTTGTGCACATCACATAGTAAATCTAGGTTAATAACCAGAATAAGAACGCATAAGGTTTTCAAAACTAGATATCATGGTTAGTAGAGGCCGATCTTTGATCAGGCAAGCGGAGGTGCTCACGAAGTGACCTTCCCCAATCGTACCCAAGTTCCCGAGCCAAGGCAACTTTGGTGATAATGAACACATGGCCTTAGGCAACGAGTCAGGGTTTCCTAAATTCTCCCAAAATAAATATTTAGGTGGTGACTCTGTATCTGGCAAAGCAGTCCATGTTTGGCACTTCTTTCAAAAACTCTGTTTTAAAAAACGATTTGCCGGATTTGGACTCTTTGATGATTCATCGGTCTTGTATTGCACTCTGCGGGATTAGATACAAGACCGTGACTTTGAGTCCTGAACTGTAGTGAGCTCCAAATGAACAAAACAGGATTTCCCTCCCGGGACGTTCGGGGACGTCTACAGATGTTTCTCGAGTTCACGACCAAAGGAGTGGAGTAAGTGGTTAGCATGGGCTGAGTATTGCTATAATACCAGTTGGCATTCAGCTATTAAACAACCCCTTTTGAAGTTGTGTATGGTCGGCCACCACCAACTTTATTTTCCTACATTCCCGGCATGACGAAGGTTGACGCCGTGGAGAAACAGTTAATGGATCGCGATCAGATTATTAAAGATTTGCAGGCAACACTGAAGGAAGCGCAGTCACGCATGAAGAAAGTGTATGACCGTCATCATAGAGAAAGAGAATTTGAAGAGGGAGAGTGGGCTTATCATAAGCTCCAACCATATCGGCAAGCATCCATAGCAATGAGGAAAAATCTCAAACTCTTTCCTAAGTATTATGGGCCATTCCAGATTGCTAAGAAGATCGGGGCAGTGACATATAAATTGGACCTGCCCAAGGATTCACGTATCCATCCCGTTTTTCATGTCTCACTGTTGAAGAAAAAGATTGGTGAAAACCTTCATGTACAAAGCATGCTCCCAATTGTACGCACTGAAGATGAAATTCTTGTTCCTAAGCCGCAAGCAGTTCTGGATCGTCGAGTGCGTAACAGGAAGGACGAGGTTCTCATTTATTGGCAAGGATTATCACCCACTGAAGCTACTTGGGAAAATCTGGTAACCATGAAGCAGCAATTTCCTGAATATTGCCTTGAGGACAAGGCTACCTTTTAGGGGGGAGGAATTGTTACTTGACTATTATTTTATTGTTTTTCAAAATAATATTTTAGTTTAGGTTGTTATCCTTGCAGTCAGTAATCCTAGTTTTTAGTGATAATTGTTAGTAGTTGGTTTGACCTGGTTTCAAAGAAAGTAGTGGGTCTAACTTCTTTTTCTAATGTCATGGTTGTGAACGTTGAGGCTGCCAATATAAGAGTAGCTAGTCATGAATAAATTAGTGAGTTGTCATTTATTGTTGAACACTTGTGTTTAATTGGAGGTCAGGGTTCCACAGTCAACCCAAACTATTGTATTGCTTATTTTTTTTTACTCTATTACAATAGGTTCCAAGAAACAAAAACAGGACACTCCCCGGTACGTATTGATACAAATGAAATTTATATTAACACAAATTCATAGTTCAATCTGGTAAAATATGTATATTTTTAATTAAAAATAATAATATAATATTAAGTAATAATTTAAAAGATAAAGTATAACTTACACTTCCAAAAATGAAAAAACTACAACGTTACACGAAAAAAAACAACATTCTTTAAAATCAAGAATCCTATCATAGTGATAAATGCTCTCTCTCTCATGTGAATCCAATTCAAATGATGTGTTTTTTCGGTAAACATCTCCAACTAACCACATCCAAGCTCCAATTTCAAATTAAATGATTGGTGACAATCCAATTCCCACTTATTTCTTGTCACACCGCCCTGGTTTTGACCTAATTTTATTCCACATTAACTGCCACCACTTTATGTCCCCCCCTCCCTCACCTAAAAGTTCTTTCACATCAAATAGACACCTTCCCCTTATTTGGAGATCATACATAACCATGATCATATATTGGAAAATTACAACTCAGGTATGCTTTTCAAAAATAATTATATATATATATATATAAATTTGTAATTTTAATAATTAAAATTTATAAGTTTTATCATTAATCTAAAGAAAAATTAATCCAGCACTGATTTGTTATTTTTCCATCATATATTATAATTTGAATAAATTACACTGATATTTCCTAAAGTTTGAAAAAAATACAATAAGTTTTATCGTAATTACATTAAGATTTCTTAAAATTTTAATTCACATAATACTTTATTCCATTTTTATTAATAATTCTTTAGTTCTATGAATGAAAAAATAATAATATCATATTTTTTTTTACATTGAAATGTATATTTTTCTTATTTACTATGATTTTACACTATTTATATTAGTTTCGGTTATTTTAACCTTACTAAAATAGGGTCGATGTAATCAGGGATGGATTTAGGATTTGATATTTGGGGACACATGTAACTTTTTATCGAAAAAAATTACTATAAAATTTTAAATTTTGATTTATACCAATATAAAAAAATGAATAATATTACTATTAATTGGACTTTTTTGTCAATATAATCGAGAACAAAAATATAATTAGACATATTTTTTGTTTTCATTAACTTAACAAAATATCAACTATTATTATTTCTCCATCTAATAAAGTTAACTATTTAAAAATGTTATAATCGTCACTTTTTATAATATATATAAAAACATTAATGATAAACTCGCTATCAAATTCTTAATTAATACCTTTCTTAATAAATATGATCAAGTAACTTGTTACAAAATCATCTTCCATCTTATTACGTAGTTTAGTTTTTTTTTTTTTTTAAAATTATAATTGAAAATGTATGTTTTTATGAGTATAGTGCTAATCCATTTCAATAAGCGGTGTTAAATTTTATTGACTTATTTTAAGAATGTCATGTTGAAGTAGACAATATTCTTATTTTTCGAGAATGAACAAATAAGAATAAATGCAAAATAAGATGCATAAACAAATTAAAGTGCGATTAATGAAAGAAGGAAAAAAAAATGATATATGAACAGAAAATAAGAATACTAACAAATAGAAATAAATAAAAGAATACAAATAGCTTTAAACAGTATAGAAATATAACAAATAATATAGATAACAAATAGAATAGATCAATATTTGATAAAACTCAATTTAGAAAATATTTTAGAATTTTGTAATGCAAATAATTTGGAGAGTGTGAACTACTGAAATTTTGGGGTGCAAATACTAAAGTTTGAAATTATCTTACTAATTATTAGTATAATATATATAGCTTTTGTTAAAAATTTGGGGGTGCCACTGGCCTGCCTGCACCCCTAAATCTATCCTTAGATGTAATTATGCTAAAACTACTTGGATTTTCTCTCTATCTTAGGTGAGGCTGGTGTAATTTACTTTTATACCAAGAAGGGTTGGTTCATTTGGTAAGGCTCATTCTCTTCGCTCATTTGGCGTTAGTTCGAGTTTCGCTGTCGGCAGTCCTTTGTTAGTGGACGATATTACATAACGTTTTCCCTAACCTTAGAGTGGAGGTAGCCTCCCCTCCTTCTAAATTTTTTTTAGATCAAGTAATTTACTTTTATAATTTTTTAAACACAAATAATATATATATATTTTTTAAATCAGTGAAAAGAAGCACATTTATTAATGAATTGCATATAATTACATCAATCAATGAGAAGGAAATGCAAAGGCTATCCGACTATAAAAATTATTTTGGAAAAAATTATATAGTTGAGAGATTCATTTCAAAGGTAAGTTTTATTATATAAGAATTGAATATGGATTTTCATCACTTTCTAAATACAATTTTAATTTTTTTTTTTTTTTTGGAGTTCTAGCTTTTCTATTTTTTATTTAGGGTGATGCTACAATATGTTGTGTATATCACATATAAGTTATGGTTTAAATATTATTAATTATGAGTTATTGTAGTATGTTGTGAAGTCAACAAATTGTCAAATTAAAGTTTATTACATTTTATTATAGTATTTAATTACATTTAAAAGTTGTGTTAATTATGATCCGTTTTAATGACTTTAGTTACGCCTAAAATAATGTTCGGTTTTATCTTATTACTCGTTTGGGAGTTTGCTATTTTAGTTAATTTTTTATAAAAAGATGTGCAAAAAAAAATAGAAAGAGTGATGACAATTTATAATAATTTTTTTACTATTTTAGCCTACTAACAAATAAAGTGGTATTAATTGTGACCTAATACGACTATAATATTCAATAACTCAATTTTTTTTTTCTGCTATGGTTAAAAGTTGGGCTGCATGTAAATATGAAACATTTTTGGAGGTGTATGAATTTCCCAATCATACACTAAAGGTACAACTACTTTTTGCATGTTAAGCCAGTCACAACAAGAGTCCATATGTTTAAGGGCATGTTTGGCTGTGTTCTACTTTTCTTCAATTTTTTGTTTTTTTGACTCTTGATAAAAATAAAAAAAATAATAAAAAAATTGAAAAATTTGAGTGCACCATTCATTTGTACATAACTTCCACACACACACACACATATATATATATATATATATTTGTGCGAAAATGGTTTTATTTAGAAAATAACTTTTTGTTGTGCATTGAAATGTTAATCGAAAATGATTTCCATTTTTACATAACTTCTTCTTCTTTTTTCTTTTTTTTTGTGAACAAATTTTAGAAAATAACTTTTTTTTTTGTGCATTGAAATATTAAGCGAAAATAATTTCCAAAAATAGTTGGCCAAACAAATTTATTTGTGTTTTTGAAAGAAAATAGAAACACGGCTAAACATGTGGTTGCGTTTTTCTCTAATCTTGGAATTAGGTTCTCTTGACAATGATAATAAAAAAACAAAAAACAAAAAAAACAACATTGTCATAAGACAATGGTAAAAGATGTAGCATAGGATTCCTCTGAGCACGTTTGGTTGTGTTTTTCTTCATGTTTTTTTTTTTTTATTAATAAAAAATAAAGAAAATTGAAAACATCTTTCATTTTTATATCACTTTTATTGTTTTCTTTTTTTTTTTTTAAATACAAACTAGTAAAATTTTGAAAGCACTTCTTCTTCTTCTTCTTCTTTTTTTTTTTTAATCGCTTGTGTGAAAATAATTTTATCGACGTGCCCTAAAATTCGAGTTTTTTTTTTCCAAAAATAATTAAAAATAATTTTCAAAAATAGTAGACCCAACAAATTTATGTAATTTTGAAAAAAAAAAAAATGAAATACAAAAAGAGACCATATACTCTATTTGGTTTATTAGAATGAAATGAAATAATCATTTGTTATCTTGCTTATGGAATGATAATTCTCTGTAAATGATAATTCTATTTCAATGCATTTTTTCATAATTTTTTAATAAATCATTTCTGTATTCAATTTTTTGGAAACTAAGTTTTTTATTTTTCGTATTTTTTTGTTTTTAGTGAGTATTTTTTAAATTTTAAGTAATTTGTTTACTTTTTAAATGATTCATTAAAGTAATTTTAAGTATTTTTATATTATTTTATAAATATTATACTTTTTAAGTATATTTATGTTAGATGTATCTAAAAATTGAAAAATTGCTTATAATATTAAAAAAAAATTCAACGAAAACAAAAAAAAATACGAAAAACAAAAAGTTTCAATTTTCTGAAAAGTGAATTTAAAAAACTCAAACCCAACAAGTTGTTATTATGATGAGATGAACATTTCTTTATATACCATTTAAGTGAACTAAACACTACTTTGTATTCTCTAATCTTGTAATTGAGTTCTCTTGGCAATGGTAATAATAATAATAATAATAATAATAATAATAATAATATTTTGTGTGGTTTTGAGTTTTGAGTTTTGAATTTTTTATTTTTATTTTTTTAGTATTATATATATATATATATATATATCTTTTTAAAGTCACTTAATTTAGATGAACTTAAAAAATAAAATATTTGTAAGAAAATATTTTAAAAAATACTAATATGTAAATATATTTTTGTGTATTTTTATATTTATTAATTTGTTTAATATTTCTTTACAAATATTTTATTTCTTACATACATCGGAAAAGTAAAAAAATCTTCTTAAAATATTAAAAAATTCACTAAAAGTAAAATATACAAAATGTAACTGTTTTTGAAAATTCAAAACTAAATAAAGTAACTTGTGTAATCCAACATATCCTACCAAGTTCAATTGAGCCTAAATTGCTTCGTATTTGAACATTCGAAAATTAATTCTCAAAAATCTTTAAATTAATGATCGGACAAACTTCTAGTAACCCCTTAGACCATCTCCAACGCTGAACCAAAATGGATATCAGATTTAAATTTTGATGAAAAATGTACTTTTCCATGCTCCAACCGTTGCATCAAATGAATATCAAATCCAGAATTCAGCAAAAATGGTACCAAACTGAGTGCAGGCGAAGCATTTCACCAAATCACTATTCCGGACCGTTGGGATGAGACAAACGGGTCAACCATCCGGTTGACCAACCGGTTAACCAACCGGTCGCCCCGGAGAAAGTTCAGACCGTTCACAAAAAGGTTGAAACCAGTCAAAAAAAAAAAAAAAAAAAAAATTTGCCTAGGTGGTCGACCACCCGGTCGACCGGCCGGTTGACCACCCGGTCGACCACCAAAAGTTCAAAAAGTTCAAAAAAAAAGGTTCAAACCGGTAAAAAAAAAAAAAAAAAAAAAAATTTTGCCGTTACCGGTTGACCGGCCGGTCAACCGGTTGCCCAGCGCAAATTTGATGAAACGGATTTGATGTTGAACCGTTGGAGTGCGAAGTATCAAATTAAGGAAATGACCCCTTTTTAACTCAGATTTGGTGAAACATTTGGTACACCGTTGGAGATGCTCTTAGAAAATCTTCAATCCTTCACCAAATTTTTTATCAAATTTAAATTTGATAAAATTTTTGATGAAAATGAGATTCAATCCTTTTATCAAACTTGCATCAAATAAAGGGAGAAGCAAAATTTTCATCAAATCAATGGTGACCAAATCTTTCACCAAATTTTCAACAAACCCTTTTTCACTTAGGCTAAGTTTGGGAAGTCCCAAATAAGCCAAAAAGCCAAAAAGTTACTCAAAAAGCTAAAAAGTTAACACTATTCACCAAAAGTCAACAATTACGGCTGCACAACTCCCAATTCAAATTTTTCTCTACAAATCAATTTTTACAATTTTTTATTACACATTTTTCAATAAAAAGTCAAAAAGTTAACCCAAACATCCATATTTTCAACCTCAATTTTTTAGTCCAAAAAGACAAAAAGTGCACTTTTTTAGTCTTCCCAAACTTGGCCTTAGTTTTGATAAAATTGTTAAAAGATGAAGGATTGGAGTTAGATTTTTTTTTTCACCAAAATTGATGAAAAGTAAAATTTGGGATGAAAAAGTAATTTTTTAAAAGATTTTGATAAAAATTTGAAGGTAAATTACAAACACCCTTGAGGTTTACTTAAATTACAAATTAGCCCCTATAGTTCTAGAAATTACATTATGCCTCCTAAGATTTCTAACTTCATAATAAATCAGGCTTTTTATTAATAAAT
Source organism: Camellia sinensis (assembly GCF_055761805.1). Lineage (NCBI taxonomy): Eukaryota > Viridiplantae > Streptophyta > Magnoliopsida > Ericales > Theaceae > Camellia > Camellia sinensis. The sequence goes on from NC_138963.1 coordinate 75,396,911, forward strand.
CATTAAGTTAATTAATAGTTTTTAATAATGTTAAAATTTTATTTCAATTAATAATTCAGATAATTTTATTATTGTATAGGTGAACAGTTAAAATTTTCACTTTTTCAATTAATTCTGTTAAATAAAAAATTATGAGAGTGAGATATTTGTAATTTTCTAAGCTACAGGGAGCAATTCATATTTTAAGCAAATCTCATGAGGTGTATTTATAATTTACCCAAAATTTTATGAATGCATGGAGATAGTGTTAGGGGATTTCAATTCGAGATTTTCCTAATAATAACAAATAATGTTGTGATAAGACATTGGTTTAAAAGATGCAACATAGGATTCCTACGGGGAGTGTTTCAAAAGCATATGAAAATGCAAGTTGGGCCGAAGACAACAACAACAACAACGTGTGAATCGCAAACAAAAACCACTTGGAAACCTCCCAATTATTAAAATCATGTGCATCTTTTGTGGAACCGTCCTTCACTGTAAAATGTAAATGCAATACTACAAAAAGGTAATTTAACTTGTATAGACTATATGTTTGTCTATCGTATGTGTATTCTTTTGGGGGCATGAAATTATGTGATAATTCGTCTAATATCCTACCTGTTAATCATATGAAAACAACACATATTCGAGATATCTTTTGTTTTGAAGCAGCTGTCGGCAATGTTGCGAATGCATTCACACTATTCATTTGCATGAATTCGCGAATGAATATGACTGCAAATGAGTTGAGTTTTAGAAGACTTTAAGTTAGTTCGGCCCGTTATGAGTGTTTGGAAATTGATTTTCATAGTGACTTTTTAATTTTTTATAAAAAAAAAAAAAATACAGAAAAATTGAATGAATAATTTGATAACTTATAGTGATATTTTGACTGTTTGAAAATTATGCTTGAACTTAGTTTGGAGCACAATAATAATAATATAAAAATAGCTCAATAATCAAGTTCAATTGACTCATTAAATATTACTTTATATTAATATACATATATAATACATTTTAAATTATTGATATATAAATAATATATTTATTTATTTTATTTAAATAAATAATAAACAAGCCGAATTTTTTGAGTAAACTTATTTTAACTTTTTATTGAATGAGCTTAAAAATCTAATTTTAACCCATTGATACAACAAATCATAACGAACCGAACTGAAGTCGCAAATTATTCAATTCATTTACTGCCTTATATAAAAATAGTGGTGGATGACTTTTTAGTATTATCACACATATATATACATATACATATATATATATACACATTTAATTAGTAGTTTATAGAATTTTAACCTTGACTTGTATTCAAGAATTAATCAAATGGCCATAGTTTTAAAATAGGAAGATTTGTGGACTGGTCCTATTTATCATATTTATTTACTTATAAATTCAATTCTTTTTTTTAATCTATTACTATCTTCAAAAAGTATTATGACAAAATAAGTATTTTAAAATTTATTAATACATTTAAAAGCATATAGGATTTATAGATATTAAATTCATCACATAAAATTCTCCTATAATTTACCCTTAAAATAACAGTAGACATTTGTTTGTTATAATTAAATTTTATTTTTATTTTTGTTTTTTTTGGGTGTTTTGATCATGATTATCTTCCCCCACCTTCGCACCTCACCCTTCTTTTGTTTATGCATTTGGTGGGTCATGTAAGGAAATTAGGTCATCTTCTCAATTTGAACACTTTCTTAAGTCTTTCAATAAATGAGGGAAAGGTTTTGGTTTTGATGAACGATTTAGTTAACCCTGTTTGGTGCAATTTATTTAAGTTATTTATAATTTTTTATTATTATTTTGAGAGTATGTATTAAATTGTTTGATACATTTTTTTGTTAATAACTTATTATGTAGAAATAATTTAAACAAATTATAAAAAGAGAATTATTTGGAAATTAGGATAATGATGTTTTTGACTTATGCTTTATGATGATGAACTTTTATGCCTTCGTTTGGCATAGAAGGTTTTTGGACTTTTTAGCTAAAATAGTTATAAAAAGATAAAATAGATTTTTTAGCTCAATAAAACAAAATGTCACATCTACACTATAATTATTTCGTTTTTTCTCTTACAAAAGTCAAAAAAGTTAAAAAGTCTATTCCAAACGAGACTTTTTAGCCACATGCTAAAATAGCCAAAACGTCAAAAAGTCAACCCACATCCTAAACGAATAATAAGTTACACCGAACGTGTCTTATGCTTGATTAATTAGAATGAGCTGGAATAGATTGATTATTCTATTAAAATATTCATTTTTATGTTTGGTTTATTAAAACAAAATTATAAAAATATATTACAAATATAATCCTAATTTGTCATTATAAGGGAATAAGACTAAGGGGGTATTTGACATGTGCTAAAATAATACATGCTATTTTAGCATATTGTCCTATTTGGGTTGCAATCATCTTATTTGGGTTCACATCACTTCTCTACCACATCATTTCAAACCCAATCCATATTTTACGTTTTTTCGTAAAATGTCAAAAAATATACTTATTTAGGGGTTAATTGTTGAAAAGTCCAAGTTAATGACGGTATAAAGTATTAGGTCTAAGTTCTGGTAGCAAAATCCACCTCGATCGTTGATTTGGACTTCGATTTCCACCGCTGCCATAGGGATCAGAGAATGAGGGGAGAGAGAGAGAGAGAGAGAGAGTCGATTGAACACGATGGGGGAAGGGGCGGTGGGTGAGGCGAATAAACGAGTGAGAGGTAAACGATGGTGACCGACGGAGAGCAGAGAAAAGAGATAGAGAGAGAGAGAGAGAGAGATAGACAGCTTGTGAGGTGTAAGATTTGGTTTGTGTATAAATATATGGTGGTATTTTATGGACAATGTATTTAAACACCAAAACTTTTGACCAAACAAAATTCGAAATTGGATTTATGAACCAAGTGCCTTAAATAGATCATTTCAAATACTCCTAAATAATAGGGCTATGCAGCGGATCCACCGACCAGTCAAATTTGCCCAGACTGACCCGACCACTAATGGGTGGATGCGTGACATGTGGCGAGTGGATGTGGGCCTAGAATTTATGTTTTCTCGGGTTCATGTTGGGTTATGGGTGATCTGCCATTATACTCACAAAACCCGACCTGACCATGGCTGTTTTTTTTTTTTAACGCCTCAACCCTTTCTTTTTGAGATAACTCAGTTTACCCTAATTCTCATTTCACATACACACACACACTCTCTCTCTCTCTCTCTCTCTCTCTCTCTCTCTCTCTCTCTATCTTCCTCTTAAAACCCTACCCATCGTCCTTGTCTAATGATCAACACTACACAGCCGACCGATGATCTATACTGAACGGCGATCGGCGATCGATCTACACTGAACGGACTGAGGTATTCTTTTCTTTTCTTCTCTTCTCCTCTTCTCTTGTAACGCCCCGAAAAATTAGGCAGGGTATATCTATTTATACAACAAACCCACCTAATAGACAAACACATATATATAGCTAACTATTCCATACATCCATTTCCATTTAATTCAAATGCCAAATACATGTTGTTCATATCTCAATGCCCCAGTTTCAATCCTAAGCATGCATTTTACAACAAGTATGAAATGGAAGCCAAACAAATTATAAGTGCCCTACAGGCTTACAAACTTATCTAAGAACATTCTTGGTTACACAAAATGGAGTTTCAACTCAACGCAAATACAGCCCTAGGCTTACATTCAATAAATAACAATAAAACAAAAATGAAGCCTCAGTTTCGAGTCCTCCCAAGTCAGTGCCTTGGCGGAGGTATAACACTTGTATCTGAAATGGCTTCTCTTATAGGGTGAGCCACAATCCAATAGAGATATACTACACAACCTATGGATCATGACAAGACTAAAGAGGAGTATGCTCATGCCATGCTCATGATAAAACAATTTATCTCTTTTTTTATAAAGTATGCAATGCTGAGATGCAACAATAGATATAAAACCATTTCCATTTTAAAACATATCTGTTACATGAATATAAGCTCTGTGAATCTCTAGGTGAGTGTCTGCAAGTAGGCCCTAATGTACTACCACTGTCATTTTTACAAATAAACTGGAAGGCTCGACAACTAACCGCGTGGTTCTACACTCCCTACTCAGATTCACCAAGTATTCATTTTTTCGCAAACAAATACATTTCCAGACATTTCTCAACAAAAAAAAAAAAAAAAGATACATTTCCAATGAAATGAATGTAATGTAATGTCCAATGCAACAAATGAGGAATGTGGTTCAATTTACCTAAGTCTCATACATTTCTATAACAATCATGGCTATCCTTCACCGATGGCCCAAAACAGATATTTCTAAACAGATATTTAAACAATTAAGTTCCAACAATTTCGATAAATACAATCCATTCCAAATCTCATCAAATATGAACAACTATACTAGTTTTCATATCACAATCATGTCCGGTAACCTCTCAATGTCCATTTCTAACCGTGTCGGTTTTATTACAACAGATACATTAAGCAAAATAATATCGTTAATGCCCAAGAAAACACCATTTTCTTTCCAAACTCATTCTCCAAGCATTATTCAACTATGACATCCTATTTTGATCAAAAACCCCAAAAGTTAAATGTAATCCCTTTATTTTCTTTAAAAATGCTCTTTTGGTCGCAAATCGGTAAAAATTTCAAAACCTATCAAGTCGAAGTCCTTTTTGTTCAAATTTAAAACATAGCTCTTTCATAACCTTACAAACATATTTCAACTTTACACCTTCACAATTTGGGCATCAACTCTTTATTTTTCTCAAAATTTTTCTTTCAAGCAAATAAATCACAAATTTTTCAAAAATTCTAATTAAATTATATACAACTCTAAGCTTCATATAATCAAGTAAAAGTGCATAAAAAAGTGTAAGAAAAATCCCTACCTCAAGCCAAGAAGCTTTCAAATTTTTTTGCAACAAAAATTAAATCTGTTCGGAGCCAAACAACGCCTTTTCCGCCTTCTACGTTTTGATCCAAAGCACTAGGGGTCAAAAATGACTTACACTAGATCAAACCCAAGAAAAACTAACTTGGAACCCCTTTTCTTTGTTTTCTCATGGCAAGAACCCAAAAGTTGAAAGAAAAATCCTATTTGGTCACTTATATATATATATATATAGTATAAACAAATATCTAACCTCTTTTTCATTTCTTCTTTCCTCTTCTTCTCTTCTTCTCTTGTGTTTTTCTCTTCTTCTCTTCCAATATCATACATACTAAAGAAATCTCCTCTCTCTCTCTCTCTCTCTCTCATACTCACACTTTCACTTTCTAGCGTTTCCTCTTCTTCTGGGTTTCTTCCTTTTTGGTCGGTCAAGATTACTCACAAACCCCTTTTTTCCAGTTTTGATGAGAATTTGCACATGGTTGATTTTTCTTATTTTTGGGTTGGTAGGGATTTTTTTTTCTTAGATAGATATCCACTAGTAGAGATTTGATAAAGAATTTGCACATGGTTGACTTTTAGCATTTCTACGTTGATTTTTCTTTTCTTAGCATTTCTGGGTTTCTACTTTTGATGATATGCTTGGAATTTGCAGGAATTTGATTTGGGTACTTGAAAAGGTTTTGAATTCTTGGATCTTCAATTTCTTATTTGGTGGTTCAATCGTTTGGGGTCTGTTTCTTTTGGGTTGTTGAAGACACTTACAAGGTAACTGTTCATATTTCTTGGAGAGATGAGGACTTGCATTTGAGAATGATTGGAGCAATTTGGTGTTTATAAATTGATAAATTGAAAGATAAACTGATTTAGGAACTAATATGCTAATGTTGAGCAATTTGGTTTTGGAACTGTTTATAAACTAATTTAGGAACTGACCCCTAATTTGAGCAATTTGGTGTTCATGAATTCATATATGATATGCTACTAAATTGATTTAGCAATTTGGTTGTTCATGTATTATATGCTGCTAAACTGATTTAGTTGATAAACTAATTTGAGCAATTTGGTGTTTATGAATTCATATATGATTTACTGCTAAATAGATTTATGAATTCATATATGATAAACTGATTTAGTTGTTCATGAATTATTTGCAATCAAAGCTTATGCACATAGGGTATGTCATCTTGTTTGAAATGATAGGGAAAAATAGAGCATGGATTTGAAAATCATATTTTGAATGATTTTTTTATTGGTTTTTGGCAGTATATTTGATAATCTTTTGGTCATGGATCCTCCAAGCAAAGAAACATTTTTTGTGAGCCTCAATGTTGAGCCCAAATCATTTTCTATTGACCCCTCTACCCAACCTAATGCTCCCTATCCTAGACTAGCCTTGGCCAAAACTAGTAGTAGTGGGAGAACAACATCAAAGGCTAGGGATCATTTTGAAAAGATTAAGGGTATTGATGGGAAAGATAGGGCTATATACAAGTATTGTAGGAAAGAATATATGGCAGACTCTAAGAGTCATGGAACAAGTAATTTGTTAAGTCATTTGAAAAATTGTACAAAGTATCCATATAGGGATACTCATAGGCGACAAACATTAGGATTTCCACCTAGAGAAGTCGGTAGGGAGAGTGTTGTTGATGTTATGGCTACATCATTTTATATAGAAGTTGCTAGGGAGCTATCTTGCCGAGATGATAGTAATTGATGAATTGCCCTTTAGATTTATGGATGGGGTTGGTTTTAAGAGGTTTTGTAATGTCATGCAACCCAAGTTCAAGATCCCAACTCAATATACTATTGCTAGGGACATTGTAGACAAATACACCAATGAAAGAGATGAAGAAAATTGTAAAGGGGCGTAGAATTTGCTTTACCACAAACGCATGGACTCCTATACAAAATTTGTGTTATTTGTGTCTAACTGCACATTTCATTGATGATGATTGGAAGTTACAAAAAAGGATCATAAATTTTTGTCAAGTTGAGGACCGCAAAGGAGAAACTCTTGGTAAAAAAATTAAGGCACTCTTAAAAGAGTGGGGCATTGATGGCTTTATTACCTTAACTGTTGATAATGCGAGTTCCAATAATCTAACCATTAGATTCTTGAAACGATTCACAAAACTGTGGAAGGAAACTATCTTGGGCCATGATTTTTATATATGCATTGTTGTGCGCATATTCTAAATCTCATTGTTAGTGATGGATTAAAGGATCTTGAGTCTTGTATAGTGAATGTGATGCATGCAGTGAGGTATGTGAGGCCTTCTCCAAACCGCCTTGACACTTTTAAAAAGTATGTGAAAAGTTTGAAAATTGAGAGTAGGAGTCTCTTGTGCCTAGATGTGCTGACACGGTGGAATTTCACATATCTTATCTGGGAGGTGGCGGAAAAATTTGAGAGTGCTTTTAAAAGAATGGGTGAGGAGGACTATAATTATAAACACCACTTTTTGGATAATGAAGTGGGTGAGAGGAGAGAGATGCCTACATTTAAGAATTGGGATAATTGTAAGGTGTTTTTGAAATTTCTTAGAATGTTCTACAATGCAACAAAGAGATTTTCTGAGTCTTTATTTGTTACTTCAAATACATTCTACACTAAAATTTTTGTCATTGAAAATATGATTGGACAATTAATCAAAGACAATGATCCTATTTTGTTTTCAATGGCAAAGAAAATGAAAGAGAAGTTTGACAAGTATTGGGGAAATGGGGATAAAATCATCCTTTTGTATGTTGCGGTTGTGCTTGATCTTCGAAAAAAAAATGACATACTTTCAATTTTGTTTTTCAACAATTTTTGGTAGAGATGTGGTGAAAGTGAAAGAAATGTTAGACAAGGTGAAAAATTGTTTGAGTCAATTATATGATCATTATGCCACACTTGATTTAACAAATGTGCATTCCTCCAATGTAAATGAAATAGTAGATATGGTGATAGATAAAAATGACCTACACTCTATTGTGAATTCTCAATTTAACTTATTTTTGGAGGGACAATTTTCTAGTAGTGGAAGTACGTTAGAATTGGACAAGTACTTGTGTGATATTGATAAAGATGGGAAGAATACTCAATTTGATATCTTGGAGTGGTGAAAGGTTAATGCAACAAAGTATAGAGTATTATCACTTATAGCACGAGATGTGTTAGCAATGCCTATTTCCACTGTTGCTTCTAAGTCAGCTTTTGGTACAGGAGGTCGTATACTTGATCCATTTCGTAATTTACTTGCTCCCAAGATGGTGGAGGTTCTTGTTTGTACCCAAAATTGATTTCGAAGTAACATTCCAATATGCCTTGGACAAGCAATGGAGGATGTTGAAGAATTTGAACAACAATATAATTCTGGTAATATATATAATGATTTTTTTTTTATCCATTTCATTTATTTTGTATTATTCAAAATTCATTATCTTCACTACACATGTTTTAGTTGTATTATGTTTTATGTGTAGTTGTTTCGGAATCAAATTCATGTTCAAGCCCAAGTCCGGAGAGTAGTTTTATTGAAATTTAATATCATTAGTACAATACTTCCTCTTTGTTAATGTTGTTAACATATTATTACTTGTTTTAAGTTTAAGACTTTTTAATGTTTTCCTTATTAAATAATTTCATTTTTTTGTTATGCAGGTTTAGATGGCTCATGGTTTGACTCAAAGAAATGAATGACTTTTTTGTTTTTTTTTTGGATAACTGTAATACTATTGTTTACATGCACAATGTTTGTTGGACGTACAATGTTTTGGATGACTATAACTTGTGTTTTTTTTTTTTTTTTTAACTTTGGATGACTGTAACTTGGATGTACAATGCTTTTCATATGTTTTATGTGTAACTTAGATGACTTATGCCCACTGGATGCACAATGTTTTGGGTGATATTGAATTATGCCCACTGAAACCAATAAAAACCAATTGAATTGTCCAAATTGTTTTTGCATTGCCCACTGGAACCAATAAAAACCAATGGAACCATTGGATACACATAGATGTGAATATTGTATTGCCCAGATTGTTTTTTTAGGAAGTGCACAATTGAATTATGTTGAAAATTGAATAATGCCCAGTTTTTTTTTTTTTTTAAAGTGCACAATTGAATTATGTTAAAAATTTGTAAACTTTTAAACCACCAAACCGATTCATATCCATCCACCAATTTGCTCAATCCGTATCCGCCGGATTAGCGGACGGATACGGATTAATTTTCTCTAATTTGCCAATTTGATGGACGGATAACGAATTAGAAGTTCTGTGACTGCAATCGATCCGTGCCCACCCCTACTCCTAAATGCCTATAAAATTAATGAAAGACATCATCAAAATATGACTTATGCACATATCATCAAAATTAAATGCCTATACTGGACATGTCCGGCCCAATAGTGTCAATCCAAATCCTAAGTAAAATATAACGTTAATCAATCACTTAAATAAAAAATGAAAGTAAGAATGGCTATTTGCTATTTTTTTCTTCTTCTTCTTTTTTTGGCTAAGCTCTACTACAAGTAGACCTATTGTGCATTGCATATATCACATCTGAAGTCCTAGTATAGTGTTATGGATTAAATGTGTTGTATCTTTTTTAAAATTTAAATTAGTTGATGCTTTGTTACAAGAAATGGCTCAAAATATAGAGGAGACACTAAAAAATCTCTAATGACACAGTAATGACACTTTTATGAAATTAAAATGATTGTTTCTTACTAAAATAATTCCTAAACATTGATTTTCTTTTAATTTGGAACAAGGCAAAAACACTGATATTTTTCAACATTTTGTCAAATGCAGCTCGATCCAACACCAATAAATCAAAACTATTCACTTTGTTTCATTTTGAGTTTTCAAAAATGAATTTTAATTTTTTTGGTTATCTTTAGTGAATTTTTTCTTATTGTTTTATATTTTGGTCAATTTTTTTTATTTTTTATTTTTAGATCCATATAATCTAAATGTACTTAAAAAGTAAAATATTTATAAATAAATCTTAAAAAAATACATTCAAATACAAAAATACTAGTGGTCACCCATGCGATGCACAGAATTTTAGAAAGTTAATAATTATTACAAAAAAATTTGCTATCTGTTTATATTTCTTAATATTTTTATTTGGTTTGTGTATATAAATCTTACAATAATGCTTGGGACCTCCTTTTGGGGGTCACCCCCTCACCCCCCCCCTTTGCCACGTGGCGGGTGGTGATTGGAGGAGCAGGAAAAAAAAGAAAAAGAAAAAGAAAATGTAACCAATGAGAAAGAGAGAGGATTAAAGGGGGTGGGGGGAAAAGGGGGGATGAATCATTGTTGTAAATCTTATTTCACATCATTAAAAATATTTAATATTTCACATTATTGAAAATTTTAAAAAAGTATCATACATTAGTAAATCATCACATATATAATAACTAATTTATCTAAGAATTACTTCAGAAAACCAAAAGTAGAGTAACAAAGGCATATTATAATTAATCAAAATGACTAATATATTAAATAAAAGTAACACTAATTTTGCTTAATCAATAGTAGATATTACAGTAATCATCTCATATAATATAATAAATTAAAATAAAATTAATTTTAATTCCCATTATATTTAGTTAGTGGGTGGTTAAAATTTTTTACATGCTATTTGTTTTTTCGTTATATTGATTCATTAAACACAAATAGGTTTGGAATGATTATAAAAAAAAATTTTAAAAAAATGTTTGAAAATGCATTATACTTGAATTGACAAACATAAAGAATATAAATATTTAAATTATTCAAAAAAAAATTAACATTTTAAATATGAGATATCTTTCATTTGCTCAAACTCTGAATCTAAATAAATAAATAAATAATTTAAACAAAGAAGAAATTTGTGGTTTAGTTCTCAAAATAAATGAGTTCCTAAAAATAAATTTAATCATGAATTATTTCAATAGAATAATCAACAATAAAAAATCAACTGATGAATACATTTAAAGTATAACCCATATCCAATAAATTTTGATTCTTCATTTTCAATCTAACATCTACACCAAAAAAAAAAACAAAATTAAACACAAATAATCAATAAGTGAGAGAGTTACAAATTGATAATAGCAGTGCTTTTATAAATATAAAAAAAGAATAAAATCTCAATTAAATGACAAATTATTAACAAAAAAGAAAGAAATAAGAAAAAATGCAGATTGTAACAAAAAAAAAAATTTAAAAATAATGATGTTCATTTATATGAACTCACTTTCTTACAAATGCAAAAACTCATGCAAGTACACATTTCAAATGTAAAGCAAATATTTAAGATTTTTAGGCACCGAAAATGGATTAGAAATGGCTCAATATTGATTGTTTTTCTCCCAATTTTCTGTTCATAGTTTCTTTTGCAGGAACTTGTTTTTATATTTAAAAGATTATGTTTAAACAAAAGATATACATGGAATTCTATCATGTTTAAAATTTGTATGGATAAGTAATTGATGATTTTAAAAGATAAAATATTAAATTCCACTTAAAGATAAATTTTAAAAAGATTAAGTTGAAATATATAGAAATTCTATAACAAACTAACAAAGAATAAATATAGATCGTTAAAAAAATTATCATCTTTTTGGGATATTTATATCCCAATCTTATTTTTTTTTATTTAAATATTTTGTTATCTTTTATTTGAATTTTCATTAAATAGTTATATTTTTATTTTTGTATATTTTTTCATCTATATTTATTTGTTATTCATATATACATAATTACCTTTTTATTTTAAAAATCATTTGACTTGTAATATTTTTTTATTTAAATTTTTTTTAATTGTTCATATATAAATAGTTAACTTTTTTATTTTTATAATTAATTGACTCGTAATATTTTTTATTTATTTATTTATTTTTATCTTTTATTTGACTCTTTATATTATTTTGTAGTTGAAATTTGAATAGTTATCTTTTTATTTTATTTATTTTAGATTATGTTTAAACAAAAGATATAAATGGAATTCTATCATGTTTAAAATTTGTATGGATAAGTAATTGATGGTTTTAAAAGATCAAAAAGATTAAGTTGAAATATATAGAAATTCTATAACAAACTAACAAAAGATAAATATAGATCGTTAAAAAAATTATCATCTTTTTGGGATATTTATATCCCAATCTTATTCTTTTTTTTTATTTAAATATTTTGTTAACTTTTATTTGAATTTTCATTAAATAGTTATATTTTTATTTTTGTATATTTTTTCATCTATATTTATTTTTTATTCATATATACATAATTACCTTTTTATTTTAAAAATCATTTGACTTGTAATATTTTTTTATTTAATTTTTTTAATTGTTCATATATAAATAGTTAACTTTTTTATTTTTATAATTAATTGACTCGTAATATTTTTTATTTATTTATTTATTTTATCTTTTATTTGACTCTTTATATTATTTTGTAGTTGAAATTTGAATAGTTATCTTTTTATTTTATTTATTTTATATTTTTATCTCTACTTCTTTGTTGCTCATATTTAAATATTTATCATTTTATTTAAATATATATAATCCTTATCTTATTCTTTTTTTTTATTTAAATATTTTGTTATCTTTTATTTGAATTTTCATTAAATAGTTATATTTTTATTTTTGTATATTTTTTCATCTATATTTATTTTTTGTTCATATATACATAATTACCTTTTTATTTTAAAAATCATTTGACTTGTAATATTTTTTTATTTAATTTTTTTAATTGTTCATATATAAATAGTTAAACTTTTTTATTTTTATAATTAATTGACTCGTAATATTTTTTATTTATTTATTTATTTTATCTTTTATTTGACTCTTTATATTATTTTGTAGTTGAAATTTGAATAGTTATCTTTTTATTTTATTTATTTTATATTTTTATCTCTACTTCTTTGTTGCTCATATTTAAATATTTATCATTTTATTTAAATATATATAATCCTTATCTTATTCTTTTTTTTTATTTAAATATTTTGTTATCTTTTATTTGAATTTTCATTAAATAGTTATATTTTTATTTTTGTATATTTTTTCATCTATATTTATTTTTTATTCATATATACATAATTACCTTTTTATTTTAAAAATCATTTGACTTGTAATATTTTTTTATTTAATTTTTTTAATTGTTCATATATAAATAGTTAACTTTTTTATTTTTATAATTAATTGACTCGTAATATTTTTTATTTATTTATTTATTTTATCTTTTATTTGACTCTTTATATTATTTTGTAGTTGAAATTTGAATAGTTATCTTTTTATTTTATTTATTTTATATTTTTATCTCTACTTCTTTGTTGCTCATATTTAAATATTTATCATTTTATTTAAATATATATAATCCTTATCTTATTCTTTTTTTTTTATTTAAATATTTTGTTATCTTTTATTTGAATTTTCATTAAATAGTTATATTTTTATTTTTGTATATTTTTTCATCTATATTTATTTTTTATTCATATATACATAATTACCTTTTTATTTTAAAAATCATTTGACTTGTAATATTTTTTTATTTACTTTTTTTAATTGTTCATATATAAATAGTTAACTTTTTTATTTTTATAATTAATTGACTTGTAATATTTTTTATTTATTTATTTATTTTATCTTTTATTTGACTCTTTATATTATTTTGTAGTTGAAATTTGAATAGTTATCTTTTTATTTTATTTATTTTATATTTTTATCTCTACTTCTTTGTTGCTCATATTTAAATATTTATCATTTTATTTAAATATATATAATCCTTATCTTATTCTTTTTTTTTTATTTAAATATTTTGTTATCTTTTATTTGAATTTTCATTAAATAGTTATATTTTTATTTTTGTATATTTTTTCATCTATATTTATTTTTTATTCATATATACATAATTACCTTTTTATTTTAAAAATCATTTGACTTGTAATATTTTTTTATTTAATTTTTTTAATTGTTCATATATAAATAGTTAACTTTTTTATTTTTATAATTACTTGACTCGTAATATTTTTTATTTATTTATTTATTTTATCTTTTATTTGACTCTTTATATTATTTTGTAGTTGAAATTTGAATAGTTATCTTTTTATTTTATTTATTTTATATTTTTATCTCTACTTCTTTGTTGCTCATATTTAAATATTTATCATTTTATTTAAATATATATAATCCTTTTGACTTTTGAGATTTAGATAATTAACAAATGATTAAAAATTAAGAAAAGTGGGAGGGGAGAATTGAAAAGTGACACATAGGAGAGAGAATTCATAAGAATTTAATATTAAGAGTTTGGAGAATTCTCATTCTCCACCACATTTGTTTATATATATAGTATAGATACTAAATTTTTATTTTTTTATATTTAGTAAATTTTTAAATTTTTTTTTGGGATTTTTATTGATAAATCCAATTTAGAAGTGTTTTAACCCAAGAAGTCCATGAAGGAATTTTTTAACCCATTTAGTCCCATGTATGTATACTTTTATTCCATAAAGTCCATTTTCTTTATTTACACTATTTTCTTGGACACTTATGCCCTTATATTTAATTTTGATACCCTTATAAATATTTTTTCAACGATTAGCAATTTAATGATGTGAACATTCATATTTTAAAATTCATATTTGTAGGAATGTAAATTGGCCCGTGGGCGGCCCGAAACCCGCCCGCGAGCCAGGGCGGGCCCGGCCCATTGACATGTTAAAATTCACATTAATAGGAGTGTAAAATTGGCCCCCGTCCCGTGGTAGCGCGAAACCGGCCCGCGGCCCATGGACGGCCTGGGGCGGGCCCGGTCCGGCCCGTTGACAATGTGAATATTCACATTGACATGTTAACATTCACATTGATAAGAGTATAAAATTGGGCCGCGGCCCATGAGCGGCCAAAAGCCCGCCCGCAGCCCGGGGCGGGCCCGGCCTAGCCCGTTAACAATATGAATATTCACATTGACATGTTAACATTCACATTGATCGGAGTGTAAAATTAATCCGCGCCTCGTAGCTGCCCGAAACCCGCCCACGGCCCGTGGGCGGGCTCGGCCCGGCCTGTTGACAATGTGAATGTTCACATTGATAAGAGTATAAAATTAGATAGCAGCCTAGGGCAGGCTCGACTCGGCCCGGCCCGTTGACAATGTGAATATTCACATTGACATGTTAACATTCACATTAATAGGAGTGTAAAATTGGCCCTCATCCCGTGGCGGCGCGAAACACGCCGACGGCCCATGGGCGACCTGGGGCGGGCCCGGTCCGGCCCGTTGACAATGTGAATATTCACATTGACATGTTAACATTCACATTGATAAGAGTATAAAATTGGCCCGCGGCCCACGGACGGCCAAAAGCCCGCCCGCGGCCTGAGGCGGGCCCGGCCCGGCTCGTTGACAATGTGAATATTCACATTGACATGTTAACATTTACATTGATAAGAGTGTAAAATTGGCCCGCAGCTTGTGGGCGGCCCGAAGCCCGATCGCAGCCCGAGGCGGGCTTGGCCCGACCCGTGACAATGTGAATATTCATATTGACATGTTAACATGCACATTGATAGGAGTGTAAAATTAGCCCGCGCCCCGTGGTTGCCCGAAACTCGTCCATGGCCCGTGGACGGCTCGGAGCGGGCCCGGCCCGGCCTGTTGACAATATGAATATTCACATTGACATGTTAACATTCACATTGATAAGAGTGTACAATTGGCCCGTGACCCGTGGGCAGCTCGAAGCCCGACCTCGGGCCGGGGCGGGTCCGACCCGTTGGCAATGTGAATATTCACATTGATATGTTAACATTCACATTGATAGGAATGTAAAATTGGCCCGCAACCTGTGGGCGGCCCGAAACCCGATCGCAACCCGAGGCGGGCTTGGCCCGACCCCGTGACAATGTGAATATTCACATTGACATGTTAACATTAACATTGATAGGAGTGTAAAACTTGTCCGCTGCCCAAAGCTCGCCCGCAGCCCGGGGTAGGCCCGGACTTAAACCCGGGCCACCTCGAGCCGTCCACAGGCTTCGGGCCGCCCATGGGACGCGAGTCAATTTTACACTCTTATCAATGTGAATGTTAACATGTCAATGTAAATATTCACATTGTCAACAGGCCGGGCCGGGCCCGCCTCGGGCCGCCCACGGGCCGTAGGCGTGTTTCGGGCAGCCACGGGGCACGGGCTAATGTTACACTCTTATCAATGTGAATGTTAACATGTCAATGTAAATATTCACGTTGTCAACGGGCCGGGCCCGCGTCGGCCCGGGGTCGGGCTTCTGGCTGCCCACGGGTCACGGGCTAATTTTACACTCTTATTAATGTTAATGTTAATATGTCAATGTGAATATTCACATTGTCAACGAGCCGGGCCGGGCCAGTCCTGGGCAGGGGGCGGGCTTCGGGCCGCCCACGGGCCACGGGCCAATTTTACACTCCTATCAATGTGAATGTTAATATGTCAATGTGAATATTCACATTGTCAACGGGCCGGACCGAGCTAGCCCTGGGCCGCCCATGGGACGCGAGTCAATTTTACACTCTTATCAATGTGAATGTTAACATGTCAATGTAAATATTCACATTGTCAACAGGCCGGGCCGGGCCCGCCCCAGGCCGCCCACGAGCCGTGGCCTAGTTTCGGGCAGCCACGGAGCGCGGGCTAATTTTATACTCTTATCAATGTGAATGTTAACATGTCAATGTGAATATTCACATTATCAATGGGTCGGGCTGGGCCCGCCCAGGGCAGCCCACGAGCCGCGGGCGGGTTTCGGACCGGCCACAGGCCGCGGGCTAATTTTACACTTCTATCAATGTGAATGTTAACATGTCAATGTGAATATTCACATTGTCAACGGGCCGGGCCGGGCCCGCCCCAACCCGGGCCCGGGCTTCGGGCTGCCCACGGGTCATGGGCCAATTGTACACTCTTGTCAATGTTAATGTTAATATGTCAATGTGAATATTCATATTGTGAACGGGCCGGCCCGGGCCGGCCCCGGACGACGGGCTGGTTTCAGGCCGCCCACGGGTCGCAGGCCAATTTTACACTCCTATCAATGTGAATGTTAACTTATCAATGTGAATATTCATATTATCAATGGGCCGGGTCAGGCCTATTTTTTTGGCTTGTGGGCCGGTCCGGCTCGACTCGAATTTTTCCGGGCACCCACGAGGATCGACATGAGCCGAGCCCCCTACACATTGACGATATAAACATTTACATTGACGGTGTGAACATTCATATTAAGGGTATTTTGGTAATTATGTCACCCACAAGACTTATTGAAACATAAGAAAATAATGTGAACTAAATAGAACATAAATAGATGAAAATGGTATTTTGATTTTCTTATCTCAAATTGGACCTAATGGAATATTCAAAAACAATATGGGTTGGATGGAATAAAACTCTTAGAAAATGGATTTATCAAAAAAGTTCCTTTTTTTTTTCCACAAAATTTATACTTTTAAAGTGTATCTAAATTAAGCAGATCTAAACGATAAAAAGAATTAATTAAAATATTTACAAAATTCACTAAAAAAAAAATACGAAAATTGTTTTTAAAAACTCCAAAACTTGATTATTACCATCTACTTTTTTTAGGGAGGGGAATTTGTCCATGTTACTTTCTTTATTTTATTTTTTAAGTTTAAAGTCAAATGGATTTCCAAGACCACCCAAAAAGCCCAACCTCCATTGGACACTTTCATTTTAGTACAGCAATTTGGGCCTCAATGAAACCTTTCAAACCGAGGGGGATTCTATTTGCACATAATAAATTATTACGTACACTTAATTTTTTGATATATCTTATTAAATTATTTAAGATTATAATTTATTCTCAATATACTTTATATTTTTTGACAAATTACCCTTTAAGGTATACCCAAATTACACCACTTTGAAAAATCCTTCAAAAACTCTTAAACAGATTTCTCATTACAACTATTTCTTTTATTCACCAAGTATACAACATTAAGGAACTAATTGAGATTTTCAAAAACTACAAAACAAAATTTTTAATCATATGTTTATAATTTTGATAATTTTGTTGTTCAATTGAAACTCTGTTTTGATGTTCGATTGAAAATTTGTTTTTGATCCTTGGGATCATTTGGTTCTTGATATGCTTGATCCCCTGGAGTAAAAACATTTCAAATCTTCTGATAAGTGTTTATTTGTAGGTTTGAAAGTTTAAGAAATTTTGTGCTACATATTTTCCTTATAAAACTTGTTCTCAATCCACATAATTAAAAAAAACGTTATGTATTTATCTATTATGTTAGAATAGTAGAGAGAGAGATAGGTTGAGGTCCAGCGAGCAGCCAAGGCAAGGCTGCCGCCCGCCGATAAAGCAAAATAATTAGGTACTTAACCTAGCTCTGATACCATATTAGAATAGTAGAGAGAGAAAAAAAAAATAATATGTATTGTATTGAATGAATAGAATTGAATGTTTGTAGAGTTGAATGTATATACAATAGAAGGCCTGTATATATAGGCTGAGAAAGAGTATCCTACTAGAAACCTAATTATGAGAAAGAGTATCCTACTAGAAACCTAACTATGGCTATTCCTAAATATATCTAGGAACTCAATACCTAATATATTTAGGAATATCACATACATATTAACATATTATTAATTTTTTGTTATATGTATCTGTAATTAAAATCATATAAGTGTAATTAAAATTGTATGTTTATGTATTATGGGTAAAGGCAAGAAACAAGAGGGTTGTAAAAGAAGATAGTGATGGGTTGTTGGGTTAGAAATCATTCTAAAGGGATCTTGAAATACCTAATCAAAAGGGATCTTGAAATCGCGGCCATGACTTGTTGGGTTAGAAATCATTCTAAAGGATTTTGTAGAAGTATAATAGCATGTAGAAGCATTCTAAACCATTTTTAGAGTGAAGAAGATGAAGAAAAAATAATTGAAACTTGGAAAAGAATATGAAAAAAATTGAATATGAAAAATATGTATAAGTGGTTTGGGTGTACATGAGGGGAAAAAAAATTATTTGAAGTTTAAATATGTATTGTCCTTATTAGTAAATTTATATTAGGATATAATAGGAATTAAAATTTCAAAATTTTAATTGAGCATATTTGGGTGCAAATAGAATTAACCAAACCCGAGCCAAACTCACATTGGGCCGTTGAAGATCTAACCCGATCCAACCCCCAAACCATTTTTTCCCAAAAAATGATCGGGATTCAATCTACCATGTCAAGTCAGTTTCTATGCATCAATGCACTAATCAATGGATGTCTATTTCTACATCAAAAATTTTGATTCATGCTTTTTTCTACAATAAAAACATCACTTTTGGGCATATTCGGAATTCGTTTTAACTGTGAGAAAATGTACCATGTTCAATCTCTTTTTTGTTTGTGTTTCTATTTATTGTGATTACTGCTTAAATGTTCCCTTGTTGCAACAGTATATCTGCTTTTAGTTATTTTTTGAAAACAAGATATCGAATTATTTTACAATAGATCAACTAAAGTCATATTTCAAAATATGACTTCATAAAACAATCTAAATTTAAAAAATAATTTTGAAAATGATTAATTTTGAATTCTATCTTTGTAAGTTATTCTAATCACAATGAAGCTATAATTTGTTTGCTATATTGCTCATGTTGAGGTGAAAAAATCAGTTGTAACGATAAAGATTGCTTTGTTTGTTTTTATTTGATTTATTTTTTTATTTGTTCCTTCACAATGTTTGTTAAAAATTGTCTTGTGTCATCCTTAACCTTAACTATGATTGTTTGTTTTTATCTTTTGGTAATGGTTTGTAGCTTTCTTTTTCTTTTAGGCCTTCGTTCATATTCGTTTTATGTGACTATTGTGTGAGCCGAGTAATTCATCAAGGTAATCAACAAACAAGACGCCGGGGCTCATTCATCATAAAGTCCAAACTCAATCGGGCCCAATAAGTTTGATGAGAACCCAACGCCGAGTAACATGATCGCCAACCAATGGGAATGTTGACTAAGAGCTGCCGGTGTAAACGGTAGGTACCTGTGCCGAGAAGATAAAGTGGGCCCCGAATGTCCCTTTCCAAAGGTGTAGTAAGAAACTGGGCCCTGACATTCAAGTGATGATAAAAGAAAGAAATCATGCAAGAAATATCTACACTAAATGGTTATATAAGGAAGTAAAAGTAAAGAAAGAAGGTATGCACTATAAACCCACTAAACTCTCCCTCTCTCTTGAAAACTAAATTACTACCATTCCTCATCTAACTTACCCGTTGGAATACTAATTCCGACATCCCGACTGAAGCGTTTCCTCTTTCAAGTAGTGGAGCGAGAATTAAGCAAAGGACTGTTTGGATTACACGAATATTATATAACCACTCCTCACAACTATATTTGTTTACCATGAAGGAAGCATTGGTTCATATAAAATTTTTATAAAACGAGATACTAATGTGAGATAAAAGGTGAGTTTCATATGTCAACCCTACTTATGTGAGTCTTACGCTATTGTTTTACATACGTGTTCTATTCTGTAAAAATCTTTTGTGTTTTTAACACAATTGGTTTATTATATTTGGTTTGGAAAAAAGATTGACACTATCAGAAAGTTGGACTTGTGGCTACTATTGTGACTTAAGTCACAGCAAGGTCCTGTGGTGACTCGGTGGGATTTTTTCTGAGTCTTTTTCGATAGTTCGAACCGTTCATATTGTAGGGTTTGTTGAATAAATCATCCATGTAAAAAATTATATTGATTGGACATTTATAACTCCGTAACAAGGCATATTTATTTTTTTAAAAAAATAAATGCTTAACATGATGATATTGATAATTTTTTTATTAAAAAATTAGAATTGAATCATGGGGTTGCTGATTTTCAATTTACTTGATTTTTTGCACGAATGATATACTCAATGAACTCTGCAAAATGAATGATTTGAATTATCAAAAAATACTCAAAAAAATCCCCCATTGAAACACAACAACACCCTACTGTGACAAGGTCACAACAATATCCCTAAACTCTATAAAGCCTCCCTTAATTTAATCACAGTGATATGACGGGTTACATGTAAATTTTTGATTTGTTATAAACTCAACAATGTGTAAAACTCAAATTATCTTGCCATGTCATTGTAGCGAATTATTAGTTCCAAATTGTTGGTCTTTAGCATTCTTCATTTGATTTATCATCTTGTGTATTATAATTGCATTAGTTTAATAACCACCACTCACCCACATCTATTACTAATGTGGCAATGATATATAAAATGATAAATAAATGTGATCATCACAGTATTATTATACTTGTCTAATATCTTATAGTTTTGCTAACCACATTTACCGTCAAAATAAGAACATAAAAGCTAAAAAATGATTTGAAGAAATTTTTTAAAAAAAACTGATAAACACTCATAATTTTCATATGATTTTTTTATTTTTATTTTTATTTTTGAGACGCAAGTAAGTTTTAAAAATTCAAAAATAGTTTTTTGATATTTATTTTTCTTAAACTAATTTCTATATTTTCAAAAAAAATTCGAAATGAAAATGAAACCAAATTGAGCCACTTGATCCTACATTAATGTTAATAAGTCCCAATTAACACTAAGTTTTTAGATTGTTAATCTTGCTACGTTTCATATGCTTCTTTGTCACTTTCTTGTATCACAGTCTAAAGAAAAACATTTGTTTAATCTATTATCTCTATTTTGTTTATTGTTATGTATATGTTAAAATAATATTTTTTACGATTTAAAAAGCTTAGGTATTTTTTGGAAAATGTTAATACTAAGGCTTCGTTTGAGAACCTTTTTTTTAGTTAAAAAGTCAAAAAATTACTAAATTAACCAAAAAACCAATAACCTATATTAAAAAGTCAAAAATTCTCTTTTCTCTCTACTTTTTGCACATCTTTTCGTAAAAAGTCAAAAAGTCATCCCAAACATATTAGTTTTTTTAGCACATATTTTAGCCAAATAACTAAAAAATTACTAAATTAACCTGTTCCCAAACGAAGCCTAAATTTTCCCTATGGAGAGGGTTGAAAACAAACACAAGTGATTGTCTCACCCTATGACGATGTTAGAGATAACTTGAGACAAGGACATTAGGGGAATCCAAGAGAACATTCCCATGTAGCCTAGGGTTATAACAAGGGGCCAAAGACGGAGAAGTTATTTTGTGGTCGAAAATCAAGGCTAATGAGTGGTCAATGGGATTTTTATTAGTTGATGGGCTGACAAATTGACAATATTATCCGGACAAAATCCCATCAACAGAGGCCTAACTAATGAGAGTAGTATGGGCTTTTTTGGTTATGTGGTGCTGCACTAAAACATCTAGTTATAATTTTCCCCACAGATGGAGAGAAAGCAAAATGGATGGATATCATTTGAATCCATTTTATAATGCATGAAACAAATATTAATTTCATTTTTACTTATTAAATTATCAAAAAATAAAATTATTTTCTATTTGATCTATAAGTTATCAATTGTATATAGTACTTAAAAAATGTTTATTTGAGTTCACGTAGTCTAATTAAGACTATTGTATAAATTAATAACTGTTAAAAATCTAATTTCATAATCAAAAAGACCATTTTAAAATTTTAATGATTTAACCATGCAATGAAACACCCATTAAATTAGTTGTGGAGTATAGTTTGTTCAAAATAGTGGGATTTTTTTTTTTTTTTTGATTATATGATTTAAGTCATAAAAAATATAAAATGATCTTTTTATCTATCAAATTAAGTTTTAACCGTTATTGATTTGTTCATACATCTCCAATTATACCACAAGATTTAAAATAAAAAAAAGTTCAAAACTGATTAGATGAAATGGATAATTTAAAAATGAAACAATAATAATAATAATAATAATAATAATAATAATAATAATAATAATAATTTAGGTGATAAAAATAAAATTAACTGGTAAAAAAAATATCACTAAGAAAGAAATAAAAATGGGAATGAAAGACCAGAGTAATAAGGTATCGTTTGGTAAAATTTAGAATTTGCTACTTTTAATTTATAGAAAATATCAAATATGTTTTTGTTTATTTCTGTTAAAACATAAAAACATGTTTGGTATAAGTGAAATTATATTTTGAAAATAAGTAAATTGAGTAGTCTATGAAAAGTGGTTGTCGATGATTAAAAATAATAGTTAAAAAGTAGTTACCAACAACCGGATACAATGGAGGTGGGTGACAGTGGCCAAAGGTGATTCCTAAATGCCGGAGATGACATCCAAAAGCAATTATCTACGATTAGAAACAGTGGCCGGCCAACCTGTTTGAAGTGTTGGCCAAAGTTGGTTTCTAATCATGAGGTGTGATTATCGAAAGAAGTCATCGATAACAGTGGCAGGTGATGGTAATGCATTGGATGGTGGTCAAAACAAGTGGAAAAAAAATATTAAAAAATATAACCGACTTATTTATATTTACAAAAATTTAGTAAATATTATAACCTATGATATCAAACAAATTTTTTCAAAAATTCTATAAATATAAACTAAAAAAAAATTGTTAATATTAACTTTACCAAAGGGGCTCTAAAGAATTTGATCCTTTAATTCCGTATCAAGGCGCATGTTCACCCTCCAGCACGGGTCTCGTCCGAGTCACCATCGCCATTGGCATCTTCGACCTCCCAACACTCATCATTCCCAATCGAACGCTCCTCTCGGCACCCTCTTCCAGTCTTTGAACCCTTTTTCTGTGTCTGTAATTCATCAAACACATCATCAACATACCCAACAACAAGACCATCAAAACAAACCCACCAATTATCCACATTTTATCATAATTGTGCTTCATATAACGACCACCACCGCCGCGAGGAGGTGGAGGAGGAGCAGTGGACTCAACGGCAATGGAGAAGTGACCCTGTTCAGTACCCAAACACACATTCCCATCCAACACATTGTTGAACTCAACCAAACCATGTAAATCAAAATACACACACTTCTTCAGTGACAACCCATCATTGGGACTTTCTTTCAGATCACGAAACTTGATCATGATGGGATTTTTTAAGGCTCTGATATCCAATTCGGGTACCATTTTCGCAGATAAATCAGAACCATTGTAAGCCAGAAGACCCAGAACCGGAGATAGAAAAGTGAAACCAGGCAAAGGGTAATACAAGGAGGACCAATTGCCCAAATTGTGGTAGACCAAAACTAGTCTGTCCACATGAGGCTGCTCAAACAAGCCAGATGGGATTGAGAACTCTTTAAAGTTGTAGAGGCCTCTAATTCTGAGGCTACCGGTTCGGAGACGAAGAGCGGAGATTTCGATGCCCGTGAAGTTGCCGGAGTAGGAAATCCCGGTGATGGGTCGACGGGGAAAGGAACGGAAAGCATAAAGTTGGAGAAGGGAGTCGAGGGAGCGAGGAGAGGGATGAGGAGGAGGAGGAGGGGATTGAGCAGTGAGGAGAAGGATTGGGAATGGAGGAAGTAAAAATGGAGGGTGTAAAATGGTGAAGATTAGAAACATCCAGAGACTCGTCACCAGCCTCGTCCAGCCAGCCATGGCTGGATGAGAGTTTCGTGAAGAAGCTTTTCAGAAGATGGATATTGTTTACTTGCACAATTCAAAATTTTGTATGCCTCATTTTTTTTAAATATCTTTTTTGTTTGGTTGTTGACGTGGACAAAAAGGAATAAATATTCAGTTTTGTAAGGTACCAGAGGGAAATCTACTCGTTCAAGGTTGTCTCTAGGTTAGGAATGACAACGGGCCGGGCTGGGCCGGGCCTGTGGATCATATTCTCCGTCTCCGATCTTTGATGGTAAAATTTTTCCGTCCCTAGCCTCGATCTCTAATGGGAACCTATCACTGTCTTCGCCCACTAATAGGAATCAGGTTTTCCCAACCCTGAAAATTCCTCGGCCCCAAAAAAAAAATAAAAACAAACAAATAGAGATCATCACTCCATTCATCCTTGCACTCTCTCTCATCACTAACATACACCATGAGCGCAATACACTTCATCTTCTTCGTCCTCACACTCTCTCTCATCACCATTCCCACCAAGAAAGCTCACAGTATCATAGAGACCCTCTCTTTCTTCCCAGACTACTCTCTTCAATAGCTACCCCAGCCCGAAAACTATCGAGGATCTAATTTTTAATACCAACCCCGGCCTTATAGGGGGTTATTTTGGAAGAAAACACGACTTATCGGGATAGGGCGGTTTGGGTCCCCGTCGGGTTTAGTTCAAATTGTCATTCCTACTCTAGTCTATTGTTGTGAATTGTAAGGTGCTATTGAGTCTTGTGAGATTTATTATCGGACTTGTTTCGACGATTTAAATAATTCATTTTGTTAGGTTGAATATTGTTCGAACTTGCACAATTAAAAATTTTGTAACCCTTTTATAAACTTTTATATTTTTGTTGTCATAGACAAAAAAAAAAAAAAGAATAAATATTTAGTTTTGTAAGGTACAAGAGGAAAACTTAGAGTTCGTTTGGTATGAAAGTTTGGGTTGGGTTGGGTTGGGTTGGAACGGGACTATTTTAGCCACAAAAATATAAAATAGGCTTTTTAACTCAATAAGATAAAATGTCACATTCAAACTATAATCATTTCATTTTTTCTCTCACAAAAATCAAAAAAATTAAAAAAAAAAACATCCCAAAATAACTAAAAAGTCAAAAAGTCAACCAACATCTGTAGTCCTAGGTGTGGATTAAGGAGATGGTGTGGCTGCAATAACCACCCATTTTCATGGATTGGAAGTTGTTAGAAGTATGTCACATTTTTTTGTAGATCATCTAAAAAAAAAAAAAAAAAAGACTGATCCAATAATCATATTTTTTGAAGACAAGTATAATACAATTATATCGTTATGATTATCAAATCAATTTATTTACTGATTTTTGTATGTATGTAATTATTGACTAGGAACATGCCAAATGATATAACAGAGGTGTCAAAAAATCAATTTGGATTTATACCTGGCAGGTCAACAATGGAAGCGATCTATCTTTTGAGGAGAGTAATAGAAAAGTATAGAGAAAAGAAAATAGACATTTATATGGTATTTATCGGCCTTGAGAAAACATATGATAGAGTGTCCGGGATATAATATGGTGGGTGTTAGCGAAGAAAAGGGTGACAAAAAGTTGCATTGATATGATTAGGGACATGTATGAGGGGGTGATGACCACTGTTAGATCACCTGCTGAAGAGACAGATGAATTTTCTATCATTGTAGGATTACACTAAGAATCTACCTTAAGTCCTTATCTTTTTGCTTTAGTTATGGATGACTTGACGAAAAATATCCAGAATGACGTGCCATGGTGTATGCTTTTTGCAGACGATATAGTGCTAGTGGATGAGACTAAAGAAGGAGTTAATACAAAGTTAGAGATTTGGAGAAAAACTCTTAAATCTAAAGGATTCTAGATAAGCAGAACTACGATAGAGTATATATAGTGTAAATTTAGTAACAGTAACAATAAAAGCAGAGGAGAAGTGAAGATTGAGAACCAAGAACTGCTTAAGAGTGAACATTTTTGTTATTTAGGATCGATTATCACAATAGCGTGATAGATTGATGCAGATATGGCCCATAGGATTAAGGCGGAATAGTGTAAGTGGAGAAGTGCGTCTAAGGTACTGTGCAATAGACGAATACCCACTAGACTTAAAGGTAAGTTCTATATAACAGTTATTAGACCAGCGATGTTGTATGTGACGAAGTGTTGGACAACCAAGAAACATGTAAATAAAATGAGTGTGGCTGAAATGAGAATGTTAAGGTGGATGTGTGACAAGACTAGACAGGACAAAATTAAGAATGAATGTATTCGGGAAGGAGTAGGAGTAGCACCGATAGAAGTTAAGTTGAGAGAGAATCGATTGAGATGGTTTGGTCATATTCAACGGAGATCAACAGAGGCAATAGTGAAAAAATGCGATACTATAATGGTAGATGGAAGTATTAGGATATGGGATAGGCCTAGATTAACGTTGAGTAACGTTGTAAATAAAGATATAAATCTACTTAATTTGACTAATGAAATGACCTTTAATAAGGTCACGTGGAGAAGAAGGATTCATGTAACCGACCCCATTTGATAAAAATTAAGGCTTGACTTGATTTGATTTGGTTTGGTTTGTATATATGTAAAATTTGTCAAAATGAACGATTCATATATACATTGGTAGCAATAAATGTGATAACTGTAACGGCGATTGTTATAGTGTGGTGACCTTAACAAAATTGTAGTCTTTGTAAACATTTTTCATTTTTTAAAAGTGAAACATTTTCTGTCAAAATGGATTTCTTTTCCCTTACACCAAATGTCAAAAAATGAACGAAACACTTTCTGAAAAAATATTTTCTAGGAGTGTCAATGCATGTTAGTTAGCATTTTCTAGGAGTGTCAATGCATGTTAGTTAGCATTTAGCATGTCCTCCAACCAACAAGAAAAGGAGGAAAACAAAGAAGCAAAACATTGCCAAAACAATAAAATGTTGTCTTACAACAACCAGTGCAACAATCACATTGAACACAACTGGAACTGGTTGCTTTGGCAATAGCCATGACCAAAGAATCTCTCTAATTAAAAGAGAGAAAAAGAAAGAAAAATATTTCTGGTCAAAGCAAGAACTTCATTTCATCACAAGTACAACTAGCATGTGTTACAGAGAATACATGAGAAGGGCATTTCATTCCTCAAGAGATTTGAAAGTTGAAGCATGTAACAACCCTCGTCACTGTTTACTGAATAACCACTGATTACTGTTAAACTGAAACTGATTATGACTGATAAGTGAACTAAATAAACTACTGAACTGACTGACTAAAATCTGAAACTGATTGATTGACTGTGTCTGTTTAAATGCATTTTCTATCTGTTGATTGTTAATTGATCTGTTCGTGTTTTTATGGTTAAATTGCGAATTGAAGGCCTTATCGACGGCCGAACCGGAAACCGATTAGTGTTTTATGATCATCGTGATTCATGTGATTTTATGGTGTAATTACCTGAAAACTGATTAGGTATGATTAAATTAGATTAAAATGAGTTAAATTACATTGTTGCACTTATTTACCATTTTGCAACACTTAGTGGCCCACTACTTGGACTATTGTTGAGCCTTATTACACTCTATACAAAACATTTTCATCAGCCTTTCCTTGTCTCAACCGACCAAGAGAGAGAGAGGGAGAAAATTGATTTGTTCTTGAGAGAATTGCTTGGAAATTAGGAAGATTAAATGAGTTCTTGCAACATTGAGCCTCCATACCTCTAATTCAAGACTTAGGTAAGGAAATTCAACCTTTTGTTGTTGTGTTTATGAATGTTCATCCATGGTTCTTGTGTTCTTAGTGACCTAAGCCTAGAACTAGCTCAAGTTGTTGAATTAAGAGCTCATTCCATGCATGCATGCATGTTTGAATTGTTGAATTTTAAGTTGTTTCCATGGAGAATTGTCCATGCATGCTCATGGTTATGTTAAGTCCATGTTTTCATCTTATTTTTGTAAGAGTTAGCTCATTTGAGCTTGTATTTGAAGCTTTGAAATGATTTAAATCCATGCATGTTTGCATGTTCTTCATATTCATGAAAATTGATTTCAAATTGAATTGTTTGAAACATCCTTGGGCCTTGATTCTACAAATTGAGCTTTGAATCATGTTAAAGTATGAGTTTTGATGTGTTTTCTAGAAAATTAGCCCAAGAGGATCAGAATTTATGGTTTAAAACTTGATTTTGAGCTTGAGGTTCAAATCTAGAATTTCCAGAATTTGGACTCACGCTCGAGCGGGGTGACTGGCGCTCGAGCGTGGAAATCGTGCTCCCAGCATTTTTGTTCTGTTTTGAAGTCCGCTCGAGGGGAAGAATTAACGCTCGAGCGGGACTTTGTGTCTCATGCTCGAGCGGGTGTTGAGCGCCCAATCGAGCGTGATTTTCACATATCCAGCACTTTTGACTGTTTTGCAGAACGCTCGAACGGGTAAGTCTACGCTCGAGCGGAAACCTTTGTCTGCATGTCCGCTCGAGCGTGACCCCTGTTTTCTGAAAAGCCTAAAAATGCTTTTAAAGTGCATCTTTGTATCCTCATCCCATCCTAGGCATCCTTAGGCCTAGTTTAAAACATCTTAATGAGGACATAGATGTAGAACACACCGAAACAAATTAGGAATTAAGTTATTATCTTTCCCAACTGTGTAGCTTAGTGTGTATTCAATCTGTAAACTGTGTAGGGTTGGCGACTGAGGACGCGCTCGAGCCTTACTGTAGCCCAGAACTCTGTGAATAACAATTGTGTACAGATATGTTCAAAATGATTATCTTCTGAACAACTGAATTGTACTGCTTTCTGAACTGTTACTGTTAATTGAACGAATGTATGTCCCATATTCTGAACTGTACTGTAGCATCCTTAGCAACTACTGTTTATTGTTATTGTTACAGAGATCTCTGTCGGTTCCCTTGTTGGAACCACTACTGTTTACTGATTGATGGCCATCATTTACTGTCCGGTCTTTTAAGACCTACTGTTTACTGTACTGTTATGCTAATAGATGTACCACATATGACTGTATCGACTGAACGACTGAAATACTGATTTAATAAACTGTTTTCATTACTATAAGGACATTCATTCTTAACCCCTTTATGCATTGTGTTATTCACTGGGACCAGACCGCAGCTAGAGGCGTCGGGGTAAACTCCAGTTTTGTAGAGCCAACCTATGTGCCTCAATGCGAGGTTCCGAGCCTGTCAAGCTACGGCTTACGGGTGTTTTTAATTTTCCCGTCCGTCTCTGTATCTGTTTTGCATAACTGTATAGACTGTTACTGTACTGTTTAATAGGGATTAGGTCCCTGAACTGAATGATTGTATATATGTACATACTGTTTTGTCTGACTGTCTATATTTGAACGAAAAGTCTTTTTCCATACAGACTGTCTCAGCTCATTGGACATTGTTCATTTACTGATTTGGCTTCCGCCAGCCCCTGTACTCTGTATTACTGTTCTTCTGTTAAGCAGGCCTTCGGTAATCTTGGATTACTGGCCGGTTACGGTGCTAAACCCATAGAGGCGGGTTTGGGTCGTGACAAAGCCGTCCTGCAATATCACAACATAAAAGTAAACTAAGATATGCCATGGACCGAGTTCAAGTGGCAAGGCCGGGCAATTGACAGTGTCTATGGCTTGGGTTCAAGTCCCCTGTGAACCAACTTCATCTTCACCCAACTCCTAACCCCATATGCATTGCTGTTTCTTATCCTTCAAAAATAAAAAATATGAACGTAAAAAACACTATCAAACCTAAAATAGGCACGGCTCAAATTGACATTAAGACCACGACACAAAGTAACCTAAACTAATAGCAAGCTAAGATATATAGTCACTGACCAAACAACATGAAATCATAACCCAAAAATGAAAGGGAAAAAAGAACACACATTATTGGTATCGCTCATCTAACGAATGAATCAACTTGACCTACAGTCTAGACACTTGTATCCTTGAGCATTCATCAGGGACCTGGCCAGTGTCAGCACCCTAAGAAATTCAATTTGTTTCCATGATTCATGCCTTAGCAGTAATTAGCATGTAATCCAATCCCATTGGAAAAATAAAAATAAATAAATAAATAAACTACGTATAATGCAGAGAATTAATATCAACTCACATAAAGGCTATAACCAAGTTTATGCATGCCAAATCTTCACAAATTAAAATCAACAAAACCTTTATATCCTAGATATCTATTTTGGCAACAGTACAATGTTTCAGAATTGTGATAGGTCATAAGTTTCAGAAATTAACTTGCAAAAGTTATTTTCTTAACATGGCAACAACAGAATGGCTTAAAATTATACAATCAAAGATACAAAACAAACAATTATGTACTGGCCAAGCAAAGAGAGAGCAGCAAAAAAAAAGAGAAAAGAATTAAAAACAATAAAAAATAAAATCACAATGATATCGATACAAATCAAACCTTGGTTTGAAAAAAGAGAAAGAGGGGCCAGCAGTGTTCACGCACGATGAGAGAGTTTTTCCAGATCTTCCTCCTCGGACATGTCAATAAAGGAGCTTAAGGTGGTACCTATTGGAGAAACATCATGGATTGCTTGTAGGTCTCTTGGGGAGAAAGATGGGGCTGAAGTTTGTATTGTGTCAATGGAATGTGTATTGGTCACTGGAGATACCGTGATGGGGGAGTAGACTTCTTTAACCTCTTCATTGCCCTCATCGAAGTACACAACATCCTGCATGGTTAGCTGGTGGTATTCAACAATCTCTCTTAGGAAACGGTTCTCCCGTGCAAAGACTGAGTTTTCCTGTGCCAATCGAGCTTTCTCTGCCAGAAGTGTCTCAAGTTGAAGCCGTATCTGATATTGCAGATACAGGCATTAGAATACTGTTAGTCCAGAAAGGTTGATTCGCTTCAATCAGGGCTTTGTACTCTTAATACCACAAAAAGAACAAGGTAAATAACACTTTCCACCTCTATAATTTAACTTAGATTTCATTTGTCTCTATTATTTTAATTTAAATTTGGACCCTACATTCAAGTTGGACGCTAAAATTTACATTTTTTTAACACGTGTCAATCACAGGAGTACACAGAAAAAACCGACAGCAAAATTTAGGATTTTTAAATACGTGTCAATCACATGAGTACACAGAAAAAACCAATGGTAAAATTTATGATTTTTTGACACGTGTTGATCACATGAGGAGTACACGTAGAAAAAAAACCAGCAAAGTCCTATCTGAAACAGGGATGATAAATAAAGAAAATATAAAAAGCTCTACTCCAGAAAATAAAACTATTTTGACTTTAGAGAATTGAGTATAAAATGTAATTACCGGTTAAAAACAATGTATTGCGTACAATAGAATATGGTTTCTAAAACTAATGATGGAGGTTCACATCAGTAATTTAAAAATACAGAATGCATTGCACTAGCAACACAGTAAACACAAGTAACAGAGAAAAAGAAGAATGAGCAGAAGAATACCAAATCATCATCTTCCGGATTATCTCCCTTTTCAAGACTCTCTCTGACAATTCTATTTTCTTCTTCCAGCTGAGCACAACGCTCCTTTGCAAAAGCTAGGTCTGCTTTGACTGTCTTCAGCTCACGAAGAAGAAGCTTTGCTTTGGTAGCCATTGCCATGGCAACCTGGGATGTAAACCAGAAGGCATATCATACATCTTATTGATGCAAACAAGCTTAAATATTATTTGAACAGCATCTGATAATAAAACAAATAAATTATCAAAATGGTTCCTAAACCATTCCCCATATCCATTTCTTTAAGTTCCTGCTCTCATCTTTGTATTACTATGATAATTTGAAGCTAGAACAGTAAAACAACCATGATGATGCCAGGGAAACCCTATAGCTCAGCAAGAAATATAAAGGGAAACATTTTTAAATGCACAGGCTAATCAGATGCCCACCTCAATCTCAATTTTAGAACATCAATGATAATAGCAAAATTAATACTAACAGAAACAAACAGATGGGAGAAAGAAGCTTAAGAACCATTCAACATTATCTGCTAAAAACAAAGGGAAATAAAAGCAACTTGGGAAATAATTGCAAGATCATCAATCAGAAAGCAATTGTGAATCTGACAGAAATCATAAGAGGACACTGCAAAAAAATGTTTGGGTAGGTAAGTGAAACAAGAGGTGAATGCTGGCAATCATTTCAGACTGCAAGCAACACACCCATGCAGTAATATTCTGTACCTGTGTAACATTAGGTGGAAGATATATTTTTATTAGAATCCAAAGAATGGAGAGGCCTCTATCAAAGATGAATATGAGAGAACTCAAGAAAAAAAAAAAAAAAAAAAAAAAAAAAAAAAAGGCCAGGTAACCTTTCAGGGTTTTCAGGTATGCTGCTTGCTTCCATGTGGGGGTGCACACCAAAAACAAGATATTTAACGCAAGATGAATGTGCCATGAAACCAATCAAAGTTATTGATGTTTCTGTACAAGAACCAATTTGGTAGGTTCAGTTCTAGTTTTGAAATAAAAATTACAAAAGGGAATTGCAGCCCACCACAAATCCAAGATACTACATTAAAACCAGTGATACAAAGTTGCCACCTTACGTCGCGAGATGCCTTCAGTTGGATTTCAAGATCAGTATGCATCTGGGGTTGCATATGGGTCTGCATTAAGGGTTGTTGCCGTGTAGAACCAACATTCGGCATTTGATTCTGCTTTTCAGAATTGTTACCTTTTTTCCTTATTTGCAGCTTGCGAGTTTCTTGAATGATGTCTGCAGTCCGGTTCTCTACAATATTACGACCCTCCTGAAAAAATAAAGGGCAACATTGGTGCAAACAAAGAAACCATTAAACTTATTGAGTAAAGATCAGATTCCTTTAGAAAATGGGGTGATTATTATTGATCAGTTTGATAGAGGATAAAACAAATGGCAGCATATAGAGAGATGGATAAGTAGCAAAATGAGAATGTCTGCGTGTGGCATTTGGGTTTCATGTGTTGATGCGTGTGCAACTATGATGATGTTGGCAGCCTGGCAGGGATAGAGTCAGCTGCAACAATAGTGCCAGTGATATTGTGTCATTGAGATGGTTGCAGAGGTGCCAGAGACAACATAGGTGATGGTGGTAGTGGAGGAGGAAGAATGTTGACCAAAGCAATGTGATGGTACCACTGTGGCAGTGAGTGACATTGGCAATGGCAGTAGCAGTTAAACTGACAATATGTGGCATTGATCAGGTGTACATCAAGCAATTTCATTTGTTTCTCCTTTGCCCCTCGTTTTGATATTGGCTTCGTTTGGGAAGTTGCTATTTTAGTAGGCTATTTTAGTTTTTGGCTATTTTAGTAGGCTAAAATTTTTGTGTTTGGGAAGATGATTGGATTTTTTTATGATTGGATGTGATGTTTGTGAGAAAAAAAGTGAAATGATTATGAGTTTGATGTGATATTTTGTCTTATTAGCTATTTTAGCCTATTTTGTCTTTTAGTGAATTTTAGCCTAAATTAGGCTATTTTTTTCTTCCCAAACACCCCCATTAATTAGTGGATTTTGCAAATAATACTGAATCATTAGTGATTTGTGTATCTTCTTTTCTAACTAATACTCAGCATCAGGTCTGAAGGTAAATTCAAATTCTATTCGGAGGATTACACCTGAACACCAGATTCATATTTATGAGGCCAGATTCCAATTCCAACCCCAAATTCTTGAACCAAGCACATCTTACACATTCTCAAAAGAATCTTCAAACTCCATACTGAAGCTTACCTCGAAGGCATTACCAATGGTGCCACCAATATAACTTAGGGAAGATGTAATTGCACCTAGGCTTTTCTGTAATGCAGGATTTTCTCTCTTTCGATGGCTCTCAGGTGAATGATACGGATTATGATACTGCATGAGACAGGCGGATAAAATAATCAAATCATAAGGTCAAGCACATCTAAAAGTTTTTGAACACAAAATGACAACTACATGGTCTGGAACCAAGGTTTCAGAAATTGACTGATCATTAAAATTTGTTGAGTGAGAGAGAGAGAGAGAGATTAGGACTCAATTTATCACTAAATACACCACCTTACAATGTTTCACAACTAAAACATTATTCTTTCCAAAAGAAAAATTACTCGGAGCAATTTTAGAACAATATCCATCAGGACCTAATCATCGTTCAGATGCAATGTTGAAACATGATTCTCACCTGTCCCCTTGTCTCTGTACCAGACATCTGCGGTCTCATTCTTCCAGGTGTTTCAGATTGTTGGGCTGCATTATCATCATCGAGAATGGCTTTAGCTTTCCTTGCAAGAACTCCCCAAAATCCATGTTTAGGTTCACTCAAACTTTTCATTGATGTATACTCATAAGTGTTTGAATCCTAAAATCACAAATCATCAGAGAAAATACACTTTCAATTTCAATTGAAAAACTTTGTATAAATAGAAAGTAATCATTAAAAAAAATAATCAACGCAATGCGAATGACAAACAACTATTACGTATTCAAAATGAATGAACAATAGCATAAGTTGAGATTAGAAAGTTCAAACCATGCAAAGTGCTACAACAGAGTGCATTAATATGCAAATTGCAAAACCACCAAATGCCATGAAATTAGATTGAAGTTCAGAATATTGAAACTTCTCATGGCTTGAACAATGGTGATGAAGCAACTCAGGATAGCATGAAATAGCTTCCTAAGAAGTCACGAGTCATTCAAAATACTTGAATGTAAGAAAAAATACATCTCAAACCAGATTTCTTTGAGAGGTATATAGCTGGCAGTGATTTTATCTTGTAAATAAATCAATTAGCATAAGAGCTAGTTTCTTGATGAAACCAACAGAAGCAAGGATCTAATCTAAAAAATCACAGAAGTCATCTCTGAAAAATGACGCATTCTCTCCCCAAAAAAAACATTGAAATTCCTTTCTCTCTAAGCACGTGTGCCTCTGCCTTGTGAAAAAGATGAATTATGAAAAGTGATTTATAAATTGGTGATACAAAAATAGAATTTTGAATTGTGTTCGTTTGTTTGTGTGTGCGCGAGCCAGGCATGTTTGGTTCACTAGTTTGCTACTGAAGGCAGAAATTCAAGAGTAATAGATAAACAATTATGTTACCTCAAGAAATAAATACCATATGGTGAACAACAAGGACCTCAAGCTCAATGAACATAGCATGCTGACTATCTCTCTAGCCCTCATATATTTCTTCCTGGTTAAATTGTGTAATTTAATTTAACCGAGCACATAGCCTTAGACTGAGCAGAAATGGTAAAAAAGAGTTCATATAACTGACCCTTATTTGATTGGAGCACAAGGCTTAGTTTGGCTTATATATTTTGATGCGTCTCCATGGCCCTGTCTGGAATTTTATTATTATTATTATTGGGAAGCAAAGAAAGAGGTGCTTTTAGTTGTTGATCAACTTTTAGCTTTAAGAAGCTGCACCAAATAGGCCTTATGTGTAGTAAATTTTTCTTTTTGAAAATTGTTATGTCAGTAAGTCTCAGTGTTTCGTACTTAATAGGTCTAGATGGTGACTGATATGGTTCCTTCCTAACAATAAACAAGTGGAAAGGTGAAAGAAAGTCAGCTAAAGTGATAGTTATACACAACATACACCAATTAATATTCCAATGCACAGTGATAGTGCATATGTGTGTTGCATCCAGATAAGATATGTTAGTTTGTGAAAGAATTCATGGCCATAAACTAACATACCAGAACAAAACCACTCAGTAGCCAAGCATATGCATTTCATTCTTCAACAAAAGCATATACAATGAAATGAGACAGTTATTCCCAAAGCAAGTCCGCGTATGCAATTCAATCACATCCAAAGTTCTGTTCTTTAGTCACTACATATACAATATATATTTAGAGAGAGAGGAGAGAGAGAAAATGGACCTTTGGTGCCGAGGGAGGAGGAGATCTAGAAAGGTTGGGGTCTCGCGAGGGGGAGAGAGTGGAATGGCCATAAGCGGAGGAGAGAGAGGAGTCGCGATAGGCGGACGATGCTCTGATGGCTTTGGCAGCCAGAGAAGAGGCGGAGGACGGCGACAAGCTTTCATTCGGCGGCAGAGTAGGCGACGGACCAATTTGAGGGCTCCCAAATTCTTCATTGAAGGTCCAACTGCTTGGCCCTACCTGCTTTCTTCTATACGCCATAGGATTTCTTCGATTCAAAACTGACCACCGCCGAGCCGAATCACGGAGGACTCTCCACCACCCCCGCCGCCGCCGCCACCGTGAGAAGAGGAATTGCAGAAATCGACAGGGCGTGGCGATTCGAAACCCTTACCAAATGCTAAAAGATATCGATTTCAAGCCCTTGCTTTGCTGCTTCCCCTTCAAACTCCTCTCCCTCTCTCTCTCTCTCTCTCTCTTTCTCTAAAAATCCGTCAAAGGCGCAACCTGCTTCTGTGCTTGGTATTGGTGGGGATTGGTACTCCGGCATGAGATCCGATCCGATCAGATCCCTGAAAATGGGCTTCTTGGGCCAGCCTAGAGACTATTGGGTCGGATGATGACTAAAATTAATATTTTAGGTCCCACCATGTGTATGTTAGATGGGCAGATTGATCTGGGCCAGAACACCCGGACTGACAAATATTTTCCCATATGTTGGTTCATCTTGGTTTGATATATTCCAATATGTTGGTTTACCCTCCATTTGGGAAGATTTTTTTTTATCTTGGTTTTTTTAGGGTTTTTTTTTTTTTTTGGGTTTTTTTTTTTATAACTATTTTAGCATAATTAAAAAAAAATCATTTAGAATGAACTTTTGATTTTTTTTATAATTTTGTGAAAGAAAAAGTGAAATGATTATAATTTGAATATGATATTTTACTTTATTAGTTTTTTAGCTTTTTTATTTTTTAGTAGGCTAAATTAGTCCTAACTATCTTGCCAAACAAGACCTTAGTCTCGTACAACACGAATGGTACGATGCAATAGATTAGAATGAAATGGCTATTTTAGCTTTATATTCTCTTTTTCTTATTTAGTATGCCTAATCTAAGTCAGAATAGTTGTTTCATTGGAATGATAGAATGACTATTTCACCAAAATGTAAGAATACCTAATCATTTTTCCCACTTAAGGAATGACTTTTCTATTCCATCATGGAATCACAATAAAATTTTATTATTTTTTTGTTAATTCTTAAAAAAAAAAATATTATCATTTTGTTACCACCATACTATTGATGTTGCTGCCACCACACCACAATCATAAAACCACTACCATTACCATTGTTAGAACCACTATCCTACTACCACCACTGCCTTTGTTGCCACAGCACCACCTTTACAAAAATCGCACCACCAATATCACCATTGTGAAAACCACCGCTCTACTATCATTGTCTATCGCCGCCATTACCACTACCACCAATGCCATCGATGTTGCCACTACCACTACTACTACCACCATTGATGTTGCCACCACCAATACCACGACTCACATTATCACTTTCACAACTATCAATGCTATCATAATCTATATAACTTTTTAATTTATTTGTTACTAGCTTGTTAAAAAAATAATAATAAAAAAACTTATTTTATTCCATTAGTTTAATAAGCATAACTAAACATAAGAAAGAGAATCATCTTTTTTTTTTTTTTTTTTTTTTTTTTTTTTTTTTTTTAATGTCATTACACGTTGAAAACTAAACAATAGAATGAAAATGGACATTACATTCCATTCCATTCAATTTTATATTTAATTTTCACTTTCATTTCCACTCTATTTCATTCCATTGTATGCTACACTTATTGTATTATTTATGTAATGGTTCCTGCTATTCATGTTTATCACCAGTACAATACTAATACATAAGGTAGTAAACTAAAAGTGGAGTTAAAAAAAAATAGAAAAGATTATGGCACACACACACCGTACAAGGCCTCTCTAGTAGTCTAAAAACTCGGTGTGAATGGTGCGAGTGGTGTGACTGGGGGGGCACTGTATTAATACTACCAGCGCCCCCCTTCTGCTGATCTGGGCTGTCCATTGTTGTACTTATGGACACGTGTATGGGTTGGGTTAAAAGGAAGTCGCACCCAGGCCCAGGTGTGAGTGGTGTAAATACTTTTGATTCCTTTGCCAGATAGTGCTATACACGTGTCACTTTTCTGGTGGTTTGCGTGGTTGTAAACTAAATATATGGCACCCTTTTAAATACTTCTAACATTTCCCAACAGCGTATCCTTGTAGTCCATCCAAACATCAACTGGGAAGAATCGGTCCACAACTTCTATCCTGTGACGAACGTATTCTTTGTCTTTGCCACCAACGAGTTTGAATCTCATTTTCTTTACCATCCGAAACCAGTTGGACTGGTCAGGATCAACAATCCAAGTCTCAAGATTACCCTCACCAGCTCCAATAAATATCTTGTCAGACGAAATCTAACGAACTATTATCACTTATGACGAAAAACAATATGTGGTGGACCACAGCTTCGTTTTTAGCATCTTGTCCCAATTGAACATTTCCAATTAATTTTATACCCTTAACCACAATCTTGTCTGATTGACTGTCACATCTCTTACTACCCAACTCAATACCATTAAACAATCTCGCCACACCTTTATTATCAAATTTAAAGTCCCTTAATTGTTCATCGTACAGTTGTAACTTCCTTACTCCCCTCTTAGTCTTCTTAATATATCAGGGAATATTTTGAACATACCGTCTGTGAATGTACACCGCCTTAAAAGGTGCATAACCACAGTAACCACGTTTATATCCACTGGTCGCTAGTGTCTTTGACTGGCAATATGCAAGGGGAGTCCGATACTGGCTGCTCATTACTCTTTCCATTTTTTATAAAACACTCCAAATCTTTTATCCTACAAATTCTGCAAATTCTCTTACCTTTGTTAACCCTTCTGTTCAGACACCTTTGTTTTGATATTTTTTCCCTCTACTCCTCGTACCTACGAACAAACTTTGCCGGAGCTGATCGCCAATTCTCTTCCCACAGTTCTATTTGCCACATCAAAAAGCGATCTGTACACATTTGAGTAAACTGCCCGTAATTCTCGGGATACTCTTCTAAGGAGTACAACATTGTATACCAAAACAATCAACAAAAAAAAAAGATTGAAAATGAGGGACAAAACAAGGTACCAGAAAATAACTTCACCACAATAGCTATCCCACTGTAAAAGCATATTCCTCTATACCATCAAATGTGTTCTGGTACCAAATAAATAGCAAAACTGCCCCGTGATTAAGTACGAAGATTCCCCATTCAAAATAATTTAAATACATTTATTTTCTTGCCTTTGCTTTATGTCTATCATTCTGTAAGAATATTTACTTTATAACCACGCAAACCACCAGAAAAGTGACACGTGCATAACACTATCTAGCAAAGGAATCAAAGTACTCACACCACTCACACCTGGGCCTGGGTGTGACTTCCTTTTAAACCTATCCATACACGTGTCCACAAGTACAACAATGGACGGCCTAGATCAGCGGGAGGGGGGGCTTGTCCATTGTTGTACTTATGGACACGTGTATGGATAAGGTTAAAAGGAAGTCACACTCGGGCCCAGGTGTGAGTAGTGTGAGTACTTTTGATTCCTTTGCTAGATAATGCTATACACGTGTCACTTTTCTAGTGATTTGCGTGGTTGTAAAGTAAATATTTTTGTAGAATGATAGACATAAAGCAAAGGTGGGAAAATAAATGTGTTTGAATTATTTTGAATGGGGAATCTTTGTACTTAATCACGGGGCAGTTTGGCTATTTATTTGGTACTAGAACACATTTGATGATATAGAGGAATATGCTTTTACAGTGGGATAGCTATTTTGGTGAAATTGTTTTCTAGTACCTTGTTTCGTCCCTTATTTTCAGTCTTTTTTTTTTTTTTGATTGTTTTGGTATACAATATTGTACTCCTTAGAAGAGTATCTCGAGAATCACGGACAATTCACTAAAATGTGTGTATATCGTTTTTTGGCGTGGTAAATAGGACTGTAGGAAGAGAAGCGGCGGTCAGCTCGGGCAAAGTTTGTTCGTGGGTACGAGGAGTAGAGGGAAAAAATATCAAAGATAAGGTGTCTAAACAGAGGGTTAGCAGAGGTAAGAGAATCTGTAGAATTTGTAGGATAAAAGATTTGATTGTTTTATAAAAAATAGAAGAAGTAATGAGCAGCCAGTATCAGACTCCCCTTGCGTACCGCCGGTCAAAGACACCAGCAGCCAGTGGATATAAGCGTAGTTACCGTGGTCATGCACCTTTTAAGGCGGCGTACATTCGTGGTTAAGGGTATAAAATTAATTAAGAATGTTCAATTGGGACAAGATGCTAAAGACGAAGCTGTGGTTCACGACATATTATTTTTCATCATAAGTGATAATAGTCCGTCAGATTCCATCCCCACACCTGACAAGATATTTATTGGAGTTGGCAAAGGTAATCCTAAGACTTGGATTGTTGATCCTGACCAGTCCGACCGGTTTCAGATGCTAAAGAAAATGAGATTTA
This sequence comes from Camellia sinensis, assembly GCF_055761805.1. NCBI lineage: Eukaryota > Viridiplantae > Streptophyta > Magnoliopsida > Ericales > Theaceae > Camellia > Camellia sinensis. The sequence goes on from NC_138963.1 coordinate 75,437,861, forward strand.
AGCTCGTTGGTGGCAAAGACAAAGAGTATGTTCGTCATAGGATAGAAGTTGTGGACCGGTTCTTTCCAATTGATGTTCAGACGAACTACAAAGGTACGCTGTTGGTAAATGTTAGAAGCATTCGAAAGGGTGCCGTATATTTAGTGGCTGCTACTGTTAGTGGAAAATAATGCAAAATTACGTTAAGGAGTCAAATATACTTTAAAACTGTTTAGAAAATTAATTTTATGTATTTTTATTTATAATGTTTAGGTGAATGGAGGTGAACGATATAAGAACTGGTGTTGTTGAAGATGTTTCAACGAGTGATTTTAGTTATATTGAACTTGCTTTGCTTAATTTATTTTTTCAGTTGAGGTTGAGATACAAACAAAAGAGTATTAAGATTGATAAAATATTCCCCTTTTGCGCACCCAATGCTAGTGGGTTGGTCAGAGTAAATGTGTATGACAGGAGGTTAGATGGTAATGACAGTTTGCAGGCATACTTTGTTTTCCCCATAGATTGCCAGTGTGAATTAGTGTATTATAGGAATGATTATTGTTTAATTAACGACAAACAGGTGCCATGGATGGTGAAGTATTGACTTGAAAATTCTAATATTAAAAAGGGGATTACGTATTATAAAATGAAGGAGTATTTAAAGTATTCTACGAGTGACATGCCAGAAGATGCGCAGATGAGGGGCCCATCTATTGTTGTGTTATCTAAAAAATATTCTAATGATAATATTGATGTTTGGCATTGTGCTCCAACCAAGGCTATTCCGATTTTGACACGGACTATGTCTGTGGGTTTACCGAAGAGGAGAAGAGATTTGTTGTTAAGAGGTTTTGGAGATAGGAGGTTTTGGAAAAGTGGTTCAGTTATTCATGAACGGAGAGGAATAAATTCCTAGTTAATGTTTGGACGGACTACAAAGATACGCTGTTGGGAAATGTTAGAAGTATTCAAAAGGGTGCCATATATTTAGTGGCTGCTATTGTTAGTGGAAAAAAATGTAAAATTACGTTAAGGAGTCAAATGTACTTTAAAACTGTTTAGAAAATTAATTTTATGTATTTTTATTTGTAATGTTCAGGTAAATGGATGTGGACGATATAAGAACTGGTGTTGTTGAAGGTGTTTCAACAAGTGATTTCAGTTGTATTAAACTTGCTTTGCCTAATTTATTTTCTCAGTTGAGGTTGAGATATAAACAAAAGAGTATTAAGGTTGATAAAATATTCCCCTTTTTACGCACCCAATGCCAATGTGTTGGTCATAGTAAATGTGTATGACAGAAGGTTAGATGGTAATGACAGTTTGCATGCATACTTTGTTTTTCTCGTGGATCGCCAGTGCAAATTAGTGTATTATGGGAATGGTTATTGTTCAATTAACGACAAATAGGTGTTTGAGTGAACTGCCCGTAATTCTCGGGATCCTCTTCTAAGGAGTATAACATTGTATACCAAAACAATCAATAACAAAAAACAAAGACTAAAAATGAGGGACGAAATAAGGTACCAGAAAACAATTTCATCATCAAAGGACATGTACTATATGCACTTTATAAATAAAGAAGAAAATGACAATAATTCTATATTTTTTGAGTCATAACTAAAAAAAAGAAAAAAAGAAAAAATCATAGGAGACATAATTAAATATCTTATGAGTGATAATTAAAATATTGTCATAACTAATAAGAAAATTAGTCATAACTAAAAAACAATATGATATAACTAGGAGTGCATAGTAAAATTTCCCAAAGTGTACTAGTAGGGCATGTTTGTTTGGGCAAACTGGATAAGAAGGGATTGTAATCTATCAAACTATTAATCATGAATATATAGTCCCTCGACTATTTGGTCGGAAATGATGTGTATCCCATATTTATTTTCTCATGAGATTATATGTTTGGAAAAAACTATCATAATGAATCCAATGATTAGTCAGAATATTATGAAGAATGATAAATATTTAAAAAACTATTTTACCCTTTTCAATTGTTTACTTAGTAATAGTAATAATAAATCTATCTTTAATATTTTATTTTATTTTTTTGCTTAGTAATAGTAATAATAAATCTATCTTTAATATTTTATTTTATTTTTTTTGCTGGAACTTCTAAAAAGTTAAATAAATAAAATATCAATAAAAATTAAATAAATTTATATTATTTTTCAATTGAGATTTTTAAATTTTATTTTATTTCACTAAGTACATTTCATAATGAAACTAAACATTTGTCTTTGTGATAGTGGAAAAAAAAAATTGAATCTTTATCCCACCATTTAAAAAAAAAATTAAATTTTTATTCTAAAAAAAATCAAGATACATGTATTTGGAGATAAAAGTGTCTTTTTACAAGTTAATCTTTATGAAATTGTTATCTCATCATTTATATCTCACCGCCCTATTAGGACACAACAATCTCACATATGAAGAACATGAAATTTAGTTGAACTCCTAATCCGACTAATAAATTTCCAATCAAACAATACATTCATCCGTACATGAAATCTAATCCCCTTTCAATCCTTCCAAACAAATACAGCCTTATTGTTATAAACCATGACAAACAAAGTAATAATCATGGGCCCGTTGTTTTTGTTTTTGAAAGTGCTAGCTGTACTGGATATGGCTCATTGCACATTGGAGTCTGCTTGGCTGCTTTATAAAATAAGAACATGTATAACACGTTTTCATGTCACTTTTGAGCTTGTTTGATTGTTTATTTGTTTTTTATTTTTTAAAACAGAAAAATCTTGTTAGGGAAATTATTTTTGCATTTTTTTTAAAATAAAAACAACCCACTTTACTGTTTTCAAAAATATAAAAATCAAAAATACAAATTCACATACATTACACAATTTATCGGATAATTTCTGATAATGATTTTACACTAAAAATAGGGGTGGACTTGGGATTTTTGTTGAGTGATGACAAAAGTTTGTCCTGCAATTAATGTTGTGTTTAGATCATATATCATGTTTCTATCATACATTTTCCAGTCCAAATACCTGTATTTGTCATGTAGTTTTACTCAGAGAATCATCATTAAGGCCTCGTTTGATAAGTGTTTGTTTTAGTTTAAAAATCAAAAAATTACTAAAAAAATCAAAAAACCTATAACCTATATAAAAAAGTCAAAAATTCATTTTTTTATAAAAAAATCAAAAAATCATTCCAAACATACTAATTTTTTTTTATCTCATATTTTAGCCAAAAAATTAAAAAAATTACTAAAATAACATATTCCCAAACGAGGTCTAATTAAATTGATTTCCTAGAGTTAATTTTTAACAATGAATAATGTCAAAATTTTATATTTTAACAATGTTACTTTACTACTTTTTTATAAAATCAACTTTTTTTTCTATTGAATTCCTCCATTTCAATCACCATTATTCAAGCACCTCTATCTCTCTACCCTCTACTTTTCTTTTCTTTTCTTTTTTTTGTTGTCATTTTCTTTTTTCATTTATTACTCTATACTTTTCAGTGATTTAAAACCTGGACCAGACCGGTCGGTCAGACCGGTAGAATCGGGACTAGGGTCTAGTTCCGGTCCAAAAGAACCCCAAAACCCAGACTAGGCTGAAAACCGATTTAGATTGCGAAAATCAGAAGAACCACCAGTTGAACTGGAAAAACCAATGATCCGGTACCGGTTTTGAAACGACCCAGCGATTGGAAAATCTTTAATTTTTTTACTTTATTTTTCTTCTTTTCTTTCTTTCTTTCTTTCTTATATATATATATATATTTCAAATTTGAGCAGCGCTATACAAACAAACTTTTCAAACAAATTTTTCTTACAAACTGATGTGTCACCTAAAATATTAGTAAGTTGGGCCTCATTTCACATTCCAAAGTTGCATCACTCAATGCCACATCAGTTTGTAAGAAAAGTTTATACATTTTTTTTGTTTGTATAGCATTTTCCTTCAAATTTTTAACTAAAAACTCTTATTTCAAGAGTCTCCTCTCATGAGGATGAGTCTCATTGAAGGTTGAGGAGATTATGAAAGTCTATTGCTATATATAGGTAAAGATTTTTCAAAGAGAACCTACAAAATTTTATTTGGGATTCAATCAAATTATTTGAATCATATTGATTGGATGGAGAGTTGAAAATTTCATTTTTTTCCAAAATTAAATCTAACATTCAATCAATATGTTTGGAAGGAATGTTAAAAAAATCTAATTTTTTTAATAAAAATGACTTTTTCTTATCAGTTATGACTTTATTAAATATTATTAATAAATATTATGTAACAATTTTTATTTTTATTTGAGTATTTATATATATTTTTATTTATTTATAATTTATAATTATATATTTTAATTATATAATATTAATTATGACATCACGATTAGACCGTTTTGATTCGATAGTTGAACCTGTGACCCGTCCATCCGGTCTCTTTTCCTGTTTGCTTATCAATCCTCTTTTTAAAACATTGATACTTTTTATGCCTTGCTTTTCAAAATATTCACTTCCTTTTTTTATGGAGGTGCTATGAAATATGTTGGTACATATCTCAATATTTATTTTAACTCCATTATTTATTTATTTTATGTTATTATACGGACAAAATGTTCTAGGATTTTATTTTAGAATTTGTTGATTTCTAGAATTCTTTATTGGCTTTGTTGAAAGTTTTACTTAGGAATTGTTTAGGAAGGGCAAATTAATATATTTTTTGACTTTTCACAATAAATATATAAAATATAAATTGAGTTTAAAGTATTGTGATAGAGAATTGGATGTGATCCAACTAAGATGATAGTGCACATTGCCAAACAAAGCGTTAATGTTTGTAGAATAGTTGACAAATTGCCTCTATCTAAACCTTGTGCGAAATTGGACACAATATATATTACCTTTTATTTGGTCATTAAAGAGGAAAAAAAATTAAACTTTATATATATATATATATATATTTATTTATTTTAGCAACAACAACAACCTGTATACCTCATAAGCTCTGAGCTCATTTGGTATTACTTGTAAATTAGTTTTATGATTATATATTTTTAGATTATTAGCTTAAAATACTCAAAATAAATTGTAAATCTGTTTAATGTAACTTCTAAATAAGAGTTTCAAATAAGCTAAAAAAAAGTTACAAATTGTAACTTAAGAAAATCTTACTTTTTTAAGCTAAATAAGTTGAAAAAATTAAATAAGCTATAATTCAAAATTAAAATCAAATAATATTAATTAATTTTTTTTAAACAAATAAACTAAATAAAGTAACTTTTAAATGCTACCAAATGGATGATAAAGTAACATCATCTGCTGCTTCTTAAGATGTTCTTTTTTTTTGGTTACATCGGAAAGAAAGAAGCAGAGGAAAGGCTAGGCCCTTTCCCTTGGAATTCCTAACAGGTCTGCCAACAGATAGCTCCGCAACTCAGCTGGTGGTTCATTCACCACCAGCATTTCCTCTGGTTGATCTGCACCTAGCTTGGCTAAGGCGTCCGCACACAGGTTCCCTTGTTTCCAGATATGCTGGATGGTGCACTCGCAGCCATTGAAGAGTATCTTGGCATCTTCCACCAAATTTTTGAAAGGGCAGTTGCTGGCAATTGGATCCTTCATCAGCTGCACCACCTGGGCTGCATCCGTTTCGATTAGCACGTTATTGATGCCTTTTTGAAGAAGAACAGTCAGTCCTTTATACAATGCCCAAAGCTCAGCTTCGAGACTGGTTCCCATCTGCATTTTCCCATAGAAGCCACACACCCAAGCTCCTCGCTCATCTCTAAGCAGTCCACCAAATCCTCCTTCTCCTCCAACTCGCCTACAGCCATCAATATTCATCTTGAGTTGCCCTGCAATTGGTAATACCCACTGAATCAGTCTATAGGCTTTCCTAGGCAGAATGATTAAATTAAGAAAAGCTTGGTTGATCTCTCTAGAGTACTCAAAAATGAATTTGAGGCTCTCTTGGGTATTAGTATTTTTGTTCTCAAACACAACATGGTTTCTATTTTTCCAGATTTTCCAAAGGGCCACTGTGAAGATAGTATACCAAGAGATGTCTCCAGAAAAATGTTTAGTGTTTCTAGAATTACACTTGAGCCAATCAGCCCAAGGTTTTCTTGTGAGACTGAAAAACCAAGTTTTATCAAAGAGTTTAATCCACACATCCTTAGCCTTATAACACTCCCTGAAAAGGTGATTAAGGTCCTCAATTCCACTACAGGAAGGACAGGTGGGATCATTAGTAAGGCCCCTTTTCACCCTCATATAGTTGGTAAGCAACTTCCCATGGAACACAGTCCATAGGAAAGTCTTCAATTTCTGAGGAAGTCTGAGTTTCCATAACCAATTCCAGTCTTCCTCTATTTCATCTGTGCCTTGGAGAGACAAATACACAGATGAGACAGAGAAAGCACCATCAGGTGTACCTTTCCACAAAGGACTATCCATATCAGAAACATTGGGAGATGGCTAACCCAGAATAAGCTCAGAGATGGGAACTGGGAAGAGAATTTTAATCCCACTCTCATCCCAATTACCATCCTCCCTTATCAAGTCTTTCACAGGTAAACCACTTAGCTCATTGTTATGCATAGTCAGGTTCTGTTGTAAGAAAATATCCTCAAATGGTTTATCACCACACCACCAGTCCTTCCATGCATCCACAGATGCACCATCCCCTATTTTCCATTTCACCCCTTTCCGGAGAGTGTTTTTGGTACTCATTATCCCTCTCCAGAGATGAGATGCTTTCCTTTTTTGGTTCCACCCTTGAAAAGGTGTGTTTTTTAAGTACTTGTTTCTAAGTACCTCACACCACAAACTTGCCTTATTGCTAACCAGACTCCAGCCCAACTTGGTAAGCAAGGCTAAGTTTTGGTCCCTGGCCTTTTTGAGTCCTAGTCCCCCTTGTTTTTTCACTTTACACACAACATCCCACTTAACCAGATGGACTTTTCTCTTATCCAAGGTGTCACCCCAGAGAAAGTCCCTATTAAGCTTATCAATAACATTGCTAACTTTCTTGGGGATACTCATAGTTTGCATGGTATAAGAGGGGATGGCAGCACTCACTGATTTAATCAGTGTTGCTCGACCAACCATGGATAACACACTAGTTTTCCAACCAGCAAGTCTCTTCTGCATTCTCTCGATAATATCATTAAAGTGACGTCTGTTAACTCTACCATGAATTAGGGGAACACCTAAATATTTCCCCAAATCATTGGTTAACGAAATACCACGCTCAGAGCTTAAATCTCTAGCTTTCCTCCTGTCAAGATTAGGAGAAACATAAAGTTTGGACTTACTAAGGTTAATTCTCAGCCCAGAAGTATCACAAAATTCCTCCAACACTCTCATGATAGTACTACAAGTAGCCATGGTAGCATGGCCAAATAGCATGAGGTCATCAGCAAAGAACAATACCTTGCCACTGTTTGTTATTAGCTTTGAGGCTAATCATATTAGAGAGACGCTCCATGCATAGAACAAATAAGTAGGGAGATAGAGGATCTCCCTGCCGTAAGCCCCTTTGAGGTTTGAATTCCTCCAGAGGTGCACCATTCCAGATAATAGCAGTACTGACACTAGTGACACAACTCATAATAAGATCAACCAAGTTTTGGTCAAAATTAAATTCTAGCAAAGTTTGTTTTAAAAAGTCCCAAGAAATATTATCATAAGCTTTTTCCAAATCAATTTTAAAAATCATGCCCCCTTTCTTGCCTCGCTTATGACCCAAGGAATGAATGATCTCTTGAGAAATAATAATGTTATCGCAAGTATTACGGCCAGGGATGAAACTACTTTGGTTAGGTCTCACAATTTTGCTTAAAAAAGGTCTAATTCTGCTCACAATAATCTTAGAGACAATTTTATAAGACACATTACAGAGGCTTATAGGTCTAAAATGCTTGATGCTCTCAGGGTTTTCAGATTTTGGAATAAGAGCAATCAAAGTTTTATTAACCTCAGGGGGAATTTGTTTTTCAGCAAAGCAGTTTTTAACAAATTCACAGACATCAGGACCAATAATGTCCCAATAGGTGTGGTAGAACAAAGCTTGAAACCCATCCCGCCCAGGGGCTTTAAAGGCATTTATGTGTTTCACAACCTTCCAAATCTCGCCATCAGATAAAGGCCTAGTGAGGTCCAAGTTGTCCTCATGGTTGAGTTTACAATCCACCAAGTTGGACCACTGAGCAAGAGAGACAGTTTGAGGGTCACTGAAAAGGTTAACAAAGTAAGAATTGACGAGGTTTTTGAGTTGATCCACTTGGTCAACCCAATAACCATTGTCATCTCTAAGCATCTCAATCATTCTTCTCCTCCTTTTATTGAGGGTAGTAAGGTGGAAATACTTAGTATTCCTCTCTCCCTGAGTGATCCAATTAGCTCGAGCTTTTTGGAACCACAAGAGTTCCTCTTGATATAAAACAGTATTATACTGGTCAACCAATTCCTGTTCCAGGTTATGGAGGTTATGGGAGTAATTGATGGCTTGAGAGGCTTGTATGCCCTCAATACGTCCCAATAACCACCTCTTCCTACGAAAAATGTTCCCAAACACCTCCTTGTTCCAGACACTAGCCTCATGGCTAAGTGTTTGTAACTTAGAGCACAAAGAGGTGTGGGTTTTACCCCAGCACACATCCACCACATTCTTAAAATCCTTATGGGTGATCCAGGCAGCCAAAAATTTAAAAGGTTTACAAGTAGAAAGGAATGGTGACTTACCTTGAGTGAACATCATCATGGGTGAGTGGTCAGAGTATGTGCGAGGGAGGTTTCTCACAGCTCCATCCGGAAAGGTAGTTCTCCATTCGGTGTTGCACAGAGCCCTATCCAATCTTACCATAGTGTTGGCCCAGCCTTTCCTATTATTGGACCAGGTCAATCTTGGTCCTGCACACCCCAGATCCAACAGCTTGCAGTTGTTAATTCTATCATTGAACTTACTATTCCTCCTATGGTCTTGGCTTAAATTCTGGTGGCTCCTACCATGAAAGCTTCTCTTGTCATTAGGGGAGGTAAAATCATTGAAATCTCCAGCAACTAACCAGGGGTCAGTTGTGTGCTGAGCAATGGCCTCCAGTTGCTCCCAAAGCTCATCTCTCTTGACACTACTTGGGCTGGCATAGACAGCTGATAACAACCAGTCGGGGTAGTCTTGCCTTGAGATGATCGCTGTAATTTGTTGCGAGCTAGCTTCTACCACCCTAACATTAACAACATTAGGGTTCCAAAGCAACCAGATTCCACCACTTCGACCGATAGGATCCACATGGCTTGAGGCTGTGAAGCCCATACAATTGAAGAACATTCCTATTTCTTTGAATTCCACTTTAGTTTCCATAAGCACCATCAGTTCTGGTCGGTGAATTTGCACTAATTCCCTCAAATTCCGTTTGAATCTGTGGTTGCCGGCTCCTCTACAATTCCAAATGAGCAAGTCCATTGATGGAATTTCTTTATCAGGTAGGGGCTCCTGGTTGTCAATTCCCAGATAGCCCCGTATAGCTTTGTGATTCGCTTCCATTGACTTGAGAGGTATCATTGAGAGATAATGCAAGTCTTGTTTCGCTGCTATTTGCCTCAAAGGCATTACCCTCAGCTTTACTTCCTCGTTCCACCATACAGAGGTGATGAGGTGAAACACTTCGTTCCCTGGGGACATACTCATCATCACTCTGCTCTGCTCCAGGTTGTGCACCTCGGTCGGGTGGTTCTCTCCGGCCTCCTCCATTTTTGTCCGGAGGGATTCTGGACATGGGTTTTGAGATTTCCACCCTATTTCCTGTGCTTACCAGCTCCTTACTTGGGGTGACTAGATGAACAATGGCCTGGTGAGAAGTAACAGCTGGCAGGGTGATGGCGCTCTGCAGATTAGATATCTCACATTTCCCCATTTCTGTTGTTTGATCTCGTATCCTCCTATCAGAGAAGTCTTTCTTCCTCAGTCTGCCTGCCTCACCTAGTTGCTCTTTAGTCAATTCAGTGCTAGAATTCACTTTACTTTTAGCTATTGCTTTAGGCTGATGAACCTGATTGCTTGTTGAGCCCACATATCCAAGGGCTTGTCCTTTACCCTTCTCTTTGCCTGAATGGGCTTTAGCTCCATCTTTTCCCCCCTCCTCATTGAGCACTGCAAACCTATTACTCTTTTGGGCCGCTGGCTTAGCTCCCATTGGGCCTCTGTTTTTCCTTCTCTGATTCTGAACCATCATCCAAGGGCCAAAATTCCCTGAGTTTGGATCTGTCATTTCCTCTTCCCTGGGGCTTGGCCTGGTAGCTTGGTGAGCTTCAGTCATCTGATGTACATCTCTATTTAATGGTTGCTCGGTCCTCTCCGGCACCGGGATGACTCTGTCACTGCATGCTTCCCTCTGATGCCCAAACCTGCCGCATAAAAAACACAGTGAGTGCAAATGCTCATATTCAACTCTATAAATGTGGTTACCTATAGAGAAGTGAGGAATTAATGGTTGTCTAAGATCCATTTCTATGCAAACTCTTGCATATTTTCCTCTCGCAGCCATAGCAGTGTTGATATCAATTTTTAAGGGAGTACCCAGCACTTTGGCAATATGGTAGAGGACCTTCTTATTATAATACTCGATCGAGAGGTTAGGGAACCTCACCCAAATCGCAGTGGTATCCTCCTCTGCTTCATCTGACTTAAAGTCTTGTTGCCATTTCCTCACTGTAACATAATGATCCATGACAACCCACGGTCCCCCAGTGTACACCTTGTTATAATCATCAACCATGTCAAATTTGACAATGAAGAATCCATGACCAATATCCAAGGCTTCAAAATCAGCTTGTAGTCCCCATATCTTGGTCATTTTGATCATAAATAATTTGTAACCGATGGATTTCCCCAATAGGCGTACAATCAAACACTTTTTCCATGGTTCCCGAATTTTCTTCAGGAGACTTGGTGGAATGCTAACTTTCAGAATTCCAGTCCTGACTACCACATCATCCATTTTCTGTTCCTCACCTTCAGGAGCAGCTTCATGCTCATCTGAGGAAATTTCGTCAACATTACAGTCGAAATTTTTTTCGTTGCCATTTTCAGAAAATCGTGATCTTAGCAGGGCTTGCTTGAAAGATTTAGCTACTTCATTGGTTGCCTCTACGCCTTCCATTTGATCGGTACTGATGGTTTCTCTTACATCAGTAGCTTGATTCACAGTTGCATCTTCAGCAGAAGATCTAGGGCTTCGCACATCCCTTTCCTCTTCTTCATTTGGAGCAGATTCCTCCATTGATTCATCTTCTGGTCTGTCCGTTGAGCTTTTAATTTTCTTTTTACTTCGGATCAGATGATCAATCTCCTCTTTGGAGCATTCGGGATCATCCCGTCGGTCTGGAGTTTGCAAATCGTCTCTAACGGTCATTTTTCTCTTTTTTCAAGTTTTTGTCACTGCTTCTTAAGATGTTCAAGAAGCTCAAGCAGCTTAGTACAGCTCAACTGCACGTGTCTCATTGCTCAGTTAGTTTGTTATAGATACTAACTAATTTGTTAGGTTGCTACAACTATTAACTAGAGAAGATTAGGTGGTTATAAGTCAGGTTAAGGGTAGGTTAGTTTGTATTTTCACTTGTATATAAATCACCATTGTACTTGTACTTGGATTATTGAATACAGAGTTAACATCTTTACATTCTCTATATGGTATCAGAGCCCTAAGCTCTTATGAGCATCAGAGCAGCACCTTTCAGAGAGGCAGACAAGGTTATAATAAAAGCTATGCTCCTGCAAACAGTTATGCAAACAACTATGCTGCAAACAGTTCTTCTAATTCTTCAGTGACTTGTCAATTTGTGGCAAGTCAAATCATATTGCCCTAGACTGTTGGCATAGGATGGATACTGCTTTTTAGAATACAGGTTCCTCACCAAGTTCAGGCAACTCTAAAGCCTATGTAGCATCTGCTCCTTCCGTAGCTTCCGAGGTCAATTGGTTTTTGGATTCTAGAGCTTCTAGTCATGTGACTAATGATCTTAATCATCTTTCCTTCTATCGACCATATCAAGGAAATGAGCAAGTAGCTATTGGTGATGGATCTACTCTTCCTATTGCTCATAGTGGTAAAGGTCTTCTTCCTACTCTTTCCTTTCCCTTTCATCTTACCAACCTGCTTCATGTTCATACTCTTTTTTTCAATTTTCTTTCAGTTCATCAATTGACTAAAGATAACCATTGTACTACTACATTTGATGAGCATTCCTTTCTTATCCAAGACAAGGCTACACAACAGATTCTGTATAAAGGCTTTTATTCTCAAGGACTTTATCCAATCATTTCATCTTCTCCTGCTGTTGTGCCATCTACTTCTTCTCACATCTATCTTTATTTTTCTACTGATGCACTTGCTTCTCCTGAAGTAGCTCCAAATTGGCACTTTCGATTGGTTCATCCTTCTTCCAAGAAGTTGTATCACATCTTGACTCACCATCACTTAGTTCCTAAGCCTTCTGTTTTAGTTAATAAAGGCTCTCCCATATGTGAGCATTGTTGTGTTTAAAAAAGCCATAGGTTGCCTTTTTCTTTGTCTAATTCTACTGTAAATAAACCATCGGCTCTCATTCACACTGATTTTCGGGGCCCCTTTTCAGCATCTGTTTCTAGTTTTACATACTATGTGATCTTCATTGATGATTTTAGCAAATTTACCTGGCTTTTTCCTCTTCATTATAAAAGTGAAGTGTTTGCTAAATTTCTTGAATTTAAAGCTTTTGTTGAAACTCAATTCATTACTAAACTTCAGATTTTAAGGAGTGACAATGGGAGTGAATATCTCAGTTATGCTTTTCAAGATTTTCTTAAGCAAAAAGGAATTGAGCATCAATTGTCCTGTCCGCATACTCCCTCTCAGAATGGTGTGGCTGAAATGAAGCATAGACATCTCATAGAAACAACTATCACTCTTATGCATCACTCTTCTTTTCCTTTGGTTTATTGGTTTGATGCTTTTGCTACAGCTATTTTTCTTGGGAATAGGCATCCTACTCTTAAATTGAATAATCTCACTCCTTATGAAGTTTTATTCCATCACAAACCTGATTATCTGCTGTTAAGGACATTTGGTTGTAAATGTTATCCTTGGCTTAAGCCTTATAACTCTCATAAACTTCAAGCCAAGTTTATTCCTTGTGTGTTTATTGGTTATTAGTCTTCTATCAAAGGATATATATGTCTTGACCCTCAAACTGGGAAGGTGTATACCTCCAGACATGTAGTCTTTGATGAATTCTCATTTCCTTTTTAGTCCTCATCTCAGCCTTCTTCCTTAGTCTCTCATATTCTTATTGATTTCTTTTGACATGCTTCTTCAGGTCTGCAGTCTTCTCTAATGTATTATGCATCTCATCATTCTCCCTTTACTTCTCTTGCTTCAAACTCTCCTACCAACTCTCCTCTATCTGTAGCTTCTTCCACTCTTATATCTGTTCCTTAGCAGCCTCTTATATCTGTCTATCAGCAGTCTTCTATCTCCCTTAGTCCAACATTATCTGCTCTGCCTTTATCTGTTCCAATTCCTCCATCTAAATCTCAAATTCCTATCTCTTTTATTTTTATTGATCTCCCTTGTCTTCCTACCAGTACTCATCCTATGTTTACCAGATCCAAGACCAAAAATCTTGCTTGTCTTACTGTCTCCACTGTTACCTCCACTGCTACTATTGAACCTCAAGCCTATCAAGAAGCTGTTGTTTCTCCTACTTGGCAAGCTGTTATGTTAGATAAGTATGCAGCTCTTCAGAGACAGGGCACTTGGTCTTTGGTGTCTCTTCCCCCTAGTAAACAAGCTATAAGTTGCAAATGGGTTTACAGATTGAAGAAAAATTCAGATGGCACCATGGGCAGACATAAGGCTCACCTAGTAGCTAAAGGATTTCTTCAAACAAAAGGTGTGGACTATTATGAAACCTTTAGTCCTGTGGCCAAACAACCCACTATTAGGGTTCTTTTTTGTCTTGCTCTTTATTCTAATTGGCCCATTAAACAACTTGATATTTCCAATGCCTTTTTGCATGGTGTTCTAGAGGAAGAGTTGTACATGACTCAACCACAAAGTTTTATTAATTCCACCCAATCTTCACTTGTTTGCAAGTCACACAAGGCTCTCTATGGTTTAAAACAAGCTCCTAGAGTTTGGTTCTCTACATTTTCTAATTTTCTTCTTTCTCAAAACTTTGTTGCCAACCACTGTGATTCTTCCTTGTTTGTCCAAAAGACTTCTACTTCCATAACTATCCTTCTCATCTATGTGGATGATATTCTCCTTATAGGCAGTGACCCTCTTTGCGTTTAATCTCTCATTCAGCAAATGCATGCTGCCTTTTCGATGAAACAACTTGGTTTTATTAATTACTTCCTAGGCATTTCTGTCATCAAGTCCTCTTCAGGTTACATTCTGTCTCAGCATAAGTATGCTTCAGATATTTTGGCCAAAGTTGGTATGAGTAATTGCAAACCTTATTCATCTCCTATGGCTTCTAAATGCTCCATTACCTCTTCTAAAGACGTCTCTCCATTTTCTCAACCTTCTCTTTATTGAAGCTTGGTAGGTGCTCTTCAATACCTCACTATCACCTGACCAGACTTGGCCTTTACAGTCAATACTATTTGTCAATACATGCAATCTCCTTTAAATTGTCATGTTGCTGCTGTCAAAAGATTGCTTAGATATGTGAAAGGCACCTTGACCCATGGTCTGCATTTCTCTTGCGGCTCACTTCTTCTTAATGCCTACTCAGATTCAGATTGGGCTAGTAGTACAATTGATAAGAGATCTATCACTGGATATTGCATTTATCTTGGTCCCAATCTCATTTCTTGGACTGCTAAGAAGCAACCTATTGTGTCCAGATCTTCTTCCAAAGCAGAATATAGGGCCTTAGCTCAGACTTCAGTTGAACTCTGTTGGCTTGGTATGTTACTTGCTGAGCTTCATGTTTCTGCCCCTGTGTCCTACTTTGTGGTGTGATAACCTTTCAGCTATTGCTATGGCACATAATCTTGTTTTTCATACTCGTACTAAACACATTGAGGTGGGCTATCATTTTGTTCGAGAAAAGGTTGCTGCCAAGACTCTACACATTGCTTACATTCCTACTATTGATCAAGTTGCAAATGTCTCCGCTAAACCCCTATCAATTGCTCATTTTCAGTTCCTTCAAAGCAAACTCTTAGTCCTTCCTAGTCCTATGTGTTTGAAGGGGGCTAATAAAGCAACATCATCTACTGCTGCTCCTCAGGATGTTCAAGAAGCTCAAGCAACTCAGTGTAGCTCAACTGTACGTATCTCATTGCTCAGTTAGTTTGTTATAGATACTAACTAATCTGTTAGGTTGTTACAATTGTTAACTAGAGAAGGTTAGGTGGTTATTAGTTAAGTGTAGGTTAGCTTGTGTGTTCACTTTTAAATCACCATTGTACTTGTACTTGGATTATTGAATATAGAGTTAACATCTTTACATTCTCTTTAATGGACCTATCTTAAACAGTAGAAATATATCAAATAGCCAAATTTAATTGGTTAAATTTTTTTTTTTTTTTAAAAAAAGGGTCTTCTAGAAGCATAAGTTGATACAACAACCATAAAAAAACTAGAGGATATGGAACTGTAATAATTAAAGTTTTAAAAAATTGCAAACTGTATAGAAGAATTTGATTATGTTAGGAAAAAAGGTTTGACACCACCATCGAATACTTTTATGTGCTTTTGATAATCTTATATTGACTTGGAGGAATTGATTTTGAAATTGACAACCACCTTAATTATTATTATTATTATGATCATTATTATATCAAGAATGCTGGTTTCATGGATGACTTCCTAAAGCTGAGATCAGCTACTTTATCTATTGTCTTTATAGCATGGCCTTGTGTGATGTAAACTCAAAGTAGCTTCTTAGAGCATTTAAAAAGACAAAGTAATATTGGAGATGGTTTTTTTATACACAAAATTTAAAAAGATAAAGTATTGGAGATAATTTTTTTTCTTTCTCTAAAATTTGATAAAATTTGAAGTTTGGGAGAAAATATTTAAAAATATTTTATGAAAATTTGATGAAAAGGTTATTATAGTTCATATCAAATTAAATTTTTTTATTTAAATTTAAAATTAAATTAGATAAAAAAAAAAAATACTGAATGGTTGAAGATGATTTTACTTTCACAAGACCATTTCAAATTGGACTTTTAAGAGGAAGAGAAACTTTAAAGATGTTGTACTTTTATTTCATTTTTCATTTTTGTTTTAATCTTCTTTTCACAAATATGTTCACAGATAAAGATTTGAATCTCTGTATAAAAAATTATGAAGCAAACATTCTTGCAATGACAAATTAAGCATATATAATTCAATTTAAATAGCCAAAGCATGCTTATGCATAGTACATTCTTTCCGACAGTTAATTATTTTTTTCTTGTGTTATATATAAATCACAGCTACTTTTTTTTTTTTTTTTTTTTTCAACTATACTTTCTCATTATACAACCTCAACTATTCTTTCACTCTTTTCTATTAATGTTCATTCATTATAAAACAAGTCTAAATTTATAGACTCAAAATTCAATTACAAAATTAGGCACAGATACTTACATACTTGTTTGTGATCAACTCACAATTTTTTCGAGATCTACATAATAAAAATGTAACTATCTGTTATTAATTTCGTATTATTTAAATTTTGTGTCCATAACATTTGTCTTCAATATAAGTTGAATGAACAGCATGCATGCATCTTCATAGTTCATCCTTTGTATGAATCCTTGGCAGTAATTTATATATGGGGGTGGGTAGGGCAAAGTGGTGGGCATGTCTTTTTCAGACAAAAAAACATGGGGGGGAACAACTTTATTGTTAAGAAGATGTATTATTCTACATAAAGAATTTGAAATCAATAAAACATTTGTAGCATTGTGTTGGTATATGTACACTAACACCAAAACATCAACACATGACATGCCTCCATTGCCATTAGTTTGCAGACAACAAGAGCTGTAATGAAACCCCAACACAATATCCTTTATCAATCATTTTTTTAGTAGGTGCAATGGACAGAATGTAACAAACACATTATATAGGGCTTGTTGGTTGTTGCAAATGTATCATTAATACCAAGGTTGGGACTACATTAAACATTTTTACACGATGAAAATGATAAGTATACTATTTAGTCAATTGGATTAGTGGCCCTTACAATGCAAAGTGTAGCATTATTGTTTATGCAAGATGAAAAAATTGTAAGGTAAACCAAAATATAAGTGGTCATTTATTAGAGAAGGCTCCAATAGGACAACCAACAGTTGTTGTTGAACAATTCATTTTTTTTTTTTTATTTTGAGTTTTTAAAAACAATTTTTTGACACTGTTAACTGGAATTATTTGTTGCAGATGTTGTCAAGTTTTGGGTTTGGATCAAGATGGATTGGTTGGATGAAAGAATGTTTGGAATCTGCTAGAATCTCTGTTTTGGTCAATGGCTCACCATCCGCTGAATTTCGTCCACAAAAAGGGCTAAGACATCGCGATCCTCTCTCCCCTTTCTTGTTCAATGTTGTTGCGGAAGGGCTGAACATATTGGTGAGAAGAGCTAAGGAGCTGGGAATCATAAAAGGAGTGGTAGTGGGAGATAGGGAGGTCAACATATCTCATCTACAATTCGCTGATGACACTATTCTATTTTGTGAGGCTGAATGGGCTAAGATTGTGGCTGTGAAACGCATTTTGAGATGTTTTGAATTGATCTCGGGGTTGAAGATAAATTTTCATAAAAGCATGATTTGTGGTGTAGGAGTGGATGATGGGTTGGTTGAAGAGTTTGCAGCCAAACTCAACTGTCTGAGTCATAAGCTTCCATTAAAGTATCTTGGGATGTCTCTTGGTGCCAACCTAGGTAGGAAACAAACCTGGCAGCCAGTAGTGGATAGATTTAAAAAGAAATTATCTGGTTGGAAGAGAAGATTGATTTCTTATGTGGGAAGAATGACTCTGATTAAATCTTCCTTGTCCTCCTTACCCATATATTTTATGTCTTTGTTTAAGATACCCGAGTGTGTTGCTAAAGAAATAGATAAGATTCAAGCTAGATTCCTATGGAGAGAGGATGAAGCTAAAAGGAAAATCCACTTGGTAAAATGGAAAGAGGTGCAGCTGAATAAGAATCAAGGGGGTCTTGGAATAAGAGATATTAGAGTGACCAATGAGTGCTTGTTACTTAAGGTGGTGGGGATATGCCTTGGAAGATGAGGCTTTGTGGAAAATTGTGATATGTGCCAAACATGGTGTCTCTGGGGGTCAGTGATTCCCTACATTAAATGATCTTGCTCATGTTTCTACTATCTGGAGAGATGTGATTACTATTCCAAATTCAAATCCTAGGTTGTATTACTTCTTTGTGGAAAATGTGGAGATTAGGATTGGTGATGAGAATAGGGTAAAGTTCTGGGATGATGTTTGGATGGGATCATCAAGCCTTAAATCCCAATTCCCTAGGTTGTACCAACTGAATTTGGATAAAAAGATCACTCTTAAAATGCAGATTTCCTGTGGAGATAGTACAAACAGATGGTGCTTTAATTTTCGAAGGCCTCTATTTGGTTGGAAAGAAGATGAGGTGTTAAGGATGCAAAATCTATTGGGAGCAGGGCCTTGAATTCGTCTGGATCAAAAGGACTCAATATGGTGGAAAGTTGAGCAGTCAGCGCTATTTACAGTTGGAGGTATGTACAACCAGTATAAGCAAAGTGTTGTTCCTGTTCTCAGCTCATCAGATCTGGTTTGGCATAACTTTGCCCCTCCTAAGGCTAAATTTATTACTTGGCTTGCTTGGAAAGGTAGGCTTAAAACATTTGCCTTCCTTAGTAGTATTGGAGTGTTGTCTGGTTCTGGAATTCTGCCCTATATGCTGTGCAAAGCAAATGAGGAATCTTATGATCACCTCCTTCTGTTTTGTTCTTTTGTGTGGCTTGTTTGGTATAATATTATGGATTGGTGGGGAATGCAATGGGCGATACCGGGATCTTTTAAAGAGTTGATGCAATGGTGGTTGGGGTGGAAGGTCAGGAAAAAAAAGAAGCTAGTTTGGCGAGTGGTTTTCATTTCTTGTGTTTGGTCCTTGTGGTCATACAGAAATGATTGCATATTTAATAATACTCAACCTACTGTTGTAGATTTGTGCGAGTTAATAAAAATTAGAGTGGCCATGTGGTAGAAGTCCTATGATATGGGATGCTGTAGACGCGCCCGAACGTCCCAGGAAAATCCCATTTTGTTCATTGGGCTCACTACAGTTCGGACTCAATGTCACGGTTCTTAATTTGATCTCGCAAAGTGCAATACAAGATTGATAAATCACCAAAGAGTCCAAATCTGGTAAATCGTTTTGAAAAACTGATTTTTAAAAAGAAATGCCAAACATGGACTGCTTTGCTAAATACAGAGTCGCCACCTAAATATTTTATTTTGGGGGAATTTAGGAAACCCTGACTCATGCCTAAGGCCACGTGTCCATCGTCACCAAAGTTGCCTCGGCTCGGGAACTTGGGTACGATTGGGAAAGGTCATGCAATGAGCACCCCCGCTCGCCCGATCAAAGATCGGCCACTACTAAACATGATATCTTATTTTTGAAAACACATGTGCTCTTATTCCGGTTTATTAGTCTAGAATTGATACGTGATGCGCACAACATACAAGTATAGACTGGATCGTCTAAGTTAGAACAAAAGATCTCATGTTTGTTTTTGAAAGTGGTTTGCTACTCGCAAGTAGGCTAAAATGCGGATTTTGCCACTTTTAAGTGGGCTTAGAAAACATGGTGATTTGCCACTCTCAAGTGGGCTTAAAACTCGCAATCCATGAATTTTTCCAATTTAAATAATCAAACTTTCACCCACAGGCATTCAGGCATGTATATCACATAAGCAGTTAGCCTTATGGCAAGCATGCTATCATGGCAGTCACTCACATATATACAATGATGCTAAAGCATAAACACTCACCGAGTACTCCAAGCCAAAACAGAGATTAGTTAGTAATCAATACATGATCCTAGTTCATGTTAAGATGGCTAATGCAACACATGCAAAATGCAACTAAGATAGCTTCGGCTTTTCTAAGATGGCATATGAGATGCTACAGATAACATGTATTCAACTCGGAATTGAAATACAATGCAGTTAGTATGATGCGCCGAACCCGGTGTATGCAAGACAGATGAATGAATGCAAACATGCGAAACATAAGGATGCTAATTGAAATATGCCCTAAAACTAACCATCGTAAGCTGGTAAATAAAAGGGAGAAAGACGTGGGGTTGGAAGACATGCAGCATACACACGCACACTTATTACAAAATTCGCCCTCTCGACGGCAGGTCCGAATAAATAATACAAAACCAACTAGCTAACCTAAGCTAATCTAATTAAATTAGTTATTACACAACAAAATGAATAATAAGCTACAGCTAAGTATTACACAACATTAGCTAAGTAAGCAATCTAAATGAGCATACAAACTAAATGAATGTGGGCTGCCTTAGCTCTGCTTTGAATGACAAAGGACGCATGCATGCTTGAATTGCCTTGTTCGGAAATCCCTCGCGACGCCCCAACTCGCCTTTGTTTGTAATTGATCTCAGAAACTTGCACAAAGCTCCAGAGAGATGAAACTCCACCCTGGGAATCTGTGGGAAGGCTGCCGACCAGCTTATAGGCATAGGAGACCAACTACTGACCACCTTTTGTGGTGGAAACCAAAAAAAGTGGTCGGCCTGCCAGTAAATCTGGTCAGCCGACCAGTTTCCTCTCCTGGTTTCTAGTTTTCTGCAACAAAGGGAAAGAGAGAGGCACGACAAAGTATTTGTAACACATGTGTACACGGCCACTCTCCCTATCACTGCATAAGCTCAAGGGAGTGTAATCCTCGACCTTTGGGCCACCAATCACGCATTTCGATGCATGATGGCTGAGGAGCCGAATTGCACGTCTCAATGTGAAATGAATGCACATACAAGCACCTAAAGCCAACAACTCCATCATGGGTAGTCAAGAATGTCGGCGACCCAGAATCGAGGCACGTTTCATCACTTGAAGTATGAAACGTCCCTCGTTTACCATTTGGACTAACACCTATTCCAAACACAATGCAAGCACCATGGCAAACATGCAATGTAACTACATGGCGTACACAATGCTATAGACAATATGGCATACTCAATGCAATATGATCATGGCATGCTCAATGCAAACAATAACATAACATACACAACGCATTATGACATAGCATACACAATGCAACAATGGACTTAAACCAAGATGGATAGGCCTCAGCCATGCCCAACTCAGTGGCCATTGGGATGAAATGAAGGCACGAAATACAAAGCATGCATGCACAATGCATTGGCCAATACAAAAGGCCCAAGAGCACAACTCTCAAGAGTGCTCAAAGAGTGACAAATGTGCAAGTGTAAAGACACTAAGTGCACTGAAATTAAGTAAGAAATGATGCCAAATCATTCAAACAATGCAAGTAGAGCATACAAGGGTCCTAAGACATGAGAGCTATCAAAGAGGGCTACACATAAGGCATGTAATGCATGACAAATATGCATGAACTAAGCATGGACAGAGTTGAAATAGGTCTTAACAAAGACCAAAATGTGCTAAGATGAGGGCCCAAAGTCCTAGGCATGCAAGCATACACACTAAGGCATGAACTAGGCAACAATGCATAACCATCAAAGGCATTCAAAACATGAACGAAGTGAGAATATGGCAAGTCTACATGTTCTGAAATGTGATGTTAAGTGATGCCAAATCAAGTACATAACACAAATAAAGCATGTGATGGTGCTCAAAGCTTGAGGCAAGCAAGAGCATTTACACTACAAGTATACAAAACATGAAGCATGTAATTAAGGAAACCAAAAACAGTCATAGTACATGTTAATATGAGACTAAAACATGCATGGATAGAAGCCAAAATGTGTTAGCATGAGGGGCATGAGACATAATGCATACAAGGCAAATAAGGTGGATTACACTTCACCTATTAGGACCAAGCATGAGATGACTCAACCAACAAAAATCAGAGCTATATAATGGCAAAATAACCCCCAAATAAGCACTGAAATGATGGCTCGCAAGCAAAGGCATGAATGCATACACAATGGCTCATGTTAAGACATAAAGGGGGAACCCTCCAACGCATTGATTGAGTGACAAATGCAAATGCACGGCCATGAAACATGGACTGAAATAGCATAACTAATGATGCCAAATCATTGAAATGAGCCAAGTAATGCATGCTAGTGGACCCGATGCACAAAGTAAACAAGCTAGGTTGAACCAAAGCTATACAAAGAAAGTTATGGACGACCAAGACAACCAAAATTAGACCTTAAACATGGAAAAACATGAACAAAGCCTTCTTCAAGTCAAGCCAAAAGCATGCTAAAAAGACATGTGCCAACATGATGCATGTTAGGTTACTTCATGGGATTGCATGGCAAGTGTATGGAGCATGCAAAGGCCAACTGAACTAAACCAAAACAGAGTCATGAAATGGTAAAACATTACTAAAAACATGCTGAAATGGGAAGAAAACAAGCTAGAATGACATGTTAAGTCATGAAGCATATAAAGCTAGTTTAAGGGATTTACACTACAAGTGTATTAGGCATACAAGATCCAACCAAACCAACCCAAAACAGATCTAAGGCGTGTTAAAACATCACCAAAAACCTACTGAGATGGCTTGATATCAAGCTAGAAACACATGCTCAAACATGAGGCATACAAGACTAGATTGTGTGATTTACACTACAAGTGTATTAACCATGCAAGGGGTGAAAAAACTAAGAAAAAACAGTGGTATGTCTCAGCAAAATAACCACAAATACAAGCTAAGACATGGCCAGCACACACTTACCAAAGGTGCTCAAACACGAGGCAAATGAAGCATGTAAAGAGGACACAAAGGAGAGAAGGTGACCCTCTCCTTATTAGGACCTTAAAACACCATCCCCACCACTGAAATCCCTCTAGATTTCAGTGGTGAGAAGACCGATGCATGGTGGTCCCGAAGCTCACAAAGATGGCACAAAAATGAGGCCAAACAAGGCCTAAGAGGGGATAAACAATCCCAAACACCAAAGTGATCTTAAACAAAGATCAAAAGTATGCAAAAACACAACTTTTATCAGTTATAAGTTAAGCTCAAAACAACATGCAAGATAGGCTAAAAGCTTAAGCAAGAAAGGGGGATTTAAGGTTCAAAAACTCACCCTTGATGAACTTCTTTAAAGCTGCAACTCCAGCAGGTTTTTTTGATCTTAAACCAAACCAAAAACTCCAGAAACAATCTCAAGATGCCTATAGACACCCCATTTTTGACCGTCCTCAAGACTTGGACGTCACCGCTTGGAACACTCGATAATTATCCATGTTTGTGTTCGTTTGGAGTTCCCGGAGGTCTCGGCTCGCGCGCCCTGCCTCAGGATCTCCGAACTTGACTGTTTAGTGTCTGGTTTTGCACCAAACACTTGTGTTTTGCCTTGGAGGGGCAGGGAATGCCTTGTGAGACATCCCCACACACCACCGGCAGTGGCTAGGGGGGTCACCGGCTGGTTTTTGCTTCCATCGGCAATCTTTTCTGCCGGTCGGCATATTTTGTTGCCGGTCGGCACATTTTGTTGCCGGTCGGCACTCTTTTTTGTCAAAATGACATTTTTGGACAGCCGACCACTGTTCATCTACTTTATGTAGATATTTTGTGCCAGCTGTGATAGCTGGCACCAACTCTGCCTCCCTCCATACACGTGTATGGAGGGATCTCCCTCTAAGCAAGCTTGTTGTATAAGCTTTGCAAGAGGGAGTTCTATAAGAGGAAGGCTCTCCTCTTGGCTCTAGGTTAGAGACTTGGAAGCAAAAACCAGAGCTTAGAGATATAGATACATCCTATCTCTATATCTCCCTCCCTCTCCTCCTTTGTGTGTGTTATTTGGCCCAAAAGTGTGATTTTACCTTACTTTTGCACCATTACACACACTATTACACCTTGCTCCGAGTTTGAGGGACTTGGGGGGTTGATTCTTGAGTTTTTGGACTGATTGTGATCAAAAGAAGAGGGCTAGACCATTTGTTCTTCAAAGGTTCTTCAAGGGTGAGCATCTTGCTTTATTTTCCCCAAACTTACAATAGTTATTTACCTATCTTGCTTGCTAATTTAGCTTTTGTGCATAACATAAAAAAGGCTTATATTTTCATGCTTTAGAACTTTCATTAAGGTTGTCTTGTAGTTTGAGTGCAAACTCACCTTGTTAGGCCTTATTTGGCCCCTTTTGTTGCCTCTTTGGTAGGGCTTTGTTTACTTCAGTGTTTTGATCTCTTCACCACTGAAAACCCGTGTATTTTTAGTGGTAAGGAAGATGGTTTGAAGTCTTGCATAGGGGAGGGACACCCCTCTCCCTTCATTGTCTTGTTTCCTTGAGTTTTGGCCCAAAAGGGTAACATGCATGCTTGCTTGTTCTTTTGCCTTATTTCAGAACTTTTTGGGTGTTTTTGGGTCATATGGGATCTCTGTTTTTGGCCGGATCTATGGCCCTTTGCATGCTTAGTATACTTGCTTCATACTCCCCCATTTGGCCTAGAATCGTGTCATGTGTTTGGGCCTTAATTCTTGCATGTGTTGGCTTGGTTCCATGAAGATGTTGGCTTTATTTTATCATGTTTAAAGGATGTTGGCCCTTCATTTCAGTCATGCTTGCATGGTTTGATGTCATCCCTTTGTGTTTTGGCTTGTAAGCCTTGAGCATTTCGACCTCTAACATGTATAGCTTGAACCATCTTCATGATTTTGGCATCATTTAGGACCTTATTTCAGCCCAAGAATTATGCTTGTATGTGTGCATGTATGGTCTCTTTCATGCCTTGATGGTGCGCTCTTTTATGCCTACACATGAGCCTTGGTGCATATGCCTTTTTGGAGCTACTTTAGTTGCCATATTAAGGAGGTTTTTGGAGTCCATTTTTGCATGTGAAAATTCTGTTTTTACTTGTCTTGATCATGCCATGAGTGGTCATGTTGGTGGGAGTAAAATGCCTCTTTTTGTGCCTTAACCTTAGGACCTTTGGTTTGCTTGTTGGCATGAGCATTGGTCCACTTTTTGGACACTTTTTGCCACTGTTTTGAGGTGGGTGAAGGTCTGCCCCTTTACCATTTAAGGCCCTCTTGCATGCTTATCTCATGTTTGTTGCATGATTGTTTCATTAATGTGTAGTCCCATGCTAACTTTATGGCAAATTGGTCCATGTTTGCATCACATTTGCACCTTGCATGCTTAGCATTGCATATTTGTCATGATAGTTCCATAACATTTGCCATGACTTGAATAATTGGTATCATGTTGCATTTGAACCATGTTTGCATAATATGCATTGCATTGCTTGGTTTGGGGTGTCAAACCAAGTGTGAGTGTTAAGGAGTGTTCATACTACAAGTGATGAAACACGCCTTAACTCTCGGTCGCCGGGGCCTTTGACTTCGACATGATAAGGCTTTGGATCTCATTTGTATGTTGCATGCATCTTTACATTAAGTGGCAAATTTGATCCCTTGGGCTATCATGCACCATTGATGGCTCGAGGATCGAGGGCCATGCTTCTTTGAGTTCAAAGCATGATGGGAAGCATGACCATGCTCACATATGCCTGAAACCCCATGCCATGCACTGTCTGTTCTCTGTTTGCTGTCAAAACTGTCTTCTGCAGGAAGTTTCTGCCGACCGGCATAATTCAGTGCCGGCCGGCAATCTTTGAATGGCCGGTAAATCAAAACAGTGCCGATGGAATCCTGGACTGCCGGTGGGAATTCTGTTAAGCCGGTGGTACTCTGCAACATTCAAGGAACCTG
The DNA here is from genome assembly GCF_055761805.1 of Camellia sinensis. Lineage (NCBI taxonomy): Eukaryota > Viridiplantae > Streptophyta > Magnoliopsida > Ericales > Theaceae > Camellia > Camellia sinensis. The sequence goes on from NC_138963.1 coordinate 75,463,778, forward strand.
TCCTAGGGTTTTGGCGATTTTCAGAAAGACAGGGCAGTGTAAACAGAGGTGGCAGAGATATGGTACGGGTTTTTCAGGCGAGCCGGTTTCCGAGCACGCATCATTCGCGCATCCCGAGGCAGAGGCTGCGGCCACCCTCTTATTTCTTTTGCATTCTTTCTTTTAATTAATTAGAAATTCTGTAATAATTTTATTTGCTTATTATTTGGGACTGTAATATTTATTTGTATCCTCCGAGTGAGGGCAATTATGTAATAAGTGTGCGTGAGTGTGTGTATGTCTTCCAACCTCGCGTCTTTCTTCCCTTTTATTTACCTGCTTACGATGGTAAATTAGGGCACATTTAATTTAGCATACCTTATGCTATGCATGCGTGCATTCATGCATTTGTATTGCATGCATTAGGCTCGGTACATCACGCTAACTGCATTTGTACTTCAATTCACAAATTGAATATGTGATAGTTGATCGCATTTCACATGCCATGCTTAGGTTAGCCGAGCCTACTCTAATTGCATCATGCATGTGTTGCATTAGTCAAACTTGACATAGACTAGGACATGCATGTTTGCTAACTAGTTTACTGTTTTGGCACGGAGTATGATGTAAGTATTTTTGCTTTAGCATCCCGCATGCGTGTGAGTGTTACCATGACAGTATGCTTGCCATGTGGCTAAATGCGTATATGATAAACTGTTTGAATGCCTGTGGGTGAAGGTTGGATTGTTTGAGTTGGAAAAACTCATTGAAATCCGTGTTTTAGTCTACTTGCGGGTAGCAAATTCCAAAGCACTTTTTAAAGCAAACGGATATGCAATGCTTGTTTCCAAATTAGGCAATCTAGTCTATACTTGTTTGCTGTGCGCATAACATAGTAATTCTAGGCTAATAACCGGAATAAGAACACATAAAGTTTTCAAAAATGGATATCACGGTTAGTAGAGGCCGGTCTTCGGACCGGGCGAAAGGGAGTGCTCATAGTTGACCTTCCCTGATTGTACCCAAGCTCCCGAGCCGAGATAACTCTGGTGATGACGGACATGTGGCCTTCGGCACCGAGTCAGGGTTTCCTAAATTTTCCCATTTTAAAAAAATATTTAGGAGGCGACTTTGTATCTGGCAAAGCAGTCCATGTTTGGCACTACTTTTCAAAAAATCAGTTTCTCAAAACGATTTGCCGGATTTGGACTCTTTGGTTCAAGATTACGAACCGCGAAACCAAATCGAGTCCGAACTGTAGCAAGGCCCCCACGCGGGCGCGTCTACAATGCCTCAGCAACAAAAGGGTGGTGATTGGCTAGGGGGTTGTGTGCACAAGTGAAGAGACAAAGCATTTTAAGGCACAAAATATGGAGATATAGAGGAAGATATATGCTCAAGCCTTAGGCAAAATTCAGAACCTAGAGCAGGGGGAGAGGCCTCATCTCTTATAGAAAAACAAAGGTTAAAGCTTCTTGGAGAAGCTTAGAGCTTGTGTAAATCCCTCCATACACGTATGGAGGATATAGTCTGTGCTCTTCAGCTGGCACAGCTGGCATCCACAGACTTTGCAAAATCTGCAAGAAGGCCGCGCGACCAGAAAAAGTGGTCGGCCTGCTACTTTTTCTGGTCGGCCGACTACTTTTTCTAGTTTTTCAAAAAAAAAGTGGTCGGCCAGGGTAATTGGTGGTGTCCACACTGAAAGCAAGCCAATGGTGGGGTGGGAAACCAGAAAATGTGGCCCAAAGACCAAGAAAATCAGTTTCCCGACCAGAAACCGACTAGCGGGCAGAAAAGTGGTTTCCAAGGATAAAAGATGGTCTCCCAACCTTGTACCACTTCCCAAACAAGGAAATTAAGGTTTGCACCCACGACAAACCAAAACGGATGCGAGACGAGGGTTCGGGAGGCATGACGCGCGGCCGAGAGCCTCGAAAACCAGCTACCGAGCACAAAAATGGCGTATGACCACAAAATTGGTCTCCCGAACCATAGTGTCTCTTTAGACAGAGGAAACAAGGTGTGTTCCAAAAACCGTGCCAAACGGAGAATGTTAAGCGGTCCCGAGCCGAGGCGCACGGCCGACGGCTCCGAAAATCGGAAACTAGTCTCCAAATGGGAACAGTGGTCTACGACCACGAAAAGTAGTCTATGACCACTGAGAGATGGTCTACAAGACCTCTCCCTTCCTCCGGGAAGAGAAAACAAGACTTAGCCCGCAGACCGAGTCAAAGTATAAAGAGTCTCGAGGTCCGAAGGTGAGGCTCTCAGCCAAGAACTCCGAAACCTCGAAACGAGCACAACATGCGCAATCACCGAGCGCTCAATTGATGACGTCTGAGTCTTAAGGTCAGTAAAAAATGGGGTGTTTAAAGATGCTTCTACTCCATTCATGAGATAGTTTCAAATATAAAATGGGTGAGTCAAAACCTATAAGGATAGGCTGAAGATTGATTGGTTGTTACCTTTGTTGTTTATTTAATTGGCTGGTTGTGGTGGGTCTGGTTTTCCTGTTCTGATTTGTTTTGCTTCTGAGTTGGTTTCTGGCTTGCTGTGTTTTGGATTTATTGGAGTCAATGTGTTTAGTTGGCTAATGCAAATATGTTATTTTGCTCTGCCTGCCGCGCAGCTTTATCTGCTGCTTGTGCCTTTGTGTGTTCTGCTTTATTCACTTTTGCTGGCTAACCTCTGCTATGTTCTGTTTTGTTCACCTCTACTGTGCCTTTGTTTGTTTTGCTTCTGAGTTAGCTTCTGGTTTGCGCTGTTCTGGATTTGTTGGAGTCAATGTGTATAGTTTGCTATTGCAAATCTACTATGTCTGCTGCTGTGCCTTGTGTGTGTTCTGTAGATTGGTGTAGATGGCAGTTTTGGTCTGCAAATTGGTGTAGAGGGGCAGCTCCTATCTTATGGTGGATTTTGCTGCTATATATTTGGTTTGATGCCTTGATCTGATTTGCTCTTGTCATCTAGTTTTGATTAGGCTGTGCCTGGAAGGGGCTTTAGTACTTTGAGTTAGGTGAAGATTATGTCAGCATCTCTTGGTAGCTCCTATCTGGTGATGTTCTGCTGTGGAGATTATGCCAATATAATGAGCATAAGGACTTTAAAATGAGGTTGATTCTGGGCTAAACTAGTGCTCTGAGGTCTTATTCTGTTGGCCTGATATGCTTAGGTAATAACAATGGTTTTAGCTTCTGTATGTTGATCTGAACTGGTGCTCTCTGGTGTGTCCTACATCAGATGTTATAGTCTGTTTTTATTGCTTGTTTGTTGCTATGCTGAGGTGTTGGCACTGATTAGTTGGTTGGTCTGCTATGCTTAGGTGATAGCATTGGTTAGTTGGCTGTTCTTTTTTCGTTGGTCTCTCACCAACTGTGGGGTGCTAGCAAATGATAGGATGAGTTTTAGGGTGCTAACATAGTTGGGATTATTTAGCTCATTGTGATGCTTTTACACTTTCCTTTTTATTTATTGATGCAATTTGCCTTGTACCTTGTACTTGTTTATTCCATCAATAAAGTTTTTTTTTTGCCGATCAAAAAAAAAAAAAAAAAAAACAATTTTTTGAATTTTTTGTTTTTTGTTATTTTTAGTGATTTTTTTAATATTTTAGTCATATATTTTATTTTATTTTTTTATATGCACCTAATATAATTGTATCTAAAAAGTAAAATATTTGTAAAGAAATTTAAAAAGCATTCAATAAATACATAAACATAAGAACAAGTACTGAAATTTTGTATATATTTTTTTGTATCTAGTGAATTTTATGAGATTTTTCAAAATTTGTTTTAAACCTTTTACGTGCATTTAGTTTAAGTGAATCTAGGGAAAAAAAAATTTAAAATTAAAAAAAATTACTAAAACTTTAAAAATATAGATTGGAAACTAAAAAATTGCATTTGAAAAGTTCAAAACCAAACAGAGTAATTATCATTATTATTTTCTTATTTAGCGTAGGATTATACAGAATAAGTTATTTTAATTTAAGATAGTTAATTTTGGAGTAATTTATTTCGAGGAGAATTTTATTGAAATTTGCAATGACAATTTTAAACATAAATGTTTATTATTATTATTATTATTTTCCTATTCAGCATAGAATTATACAGAATAAGTTATTTTAAGATAGTTAATTTTGGAATAATTTATTTCGAGGAGAAAATTTTTGAAGTTTGCAATGACAATGTTAAACATAAATGTTTATTTTTGTGGTGATACTTGCACAATATATCATAAACATTTTTGTTTGTGTGCGCGCGCGGGGGAGATTTGTAGATATAGACGGTAGCTTTTGTGATATTTTTTTACCAATAAAAATGAGACTTTCTTAATGAAAATCAAAATACAAAGAATACAATGATATACATTAATAAAGAGGGCGAGTGCTCGAGGCATCAAATCCAAATTAATCAATCCCAACTGAGTCATGGTATGTTTATTTTATATCTTTTTGTTTTTTTTTGTTTTTTTTTATTTGGTGGTGAAGTGTTACGTTTATATTTTTAATGTCACAATTTTAAATGTAAATATTCACAATTATAATTTTCACACTTTCTAAAAAATTCATATTATTATTCATATGATTGTATTCATTAAAAATGTGAACATTCACAATTATTCATATGATTTATATATATAGAAAAAAAAGAAGTACTCTTATAGTCTTCCTATTTTTTCAAGGATAAACTACACTTACACTCACTCAGCTTTGAGTTTAATATAAATTTCCCCCTATATTTTCCAAAAAATACATTGTAGTCCCTGTTAGAATTTGTCTAGTAACTGAGTTAATAGAAAATATAAAATTACCTTGTTACCCTTATAATTTGACATAAATTACAAAACTTACCTAAAACCTCCACCTTAATACATACTTTTTCTGCGTTATCTGTATCACTTCCATCAAATCAACACCCAAATCCCCATCACACTACCATATTCGTTTCCACTAAATCTATCGAAACCATCATCTAACTCCCCAACGTCTCAAATCTATCATGGATGACAAGTTCCTGATCAGCGAAAGTGAAAAGCAAATCATAAAACCATTGCCACTTTTCCCATTCTAAGGGTAAAATTGACATTTTATAAAATATTATAGCTGATATCATCACAATTTGTTAACTTTGCTAACAATGGACTAACGGAGGGCCAATGTGTTATGTGACTATTAACCTTAGGGAAGAGAATGTAATTTTCAGAACTTAAGAAGAAAATTTGTATTAAACTCAAACCGCAAGGGATCTCAATGTAATATACCTTTTTTTTTTCTTTAAATATAGATTTCGTTCTAAATGAAATAAGTATTCAATTTTTTTTGTGATTTTTTCTTAAAATATAAATTTCATTGTAATTTTTGGTGTTATATTCAAAAGTTAATTTTTTTAGTTTTTGCACAATTACATTATATATATATTTTTGATTTGTAAAATATTTTTAGTATACTTTTTTAGCTTGTTTGGTGTTGATTTGGGAGGGGGAATTGTTAGTGTGGATGGTTTAGTAATCTCCCTCAGCAGGAAGATTAACCTGAGTGAATTTTAGATGAGATTACAAAAGCTTGAGTGAATTTTAGATGAGATTAGAAAAATAGTAATCGGATTGAATTTATTTTATATAGAAATTTTACTTTTTTAATTTTTTTTAACCAAGTGCACGTGTTTGCTTTAATATTTGTTTTAGGTTTTTAATATAGAAATAATTTATTTATTTATTTTATATAAAAATAATATAACAATCCCATCATTAGTCATCTTTCACACTTTCATCAAAACAAACATATTTTTATTTAATTCTCTCACTAACAATCCTCATATTAACAATTTCTTCACTAACCATACTAACAATCCCATCCACCTTATTCTGCCAAACAAACGTAACCTTTATGCTAATAATCAATTTAAAAAAAATATGAGATTGTTTGGAATATATTTTTTGATTTTTCACGAAAAATATAAAATATGTAATGTGACAGAAATATGATAAGATTCAAATAAAATAATATACTAAATTAATGTGTGTTATTTTAATATATGCCAAACAGTGCCATATATATTTTCTCATATCTAGGATAATTGATCAACAATAGTTTTCAAAAGGTATTTTTAAAAAATAAAAATAAAAATAATTTGAAAAGGGTGTTTAAGTCATTTGAAATCATGTTACATCACCTCGGTCTGACAGTGGTAACCCTATGCTTCTTCTCTAGCTTTAGTTCTTACAAAGACTGGTAGAAAGGTAAAGAGTAGTAGATACATTTATTCATTCATATCAAGTACACTCTGACAGAAGAGAGAGGAGAGGAGAGGAGAGGAGAGAGAAACTAAATTAAGGTTAAATTTGATAAGTTAAAAAAAAATTAAAAAGTTAAAAAATTATTTAAAAAATTTAAAAGTTATAATTATTTATCAAAAGTTAAAAAATATGACTGTATAATTCTTAATTTTAATTTTTCTTTACATATTAATTTATATAATTTTTTAATATATATTTTTTTATAAAAAATTAAAAAATTAACTCAAATATTTATACTTTTTTCTTTAATTTTTTAATTTAAAAAGATAAAAAAAATATTTATTTAAGACATCCTAAACAAATCCTAAATGGAGTAATTTTACTGGTGTTTTGCTGATGTAAGAGAAGAGTAAACAAATCCTAAATGGAGTAAGGCCTCGTTTGGCAAGAAGCTATTTTAGTCAATTAGTCAAAAAGTTACTAAATTAGCTAAAAAGCCAATAACCCATACTAAAAAGTCAAAGATTCTCTTTTCTCTCTACTTTTTGTACATCTTTTCGTAATTAGCCAAAAAGTCATCCCAAACATATAAGTTTTTTTTACCTACCTTTTTAACCAAATAGCCAAAAAATTACTAAATTAACCTGTTCCCAAACGAGGCTTAATTTTACTGGTGTTTTGCTGATGTAAGAGAAGAGTGAAAGGTCTTTCTCAAGACTAGGCTAGACTAGAGTCTAGACTAGTTAGGGAAGACAGAGAGACAGCGCTTTTTATCCATACGTGTATAAATACACATTACTCGGTTGCCTCACAACAGCAACATTATCATCTCATCTCCTGAAAAATCTCCAGGGATAAAGGAAAGAAACCCCCTCTCTCATCCTTTTCTCTCTCTCTACTGTGCTCTCTCTCTTGCCAGATTTGTAGAGATCTTGATATCGCTTTCCTTTCTCTGACTCTCATGAAGACAGCGACCCATCCTTCCTCTGCCTGTTCAAATTCAACTGTCTTCCGTGATTTGTGCTTCTCTCTTTTTCACTTTTCGTTTTTATTTTATGCTTTCTATTTTTTTTTTGTTTTTTGTTTTTTTTTTTGGGGGTTCACTTTCTTGGGTTTGTCTTTGGTACTTAACTTTGCAGGTGATTCTACTCTGAATCATTGAAATTAGGGTTTGTGAAGATAAACAGAAACATCAATGGAGTTATTGGTTCCATGGGTAGAATAATCTACAAGAAAAATGAGTAAGCTTTAGTGAATATTATGCATATGTTTTTATATATACACATCTGTGCATTGATATACTTTTGGAAAAGGTATATTTATTTGGATTCTGTTCTTGAGTCTTGATGAGACTACTAGATCAAAGGGTTCTTGGTGGCACAATCTCTCTCTCTCTCTCTTCACTGTTTGTGGGTAGTGATGAAACAAACCAGATCTCATTATTTATCTTGTTAATGGAGAGTAGCAATGCATTACATGTGGGTACAATATCTGTGTTGTTTGATCTGAACTTTAGACATCTAAGCTCTAATGCAAAATGGGTCTCCTTTTATTGCATATTAACTTTTGTCTTTTCAACATTTTAGCATTTTAGTGCTTGTCCTACCTGGGTAACTTCAGTTAGGTTAGGGTTATTAGGGTTAGGGTTCATGCAAAACACTTTGCCTACTTAGGAAACAACAATCTTCTCTTGTGTTTGAAAATATTGAACTTCCAGAATTGAGATGTTAAAGGTTATGGTTGAGTTCGTTTAGGATTTTTGGTGGAAAATAAGAGAGAGAAATATTTTTTTACGAGTTTGTTTAGTGTTGAAGTGGAAATTTTAAGAAATTTAAATTTTCTTTACAACTTATATTAGTATGGTTATTAAGTTTTTAATTTCTTACCAAAATTACAAGGAAATTTAAATTTATCCATTCAAGGGATTACTGATATTTAAAATTTCTCTAATTTCTTTTTTTTGGACAAAATTTTCATCTTATTCAAATATTCGCAAGAAAATATATATTACTGATATTTAAAATTTAAAATTTCTTTCTTTTTCGTACAAAATTTTCATTCTAATGAAATGTTTACGGGAAAACATATTTCCTTTTCATTTCTTTTCTTGTACTTCAACTTCTACCACTTTTATTTTCCATTAGTTTTTCTTTTGAATCAAATGGAGTCTATAGGATTAGGATTTATGAGAAGAATATGCATTTGTACGGTGATAGAACTTGAATCGAATCATGCTTAAGGAGGCAGCACGTCGTTCACTAGGGCAACCCCTAGATATACCAACCCTGAAGTTTTTGAGTACTTGTAAAATGTTCTACTAAAATGCAGCTTATTTTCTTCAATGATCCATTTATTGGAAAATTATTATTTTGGGAGATCTGAATTTGATCATATGGTTGCCAAAGATTTGACAGCATGAATATGTCAGTCTGGTTTATATTGTAAATTGCTGTTACACATTTGTTTCTTTTTATTCTTTTTTGATTGGGTTAATTTATTAAATTCTCAATTTAGAGGAGTCAAACTAAGCAATATAGTTAATACCTGAAAAAAGCTAGGAAAATTATCATAATTTAGAGTACAGAGTGTATGTGATTTTTATAAATATTGTAGCATTACTGTAGTGTCTGGGGAAATTCATTAATCTTGAGCTTGTCTTCCATAAAATGACTTAAGTACTTCTGATTTTGTATTGAATTGACTCTATATGTTTATTCTTGTTTTCCTCTTTTATGATTTGCTGCTGTGCTGCTTCTAGTATTTTAATTTTGTTACAGATTCCGAGAAAACGGTATTAAGTGAGCTTCCTTCAGTCCACTCATGGGTGGGTGAAGGATTTGAAATTAGCTGCCGACTCATTCATTCAAACACAGTAGAACACGGAGTAGTTCTTATACTATTGTGAATGTGTGAATGATGCGGGAGATGAATTTCATCCTTTCTTCTCTGTGCTTGGACTGAAGGGAGCTCCCTTCTATTGTTTTCTTCATTTTTTCTACTTATTGAATCCATGTACTTAGTGGGCATCATGCATTAATTGGGGACTTTTTATTTTTTATTTTTACCACTCACCACACTTTTCTCTTTACCTTTCATTGTATTTACCCTTTGAATTTGATGGATGTTGCAACTTGGTATCATTTTGAACTTCTTGATCCCTTTTACAGTTGGAACTGGGTATTTTTACTCGTCAATTTTCTCTTGTGAGAAATTCATTAAGAAGTTTCAGTTCACTTTTGTTAGTGTTTTCCAATGAAATATATGTAGGAGGAAGTTTTGTTCCTCTTGTTTTCTTGCAAATTTTGATCTACAGAAATTAGGCTTTTTTATTGCTTGGTTAATATTAACGACCGACAACCATTCTTGAACGTGAAGGCTAATCTCTGATGTGTTTATCTTTTGATCATTCATATCCCATCTCTCTCCAATTTCGTCATTTTGCAGTCCCTTTGGATTGGTTTCAGGAGAAGAATTGGTTGCTGATATCTTGGCTTTGGAGTTTATTTTTTTGTGTTTGGGCAATAGGAAGCAACTGGTCTTCCAGTTTGGAAAAATCTTAATATCGAAAATTGGGCATGTTTGGTTCCACATTAGAAGGTATGTGTTTCATCTAGTTTTTAGCTTCATTCACTCCATGTAAAATGTGATCCAGGGTTTGGAATTCTGTTATTTTTTGATTGTGGTTTTGTTTATGGCTACGTTTGGAATTTTTGAAAAAAAAAGAAGCACAAGTTACTAAACTCAGCCTATGTTTGTGATTATGGAATTTGTTATTCATTTTTTACCATTGAGATTTGAGCTAGAATTTGGATTTTCAAACTTCTTGTTATTGTTGTGATTGGAATTTGCAATGTGCTTATGTGAGTTTTTAATCCAAAAGATGGAGTTGTGTTATAAAAGTAAGACTTCCAAGCAGTGATTTAAAACCAAACCGGATTGGACCGGCAAGTTGGACCGGTGGAACTAGGTTGAAAACCGGCTTAGATTGTGAGAATAGGAAGAATTGCCAGTTGAACCAGAAAAATTGGTTACTTAGGCCTCGTTTGGGAACTCTCCCTTTTAGTCAAAAAGTTACTAAATTAGCCAAAAAATTAACCCATACCAAAAAGTCAAAGATTCTATTTTCTCTCTACTTTTTGCACAACCTTTTGTAAAAAATTAAAAAGTCATCCCAAACATATTAATTTTTTTTAGCTCATATTTTAGCCAAATAGCCAAAAAATTACTAAATTAGCCTGTTCCCAAACGAGGCCTTAGTATCGGTTTTGAAACAATCGGTTGGTTGGAAATTTTTTACTTTTTCTTCTTTTCTTTCTTCTTTTCGGGTGGTTGGAGAAGTCTCATTGTAGCGTGAAGAGATTATGAAAGACTATTGCTATTTATAGGAAAAGATTTTTAAAAAAGAACTTACAAAATTTTTTGTGAGATTTAATCAAATTATTTGAATTATATTGATTGGAAGGAGAGTTAAAAATTTCATTTTTCTTCAAAATTAAATCTAGCATTTAATCAATTTGTTTGGAGGGAATGTTAAAAAAATTTAGGTAGCGTTTGGTAAAGCTTTCTTAATATGATTTGAAAATAGGAGTTGTATTTTGAGTTTGTGAGTTTTGAAATTATGATTAGAGTGAAAAATTTGTTTAGTGAATGAGTTTTGAATTAAGTGTGAAATTTTTGATGTGACATGATATTTGATACAAAAATTTACAATTCAACCAAACATACAATTCAAAATTCTATTAAAGCTCATAAATTTTTTTAAAAAATTCAAAAAATATTTTTTGTTGAATATATGAAAATTAACATATGTCAATTGAAAAAAAAAAATATTTGTACTGTTTCGGTCAACAAGTCGGTCATCCGGTGGGACGATCGGTTCAAATTTTCTCATCTTCGATCGAGTTTTCTAAAGTGAGCGTAAAATTAATTTTTGAAAACTGTAAATAAACGTCATATGTAAACTAAAGGGTGGAATTAAAGTTCCAAAACCTTTTCAAACACGGTTTTAATTTCTTTAAAACAAGTGATTTTTTCTTATCAATTATGATTTTATTAAATATTATTAATAAATATTATGCAATAAATTTTATTTTTATTTAAGTATTTATATATGTTTTTATTTATTTATAATTTGTAATTATATTTTTTAATGATGATTTGATCGCTTTGACCCGACGGTTAAATAGGTGACTTGTCCACCGGATTTTTTTTTCCGGCTCATTTATTGATCTGATTTTTAAAACATTGATTCTAAGTTTTAAAATTGTGTGTTTCAAAATCAGACTTCAAAAATTCTGATTAGAACACGAATGCTAGACTGAAAAGTTAGCAAAACTATGAATTAAGAAAAGTAGTTCAAACTTATTGAGTGAGAAACTTGTTTTAGTTAAATCACACGGGTTTGGTAAAAAAGTTGTGCTTATGCATTTGGTGTGAAAGAAGTGAGTTTCTTTTTTTTTTTTGTTTTTTTGAGAATTAGCTAAAAAGATAGTTTGTTGTCAGGCATATTTTAAACTCTTTTTTAATTTTTTTGCTTTTAGACTAGCTAAAGTCGGTGTTCTGGCAGAAAGTGGATATGGTCAAATGACTTGGCTAAAAGTTTAGTTTATTAGGCATATTTTTAGGCCTTTTTTTTTTTTTTTTTTTTTTTTAACGAGTAGCTGAAGTTTTGTGTTTTTGGCTTAAATTTTTTTTGACTTGTCATATGACCCTTTTTTTTTTTTTGTTAAATTATATTTTTTTCCTATTGCCAGGAAGCCTTAATTGATTGGGCGAAATCAGTACGTAGAATATCAGAAATAATTATAGGGAGGTGGGAGATGTAACATTTTCTGGTTAGTTTGGGAAGAATTATTTTAATATGATTTTTTGATTAATTTAGTCTGGTTAAATTAATTCCTTTTGAAAAGAATTTTTTAATTTTTTAATAAAAAAATAAATAAAATAATTATGATTTAAATATGATATTGTGTTATTGGATATGATCAAATGTCTTTTTGTGCTTCTTTTAATTTTCACTTAATCTCAACTCATTTGCAGGGCTCTGGGTGGTTTTCTAGCAAAGAGGCCTATGCATGTAGTTTTTTTTTGGATGTCTAGAACACTCTCAAGGCAGGGCTTTTAAAATTCACTCTTACAAGTCAAATTGGAGGAAGTTAGTCGATCCACCTAAATCGTCGGACTTCTACTTGAATAGTAGGGGATTCAAACCCTAGTCAGTAAGGAGAGGAGCATACTCTCTTACCAATTAGGATGATCCCTTGGTGGTCTATGCATGTAGTTACTTTGGTCATTTAGACTGAATTATAATTTTCTTAATTGATTAACAAAACAAAATAAAAAATAATTTTACATATTTCGACTATCTATTTTTACTAAGAAAAATGAACACCCATTTTTTAAAGGTTTTTTTTTCTTATTTTATTTTGTTGGACCAACTTTTAACTATTATATTAACATTGGGTAAAGTTTATAAATTCAGGTTCATGCCTAATGGGCTACTTAAGTAAGTCTAGGCAGTGGTTGGAACTTGAAGCTATGTATGTAGGCTGTTGACATTAGTCCCATGAGGTCTATACTTCATTTAGTAGTAGTAGTAGTCTCTACCTTTTGCCTGGTTATCTCTTTTGTTTATTATAGTGAGATGACAAATTATTTTTATAATATCTTTATAAATATATACTCTCTCCGTCTCAAAATATTAGTCTCTTATTTTATTTTTCATTGTCTCAAAATATTAGCCCCTCTTTATAAATCAAGTAAAAAAATAATATAAATTTCTTATTTTGTCCTTCTTTTAAATTAATAAATAATTTAAAAAGTATAATTATGACATCGATATTTTTAAAAAATATATTATTAAAAGGGTAATTTTGAAAAATTAATTTTTTTCAAATATAATAAGTGTATTACCAAAAAAAAGTTAAATTTTTCAAAAAAAATTAATATTTTGAAACGATGGGAGTAATATAATAATAATATTAGTAATATGCTCTCTTCTTGAATGAATCAGTGAGTCTGCCGCCTATCCAACTAATGACCGGCTTGCCAACCTCGATCTGTGTTCATGGGGTACGGCCACAGCACTGGCTGAGTTATTTAATTTTTCTTATTTCTAAGACTGGTTTTAAATAAATTAAACAGTTTGTAAGCACAACTCAGTTCTTTCACACCAAATAAATTAAACAGTTATTTTTACGGCCTTAGGCCTCTTTTGGGGATGAGGGTAAAAGTAATTTATTTATTTATTTTTATTTTTTTAAGCCACATAATTTTTTTTGCATTTTTTTAAAATATTTTTAAAAATAACTTTAAACTCTCTTTTCAAAACAATTCTTAATTCAGTTGTAATTACACAGTTTTCATGTAATTTTAAACGAAAGTGTAGTTTTACACAGTTAGGTCTCTTTTGAAAAGATGATTATAAAATTTAAAAATGTAACTTTTAATTTACTTTTCAAAACAATTCTTATTTATAGATGTAAATAATTGTAATAATTTTCAAAGTTTATGGCTCTATTTAGTTTGCTTTTGGAATTCGACAATGCTACGTAGCTCAAATTTTGTGGCTCAAAAGTGGCTCAAATGGCTAAAACGATGTCGTTTTGAGTACAGAACAACATAAAAATGGCCAAAACGACGTCGTTTTGGCCATTTGAGCCACTTTTGAGCCACAAAATTTGAGCTACGAGAAATTTTCCTTTGGAATTATGATCCCAAAGGCACACATTTTAAAATATTTTTTAAAATTCATATCCAAACATATAATTCAGAATTATACAAAACTTAATTTAAAAATTAATTTTAAAACTAGTTAAAAACACAACTCAATTAATTTTTTTTTCTCAAAATTCTTTTGATGATATAGTGTTGAAGATGATTAGTGATGAAATTATTAAATTATTTTTATAAATTCTTTTAAAAAAATATCTATATTTAAAAAATATTTAAAACAAATATATATGTTTTTTCAAATAATAAGTTGAAATTGTAAAAAAAAAAAAAAAAAAAAAAATTGTATTGACCAACCGAACGTTTGGGAGAATGTCCGGACGGACAATTGGATAAATTCGATTCGCTCTTTTTAAAATTTAAAATTCAAAAATATTTTTCAAAATTGTTTTTAAAATTCATAATCAAATAAGTTTTTTCTTTTCAAAACTTAACTCACAATTCTACATTTAGTTATTTTCAAAATTTAACTCACAATTCTATATTCAAATCACAATTTTAAAAAGAGAATTACAATTTCAAAACTAAACTAAATGTAACTTATGTATATATTTTTTTGTTATTTTCCTTAATTCTTTTTTCCCTCTCTCTCTCTCTCTCTCTCTCTCTCACTCACTCTCTTAAGATGTCTAATATTAATTTAAGTAAATAATAATTAATTTTAAATTATTTATTGTAATTCTTAATTTTTTATTTTAAATTTACTTTAAGAATTTTTTAAATCAAAATTAATTTCAAATTCTTAATTGTTTATGATAATTTCTAACATGTTAATTAATTATATTTTACATTTTACATCAACTTTTAATTATTATTCATTTTATATTTTTATTTAATTATATTTTAAATCAATCATTAATCATATTTTAAATCAATCTTTAATTATATTTCAATTAACATATTAATTTAATTTTAGGTTTATAGAAAATGGGATCAAAGTATCTTTTTGTTGTATTAAATTTCATTCTTTCTTTTTCAAAAAACTAAGCTCACTTTTAAAAATGGTTGATGAGTCGTTACATACACTAAAAATAAATATTAAATTATATCAAATTCTTTTAGAATAATGGCAAGTATATGTATCGATTCACATGGACAATTGTGAAATTAGACTAATTTAATTGCTAAATTTCTAAATTAATTTTGATTAAAAAGGATTGAGAGATTTTATGGCTAAAAAAGAATTAAATGAAATTAAGAAATTAAATTGACAATTAAAAATTAGGGTTTGAGATATTAATTTTTGGAAAAAATCCTAGGGCAATGAGTTCACTATTAGTTGTGTAAATAGGGTTTCAAATTGAAATCAATTATGTTATGATTCGAACGGAATAACGTTTCGCAACTACAAGTTCAAAGCATTTGACAAGAAAATCATCACGTTCAATGTACGGGTACGAACCATCTCAAGTAGTGTGAATCGTTCACTCTAAATTAGGGTAGCGACACGACTTGTCCCTCGTAGTATGATTCGTCTTATAATCTTGAATGTGAAAGAATAAAAAACTACTGTATGAAAAACATTCAACAATCACAGAAAGCCGAATACTTGAAGAAATAATGAAAAATATATATATGAAATTTCTAAAACACCATACAATTGTTCAAATCTTTACATAATTAAAAATAAAAAAAAATCTAATTACATGGTTAGGGTTTTATCAAAATTCTAGAAAAGAATAACCTAGACACTCATGGAGGAGTGGGAAGAGGTAGAAGAGATGGGAGCGATGGAAGCCCCCATGGAAGTTGTCTTGAAAGCTTGAGAATCCTCATTTTCTCCAAACCCTAGCCTCTCTCTTCTTGGAATTAATTTCAGAACCCTAATTCAGTCTCCTTCTTGCCTATTTATCCTTCTGCTGCCTTTCAAACAGGTTTAAAACATCGGGCCCGTTTTCCAAGAAAAGTCAACGCACGTGTGGGAAACTGTTTTCTCTTCAAATTTTGTCTTTTTGCCTATTTTATTGTCCGACTATGTACAACTTAATTGACATTAAATACACATAAAATATACAGTTTGACAAATAAATAAAGTTAAGAGATTCTAATTAACGGTCTCAATAGTATGCGTGATACATTTTTTCATTAATTTGGGTTGAAAAATTAATGGTGACACTTCAGTCTAACATTACATGAGAACTTTTCTGGTTATATGTCAAGTATAGGGAGGTAAAATACTCCAATCTCAAATTACGATGGGATAAAATAAATTTAGCCCATTAATAAATTTATAATTGGATAAATTACAATTTTAATTATTGTATTTTAAGTCATTTATTTTTTATTCTTCTTGTTTCAAATTAAACAATTTACTATCTACCCTCCCACTCTAGGACTTCAATTTCATAATATAGTCATTCTATTTAGTTTAAAATTAAAAATAGGGTTAATTATACTATTAACCCTTATACCCAAGTTTCAATTTGGTCTCCATTGTTTCAAATTAAATAGTTTGATATTTATATTTTAATTTAGTTTCAGTTTAGTCTTTTTGTTTAAATTAGAGGTTAAAGTATAGTCACTAAATTGTTCAAATTAAAATTATAAGAATCAAAGTGAAATTTGAGTCAATTTATAAGGGTGGAAAGTGTAATTATTCTTTAAAAATAACAATTTTGGAATATTTCTTAGTCTTGAGGTGTACACGTAAAAATTTAGATGGAATAATCAAATTAAAATTGGACTTGTTTAAATTGAAACAATAAATAAAAATTTTGGACAAACTATTAGGGTGAAAGTGTAATTTATCCTTTGTAATTTTATAATTTATTGTATTTTTAGTGTGTTATGTTTTAAATTTTATCATTGTATTTTATGTTTAGAAAATTTTATAAAATTTACTAGTTTGTGCAATATTTTGAGGGCTAAAGACACAAAAGTATGTGATGTGATATTTTAGTTTTTGGCATTAAGTGTCATTTAAAATAAATTATAGGAGAAATACTATTTAGGTTCAACTTCTCTCAAACTCAAATACGAACTTAAGAAAACATGAGGATTCTGTGGGTTGATCATGGGTTCTGTTTCAATTTGATAATTTAAATAATTCATTTTGTAGGGCTCTCAGTTATGTCATTTATAAAAAAAATTGCAACGACCTGATAATTGTAGTCTTTTAATTTTATTTCGTTTGTCTCTAAAAAAATAGATGATTTATTTGGCAAAAACTTATTTGTCATCTATTTTTTTGGGAGGCAAAAATGAAATATGTTACGATAAAAAAAATCAATTTAATTTTTTTTATGATGATATAACACTTCTTGCAAAATAAAAGTATTGCAAAATCAATGGTTCGAATGATTAAAATAGAATTCGTGGTGACTTTATGGCTCACTAATATTTGAATTTGAAAGAAATTATCTTTTTTGTTTTTAGAATTTCACATGAAATACACATGATTTTCAAAGTGTGAATTTTGTAGTATTTTGGTTTTCAAAATATATGTTCATTTGTTTAATTATTATTCTCAAAGTATGTCTTTTATTGCAATTTGATTTTCATTTTTTAGAACTTTGTTTCCTTATTAGATTTTGAATTTTGAACGATATTAATGTTGGAAATAATATGTAACAAATCACATAATTGAGAAAATTAAAGATACAAAATGTAATAAATTACAATAAGTAAAATTAATTCTTATTTTTATTTTTATTTTGAATTGCTAATGCTTTGGTACTTGTTTTCTTGAGCCAAAGCCCATTATTTTAAAGTCCCCGAGAATAAGGTAACGCTTTAGCAAGTATTAAAAATGAGAGTTCATTGTGTGGATCGAGAATGCAAAGTACAATATCTACACATTTTTTATTTTCTTTTCCCAAGGGATGGTCATGTGTTTTGTTTAATGCTTGTCTCTATGCTGCTCCATGTCTCCTTTCTCTCACTATATACGGTTTTTTTTTTTTTTTTTTTTTTTTTTTTTTAGAATAACATCCTAGTGGAAGAAAAATTCTTTGTTATACAAACATAAAGGAGTGCAAGTCACATTTACATTTTTACAACTTTTTATTTGCATCCGATCACAAAATCACTTATAATTCACATATTTTTGTAATTTTTTTTATATGTCCCATTATTTTGAAATTCTCCCCTTTTGTTTTTTTTTTGAGAGAGAGAGGGGTATGCTAAAGTATGGAGGGATTATATTGTAATAAAATTAAAAGTATGGACTTCCAATTTTACCAAATCAAACCAAACTTTAAATTCCATCAAATGGAATCAGTTAAAATTATGAGGATCAAAATGAAACTTCACTTAGACTAGAAGGACCATGTAAATTACCCATTATGTTACAATTATCACGGTTATACATGTTAATTGCTTGGGTAAATTATGTTGGCTTTATTTGAGGTTTGAAAAAAATACATTGACCTCTCTTTTAGTTAGCTAAAGGAACCAACATTATTATATGTGTGTAAACTAAGAATAAATAAAAAAAAATATTTATTTCAATATAAAAACGATGATAATATTATTTATTGGGTTAATTACACTAAAAACCCTAGGTTTTCGTGTCTTTTTCATTTTAAACCCTAGATTTTCAATTTCAACAAATTAAATCCCATTTTTCCACCCTAGGTTAGCCTTACTTTTGTCTCACTTCAAAGTTGAGATTGCCCGAGCGGTACTTTTGTTGTTCAAGTGGTAAAGTCGTTCTTTTCCAATTCTTTATTTTGAAGTTTGAAATACTAGGGGTGTGTATTCATCGCTCGAGCGAAAGTTTTACCGCTTGAGTTGTCTGTTTGTAGAAGATAGAGATTTTGGGAATTTAAATTCAGCGATTTGTCCAAAGTCAGTTCCAAAAAAGGTGTCCAATCACTTAAAAGTTGAGCCAAGCACTTTATCTCCCTCACTTTTCACTTCTCTCTCTCTCTCTCTACATTGCACTTTTTTTTTTCTCTTTTCTTCCATCTCTCTCTAGAAAACCATCCACCCACCTCATTAAATTCATGACCTTTTCAAATTCATTGGGATTTTGACCCTAGTGTCTTCATTTGAGTTGGAGAGCTCATCAAGGGTTACATTGTGTGCGGTGGATTTTGAAGCCATCGATTTTGGATTTTCTTTTATATTTTCTCTCCAAAACTTATGGTAGAGAGTTTCTTTGAGTTATATATATGGTGTTAGCATGTCTTTACTTATTATTAAGTAGCGGGTTTGAGCTTTGAAAATGTAGAAAAGTGATTCTCTTATGATTTTATTCAAATTAATTTGTCTTGTGAACTTATGGGTCTCTTGGGAGTGCATGAAAATGGAAGAAAAACCCTCTTTGGGATCAAAACCTAAATTTTGAAAATTTGGGAAAAAGTGGATTTTGTGAAAAGGTTTATGTAATTGATGGAAAATTCTTTGAGAAAACGATGGATTTCCACATGTTGTGTTGATTGGGATATCCATGGGATGGATGAGTTTTGTGTTGAGAAATTTATATGGAATAGCATGATTCTATATATGCTTGAACTATGAAAGGAAAGCAAATATTGATTGGGAATATGGAATGGTATCGTATGTCACATGGATATAAATTTTTGATCTAATTTCAGAAGTAATGAATGTTGCATTTCACTTTGAGCAAATGTTGAGTATTGTGAAAAAATTATACAATGAAGCTACATAATTGCATCTCACTCCATTCATTTGCATAGCTTTGAATATTGTTTATTATGGCTATGTTTTGGAAATTGATGTATTGTTTTGAGATAACAATTGTTGATCTTGAAATGTCTTGGGGTAAATATGTTTGGTAAGATCAGATAGGGGGTGCGGTTGGTATTTTTTTAAGTTGGCGTGAATGTCTAGGGTAAAAGACCGAAAATACGCACGGAGTAGATATCACGTACCTTTGGGTTAGGAGCCGATAAAGTAGGGATTGGTAGTACTTGATATGCCTACTTATGGACACCAGTTTAAAAATTTCCTCAATCGTATTTACCACCCTGGATGTTACATTTGAAATTTATTGTGATAATGAGCTTTTTGAAAAGAACATTGTATGTGATTTTTTAATGTTCTTTTCAAAAAGAACAAAGATATCGATTTTTGGAGCATGGCATTGCATGTCATACATATTGTGAGACTGCTTAAATATATATACTTTGTTAAGATCTCTTTATTAGGTTTTGTGCTCACCCATAGTGGATTTGTGTAGGAAATGATGTGATGATTCTGCCTAGCTAAAGACAAGGAATGTGTTTTGAGAGCATGAGGTTTTTTTTTTTTTTTTTTTTTTTTAAATTTTTTTTATTTGATTTTATTTTGTTGTGTATCTTGACAAGCTGAGGGCTTCACCTGTATGGTTTTTTTTTTTTTGGATAATCATATTTTGTGTGACTAAGTTTAAGCCTTGGAACTTGTAACTCTTGGAGGCATTCTTTTGGGTTATTCCTTTTGTTTTAATCATCGCACATGCTATGAATTTATGCTTCACGAAGATTGAATATGTATTGCATGTGGACCTCTTCTAAATCTCTTATATGAACTGAAATGCAAACGTAGAGATTGATTAATTGAGTTAGATTGTTTAAATTGCAAGACATTAATCAAATTTACTTTATGTCATTTATTTGGGGGCTTTACATATACTTCTTTACACTTTCATGCCATAGGTTTTTTAGCATATGCTCTACGAGCACATATTTGAAATATTAATTGACTTTTATAATATTAGTGAAAATATATACTATTCATCCCACTGTAGGGTAATGCTCTGGTATGCAATGCATATCGTATGCAATCTTATGACAAAATTACGTAAGTACAAGTTTACTTTTGTAAATAAACTTACTCGAATTTGTATTTAATTTATGCATTTTTGTGAGATCGCTTCTGTGTGCATTCACATCAAAAAATTACGTAATTTTATGATAAGATTACATACAGTGTGCATTGCACATCAGAAAATTTTTCTACCTAAACTATTATTACTAGGAGATTATGAAATTTACAACGAATATGAATATCTCTTCGTTTCAAAAAATGGATCTAATTTATTTAAGAGCCAAATACTAATAAATGTTTTTTGGAGTATTGTTGAATGTTAAAAAAGACTAGGTTTTTTTCACGTTTAAATATTAATTTGAGAGAATTTGAAGGGCTTGCAAGTAGTTGTGACTTCAAAAATTTTAGTGGATGGAGTTATTCACAAATATACATTCTATCAAATACATAAGAAAAATGCAAATGTTTTGGGCCATCAATTTTGGACTTCCAAACCAAAATTATGACACATCACTTGAGAACTTCACTAAAATATAAAAAAGGTAAATTACATTTACCTCCCTTGAGATTTCTGACAAATACAGGGACATCCCTGTGATTTGAATAATTACAGTAACCTCCCCTGCTTTACCTGACAATATCAAGATTCCCCCCTGCTGTCAAAAATCACTAAATGGTGTTACTTTTTCCTTAGGAAATTACCTTATTGCCCTTCCCTTGAAAATATTAAAAAATATTTTTGGATTGGAGGATAGGTTTGGAGTGTTTGGAACAGTATTTTTGGATTTATTTTTTTAAAATATTAAAAAACGTTTTAAAAAAAATTATTTTTTATTTTAAATATATAATTTTTATTTAAATATTTTATTTTATTTTGTAAATATTTTAATATTTTAAACTCAAAACACAATTTCTTACTCAAATCGTAACCAAACACATAACTCAAAACTCAATTCAAAAATTACTTTCAAACCTCATAACCAAACACATAACTCGACACTCCACACTATTTTTAAAACTCTACATTCAAATCGTAATCAAACGCATAACAAAAAAATAAAATATTTAAAAATATATTTATAAAATAAAATAAAATATTTAAAATAAAACTATATATTTAAAATAAAAATAAAAATTTTAAAATTTTAAAATTTTTTAATATTTAAAAAATATATTTAAAATATCAAAAAAAATGCAACATATAGATGTATGAAATATAATGCACATTAAAATAAATAAATAAATATTTAAAATATAAAATATTTACCCTAAAAAAATAAATTCAAGAAATTATTTCTAATTGAATTGTGATTCTATGAGTTTTGAAAAGATTTTTGAAAATTTCTAATTAGAATTGTGTATTTGGTTTACACTATGAGTTTTGAATTTTTTTTTGAAAATTTGTAATTGGAATTGTGATTCTAAAAGAGAACCAAACATGTTTCTAAAAAAAAATAAAATTCAGAACATGTTTTTATTACTCAAAACTCAATTCAAAAATTATTTCCAAAACTCAAAACCAAACTTTTTCAAAAACTCTATTTTAAAAGAAAAAAAATTTCAAAAAAAGTTTATTTTATTTTTTAAAATTATTTTTAGAATCATGATTTGAGTGTGGAGTCGTATTTTAAGTTACGAGTTTTGAAAAAAAAAAATTTGTTTGGTTATAAATTTTGAAATTTTTTGAATTTATTTTTTTAGGATACATATTTATATTTTAAATATTTATTTATTTATTTTAATGTGCATTATATTTCATACAACTATGTGTTGTATTTTTTTTTAATATTTTAAATATATTTTTTAAATATTAAAAAATTTTAAAATTTTAATTTTAATTTTAAATATATAGTTTTTATTTTAAATATTTTATTTTATTTTATAAATATATTTTTAAGTATTTTATTTTTTTGTTATGCGTTTGGTTACGATTTGAATGTAGAGTTTTGAAAGTAGTGTGGAGTGTTGAGTTATGTGTTTGGTTATGAGGTTTGAAAATAATTTTTGAATTGAGTTTTGAGTTATGTGTTTGGTTACGATTTGAGTGTGAAATTGTGTTTTGAGTTTAAAATATTAAAATTAAAAAATTAAAATATTTACAAAATAAAATAAAATATTTAAATAAAAATTATATATTTAAAATAAAAAATAATTTTTTTAAAAACATTTTTTAATATTTTTAAAAAATAAATCTAAAAATACTGTTCCAAACACTCTAAACTTATCCTCCAATCCAAAAATATTTTTTAATATTTTTAAAGGGAAGGGCAATAAAGTAATTTTCGAAGGAAAAAGTGACACCGCTTAGTGATTTTGACAGCAGAGGGGAATCTTAATATTGTCAGGTAAAGTAGGGGAGGTTACTGTAATTATTCAAACTACAGGAGAAGTCCCTGTATTTGTCAGAAACCTCAGTGGAGGTATACCCATATAAAAATTATCCAATGAGCTCTTTCCATGTCAATGTGGTTGATATGATATTAGGGACCCACAATTATTGGGATATAGTATTATTACTCATAAGAAAAAAAACTTCCCTTGTGCTAACATTCAAGTTTTCATTACGCTTACACACAAACAACAAACTAAATTAAATATTCAAGTCATAAGTAGAAGAATTTAAAAAAAAATATATATATTCATATTATTGTTTCAATAATTTAACTCGGTGGGATTTCATATTTTAAAAATGTTGAATAGTAATATCATTGTCAACTATATCAAACGTCTTTTTTTGATATATGTGATCAAATAGTCATTTAAACAAAATATAATATTTATAACTTGTTAAAGTTTTGAACTCAAAGAAGAAAAAATCAAGACTTCAGATCCTTTAAATGTGTCATTAGCTTACCATATTTTATGTTTTTCGGTTTAGGGATTTCGGCATTGGTTTTTTGAAATTATATATTTACTTCAAAACTTAACTTCCGAATAAAAGTGATTTGTTCAACAAATTTGTTCTGAAAAAAAATAAAAAAAACTTTCGGCAGTTGATGTCCGAATATAATGACATAATTCGACTTTGGTTGTCTAACTGAAAACTGCGACAGAAAAAAAAAAAAAAGTTTTGCAAGAAAAAACTAACATTTTCATCACTAATAGAGTATAAATCTAGAGATTAAAGCAATATGAGAGTTGTTATGAGAGTATTGCTTTGCAAGTAATAGAGGAATATAGTGTGTGTAGAAAGCAAAGTGATAACAATGGAAAAATTAGAATTTAGGTTTTTTTTTTAAAAGATGTGTACAGAGAATATTTTTATATAATATTATAGGTGCTAGTAGATGTCCATTATAGTCATTTTAGTTTAGGATATAATTGCTATTAAAATAATATTTCATTAAGTATGTACACTGAGATAATTAGGTGTGTGTAAATAGAATTTCCCTCGCACTACAACATTTTCTTAGTTTAGTGACATTTGAAAGTGCCACAAAACTATTGGTTTAATGACATTTTTTAGTCTTGTGGCATTTTGAACAAGTGCCATTTGTATCCATGCCACGGTAGATACTAGTGCCGCGGTAGATACTTGCAAGTGTCACTGCACCATCATGGCTAAAAACTTTTAATGACATTTTAATGTTATGGTAGATATTATTTGTGGCACTATCAAGCGCCATTAAAAAAAAGAGTTAGTGACACTTATAAGTGTCATTACACCATCAAGACTAAAACCTTTCAGTGACACTTTAATGCCATGGTGGGCACTCTTCGTGACGCTATCAAGTGCCATTAAAGAAGACTTGCAATCTAAAAAATGCCACGATATAGATTTTTAATGACGCTTATTATGCCACAATTGATATTTATAACACCTTCATAAATGCCACTAAATCCAATTCATTTGTGCCATTAAATAGATATAAGTGCCATTGGAACTTATTTTAGTGACACTTTGCAAAACTACTATCACTACTACAAAATGCCACTTATATATTTTTTTCATTGACACTTTTAAAAGCTACAATTATGCATGCGTAAATACCTATAAAAATTGAATCAATTTTATAAACAATTAAATATTAATTGCCACATCATATATTAATTTGACATCCATTCATCCTGTAATATTTTCATAATAATAAACAAATATTACCACCATAAGATCATCACATCAAAAATAAAAAAAATTCAAAGCACAATCAATTATTTATTATTGAAATATAAATTTATTTATATTGCAAAAAAAATCCCTTGCCAAAATTATTAAATATTCTACTACACTAACAAAGTTAAAGCAAAAACAATTTAAAAGAAAATTATTCCAACCATAAGTTCTGAAAAGACATAGTGATATGCATATTCCGGAGAGGAAAATTATCAAAAATAAAATCAGTTCCCAAATTCTCAACCTCATTTGTATAAATATTCTTGACTAGCATCCATAACTTATGAAATTTGCATCCAAAAGATAAACATATGAAGGTAATTGAAACTATATTAAGTTAATATAAATTTGTTAATAAAATTAGTATTTACGAAAAAAATATACCACAAATGGAGCAGGCCAAGCAACATGAGCTCCAATAGCTTGTCCAATTGTTTTGACAAGTCCATATGATCGGATCAAGCTCTCATTAGGTTTGATTGGCACTTGAACATGTACCTTCCAATAGTCAGGTCCCAATTCTTCCCCTTCTACTTCTTTAGATGCGTCTGTGCTTTTAAGTACTCCGACTACAACTGTTTCTGTTGGCCTAATGATACTTTTTAGAACAACTATATCTCCCACCTGTAAATCAAGATTTAACTACTTAAGTAATTGTATATTTAAAATTAATAAATAATATTTAAAAAAAGCTAGAACAAAGTGCTAGAACGAAGATGATCACAACTGAAAGTGATATGGATTTCTCTAGTAGATAAGCAAGCCAAATGCTTTAATCACTTAATTGGTTCACTATACTACAACAAATTATATAAAAGTAACAACCGTAAAGCTTTAGACCATATCAAACAATAGCTTAAAAAATCAATAACAACCAAAAGCACCAATCAATGACAATCAAAACCATGTCCATTATCAATATCAGGATCACCTAACCTCAACGATGTAAATCAAATGTAATTGTGAAAAATGACAATCAACTAATTACTTTCAAGCAATATTTTGAGAGAATCAAAAAGAGCCCATGCTGTAATAAATGATGGAGACATGTCTTGTTAAAGCTTTAGAAGAAAATTAAATTAATTTTTTTAAAAAAAATAGCACAAACTTTGTCATGTCATGATTTAGACTATGTAGCACATTTTGTCTAGATTTAAATAATGAAATTTATGTCCGCAATATTCATTCCTTGGTTAATTGTAAAATAAGTGTTGCATGCTATTCTAAAATAAAGTTGGAAGTAATGTGATATATATGATTAGCTCTTAGTAGGTACCTGAGTAAGAGAAGTATCTTGTATCGATGACAAAGACCATGCTTGATGTCGAGCTGTCATGTCGAGAGGAGTAGAAGTTGTTGTGGCCTAACCAAATTTGAACTATTTAATTTTACAAACACACACACATAGATATATGTATGCATATATAAGTGTAGGAAAACATTAATAACTTATAAATTCTATTAAAAAAATTACCTGATTAGATGTGTTTGTCAAGTTATTTGGAGCATGCTGAACATGGGAAACTTTGGACCTTAGCTCCGAATTTTCAGCTTCCATAACATCCATTGTTGTGTCTTGGTTTGCTTTATGACCAGATGTATCTCTCCATAAATTAGACGGGGAGACACCTAATCCATACATGCGAACTCGTCCATGTTTTTCTTTACCCATCACTTGTCCAAATGCATCATTTGGGCCCTTATTTGATAAATTTGCATTTAAGGTTGTCCTCTCATTCATTTCATCCTATAAGGTTGCAAAAAACATAACTTAATATATACATTTCAATAACTCAACACTATAATGTGGAAAATTTAACTAATCTACAAGTTCAAATGGACATAATTATTTGGTACATACTGTCATTGCTTTCGTTGCCTCAGGGGTTCCTGTCTCCTTTGTATAATATACTTTAAACATGTGAGCACGAGTTGGAGAGTGTCCCAACTTATTTTTCTACAAAATAATATATTCCAAAATATAAATTATATCATTATGTCACATTATGTATACCTTATCATATTAAATATACAACATGAAAAGATGAATTAACCTGCTCCTTTCGAACACGTGGAAAACTTTTTGTTCCAGTAGTATGATTATACTTTCGCTCTGCACAACTTGCTTTGTTTTGATCACTTTGGGCCTAAAATTACAAATGCATAAATTAATGGTGTCCAAACTACAGCAAGTAAAATAACATATAATGATCAGATCGAGTATACCTTTACTTCTTCGATGGCCCAATACTTAATAAGGTGTTCCCACTGATCAGCATATACTTTACTATCTTTATAATGCTTTTGTTCGTCAAAACTCAAGTGGTTCTTATAATAATTTTTCTTTAAGTTTGCCTTCCAGTCTTTTAACTTCTTACCAGAGCACTTCATAACCCAGTTCTTAGCATGACTTGGAAGATCAAACTTTGACTGAGAAGAGAGAGAAAAAGAGAGAGAGAGAGAGAGAGAGAGAGAGAGAGAAGAATACAATAATAAAAAATTAATCTTCCCACATAAAAAATTAAAAATAAACAAAATTATAAAGAGTGTTGTTTTAATCACATTACTCATGTTTACTATTTTTCACATGTGAGCATCTTTCGCACAATATTGTGTCATTTACCTGTACAAGTGCCCATATGTGATCTTTGTAATGTTTTGGGACTTTATGCCAATTCTTGTAAGTGAGTGGTGCATTTTTCCCATCACGCACAATAGTTCCAATGAATGATGATAACTTTGTTGCCAATTTGTCATCAGGTTGGCCAAGTTTGTTCCAATTGACTGTTAAGCGCTCATCATCACGAGTACCCCAAATATTACGCATTTGCGTGGGACCTTTAGTTTTCTTTTGTCCACTAGCACCATCTAGTTATAATAATAATAATAATAATAATAATAATAATAATAATAATAATAATAATACTACTACTAATAATAATAAATTATATACGAAGAAATAATAACATTTTTATAAGGTTTGAACTTGCATACCTGCATTATCATTGGGTTGACTAGAATTTGGTTGTATCTCAGATGGAGTTGACTCACTAAACTCACCAACATTGCCTGAGCGAAACTGAAGATATGGGTCCATAGGCTTTTGGCTTTATAGATGAATCCTAGTATGATTCAAGTAAAATAGACAAATCAAATTGTAAACTTAGAATGATCCAAATAAATTATTTGCAAATGAACAAAATACTTGAAGAAAATTAACAACAAAAAAAAATTGTGAATTCACCTTTATTGCGTTGCTATCTTGGTAGTGACTAAATGTAACATATAGTGAATAAATATTTTGTAGCCACATATGAAAAATCACATAGTTAAATTAAAAACGCATTATTCATTCTTCAAACAATCAATTAAATTAACCAAAACAATGATAAAGAAAGAGAACAAAATGAAACTATAGAATTGTTTTCAAATATAAATAACTAGCAATGCTCAATAAGTTTAACAGTCACATAAGATCTAATTCTTCCTCATCTCCATCATCATCTTCATAACCATGAACATTGGTGTCTCTCAACACCTGAGAAAGTGGTGCATCTACAATTGCAGCAGACATGTCTGACCGAACCAAATCAAAATTATTGTCCCCATCACCACTTTGTGTATTGCATACAACACTCTGCAAGTATGCCTCCACATTATTCATAGAAGACCCCGCATTCATATCATAAAAATCTCTCGGATTTATCTTGATAGCAACTTGCCAATCTTTATGTTTCAGGTCTTCTACATACATTACTTGTTCTGCTTGAGAAGCCAACACAAAAGGCTCAGCATCTTTCATTAATCGTGCAAAGTTGACTAGTGTACAATCTTTATCTTGTCTTTTCCCTGACTGTGACACCCATTCACCTTTAAATAACACAACCCTCTTCCCAAACAAATAATCTAACTCAATTATATCTGTTAACACGCCATAAAATGTAACATCTCCAGAAACCGGATTTCCATCTCTACCACTTGCAAAGCTTTGTGTTTTTGCCGTGACAATAATCCCACTATTTTGAGTTTTTCTCTTTCGCTCAATCTCCTTAGTATGGAACCTAAAACATTTATCAAGTATCGCTTATATTTTGTGAAAATTCTATTTGGACCATGAGCCAAACATCTAAGCTCTTCAGTTATTTGACTATCCCCTGCATTATGCAATTTCTCAATCTGTTTTCAGACAATTGACGACATAACTTTTGTAAGTGTGGAATGAAATTGAAATTAATATCAAATCAAATTTTAAGGAACTTCAAAACACTGCTTACATGTTTATCAAACCATGTTGGAAATGTTTCACTATGAATGCGATCAATGGCCATTTCACGAAGATGTGGATTTTGTATGGAAACAAGTCTATGGTGTTGTCTGTATGCCATATAAAAGATTTGTGAGGGTGTGGCAAAAGTATGTAAAATAATAATAATAATAATAATAATAATAATAATAATAATAATGAAATTGATTACAGATGTCGAGTGTCTTACTTAATAAATTTGTTGACTGTCTCACAATTAAATAGCACATATCGATGTGCCTTTTCTTTTGTGCCATCATCCATTGTGTTCATCACACCCTTACCTAATGGTCGGCCATGCATTGAGAAAATAGATAATCCTTCGGTACCATTACCCCCCTCATCATAATTTCGAGACATCCGGTTGAATTGTGTCTCAACACCTTCCATATACCTCGAGCAAAATGTCAAGCATTCATTTGCAAGGTATCCTTTTGCCATACTACCCTCCGGTCGACTTCTATTTCGCACATATGACTTTAATCTACTCAAGTACCTATGTTTTGGTAAGTTCAAAAAACAAAATTTTGAATGATGTTCGATAATAACAAAAGTAAAATATAATAATGATAGTAAAGAAATATGTAATTTAATATAAACTTTACCTCTCAACAGAATACATCCAACGATAATGCATAGTCCTGCTAATCTAGTCTCAGATGCTAAGTGAACCACCAAATGCATCATAATGTCAAAAAAGTTAGGGGGAAATATTTTTTCAAACTTACAAAGTGTTATCGGAATTTGCCTTTCAAGACGCATAAAGTCTTGTGCCAAACCAACTTTAGAACATAACTCTCGAAAGAAATTACTCAACTCAATCAAAGGTGAAGTTACATGTGAACTCAACATTCCTCGAATTGCTAAAGGGAGTAATTGTTGCATCAAAATATGGCAATCATGACTTTTAAGTCCAAAGATTCTACATTGCTTTAAGTCGATGCATCGTGAAATATTTGCTGCATAGCCATTAGGAACTTTAACAGTCTTCAAAAATTTACAAAAAATATCTTTTTGTTGTTTCTTTAATGAGAAACAAGAAGGAGGCAAGATGGTTTTATTTGCTGCATTTTCTTTTGGATGGAGTTCAGGCCTTATACCTTGAAGTTTCAAGTCAAGACGTGCATTTAGATTATCCTTTGTCTTCCCCTCTAAATTCAGTAGTGTTCCAAGCAAGCTCTCACATACATTTTTCTCAATGTGCATCACATCAAGATTGTGACGCACTAGATTATCCTTCCAATATGGTAATTCAAAGAATATGCTTCTTTTCTTCCAATTATATGGTAATTCTGGATTAGTACTCATCTTTCCATAAGTGATATTGAAGCCATGTAACATATCCAATACCATAGAACCAGTTAAAGGATTGGGTCCAGTTCTTTTTTCTTTAGTATCATCAAAAGATCGCTCATCATCTCGAAATGCATGATGTTTGTCCAAGAATCGACGATGACCCATGTAACAATGTTTTCGGCCATGCTTCAACCACTGGAAGCATGTGTCTTTGTGGCATGAAGGGCATGCATACTTCCCCTTAGTACTCCATCCTGACAAATAAGCATAAGCAGGGAAGTTGCTGATAGTCCACATTAATGCTGCACGCAATTGGAAATTTTGTTTAATTGATGCATCATATGCCTCTACTCCATCCACCCATAATTCCTTTAATTCATCTATTAAAGGTTCCAAATACACATCAGTATTATTTCTAGGTGCACTACGACCAGGGATAATCAATGATAATATAAATTTGGTCTGCTTCATACACATCTATGGAGGCAAATTATATGGTATAAGAATTACAGGCCATGTGCTATACGTGCTGCTCAATGTTCTGAAAGGGTTCACACCATCACATGCCAACCCAAGTCTGACATTTCTACAATCTGCTGCGAAATCAGGATGTAGGTGGTCAAAAGTCATCCAAGCTGGAGAATCGGCATGATGTCTCGTACAACCATCATTGGTGCGACCTTCTTTATGCCACTTCATAGATGATGCTGTTTTGGATGACATGAATAACCTTTGTAGCCTTGGTATCAAAGGAAAGTAATGTAGAACCTTAGAAGGTGTTTTCTAGCTGCCTTTTTTAGAGGATTCCTCGTTGCCTGAATCATTTTGCTCTGTTACATACCTAGATGTATGGCAAACATAACATTCAGAATCAGTTTTGTGCTCATTCCTATACAATATGCAATCATTGGGACATGCATGAATCTTCTCATAACTAAGTCCTAACTCCATGACTATTTACTTAACTTCATAAACAGTATTAGGCAGTGTTACACCCTCTGGGAATGCTTCCTTCAATAACTCTAATAACATGGTGAACGATTTATTACTCTATCCACCTAAATTCTTGATATGAAATAACTGAAGGATGAATGAGAGCTTTGTAAAATTCCTACATTGTGGATAAAGCTCCTTTTGTCCATCATGTATCAACTTGTAGAACTTCTCTGCTTGTGGATTTGGTTTATCTCCCAAATCTTCAGGGTTGTCTCCATCGACTCTATCATCGTCATTTGAGATTCCAAATTCCTCGTGTACTAATCCATGTGTATCAATATTTAATTGTGGCCTATTCTGCATGTGCGTATCAAGACCTGTTGTAGCAACAGATGATGCTTCACCATGTAAAACCCATTTAGTGTAACCCTTTGTGAAGCCATCACATACTAAGTGATCATATGCAACTGACCGAGTGACGGGAAGTGTAAGTCCACACTTGATGCATGGACATATGATCTTATCCTCATAACTTGCATTAGTAAATGCAAAATCGAGAAACATGTCAACTCCTTTCTGGTATGCATCACTTAATCTTGATCGATACATCCATGTCTTATCCATAAGTAAACAATCTCGATTAAATAAGTGTCCAAAGTGTTTCTAGAACATCAAAAATATATATATCAATAACAAGTATTTGTAAGTTATGATTGACAAAAACAACTAAACTTTATTTTACAAGAACTATAAGATACTAACAACAATGTAGAACATAACTCTAATAATATATTGGTGCATGACTATAAGCCAACTCATGTCAAGAGAAAACATGTAAAAGAATTTAAGTATTACAAAGTCAATGCAATATCATTATTTCAATAGCAATTCATTCTATATATCAGTGTAAGAAAATGACATCAAGGTTCTATATCGATTACATCTAATTAGTAACCAGTAAATTAGCAAAATAGCACATGTTGCTATTGAAGCTAGGATTGATTCAAAATTTTGGTTTTTTAATTCGATTACTTCATGATTGTGAACAGCTGGTGTTCTATGTGTTCACCCCTGCACTTATTGTTAGCAATCTGTCCAGTACAATCAAAGCAACCGATATAGTTTCTTTGTGAGTAGATTCTCTATTTACCTTCTTCTTCTTCTTCTTCTTCTTCTTTTTAAAATTCCTCTTTATTTTGCTATTTAATTTTTGGGTTTAATGTGTAGGTGGTTCATGCCTCTGAATGTCCTCCTCACATTTATTATTGGTTCAGCACTTGGATGGATACTTGTTAAAATCACCAAAACTTCTAAACATTTTCATGGCCTCGTGATTGGTTGCTGCTCTGCAGGTACATCAACATCTCCAAAAAATTTGCAAAAATCTTTCTCTCAAATTGTAAATGTGTATTCACTTGGCCGTTTAAAACCTTGTACCTGTGGATAGTTGTGGTGCCAACCTCGGTAAATTTTAAAGGCTACTTAGGTGCTGTTAGGGAACAACACAAAAAAATCAAAAATTCACTTCAAAAAGTCAACCCATTCTTTCTACTATTTTACACGCTTTTTTTGTAAAAAAAAAATTAAAAAACCACTAAAAATAGCCTCTCGAGTTGTGAGAGTTATTGTTTTGTTTGCTTGTTTCCTAGGCTCTTGGGTTGTGAGAGTTTCCTTTTCTAGAACGTTGCGTAGGATATATTTTTTAGCCTCCTATTGTCAGAGAAAGCTTTTTGGTTTTCTGGGCAATTTTGGAGTGTCTTTAAATGTCTTTTCTTTTTTTGTAATAAAAGAAAAATTCAATCAAGATGTCCTTACAAGGCTTCAATGTAATCAAATTGACCCACTAGATGATTCAGTTGATTCCAATTGTTTTTGAGATGCGGTTGTGCAGAGTAATGCAAAGGGAGAGGATCTGCACTCAAGTGACCAGTAGAAACCTATTGTAGACTTCAATTTTTAACTTTAAAAAAAAATAATGATAATAAAAATTGGAGGAAGTAATATGTATTAATTTAACATGGGTATATCTACAATTTGATTTCTAATCACTTATAGAGCAGCCACGAACCTTATCCTTTGACAGGTGCTGATTTTCAATAAGATTAAGAAGTATGTGAAGATTTTTGTGGAAAAGATCAACTTGAAAATGTTGTTTGCACCATCAACCATTGCATCCGTACAATCCTATTGATGTTTATAATATTTTTCAAGAGTTACATCCTTGTGTTGCTAATCAAGTAGGTTGTTCAATTCTTTCCTCTAGCTTAACATTTGTTGTTGTTTTGTGTCACAGATTATTGGGCTTTTGATTGGAGTAATCATACCAATAAGATTATGATTGGTGATAATGCCCCTCTTCGTGTGCTCAAGAGTTCTGCATCTTTGCTGGGGTATGTATCTTACTGCTGCAAACTTTTTGATTTCATTTGGATA
Organism: Camellia sinensis; assembly: GCF_055761805.1. Classification (NCBI taxonomy): domain Eukaryota; kingdom Viridiplantae; phylum Streptophyta; class Magnoliopsida; order Ericales; family Theaceae; genus Camellia; species Camellia sinensis. The sequence continues at coordinate 75,497,521 of NC_138963.1, forward strand.
GTGAGTTGCAAATGAAAGGATTTTGAGATTAAATTTGGATGAAAATTTAATAGAGTGAACGATTATAGATAGATTGAGAAACTTAAATAGAAGATTAAATAGAGTAAAAATATATGTATTTAAATCCACTAAGGTAAAGCTCTCAATTTCAATTTTGAAACCCATATCTAAACTATCACATCTAACAGACCTTCAAATTTAAAAATTTGAAAGGTCTGTTAGATAGATACACAGTACAAAGGACTTCTTCTCAAACCAAAAAATTAAAAAATTTCAACTAGCAGAGCAAGTGTCAATAAATCGAGCTGTGTACAGCACAAAAAATTAAAGGCATGTCAGGTTGGTGTACTAGAGTCATCAATCTTTGCATACAACAAGGTAAGATGATAAGTTATAATGTCAATGGACAAGCAAAATAATAAAGCCCTGTTTTTCAAGAGAATAACCATATGAATGGGAATTTTAATGAGTCAGGAACATTCATGCTTGCTCAACAACAACAAATCAATCCATTATACCAATGTGAGGATTATTATACAATTCAACAATCCAATACAAGTCAAGTAATCTTAGGCTGAAATGCTGTGGACTATTGATATACTGGGCTGTACTAATATATGGTCATGAGGCTATTTGTTTTGTGCTTGTATGGTGACCTGATTTAATCAAATCGAATTAAGTAGTTGATTTTTGTGCTGTGATTGACCTTACTTAAAGTAGTTGAGTATCTATAAATGATTTGGTATTTAACCTCCAGCAAGTGAGGTATTGCATCAGAAATGGAGGTATTGCTCTGCTGTCAGGTATGGAAGCAGCTACCTACTTTTGAGTCTGCTGATTGTGGTGTTGCTGTTGCTTTTGTTCCAGATTCTATATGGAAGCAGCTAGCTGCAAGTTTTGGTGATTATTAAACAGGATAGGTGGCTTAACTGATTTGCTAGTCTGATATGCTAAGTTGTGGGTAGATCTTGTTGTGCTTTTGTTGTTGACGTGTTTTCTTCGGTCTCTTTGGTCAAATTTTGCCTCAGGTTTGGTGTGGCCTTGTCTGGTTGCTGAGGCCAGTGACTGACCTGGGTTGCTGATTTTGGTGGATCTTTGTTTTCTTATCCATATGTACTGATTCTGCTAATTCTGCTTCTGCTGCCTTTTGCTTGTTGGCTGCTTAGGTTGTGGTCTGTTGGTCTGCTAAGTTGGTCTACTTTGTTCTTTTTGATTTGGTGGCTGTTATTTGAATTGGCTTGTCTATCTATCTGTGCTGATCTCTGTTTGGCCTGTTGGTCTGCCAAGCATCCTATTATTTGATTTGGTGGCTATTTTGGTGACTGTTTTTTAGGTTTGTTTGGTGGATCAAAAGAACTAACTAGAACTATAAGGTATATATCTTATTTTATGATAACCCAAGCTGGCCTTGTTGGTTAAGCCAGGTTGACATTGTCAAATTGTCAATGGTCTAAGGCTCTATACAATTGCATCTAATAGAAAGCTATAGTCATGGCCCAATGCAGTGCAGATGCTGATCTCCGTGTAGGAATCTTTATGTTAATTAGGGTGGCGTGTGCAAAAGTGATGACAAACTAGGCCCATGTTCTTTTACATTGTAGAGTGGAAACAGAGTTATGGGACTTAAGCTTCTTGATATTTTGGATCTTTTAGGTTTTTTTCAGAGTGGTGAAATTCATGCATGTGTGGAGGGGCGGCTGTGTGGGGAAGAGATTCAAGAAGAAGAGCATGGCTTTGTTGATGATTAGACTAAACCTGGATCAATTTCTTGACTTCGTTTATGATTTAGTTTTGTAAGGTGCATATGGTTTTGTTGGGTTATTGGTGGCTCGAGTATAAGTTTAACACAACGATTTAATTTTCCAAACTTATATTTAATTGTTTTGTTTGATGAATATTGAATGATACTTGACTTGTTATTTGGTTTTCTTTTGGAGGGCCATATTCTTGACACCCCCACCCGCGCCGCCATCCCCCATGGCGAGTGGGCCTCATCATTTCCCTTTTTTATGCATTTTATTTCCTTTAATTTTTTGTTTTATTGATCTACATTCATGCCTTTTGTAGTTTGTAGATCACTGTTGTACAGAACAAATGCCCTGTGTACATCAGTGATTTATTTTATTTTTTCAATAGCCAAAGTTCTCTCTCTGCTTAGCATCTTTCAGAAGGTTCTAAACCTCAGTTCAGCAGCATCTGGGAGATAAATACAAAGATATATCTTATTATGCATGCTCTAATAACCCTTACCTAATATAGTGTTGCTATAGTTTTTATTATTATCTATTATTTAGTTTTTTAGTTTTTTTAGTTTTTTTTTTCTCTTCCCTTCGGTGAAGTAATCTGAATTCTGATTACATCCATTGGTAGATGCATCTTTCTTAAATTTGATTGTGTCCACTGGTAGATGCACCTATCTTGAATGAAATTCAATTCTTGGTCTAATCAAATACCCAATACTTCACTTATGTGCCCCTCTTTAATTTATTCCACTTTTTAATACTTAATATATGTTTTGCACCCAACAGACAATAATGACTCCATGATCTAATAGAATTCATTTTTTACAGGGCAATACTAGTATAATCTCAATTTGTATACTATTTACAGATAATGTAGCTTGGAAATTTAATAATTCACCTTGACAATCACAAGAAAGAGAATCATTGTTATTATTATTTTCATTTTAATGATAAGCTAGCCTATAGAAACCTCACAAATCATCGACATCTACCACTCATAAATCTTAATAAACAATAATAAGTTCATCAACGAAACTACTTTATAAGTATACCTTGAGGGTTAAATTAAGAAACTTGACCACATAGTCTGGTATACTGATGCTTGTTTATGTGATCTAACTGAGTAATTTATAAAAAAAAAAAAAAAAAAAAACAGAGCAACCTAATGCAAAATCCAACTGAAGCATTTAAACAAACACTTGCAAGACATTATATACAATCACAACATAAATACAATAATAGTAAATTACAACTAACCTTTTATATTAAAAGATGAAAATTAATAAATTCATGAGTTACAAAATTAGATTTTCAGATTGTATCAAGTTATATGCCTAAAACAAGAAGATCATAAATAAGTAAGAAAGATAGAGGTATTGTGTGTGTTTGATGAGAATGAGAAAGAGAGAAAGAATACCTAATGAACTCTGATCGTAGAAGATGAAAACACAGGAAATTTGTGGTGTAGATGGTAGATAAGGATGGCATTTGATAAACCCTTGCTTCATGATTTGGCTCCCGCCTCTTTAACCAACAAAAATCAAATTTACTTCACCAATTTCAGAATTTTTGGACTTCCTTCTCTGTCTCTATGTCAATCTGGTATGCAGATTTTGCTGTATCAAATTTGGTTTGTTTCTTCAGTTTCGTTATTTACTTTGTTGTATAACATAAAAGGGAAAAAAAACTTATCTTAAATTAAAAAGTAAATATTTGGTCCTTATATTTTTTATTGATATTACGACCTGCTCCCCGTACCCAAGGGTTAAGCATCGTGATGGCCAGTAACTAAGGTTACCTCCAGCCAATTCTTACACAAATCAATAAACGCGAGCGGAAGTAATATTTAAATGAGGGTACCAAAATAATCATTAGAGCTTCTATTTTTATTACAAAATATATTGACCAAAAATGCCGATATTTACATAGAAAAATATCATAAAAGTGCTGTGTATGTCTATTCCACAGCTCCGCATCTAAGACTTTCCAAAAGCTATTTCTCAATTGCATTATTTCTTGAAAATTGGTAAACAACTATAAGCACATGGCAGAGTGAGAAATATTATACCAAGAGTACAAGGGACAAGAAATAACCATGGATAGTTAGTTAGGCCAAAACATTTGAGATAGCTTAGTCGGAACAAATAATCCTTTAAGTAGCAAAACTGAGATTATTTTCATTTAAGTGGCAGAAACTGAAATACAGAAATTATGTAAATATATAGTCATAACCACAGTACAGAACATAACAGAACATATGTCACAGAAGTGACAGTCAGAACAGAGGTACGGATTCAAGAGGTGGCTCGTACGGATTCTAGAGGTGGCTCCTATAATAGTGTAGTACTTAGCTTCACACAGCACTTTGGTTCGCACAGAACAGAGGTACGGATTCAAGAGGTGGCTTGTACGGATTCTAGAGGTGGCTCCCACAATAGTGTAGCACTTAGCTCTGCACAACACTTTGGTCCGCACAGAACAGAGGTTAATGGATCCATGACAAACAGAGGACCACAAAGTGGTCAAACAGAGGCCAATGGTTATTTAAGTCCCCCAAGGCATGGGACTCCCGCGGTGGTATTTACAAAACATAATTGTATGTAAGGTTATAGCCAAATATTCTTTAAAATATAAACAAACATATCAATAGTTTCCTTTTAAGCAAATAGGGTTCAGAAATAACACCACGTAACTGAAATGTTTATATAATTTATAATAGTTTATAAAACATAACTTGTATAAAATAAATATGGTAAGTCAAAACATAAGTAAAATACATTTTGGTGACTCAAGATACAATACAACTTACCTTAACTTTAATATCTTATTCTTTCTTTCCATTATCAAAGACCCTTTCAACTTCAATTATTTTTTCCTTCATTTTCCCTTTCTTTCTCTCCTTTCTTTCTTTCTTTTCTTATTTCTTTCTTTCCTCACCAAGCCGAATCACCTCCTTTTATACCAGGGAAATGCTTGCCCAACAAGCTTAAAGTGTACACGTGGCCAGTCCCCAATTCATCCCATAGATTTTGATAATAATTCCATAGATTTAATCTTATCCGGAATAAATATTTAAGATAATTACACTTTGACCTAATATTTTAATATAATTATATAAATAAATTAATTCCTAATTAAATTACACTTTATTATATACCAACATAAAATTAATTATTTATTTTACTATCACACCCATTATTATTATTATTATTATTATTTTGACTCCTAAACTTTTAATAATTATATTATTCTACAAAATTACGCATAATAATATATAATAAATTATATATTTTTCAAATTGAGATAAAATAATATTAGTATAAATTCTACAGAATAATTAAAAATCTGGATTGTTACAATTGAATCACTTGTAACTTGTAATTTTTAATTTTGTGTCAATTTAGTGTAATTAATAATACTGTTAATATTTTTGATAAAAAATTATCACTGAATTTGTTGTGGTTAACTTAATGAGTTGAGCAAATTTATTATTCTAAAGTACGACATATGTCACTTATATGCATATTTGTCATTTAAAAATATGGGTAAATTGACACTCCCTGAGATTTATGTTTATTACAGTTTCCCCTCACTGTTTGGAAATTACACATCCCCTTGAGATTTAAAGTTTCATTACAGATTCCCCCTCAACAATTTAATTTTTTTAAATACCAATTTTGCCCTCACTAGGTAAATTACATTGATACCCCTCACATTTTAGAAATTATAATCCCCTCCCTTAGGTTTAAAGTAGCATTACCAATTGCCTCCTCGTTTAGCATTAGTTGGAAAAAAAAATTAATTAAAAAAAAATTATTTGAAAAAATTTTTTGTTAGTAATTTTTTTTAATTTATGTTTAAAAATCAACATAAACTCATTTTTTGAATTTATGTTTTTTTCTCAAATTTACAAACGGAGACAACAATTTATAAACCAAAAAAAAAATATCAAACAAGTTTTTATAATAGTTTTTAAAATTTTTGTAAATATAAATTGAAAACTAAAAGCGAAATGGTTACCAAACAGACCTCAGATGATAAAAATGTCGTAAAATTAACAAATAATTAAATAAGTTACCAATGTAAGAAATGACTTATCAAAAGATTCTTAGGTTATGTATAGCTTGATTTTTAGAAAAATAAAATTTAAAAATTAATTTAGTTAAGAAATAAAAAATAATCTAAATTGTTGGGTAAAATCTAAAATTAAGTGTCAAAAGTGAATCAATTAAAACTATACGGAAGAACAAAATGTAAGGATTATTGATGTAATTTACCCAACAACTATAAGCAATTGAAAGAAATTGAGATAAATTCGTAAATTCAGAGTGAAAATCGAGTTAATTGAAACTAGAAGGACTAAAATTCATGAAACTTTATCATTGTACAAGAGAGCAATTTGAATTTTTTTTTTCCTGTTTAGTCATATAAAGCCGTTGATCAATTTTATACATTTAACAAGTACAGTTAAAAAAATATGTTATATTGAGTTTAATTTATTTTGTTCATTTTAAATTTTTTGAAAATATATTGTCATTTTTTGTTTTTCCAAAAAATGCCATTATATAGCTTGGAAAGTTTTTGGCTTAGTGGCATTTTTCAAAATGCTATAAATATTGTTTATGACACTTTTTGCCTAATGCCATAAAAAGTAACTTGCACCTACCTAGCTTAGTGACATTGTTGAAAAAATGCCATTGCTACTAAAGTTTAGTGACATCTGTTGATAAATGTCACTAAACAAATTTCCTAGTATCGTTCTTTTTATAAAATGCCATAAAATTGATATGACATTTCTTTATTGAAATGCCATTAGAGCCTTATATGTTTGTGGTTCAGTGGCATTTTTCTAAATGTGTCACTGAATATTTTTTTCGTGGCATTTTCTAAAAACATGCCACTAATATAGTGTCACTAAAATGTGTTTTTGTTTTAGTTTTGTGACACTTATTTATTGAAATGTCACTAGAGCCTTTTATGTTTGTCGTTTAGTGACATTTTTCAAAAACGTGCCACCAAATATTATTTTTTGTGGCATTTTCTAAAAATATGCTACTAGTGTAGTGCCACTAAAGTGTGTTTTTGTTGTAGTGTCAATTTTGATATTTTGAACTGTTCATTTGGTAGGACCATCCTTATATATTTATTCATGAAAAAAATTAGCTCAATATGCTAGTTGTAACTTTTCATTTATTGTGTTTATCTTTAAAAAAATGAATGATAAATATATTTTTGAAAACGTCCATTTTTTTTCAAAAATAAACATGACAAAATTAAAAGGTTACAATTATCCGATCAAATTAATTTATTTCATGAATGATATATACGGAGTGCCTTACAAGATGAATGGTTTGAATTATCAAAACGAGACTTGTGGTAGAGCCAACGGGCCCCTTCAATTCTTTCTCATTCATCTTTAAACTTGAGAGAAATCCAACTCTAATATAAATTGTGTTTGATAAGCACACTAAGGGTAAGCCACCTGATGATCAATCCACAGGTAGCGCAACATCGACAAGAGGTAGTCTAGCTAAAGGACTTATCATTTTGGTCTTTATATAATACCAGTAGTCTCTACATTTTTCACCTTGTGTTATTTTAGTCCCTACATTTTTAATTGGTTCACTTTTGATTCTTAATTTTAGATTTTATATCAATTTGGTCCAATTAATAATATTGTTAGTATTTTTTTTAAAAAATATCACTAAATTGGTTGAGATTAACTCATTGAGTTAATTTTATAATTTTGTCCTTAAAAATATGAAACGTGACACTTATATGTGTATTTGTGATGCCCCAATTTTTTTTTTTTTTGAAACGTCATAAGATTTAAATAACAATAACTTGCTAGATAAAATTTTAACTACTAGTTAGGAACTTTTAAGTTCTTACAAAGCCAAAGTCCAACGACAAAATAAAACTACAAGTTCACACGCAACGTCACAACATAGTTTAATCCTAATACAAGGGATAACAGGATTTTATTCTGACAAAATCTTGACTCTAAGTCAGCCAAGGTTCGATATTGGCAGCAACTCCAATTTCAGCCTCAGTCCCTTCTTCAACATAATCTGGCATGAAACGCCAGGGCAACAAAATATATGCCATGAGTTTTGCAACACAGTAAGAAAACGTAACCAACCTACCATTCTTTGTAAGAGACAAATAATAATATTCTAAATATGAGATAACAATATAATTATACACAGAAATTACAACCATTAGAATAGTTTCAGTAATTTTAATAAATTAGGTGACACTCGAAATCTCACCAAAGAGATTTAACTTACCAACCACTAAGCATGGCAACGGTTAATTTGAAACCCTCCATTGGTCAAATATTTAAGTGTTACCAACCGTAACTACCAGGGATGCTCACGTCCGGAGTTATATACCCAAGTAGTGGCATCCGTGGTCTGCCCCAAGGAAACGGTCTGCCAGGGGTAAGCAACCTCCCTGTGTGCCACCTGCACATCCACCCTTATTCCAAAACCGAATACCGAAAAGGGTTCAAATAAGTCCCGTGCCATCTTAGAGTTTCGCAACACAATTTACGTGAGAATTCTCAAAACCAGGGCTCACCCTGAACAACCGGTGTTAACCGTCAACCCTTAATTCCGTACAGTCTTTAAACCAAGACTCACTCCGAACAACTGGTATTAACCGTCAATTGTTAACTTTGTATATGTCGTTAATCATTTCAGTTAATTTTGATATTAATCACAAATAATTCCAAATTTTTAATCACAAATAATGTTATACCAACTCATTAAAATTCCCAATCATAAAATATTGCATGTGTCACACAATACTAAATAAAAGTACAGAATTTAAATAAGCAATTTATTTAAACCATGGTATGAAATAATAACTTAGATACAAGAATTAAACCCTAAACACACACATGCACAAATTTTTGATTTACAAAATTAGACTAGCATAATATTAAAGTGGTGATTTTATTCTGTCCAGAAAAATTTTCAGAGTATATATCTTGCAAATAAAATTATAAATACATTACTTATACAACTCTAAAATTCATATCAATCTACAGGATACTCAATAAACATGTTATGGTTATTTTTCAGAAAGCTTTTTCCAAAAATAACTTATAAATAATTCTAAACAAATTCCAAGGGTGTTTATGACACAGATTTGTCACATTTCCTTATATTAATTCCATGCTTAAATTTATAGATCAAACCCATAATCTAAGAATTTAGTATGAAACTAGACTTCTCAAATTTCATCTTCTAGTTAGAAATTACCAGATTTGGCTTAGTATAGAATTTTAAATAAATTTTCAAATACATGGTAAAATCTGTCTCACAGTTTCAGATTCAGTTAGAAATTTGTATAAATTCGTAGAAAGCTCGAAAATTGTTTCCAAAAATTTCTGGATAAACTAGACATCATTATCAACAATTTTGTAGAAGAAATTATCTCGAAATTATGAGTATAAAATTGTCTAAAAATTCGGGTAACATGCTGGCAGATTCAAGACAGATTATTCTCAACACAGTTTCAGATTTAGTTAAAAATTTGTATAAATTCGTAGAAAGCTCAAAAATTGTTTCCAAAACTTTCTGGATAAACTAGACATCATTATCAACAACTTTGTAGAAGAAATTATCTCGAAATTTTGAGTATAAAATTGTCTAAAAATTCAGGTAACATGCTGGCAGATTCAAGACAGATTATTCTCTACACAGTTTCAGATTTAGTTAAAAATTTGTATAAATTCGTAGAAAGCTCAAAAATTGTATCCAAAAATTTCTGGATAAACTAGACATCATTATCAACAACTTTGTAGAAGAAATCATCTTGAAATTTTGAGTATAAAATTGTCTAAAAATTCGGGTAACATGCTGGCAGATTCAACATAGATTATCTTCAACACAATTTAGACAATGTATCATATGTACACAATCTGAAAATTTCAATTATGAAAAAAAAAATGAGAGGATTGAGAGGGTTTTCTTACCTAGTAATAGGGTGACAAAATGGTTGAGAATTTTGGCTTCCTTAATCTCCTACTCTTCTTCCTCTCCTATCACTAAGCTTGGTTGCTTTGGGGATTTCTCTCTTCTTCTTTTTTTTTCGCCCCCACCGAATGCTTGCATGCACAAGGAAGGCTTGCATGCATATATATAAATTGAAGACATCTCTCTCTCCCTCTCATTCTTTCCATTATTTTATTTTCTCAAAAACATTCCATTCCCTTTCTCCAATTTCTAAGAGCAAGCTTTCTCTAATTTTTATAAGTTCTTCCCTAAATTTTATAAAGGATGGTGGGTTCGGTAGGAGCTGTTGGTTGTTTGCCCACAGTTTGTTTGTTTGTATTATTTTTTTATTTTTTTATATTTTATTTTTTTGTGTGGGTTTCTGAAAATTGACACACTGAGATTTTTAACTAAGGTATTTAGTAAGAATAGTTATTATATTGAATCCTAATTAAAATAATTTATAAACAACAAATATTGAACACCCACAAAATTATTATTCTTAATAATGTCTTGTTAGTGATTGAATTGAGTCAATTTAAAACTAACTTTTACACTAATATATAATTCAGATAGACTGTAGACAAAATTAATTAATTAATTAATTTTCTTTAAAGAATAATTAAAAGATGGGTTTTCACAATCTACCCTCCTAAAAGAAAATTTTGTCCTCGAAATTAATTCGTACCTTTAGACTCGAAAAGTTGAGGGTAATTGACACGTATCATATCTTCTCGCTCCCACGTTGACTCTTCCGTCCCACGATGTCTCCAGAGAACTCGAACCAATGGTATAGTTTTGCCTCATAATTTCTTCTCGCGACAATCTAAAATCTTGACAGGCTTTTCTTCAATTGTCACGTCTTCATCAAGATTAATTTCCTCCCAATTGATGATGTGGAAGGGTGTGGCTCGTATTTCTGTAGCATAGAGACGTGGAAAACATTATGTACTCCAGCCAGTTGAGGTGGTAGAGCCAAACGGTACGCCACTTCTCCTATTTTGTCCAAAATTTCGAAAGGCCCTATGAAGCGACGTGACAACTTTCCCTTCTTTCCGAAACGAACAACTCCTCGGCGAGGTTGTATTTTCAGAAACACATGATCTCCAACTTTAAATGCTAAAGGTCTTCTCCTTTGATCTGCATAGCTTTTCTGCCTACTCTGAGCGGTCTCAAGCCTCTGCCTAATTAGTTTCACCTTCTCGGTAGTTTCTTGAACTAACTTTGGCCCTAAAAAAGGTGCTTCTCCGACTTCTGTCCAACATATTGGTGATCGGCAAGGCCGTCCGTACAAAGCTTCATACGGTGCCATACCAATACTTGCTTGAAAACTATTATTGTAAGAGAATTCGACTAGTGGTAAATATTTCTCCCAACTACCTTTAAAGTCCATCACACAAGCTCGAAGCATGTCTTCTAAAGTTTGAATTGTTCTTTCTGATTGGCCGTCAGTTTGAGGGTGAAAAGCTGTACTAAAACACAACTCTGTACCCAAGGCCTTTTGCAGACTTTGCCAGAACTGTGACGTAAAACGAGAATCACGATCTGACACTATTGAGATTGGTACTCCGTGCAATCTAATGATTTCTCGAATAAATAATCGACTTAAAGATTCGAGTGTGCCTGCTGGTCCTATTGGTAGGAAATGTGCCGTCTTAGTTAATCGATCAACCACCACCCAAATGGCATCATGGCCTTGCGGCGACCGGGGTAATCCTGTTACAAAATCCATTGTTATGTGTTCCCATTTCCACTTAGGTATTGGTAAAGGTTGGAGTTTCCCTGCCGGCTTTTGATGTTCTGCCTTTACTTGCTGACACGTTAAACACTTAGATACGAATTGAGCAACATCCTTCTTCATTCCACTCCACCAATACTGTCGCTTAAGATCCTGGTACATCTTATTTCCTCCCGAATGAACCGCAAAAATCGAATGGTGCAATTCTTTAAGTACTTCCTCTCTTAATTGTTCGATGTTTGGTACAAAAATTCTACCCAAATACCTTAAACTACCATCTTGATGGAGTGTCCAATCCGGTGAAGATTCCTCGGTCACTAATCGGGCCTTGATGAAGTCGGTCTCCTGATCAAATCTTTGGGCTTCCAACACTTTGGTAAGAAGTTGGGGTGTTGCAACTATTGTAAACAACCTACCCTTCCCATTCTGAGTCTCTGGTTGTAACTTAAACTCATTCATAGTGCTTACCATTTCCCATTCTTTAATTGATATGCTGGCTACAATCTCTCTTGTCTTTCGACTTAGTGCATCTGCTACAACATTAGCCTTCCCGGGATGATAAGATATGGTGAATTGGTAATCTTCAAGGTACTCCATCCAGCGTCTCTGCCTCATGTTCAAATCTCTTTGGGTGAACAAGTACTTCAAGCTTTTGTGATCAGTAAATATCTCAAATTTTTCGCTATAAAGGTAATGTCGCCAAGTCTTAAGTGCATAGACCACAGCTGCCAACTCCAGATCGTGAGTAGGATAATTTTTCTCATGATTCTTCAATTGTCTTGATCCGTAAGCTACTACCTTCCCGTTTTGCATTAACACACTACCTAACCCTTCCTTAGAGGCATCACAATAAACAGTGTACCCAACGTCACGTTCGGGTATGACTAATATAGGAGCGCTTGTCAGTCTCTTCTTGAGTTCTTGAAATGACTGTTCACACGCTTCGTTCCATTCAAACTTTACTCCTTTTTGCGTTAGGCGTGTCATCGGCTTGGCTAATTTGGAGAAATCCTGAATGAATCTCCTATAATAACCTGCTAATCCCAAGAAACTACGAATCTCAAACGTATTCTTAGGTTGTTTCCACCCCATCACTGCTTCTACTTTAGCAGGATCCACTGATATCCCAGATTCAGATACAACATGACCTAAGAACTTTACTTCCTTTAGCCAAAATTCACATTTGCTAGCTTTAGCATACAATTGGTTTTCTCTTAGAATTTGCAAAACGGTCCTCAGATGTTGCTCGTGATCTTCCTCCGATCGTGAGTATATCAAAATATCGTCAATGAATACTACCACAAATTGGTCTAAATAGGGGGTAAAAATTTTGTTCATTAAACTCATGAATACCCCAGGAGCATTTGTCAAACCAAATGGCATTACCACAAACTCATAGTGGCCATAACGGGTTCGAAATGCAGTTTTGGGTATATCTTCTCCTCTAACACGAAGTTGGTGGTATCCCGACCTAAGGTCAATTTTGGAAAAACATTTTGAACCTCTTAATTGATCAAACAAGTCATCAATTCTGGGTAAGGGATATCGATTTTTAATGGTGGCTCGATTTAGTTGTCGATAATCGATGCACAATCTTAAGGTCCCATCCTTCTTCTTTGCGAATAATGCTGGCGCTCCACAAGGGGACGTACTTGGTCTGATGAACTTCTTACTCAACAGTTCTTGCAACTGCTCCTTCAATTCTCGAAGTTCAGCTGGCGCCATACGATGTGGTGCTATTGAAATCGGTGAAGTCCCGGGTTGAAGCTCAATCGTGAAATCTACATCTCGTTTTGGAGGTAATCCTGGTAATTCGTCAGGGAAAACGTCAGCGTACTCGCACACCACATGGGGTAATCCTGGATCCTCTCGATTTTCATCTTCCAAAATTAGGCTCGCCAACCATCCAGTTAGTTGATCATGCCATCGCGACTTGCGACACGTTGGAGTTAGAGAATCTTGTCTATCCCCTTTAAATTGGACTTTCGTGCCGTTAAGGGAGGATGCTGTCACTGTCTTACAGTAACAATCAATAATGGCTCGATGAACTGACAACCAGTCCATTCCTAGGATGACGTCAAAATCCGACATATCCATAACTCTTAGATCACAGATCAAATGTGAACCGGAGATTTCTAGCTCACAAGATTTACACACTAGATTTACTCGGGTTTGACCTCCTAAGGGTGAAGCGACACTCATAGCTATCTCTAACGCTTCTGGCTTTAAACCCAAACTTGTCACACATGCAGTGGATATAAAAGAATGCGAAGCTCCAGAATCAAATAATACTTTAACCCAAGAATTCATAAGGATTAACATACCTTGAATTACTGATGGGTTATCAACATCTTCTTCTTCTTGGAGAGCATACATTCTTCCTACTGCCTGTTGATTAGTCTCTCCCAGTTTCTTTCCATTTCCAGCTCCTTGTGGTTGTGTTCTTGGTCGGCCTGCATTCTTAGAGGCTTGAGGCTGCCCCTTGTTGGTCTGGGCATGTTGAGTAGGCTTAGAACCTTACCCTGGTTGGCATTTGTTGTATGGTTGTGCCCCTCGCTGATCCATAAAATACTTCCCTCCTTGAGGACACTCGCTTCGACGATGCCCCTGTTGACCACATCCGAAACATCTTCCTTTCCACTCACTTACAAAGTTTCCTCCTTGCTGGTTTCCTTGATTCTGTCTTTGTTGCTGTTGCATTCCTCCGGCATAAGGTGCTGGTGCAGGATGGTTTTTGGTGTTGCGGACTGGGCCTCCTCCGTGTGGTTGGTTGTTGTTCCTTGATCGCTGATTCCGAATGCGTTCGGAATCCGCTAACTCTCGTTCCACAATTAAAGTTCGATCCACCATTTGGGCATAGGTAGAGAGTTGTACTGCGATTAATCTTCCTCTAATGTCTGTGTCCAAGCCCCATTCGAATCGCCTAACCTTATCTTCTTCATTTGCTACTATGGCTAAAGCGTACCGTGAAAGAGCTTCAAAACGGTTCGCATATTGAGCGACTGACATTTTTCCTTGTTTCAGTTGGAGGAACTCTTGAATCATTTCTTGTTTTAGCGAGTTAGGAAAATACTTTTCCATGAACAGGTCTTCGAACTGTCTCCAAGTTAATGTCTCTACTTGTCGAGTACTTTTGATCATTTCCCACCAATGATCTGCTTCCCCTTCCATTTGAAATGCCGCCATGGTCACTCTATCTTGTTCATTTCGGATGTCGGAAGTATCTAGCAACTTCTTAATTTGTCTTAACCAAGCTTCAGCTTCATGGGGGTTTGATCCACCAAGGAATTTGTGGGGACGTAGCTTTTCAAACTTTGCTATCATCTCCGATTTGTTTTGATCTTGGTTTCGGGGTGGTATATTGCCTACCTTATCAGCAATCGCGTGTATAATTCGAGCAACATCGCCATCAGGCACTCCATCGCCATTACCGTTGTTATTATTTCTTGTTCGTCCAGCCATTCTGCATGACGGGATTTTCTTGTGATTTATTCACTTATTTATTATCAGTATTATTATTATACTTATGTGCAAGGACAGTAAAAAAAAAAAGACTTCATTAATTAGATTAGATAAGCTACAATTAGCAAAATACAAATAGAACAAAGGAAAAGATTAAATAACATACTACGGGCAAGAGATAGCCCCTACAATCCGAGTTAACTCCTACACTCACAATTCTAAACTAGGCAATTTTTACATGTGAGCATACAAAACAATCAGTTAACCTAGCTTATAATTCCCTTAAGACCCCTTAAAATAGCCAAGGAAAGTCTCTCCACACCAGGGCTTCCGGCTCCCATATGGCTTGGAAAAGTCCCATGAATCGCCATAGCACCCTTACGAAGATAGCAGTTTCGCACACACAATGCCCTAGCAGCAGCACCGGCTCCTCCCGATAGGTCCTCCAGTCTCTGAAGTCCACTGACCCATCTCTCCTCACAATCCTGCTTGGGTCGGGCATGATATATTGAAGGCTCCAAAAGTCAAAAAGGTCGCCCACTCTTTCGGTGAAACCGTCCGGAAAGGGGCCTAGTTGATATACCCAGGGAGTCTCTTGTCTTAGAATCTGGATAGGTCCGATATAGGTGCCCACCCAACTCTCATTTTTCCAAGCACAACCTCCGAGGGGATAAAGTCTGACATATACAAAAGAGCCAATCTGCAACCCGTTTTGCACATCCCAACCCTCAAACGTGGCTCCTATATCTCCAGGGTTCCCCTCGGTATTGCCTTCCATAGACTCATCCTCAGTGTCTGACTCAATCACAATAACCTCCGGGGGGTTGTATATTGGTACAACTTCTTCAACTTCTTCAGACTCAGGTTCAGGCTCAAGTTCAGGATCAGGTTCAGGGTCAAGCTCAGGCTCAGATTCATAGTCTTCTATAGGCATTTCCACGTCTTCACTTGGGTCGGATTCTATGGATTCATAGTCTTCTATAGGCATCTCCACTTCTTCACTTGGGTCAGATTCTATGTCATAGTTTTCCACCGAATTTTCCTCGTTAGAGTTAATGTCTGATGACCCTGGCATCCTACAAATAAAAAGGTTCTAACTTAGTTAGGTCACCGAGAATTACAAATTAACTTAAGGTTTTCTTAATTGCAAAAAATAATAAACTACTACCCATGGCCCAAAGGTTCAAACCTAGGCTCTGATACCAAGCTGTGACGCCCCAAATTTTTTTTTTTGAAACGTCATAAGATTTAAATAACAATAACTTGCTAGATAAAATTTTAACTACTAGTTAGGAACTTTTAAGTTCTTACAAAGCCAAAGTCCAACGACAAAATAAAACTACAAGTTCACACACAACGTCACAACATAGTTTAATCCTAATACAAGGGATAACAGGATTTTATTCTAACAAAATCTTGACTCTAAGTCAGCCAAGGTTCGATATTGGCAGCAGCTCCAATTTCAGCCTCAGTCCCTTCTTCAACATAATCTGGCATGAAACGCCAGGGCAACAAAATATATGCCATGAGTTTTGCAACACAGTAAGAAAACGAAACCAACCTACCATTCTTTTTAAGAGATAAATAATAATATTCTAAATATGAGATAACAATATAATTATACACAGAAATTACAACCATTAGAATAGTTTCAGTAATTTTAATAAATTAGGTGACACTCGAAATCTCACCAAAGAGATTTAACTTACCAACCACTAAGCATGGCAACGGTTAATTTGAAACCCTCCCTTGGTCAAATATTTAAGTGTTACCAACCGTAACTACCAGGGATGCCCACGTCCGGAGTTATATACCCAAGTAGTGGCATCCGTGGTCTGCCCCAAGGAAACGGTCTGCCAGGGGTAAGCAACCTCCCTGTGTGCCACCTGCACATCCACCCTTATTCCAAAACCGAATACCGAAAAGGGTTCAAATAAGTCCCGTGCCATCTTAGAGTTTCGCAACACAATTTACGTGAGAATTCTCAAAACCAGGGCTCACCCTGAACAACCGGTGTTAACCGTCAACCCTTAATTCCGTACAGTCTTTAAACCAAGACTCACTCCGAACAACTGGTATTAACCGTCAATTGTTAACTTTGTATATGTCGTTAATCATTTCAGTTAATTTTGATATTAATCACAAATAATTCCAAATTTTTAATCACAAATAATGTTATACCAACTCATTAAAATTCCCAATCATAAAATATTGCATGTGTCACACAATACTAAATAAAAGTACAGAATTTAAATAAGCAATTTATTTAAACCATGGTATGAAATAATAACTTAGATACAAGAATTAAACCCTAAACACACACATGCACAAATTTTTGATTTACAAAATTAGACTAGCATAATATTAAAGTGGTGATTTTATTCTGTCCAGAAAAATTTTCAGAGTATATATCTTGCAAATAAAATTATAAATACATTACTTATACAACTCTAAAATTCATATCAATCTACAGGATACTCAATAAACATGTTATGGTTATTTTTCAGAAAGCTTTTTCCAAAAATAACTTATAAATAATTCTAAACAAATTCCAAGGGTGTTTATGACACAGATTTGTCACATTTCCTTATATTAATTCCATGCTTAAATTTATAGATCAAACCCATAATCTAAGAATTTAGTATGAAACTAGACTTCTCAAATTTCATCTTCTAGTTAGAAATTACCAGATTTGGCTTAGTATAGAATTTTAAATAAATTTTCAAATACATGGTAAAATCTGTCTCACAGTTTCAGATTCAGTTAGAAATTTGTATAAATTCGTAGAAAGCTCGAAAATTGTTTCCAAAAATTTCTGGATAAACTAGACATCATTATCAACAATTTTGTAGAAGAAATTATCTCGAAATTATGAGTATAAAATTGTCTAAAAATTCGGGTAACATGCTGGCAGATTCAAGACAGATTATTCTCAACACAGTTTCAGATTTAGTTAAAAATTTGTATAAATTCGTAGAAAGCTCAAAAATTGTTTCCAAAACTTTCTGGATAAACTAGACATCATTATCAACAACTTTGTAGAAGAAATTATCTCGAAATTTTGAGTATAAAATTGTCTAAAAATTCAGGTAACATGCTGGCAGATTCAAGACAGATTATTCTCTACACAGTTTCAGATTTAGTTAAAAATTTGTATAAATTCGTAGAAAGCTCAAAAATTGTATCCAAAAATTTCTGGATAAACTAGACATCATTATCAACAACTTTGTAGAAGAAATCATCTTGAAATTTTGAGTATAAAATTGTCTAAAAATTCGGGTAACATGCTGGCAGATTCAACATAGATTATCTTCAACACAATTTAGACAATGTATCATATGTACACAATCTGAAAATTTCAATTATGAAAAAAAAAATGAGAGGATTGAGAGGGTTTTCTTACCTAGTAATAGGGTGACAAAATGGTTGAGAATTTTGGCTTCCTTAATCTCCTACTCTTCTTCCTCTCCTATCACTAAGCTTGGTTGCTTTGGGGATTTCTCTCTTCTTCTTTTTTTTTCGCCCCCACCGAATGCTTGCATGCACAAGGAAGGCTTGCATGCATATATATAAATTGAAGACATCTCTCTCTCCCTCTCATTCTTTCCATTATTTTATTTTCTCAAAAACATTCCATTCCCTTTCTCCAATTTCTAAGAGCAAGCTTTCTCTAATTTTTATAAGTTCTTCCCTAAATTTTATAAAGGATGGTGGGTTTGGTAGGAGCTGTTGGTTGTTTGCCCACAGTTTGTTTGTTTGTATTATTTTTTTATTTTTTTATATTTTATTTTTTTGTGTGGGTTTCTGAAAATTGACACACTGAGATTTTTAACTAAGGTATTTAGTAAGAATAGTTATTATATTGAATCCTAATTAAAATAATTTATAAACAACAAATATTGAACACCCACAAAATTATTATTCTTAATAATGTCTTGTTAGTGATTGAATTGAGTCAATTTAAAACTAACTTTTACACTAATATATAATTCAGATAGACTGTAGACAAAATTAATTAATTAATTAATTTTCTTTAAAGAATAATTAAAAGATGGGTTTTCACAGTATTTTTTTTATAAAAAATTGTAAGAATTGTAATCAATTGAACTAAATTGATACAAAATCTAAAATTAAAGGCCAAAATTAAGATAATTGAAAATGTAGGAATCAAAATGACACGAGATAAAGTGTAGAGACCACCGATGTAATTTGCCCAATAAAAAAAGAAAAGATGACACTTTTCAAAAATTTTAGAACACTTTTCATTAAAATATTTTTCACTCCAATTTTGATGTTCAACTATAATGGTTTCGATTTTGACCTGATCCTTTTCATGCTCTTAGATTCGGGATTTCATACCTTTAATTATTGTTTATGCCCTTTAACATCTTGTTGATAGTTGAGTTGAATTGTTGGTTGTGTTTGAAACAGGTTGGGATCAATAGAGTTGCTGTCTGTTTCACTTCTGATTCGCTTGAGTGATGCTTTGGTCGCTCAAGCGGTGTTTAAGATCTCTTAGCATTTTTGAAGACCTGTAAAACTTCTAGGAATAAGTGATCTTCGCTCGAGCGGTCTTTTGCAAGTCGAAACTTCTGGATGGGGTCATTGTGTGCTTGAGCGGTGTTTTGGTCGCGCGAGTGGTGTCACTTATTGTGTTTGACGCTTGAGCGATAGTTTGGTCACTCAAGCGGTCTGTGCATATATTAGTTCGGAGAAAAAAGGGTTTTTGTTGCTTTTTCACTTCCTCTCTCTCTTTCTAAAACACCCTTAACCCTAATTTCTTCTTCTTCTTCTCTCTCTCTCTCTCTCTCTCTCTCTCTGTCTCTCTCTCTCTCTCTGTCTCTAATTCTTGCTTTAAAACCTCAAATACATCCTCATCTATTGATTTCTTCACCATAGTCCCAAAGGTAGAGCTCATCGAAAGTTTCGTTTTAATTGGAGAGGATCTTGTTTTTGGTTTGATTCTTAGCTTAGTTATTTGCTCTTTGAAAGTGTTTAGTGATTTGAGAATTTTAGGTTAAATCTAGGGTTTGATTTTGAAATATAAAAGAGGGGTTTTTCAAGTAAGTCCTTGAGAAAGGTTGTGGGTGTGTGAATATTGTTGGATTGGGTTGAAATGTTAGAAATCCCTTAAATGTGACTTTGAAAGTAAATGAGGTTGTGTTAGAAAATCATGAATATTTGATTTATGAAAGACAAGGAAAAGATGTTGGATTTTGAAAAGATAAGATGATTGTATTTATTGATGATGAAAGTGGAGTTGGATATATATGATCGCTCCCATTTCAAAATTTATGAAGTTATATTTGTTGTTGAAAAATTATTTGTTGAGTAGAAATATCTATTTTGGACTATTGGTAGAGGACAACTTTGATTGTGTAGAAATTGCATGAGGATTAGGTTGATTGAAACTAATTGCTTATATATCTTGCATAGATCATTGTTTCGTATTTAACATTAAAAATGTATTGTTTTGAGAAAAAATGGTGTATACCTTGGTAAATCTGGTTAGGGGGTGTGATTGTGGTAATTATGTTGGCCTGTGTGTCTTTGGTGAAAGTTCAGAAATCTGCGCGGTTAGATGCCGATCCTTCCGGTTAGTACCGGTAAAATGGTAGACACGTACCTAGAGATTCATAGTGTTTTATATCCAATACCTTATTTTATGATATAAATGAATATTTTCATGAATTGATACATAATATTGGCATTGCTTGTTTTGAGAAAGAAAAGTGTAAAGTTTGGTAACTACCATGCATATGCATATACCTTATGGTTTTGTTAAGTTTCATATATTGTGTTTAAGCATCTTTACTGTTCTGTTAGTGTAACAACCCCGACCCATGAATAATGTTAATCCATTCTTAATTATGCCTAATAAGTAATTAAAGTGAAATTTTGCATCATATGTTGCCTTATTTGTGTTTATATCTGTTTAACGTAGAAAGATCTGATCATGTTTTTGTTTCGATTTGCGAATTGAAGGCCTTATCGGCATCCGATTCAGAAATTAACTTGATTTATGTGTTAATTAGAATTTTTAGAATTTTATGGTAGGTTTAATTCAAATTCAGTTTAGAACAATTAAATTAGAATAATTTAATGTCCAATTGATTAGTTGATCAATAAATTAATTAAGCCATTAGCCAAGCCTATAAAAGGCTCCCATATGTGCCTTCACACTTTCTTTTTCTTCATTTCAACACATTTGAGCGCACACACACACAAGCAAAACATAGGGGAGAGAGAGATAGACGAAAATTGAGATCAAAAGCTAGGAAGAAGGAGAATGTCTAAGAATTATTGGAGGCTTGCAAAGAATTTGGGAATTGAAGCTTCTTCACTTGTGCAATTTAGATTCTAGGTAAGAATTTCAGTCTTTGACCTTGTAATGTAGTTAATTAATACATGGAAACAAGTAAATTAGGTAAATTCATATAGGAATTGAGCTAGAATTGAAGGAAGTTAAGTCATTCCATATATGCATGCATATTTCATAACAATTTGAAGTTGTTTTCAAAGATTTCCTCTCATGCATGTTGTAATTCTAGCATGGTTTGAAGAATTCATAACATTTCTCACCATTGGACCTCATTTGATCATGTTTTGGAAGCTATGAACTCAAGTGAATATATGCATGTCATGTTCATATCAAGTTCTTACATTTCAAGTTGAATTTTGCACAATTGACATGCTTTTGGGCCTTGATTTCATAACATGATCTTCAAATCATGATATTTTACAAGTTCCTAAATGTTTTCTAGGATTTTGGCCCCAAAAAGACGAGTTTTGAGGTGAGGAATTCGAATTTGGAGCTTGGGAGTGCAATCTGGAATTTCCAGATTCTGCACTTCTGTTTGAGCGATAGATTCTGCACTTGAGCGACCTTAAGTCTACTCGAGTGTGAAATGCATGCTCTCAGAAGTTTGCATGTTTTGTAGACTGCTTGAGCGACAAGAGTTGCGCTTGAGCGAGGGCATGGGTCTCACGCTCGAACATGAGTCGAGCGGCCATTGAGCGGAGATTTCACACAACCAGTACTTTTGCAAAGTTTACAGACCGCTCAAAAGGGGAAAGTTACGCTCGAGCGTCCCCTCACATGTTTGCATGTCCGCTCGAGCGAGGGAAGTTGGGCTCAAGCGGGACCCCTGTTTTCAACAAGTTTTGTTAAATGTGTTCGAGTGCATTTTAGCATCCTCATTGTATCGTAGGCACTCCTAGGCCATGGTTAAGACTCAATAAGAGGTTAAGACTTAGAAACACACTAAGAATGAAACAAAAGAAGTTAAGTACCAACTGAGTATGTGTTTCATTATGTGTTTCTGTTATGTATGTGTAGGTCACGCACCTCAAGTAATTTGATTTGCCTGTTTTACAAGTGGAGCCATCTGTGTGTAATTACTTAGTAAAGCTATGTTTAACTTTAATTATTTTATGAATGAGATGAATTAAGATTTTTTTTATGAAATGTTATATTCTTTGTAATGAATGATTGTTTAAGTTTCTGAAATGTATTCGTGGCATCTTTAGCATAAGGCCCTAGCTCGGGGGTAATAATACCGTGCCTTTATAAGCAAGGCCCTTGCTCGGGAGTAATAATACCGTGGTCTCATGGCCCTTACCTGGGGGTAACAAAACCCTGATTCAAGCAAGTTACAAGTTTTCCCCGTACCGGAGGTTCCCAATGGAACTACCAAGCAAGTTAATGCTAATGGACGTACCATGTATAACAAAGCATGAACTCTAATTTCTGAACATGATTATGAATCCATTTCTGATAACTACTGAATTCTGTTTTTTGTAACTATTATGAACAACATTCATTAAACACTTTACTTTGTTATTATTCATTGGGCTCCAGCTCACTATTTATTTTATGTATATAGGTGAGTAGACATGTGACTAGGTTCAGAGCTGAGGACCTGTCATCTCGATTTTTGTCAGCCACCCTTCTGTGCCTCCCAGTGAGGTTTCTTTTCGAGATGTTTAGTTTTGTAACCTTACTACAGATATTTCTGCTTGTTTTCTTATCCGTACACTGGGCTAAGTCCCCTTTTTGGTTTCATTTTTATGAATGGGTGACGCATGATTAATGTATTTATGACGTTATATATATTTTTACAAGTTTGTTTTGAAAATTTCTGTCTCATATATGTTAACACAGCTCTATGGACATTGTATATTCTCTATATTTGCTTTCGCAACCCCTTACCATATGTTGTTCTGTCAAGAGGCCTTTGGTAATCCAAGGATTACTGGCTGGTTACGACGTTAAACCTTTAGGGGCAGGTTTGGGTCGTAACAGTTAGATTCTAGAAACCTAGGATTTTTCATTAAACATCAATTTCCCTTCATCAGCCCACGATCTAAAGTTTCATTTTGCATGCGCATATAGATGAAAAATCTGTGATTAGGATATGCAAGTTTCATACAATGGAGATGCAAAGTGAAAAAGTTCATTTTTACGTAGAAAATAACTTTCAGGTGGTAGTAATATGCTTCCACCAAGGACATAGCTTGGAAGGACTTGGAACTGAGAGCTTCTTTTTGTTTATTTTGTGTAGCTATTTTTATACAAACCTTAGGCTTCTATGTATTGAATTTAATTCACTTTTGTTGTAACTAATTAAGGACTTGGAAAGATGTAGCCATTAGGGCATAAATTTACTTGTACTTCCATTTATTTCAATTCATTTACATATGTCATATGTTATAGATTAAGGGTCTAAGATTTGTGAATGTATACATGCATATGTCATATTGTGTACACGAAAATAGAACCAATGAAAGGTTAATATTTTATAAATTCCTGCTTTTCCCATTGAGTATCATGAGGTAGATAGTTGTTATTTTGTGGGGTGTTACATTGACTATACTTCAAAAACATTTGTTAAAAATAATTGTATTTTTTTTATTATTTATAAATTATGTAACATACAAAGAACATTTTGCATCTAGTTTTTCCAGATGAGAAAGTTAGTAGAATTAAGCTTTACTGCAACCAATGAACTGAAATTTGAGATTGAGAGACTAAGACTTGGTGGTAAAGTTAGTGATGAAGATGAATCTGCCACTATTTTCTTGTGTTTGCTCGTGAGAGCTTAATTGGCTCTGATACCATAACAAGAATATGAAATCATCTTCATTCATTTACTAATGCAACTATTACAGATATTTATACACTAATACAGTTCCAACCAATCTAACAAACTAACTAACTATGTAACTGATTGAATCTAACTTGAGTTACTAGAACTAGGTGTGGTTAGGTGTGGTGTAGCAGTAGCAGTATGCTTATTAGTCCCCCTCAAGTTGATGGGGCATGGAAGCACCAACAACTTGTCTTTAAGATAGTGAAATCGAACTGAAGAAAGGGACTTAGTAAATATATCTGCTACTTGATTAGCTGTAGGAACATAGGAGAGGGCAATTTGTTTAGACACAACATGCTCACGAATGAAATGACAGTTAATTTCGATGTGCTTGGAGCGAGAGTGGAAAACCGGGTTGGAAGCAAGAGCCATAGCTGAAACATTATCGCACCAAAGAACTGGAATAGCAGAGCAAAGAATAAAGAGATCTTTGAGGAACTGCTGAATCCAACACAGTTCAGCAGCAGTACTAGCCAAGGATCTGTATTCTGCCTTAGTAGAGGATCGAGAGACAGTGGTCTGCTTAGATTAGGCCCAAGATACACACAAAACCCTGAGGTAGACCTCCTATCCACACAATCCCCAGCCTAGTTGGAGTCAGAATAAGCATGAAGAACAAATGGACCTGAGCTAAACTGAAGCCCATGAGTAAGGGTGCCTTTAACATAGCAGAGAAGCCTTTTAAGGAAAGAAAAATTACCAACTATAGGGGCATGCTTATGTTAACAAGCCTGGTTGATAACCAAGGTAATGTCAGGCTTGGGGATGGTTAAATATTGAAGAGCACCAACTAGGCTTCTATAGAGAGAAGGTTGAGAATAAGGTTGGTCATCTGTAGTAGAAAGGGCAAGTTTGAGAGCCATAAGAGTAGAACATGGCTTGTAGTTGACCATGCTAGCTTGGAGCAAAAGATTAGAAGCATACTTCTGCTGAGATAGAAAACAACCCTGAAAAGAAGCATAAACTGAGATACCCAAGAAATAAGAGATATCGCCTAATTCTTTCATAGAGAATGCTTGATGCATTTGATGAACAAGGTCATGAAGAACAAAAGAATCACTCCCAGCAAGCAAGATATCATCCACATAAATGAGGAGAATAGTAATGGAGGTGGATGTGTTTCTGACAAACAAAGAAGAATCAACATGACTGAGAACAAACCCTTGAGAGAGCAAGAAGGAAGAAAAGGTAGAATACCAAGCTCGGGGAGCTTGTTTCAAACCATAAAGGGCTTTCTTCAATTTACAGACATGCGTAGGATGAGTAGAATCAATGAATCCTTGAGGTTGATCCATATAAACTTCTTCTTCCAAGTGCCCATGGAGAAATGCATTAGAGATGCCCAATTGTTTAAGAGGCCAGTTATTCTGAAGAACCAAACAAAGCAAAATTCGAATTGTAGGTTATTTAGCTACTGGACTAAAGGTCTCTTGGTAATCTATGCCCTCTTGTTGAAGATAACTGTAATAACCCCAACCCATGATTAACATTAATCCATGATTTAATATGCCTAATAAGTTATTAAGATCAGATTTTGAATTAATTGCATATGTGTTGCATTATTTGTGTTTTTATCTGTTCATCGTAGATATATCTGTTTGAATTTCTGTTCTATTCTGTAAATCGAAGGCCTTATCGGCATCAGATTGCAAAATTGACTTGAATTATGTGTTAGTTAGACTTTTTAGAATTTTGTAGTAGGTTCAATTAAAATTCGATTCAGAACCAAATAATTAGAATAAATGATCTCACTTAGTTGTTCTTAACTTAATTAATTTTCCTAAGTAAGTCCACTTAAAGCCACTACCACCATTTTGTATACATTTTATACTTCCTTTCCTCATCCTTTGAGCTCAAAAACGTAGAGAGAGAGAGAGAGAGAGAGAGAGAGAGAGAGAGAGAAGGTGAGAATTGTGATCAAACAAAGGAAATACTAGAGAGTGAAAGGAATTAGCTTTGGATTTAAAGGTTTGGTATGGAATTTTAGTGAATTCACCATTTGGAGCTAGATTGGAGAACTAAGGTAAGAATTCAACCATTTGGTTGTGTATATAAGATGGTTAATGTAAGAATTCAAAAGAATATAAAGATTCAAGTCATAATTTAAGCTAAGGAAGATGAATATAGAAAGAATTCAACCATGCATGCATAATTCACTAAGATTTGTAAGTTGTTCATCAAGAATTTCCACATGCATGTCCATATTTTGGTATTGGTCAAGGACTTCATCATGTTTATGACCTAAGTGTTCCATTTGATCATAATTTGGGAGCTATGAACTCAAGTGAATACATGCATGTTATGTTCACCTCATGTTCTCACATTTCAAGTTGAATTTTGCACAATTGACAAACTTTTGGGCTTTGATTCTCAATATTTTTCAAGTTTAGACAAGTTTTCTTGAGTTTTCGCCTATAAGAACACGATTTGTGGTTTTGAATTTGGGCTTTGAAGTTTAAAGCCAGTTCTAGAAATTCTAGAATTCACACTGTTCACTCGAGCAAGCAAAGTGTCGCTCGAGTGTGAAAATCGAGCTCCTAGAAGTTTTTCAAAATTTTACAGGTTGCTCGAGCGACCAAAGTGACGCTCGAGCGAGGACCCTCTGCATTCAGTCTTCCACTCGAGCGATGGTCAAGCGGGAATTCATGCAACCAGTACTTTTTCCAAGTTTGCAGACCGCTTGAGCGAAAGAAGTTACGCTCGAGCGACCACTCACATTTTTCATGTCCGCTCGAGCGAAGAAACCTATGCTCGAGCAGGGACCCTGTTTTCAGAAATTTAACCAAGTGTTTTCCAATGCATTTCAGCATCCTCATTGCATCCTAGGTATTCTTAGGCCAAGATTAGGACACCCTAATGAGGATAAGGAGAAGAAACACAAAGAGCAAGTGAAATGAGTTATGTACAAATCAAGTATGCGTTACAGTGTTTGTACCTATTATGACTGATGTAGGTCACACGCCATGAGCGGTTGATCCATTGGTTTGCTGCCAAGCTATTTGTACAACTATTTGTGAGTAATAACTTACGTGCCGTTTGGTAACACTTACGTTTTCAGTTTTCAGTTTATATTTACAAAAATTTAAAAAACTCAAATAAAAACTTGTTTGGTAAATTTTTTGATTTATAAATCAGTGGTTTCAATTTATAAATTTGACCAAAAAATGAAAACATAAAAAATGTGTTTCCGTTTTGAGTTTTCAAATTTTTTTTTTTTACCACCCAACACTAGCCACCACCCGCCACCATTTTCCACCACCGTTTTCCGCTACCACCACCAACCACCCGCCACCACCACCCACCCTTCACTGTCGCTGCCGCCACCACCACCACCACCACCACCACCACCCACCCGCCACCTACCTGCCACCACCACCACCCACTCGCTACCACCTACCACCCGCACCGTCACCCATCCACCCACCCACCCACCACCGCCACCACCCACCACCACTCGCCATCCGCCACCCACCTGCCACCACCACCCACAACCCGCCACCACCACCACCACCACCCACTTGCTACCACCTAGCACCCGCCACCGTCACCCACCCACCCGCCACCACCTGCCACTGTCACCTACCCACCCACCACCACCACCCACCCGCCACCACCCACCACCACCCGCCATCCGCCACCCACCTGCTACCACCACCCACTCGTTACCACCCACCACCCGCCACCGTCACCCATCCACGCACCACCACCACCACCACC
Organism: Camellia sinensis; assembly: GCF_055761805.1. Classification (NCBI taxonomy): domain Eukaryota; kingdom Viridiplantae; phylum Streptophyta; class Magnoliopsida; order Ericales; family Theaceae; genus Camellia; species Camellia sinensis. The sequence goes on from NC_138963.1 coordinate 75,525,335, forward strand.
ACCCACTTGTTACCACCCGCCACCGTCACCCACCCGCCACCACCAGCTACCCACCACCCACCGTCACTACTCTCCACCACCGTCTTCCGCCGCCACTTGCCACCACTTGCCATTTCTCGCTCTTTTTTATATTTTTAATTTTTTTAAAATATTTTGTCAATTACCAAACGCGTTTGTAGTTTATGTTTAACAAAAAATAAACAAAAACCAGTATATAAAATCTTTGTAAATATAAATCGAAAACGTAAACGTTACCAAACACACCCTTAGTAAAGCTATGTTTGATATGAAATATTTTCTGAACTTTATGATATGATACGAACCGTTTTTGAATGATACAAAAGGCTATTATGTGATTACATGAATGATGATCCACTTCTTTGAAATGCTTATATGGTACCCTTAGTAGAGGCCCTCATCCAGGGGACATAATACTGTGGCTTATGGTCATGAGACCCTGGCCCGGGATAAACAATACCATGGCTCATGTATAAGATATGTTACCCGGTACCGGAGGTTCCAATGTGGAACTTAATAAGCTTGACCAAAGAGATATGTTTAATGCTAATGGATACACCACTCAAGATATGAATATGACTATGATTCTGTTCCTGAAACGAGTATGATTATACTTCTGTTCATTAAGCGATTTGAAGTTATATTTGTGTTGGGCATCATTCATTTAAACCCCTTTACTCCGTTATTATTCATTGGGCTCCCGCTTACTATTTATATTATGTATATAGGTGACAAGGTGCGTGACCAAGCTCAAAGTTGATGGCCTGGAATTTCATTTTGTCAGCCACCCTTTGTGCCTCCGAGGAGGTTCCGAACCAAGTCAAGCCATGTGGCCATGTCTTTTTGAACGATCGACACTTTGTCTTCTCTTGTAAAATGAACAGTTTGTTTTTGGTTATCTGTACATGGGGTGGTGTATAATTACTGTATCTATGTGATGTCATGTGTATGCTTATAAAATTTAAAATTATTTTGTCCCATGTATGTCTGCACAGCTTAATGGACATTGTATTTTGTATATTTGCTTCCACAACCTCTAGATTATATGTTATTCTGTTCATAGGCCTTTGGTAATCCAAGGATTACCGGCTGGTTATGATATTAAACCTATAGGGGCGGGTTTGGGTCATGACAATAACCCTTAGCCACCAACCTGGCCTTGTAACGAGAAATGGAGCCATCAGAGTTCTTTTTAATACGAAAAACCCATTTGCAACCAGTGAAGGATTCAGAGTTTGGTAAAGCAACCAAATCCCAAGTACCTTGTGTGTGCAAAGCTTGAAATTCTTCATTCATGGCCTGAACCCAAATGGGAGACTTTAAAGCCTGTGAAGCAATTTATGGCTCTGTAAGAGACTGATCAAGAAGAGGAGGCTGAGAAGCAGTCTGAGAGAAGTGAGCAGCCTTAGATCGAGTAACCATAGGATGAAAATTTTGAAGGGAAGTATTAGGAACAGATGGAGGAGCTAAAGGAAAATCAATAGAAATGGAGTGAATAGGGATGGAAACTGCAGGAAGAGGAAGGACATGCTCCAGACTAGAAGAGGTAGGTAGAGGAGAAGAAACAAGAGGAACAGAACTAGGGGCAGATAAAGAAATAGGAGGAAAAATAGGTTCAAGAACAGAACTAGAGGCAGAAGAAGGAATATGAGGCAAAATAGGATCAGAAGAAAGGGGCTTAAAAGAAGCAGAATCTGTCCAAAAGAAAGAAGACAAATTAGATAAAGAAGAAGGTGAAGATTTGGAAAAATGAACAAAAGGGAAGCAAGACTCAACAAACAAAACATGCCTACAAACATGAATTTTGCCTATCAATGGATCTAAGCATTTATAGCCTTTAGTAGTAGGATGGTAACCAATAAATACACAAGGAGTGGATCGAGGTTAGAGTTTGTGAGAGACATAGGGTTAAAGCCAAGGAAAACATTGACAACCAGACACCTTAAGGAAAGAATAATCTGGCATAGTTTGAAACAAAAGCTTAAAAGGTGACTCATGACCAAGAGATAGACTAGGCAGTGTATTAATGAGAAAGACAACAGTAGCAATAGCCTCAAACCAAAAAGAAATTGGCATGGAGGACTATGATAACAAGGCAATGGCAGTCTCAGTAATATGTTGATGTTTTCTCTCAGCTATGCCATTTGGTTCAGGAGTGTAAGGACAACTAAGTTGATGAATGACACCATGTTGAGTCAAATAAGCATCCATTTGTTTGTTAACAAACTCAATACCACTACTAGTCCGTAAGATTTGAAGATGAGTAGCAAACTGATTTTCAATATAAGCTTTAAAAGAAAGAAATGTGGAGAAAACTTCACTTTTGACATGCAAAGGGTAAATCCAAGTAAATCTAATAAAGTTATCCACAAACAAGAGATGGTACTTAAAACCAGAAGTAGAAGCATGAAAGGGGCCCCATACATCACTATGAACAACAGAAAATGACCTATTAACAGTAGTAGTAGAAAGCTTAAAAGGTAGTCTGTGGATCTTAGCAACATTACAAGGAGTGCATGAAAATTCAGCACTATTATTTTTTAAAGCAGCAGGTAAATGTTTGACAATATGCTACATTTTTGGGGAAGAAGGCTGGCCAAGTCTCTGAGTGAGCAATGCGGGCTTGAGAATTCGGAGATGAATAAGATGATGCAAACTCGTAAAGACCATGATGATTAGAGCCTTTATGCAGAACCTGGTTCAAAATTTTGTCCTGAATGACGAAAGAGTTAGTATCAAATGTAACTGAACAATTATTGTCCTTAGTAAGCTTATGAACAGATAAAAGATTGGAAGAAATATGAGGAACATGAAGCATATCATTGAGATGAAGAGAACACTGAGGTGTAGGCAAAAGACCCTTACCAATATGATAAATAGGTAAGGTCTGACCATTACCAACTATAACTTGATCTGTGCCTTATGTAGACACCCCATTTTTGACCGTCCTCAAGACTTGGACGTCTTCGTTTGAACACCCGATGATTGTGCTTGCTCGTGTTCGTTTTGAGTCCCTGAAGGTCTTGGCTGAGCGCCTTGCCTTGGAGCCTTTAATCTTGTCTGTTTTGTTCTTGGTTGTGGACCAAGAGCTTGTTGCATCAATTCTGGAGGAGATGGTGGCCTGTCGGCCATCTCCATAGCCTGCCGGCCATGACTTGTGTCTATCAGACACTAGTGGTGGCCGGTCGGCTACATTGATGGCCGGTCGGCCACTGATGATGGCTGGCGACCATTTTTCTCCTTTTTCAGATATTTATTTGCCAGCTGTGCCAACTGTTGTTCACTGATGCTCATCTCCATACACGTGTATGGAGCGATGAATACAAGCCTTTAGCTTGATTTTCTATATATAGGGGGGTCTCTCCCCCATTTGGGAGGTTGGATTTTTTTTAGCAAATTTTCTCCCTCTCTCTCTAGAATTCTCTCTCTCTCTCCTCTTGTTTTGTGCTTGATAGTTGATTTTCTCTACACTCTTGCACAAAGACCCTTACCCAAACATCCTCATCTTGGAGCTGAGGTTCTTTGAGGCTTAGTTTAAGCTCCTAAGGGTGGTTTTAGCTCAAAATTGTGTCTGTTTTGTGCTGTGCTTCAAGAGGTATAGGACTTGCCTTGTAGGCTTTATTTTGATTACTTGTTTAACCATCTTTTTATATTGTTTTTGGCCTAGTTTTCAACTATAAAAAACTCTGATTTTTTAAGCTTAATATGGTAGTTTGAAGTCATTTTGTGCTAAGGGGTTGTCCACCCTTCTTGTTGCTTATTTGTGTGAGCCTTTGTACCATCTTTTAGCATATTAAAATCAAACTTTTTGGGCCTTTAAACCACTGAAAGTCAGAGTTATTTTAGTGGTAAAAAACATGTTTTGAAGTCCAAAAATGGAGGGGTTGGCCTCCCCTCCTTGTGTCTCACTTGTATGCCTAGTTAGCATCCTATGGTAGCATGTTTTTTTGGTTTAACTTAGCTTAATTCAAGCGTGTTTTAGCTACTGTTTTGACTGGTTTTAGCTCTGTTTTGGGCTGTCTTGGTCATATGAGCCTTGTTTTGCATAGTTCTAGTACAAATAGCTTCACTAGCTTGGCATTCTAGCCCTTCAAACTTGATTTGCTTGAGATGGTTGCATATTGACGTGTCTTTTTACATGTAATTTCAGTGTTTATAGCTCTATCACATGCTCATTTGCTTCATTCTTTCATTACTTTTTTGGAGTTGCTCTTGAGTCTTGTTCGCAAGCTAACATGTGAGCATGTTTTTCTAGCCTTTTGTGCCTTAATCTCAGTAAGTTTTAGACACTTTTTTGGCATATTTTAACTCTGTTCTGAGCTGGTTTGGTCAGTTGAGGCTTGTATTGCATGGCCATAGTGTAATGGTCTTCACTAGCTTAATGAGTTAGGCTGTTAAACACGACTTGCATGTGTTGCTTGCATGATTTAGTGTCATTTTGCATGCCATGTCAGCACTGAAATATCTGCAATCTCCCTCTATTCTTCACTCTTTACTTTGTTTTGAAAGTGACTTTGAGCCTCTTGTTGGGTTGAGTGTGGAATTGAGACCCTCATGCCTAATGGTTTAATTCCTTCGGAAGTTCATTACCAACAACATGAGGCCTCTTTCATGCTCAAGGTACTTATGGCTTAAGCCCTCTTTACATTAGAGGACTCTCATCTTTTGGACTTAACCGGTTAAAGAATGGATCGGTAATTAAAATGAGTAAATAAAACATGACAAGTAAAACTTGAGTAAGTTAAGCATATTGTGTTGCATTGCATGTGTTTGGATCAGACGTTAATCCAAACACAAGGAAAATGGGACGTTTCATACTCAAAGTGATGAAATGTGTCATTTTTCTTGGTCACCGTCACCCTTGATCATGCATGATAGGGTGGTGGTTGTTTTGGTCATGTTTGTGCATCCATTGACCTTGTACAAGCTTGGTTCTCTAGCCATCATGCATTGAAAATGCTTGGTTGATGGCTTGAGAGCCAAGTGCTACACTCATTTGAGCTTGAGAGATGATAAGGAGGGTAGCAGTACATATATTTCTTGAAAATGCATTGCTTTGCCTCTGTTTGCTCTTTGTTGCAGCAAAAGGAGAAGTCCAGAAAAGGGGGTGGCCGACCGGCCACTTGAAGTAGCTGACCGACAACTTGATGTAGCCAACCGACCAGTTAAAGTGGCCGACAGTCACTTTTTGTAGCTGACCGGCCACCAGTGATTTTTTGCAAAAATGTGTTCCTGTGTTGGAGCAGAGACAATCTAGAAGTTGGTACAGTTTTCAGAAATCAAACGAGTGCAAACAAAGGCATCCGATGGCAAGGCAAGGGCATTTTAGGGCGGGGCAACCAAGCATGCATGTGTCCCTCGCCTTCGAGGCCATTTACTTGCTTTGTTTAAATTGCTGTAGTTAGTTAGCGTAGCTAATTATTCAATTCAAGTGTTGCACTTAATGAGCTTAGCGTAGCTAGTTATTCAAGTCGGTTTGTAATAATTAGTTGTTGTAATAATTAGCTTAGCTTAGTGTAGCTTAGTTTATTCATTCAGACCCTCCTTCGCGAGGGTGCAATGTTATAATAAGTGTGCGTGTGTGTGTGCATATCTTCCAACCCCACATCTTTTTTCCTTTTATTTTATCGCTTTCAATGGTTAGGTTAGGGATCATGTTTTGATTAGCATACCGTATGCTTGCATGTCAGCATCATTCATTTGTCTTGCATGCACTGAGGCTCAGCACATCATTCAAACTGCATTGCAATTTCAATACTTATTTGAATACGTGTTTCAAGCATGTTATCAAATTGTATCATATGCCATATTAGTAGCCAAGCCTATTAATTTCATATTGCATGTTTTGCATTAGGCATCTTGTATAGTTAGAATCATGCATTGTTTTCTAACTAGTTTTTGTTTTGGCTTGGAGTACTCTGTGAGTTTTACGCTTTAGCATACTTGCATGAGTGTGAGTGTTGCCATGTTTAGCATGCTTGCCATGAGCCTATTTGCTTATTTGCTAAACTGCATAAATGCCTATGGATGAAGGCTTGATTGCTTGAATTGGAACAATTCAACGAATGAGAGTTTTAAAGCCCATCATGTTTGGTGGCAAATTTGCGTTTTAGCCCACTTGAGGGTGGCAACTTCAAACCATTTTTGAAAACAAACATGAGTTGAAATGTTCCAATTCTTACGATTTTAGTCTATACTTGCTTGTGCGCGTCACATAGTAAAGTTAGCTAATAACCAGAATAAGAACACATGTGTTTATAAAACAACATAACATGCTTAGTAGAGGCCGATCCTTTAATCGGGCGAGTGGGGGTGCTCATTTCAAGACCTTCCCCTTTTGTACCTAAGTTCCCAAGTCGGGGCAACTTTGGTGATGATAGACACGTGGCCTTTGGCACGAGTCAGGGTTTCCTAAATTTCTCCAAAATAAAATAGTTAGGTGGCAACTCTATAATCTGGCAAAGCAGTCTAATTTTGGCATTATTTGATCTGAAATCAATTTTTCAAAATGATTTGCCGGATTGGACTCTTTGGTGATTATCAGTTTCACGTTGCACTTGTGAGACTAGATTCAGAACCGTGATAGGAGTCCGAACTATAGAACCAATTCGAGCTCTCTGCAGACACCCCATTTTTGACCGTCCTCAAGACTTGGACGTCACCATTGGAACACTTGGTGATTACCCTTGTTTGTGTTCGTTTGGAGTTCCCGGAGGTCTCGGCTACGCGCCTTGCCTCAGGATCTCCGAATTCGACTGTTTAGTGTCTAGTTTTGCACCAAACACTTGCATTTTGCCTTGGAAGGGCAGGGAATGCCTTGTGAGGCATCCCCACACACCACTGGCCATGGCCAAAGGCCACCGGCTGGTTTTTGCTGCCACCGGCAATGTATATTGCCGGTTGGCACTATTTGTTGCCGGTCGGCACTCTTTTTTGCCAAAATGGCATCTTTGGCCGGCCGACTACTGTGCATCTACTTTTGCAGATATTTTAAGACAACTGTCTTGCTTTTGGCTCCCCTCCATACACGTGTATGGAGGGATCTCCCTCTTTAGAAGCTTGTCTTGTAAGCTTTACAAGACAAAAGCCTCTATAAAGAGAGGTCTTCTCTCTTGTTGCAAGGGTTAGACACTTGAGATATTTTAGAGAGTTTAGACAGCCATTTTTAGGGTTTTTAGTTCTAGGGTTAGAAACCATACACTTTCTATCTCTATATCTCCCTCTTGTGTGTGTTAAATTGTGTTTATGTCTTACTATTGCACACAAACACATAGTGTTTCACCTTCACTTAGCTACTGAGGTTCTAAGAGGTTGGTTTTGAAGTTTTGGAGCTGTTTTCAACCTAGAAGGAGCTGTTGGAGCACCATTGTTAAAGGGGTCTTCAAGGGTAAGAATCTAGTCCCTTTATTCCCCATTTTTGCATTGTATTTTTACCTATCTTTGAACTATTTTTGAGCTTAGTTTATAACATAAAAAAGTTCTGTTTTTTATCCCTCTTGATTTTTTATTAAGAGTGTTTTGTGGTTTGAGGGTGTTTGACCCCTCTTAGGCCTTGAAAGGCCTAATTTTGTGCTATTTTGAGTAAGCTTCGGGACTTTGGTGTTTGGGCCTCTTCGCCACTGAAATCTTGAGGGGTTTCAGTGGTGAAGATGGTGCCTTGAAGCCCCAAAAAGGGGAGGGCCACCCCCTCCCCTTGTTGTCCTTGAAATGGACCGTTTTGGCCCCCTTTAGGGAGCATCATGTTAGAGTGTGTATTGATCATGTCTTGGCTGTTTTCCATGCTTATTATGCCATGATATAATCTTGTTGTGTGTTGGTTTTGGTACACCATGCATGCTTAGCATACCTACCATGTAATGCCTTGTTATTGCCTTAATATGCCTTAGGTTGTTAGCCCTTGTTCAAGCATGTTTAGGCTTAGTCTTGTGAAGGTCTTGCACATATTTTGCCATGTTTAAGGTCTGTCCATAGTTGTTTGGGTCGGATTTGGCATGCCAAGTATAGCCCCTTTGTATTCGAGCCTGTATGCTTCAAGTATGTGAATGTATAGCATGACATTTTTGCATTAATTTGGTGATTTGGAACCATCCACCATGTCATTTCAGTCCCATTTGCATGCCTATATGTTTACCTTGGACGCATCTTTAATGCTCTGAAAGCTTGTGTAGCATGCTCCATGTTTTGGCATTTGTGCATGCCTTTGAATTTGAGCCACTTAGATGCCATCTAGGGGCCCCCCCTTTGCATAGTCTAGGTCTGTCTTGAAACTATCTTAAGCCCTCTTAGCCTTGCGAGGCTTGGTTGGCTTAGCCATGGTTCAAGTCCCCTTGACTTGCTTCAAGTACTTGGACCATTTGCATGCTAATGTTTAGCTTGTCTTGTTGCTTGGTTTGACACCATCTTAACATGATTTTCAATGCTTACTTTGCATGCCATTAGTCCACATTATGCCTCTTTCAATTGTGTTTGAGAGTTGCCTCGTTTGTGCCTTAGTGTTGGCACTTTAACATGTGCATGTGTGTATGTGTTTTGGTCCTTTATTTTGGTCACTTTGGCTACTGTTTTGGGCCTATTTAGAGTTGCCTAAATCACGTATAAGTCCATCTTTTCATCCATTTGCATCGCCTCATGTTTGCTTGTATGCTTGCATAAGTGTCTTGCCATGCCATGTTGCATCCTTAGCTTGTATGCCTAGGTTACATTGCATCTTGCATGCATGCCTTGTTCCTTGACTTGGTGATAGGAATTGGGCCTTGGTTTGTTTTTTTGGTTTGCATTTCATTTGACATGAAAGTTGCACACTTGACTTCTTGGGCCATCATGCATGGAAATGCGTGATTGGTGGTCCGAGAATCGAGACACATGTCCTTTTGAGTCACAAACATGATAGGGGACATGAATGGTGCATATATGCCTTGAATTGTGCTGCCATGCTCTGCCTTGCCCTCTATTGCTGTCAATTGCAGATTCTGCAGGAACACTCTGCCGACCGGCAGTTCCAAGTGCCGACCGGCAATCCTTTCTCTGCCGATAGCTTCACCAATGGCCGGTGGCCACATGCCACTGCCGGTGGTAATTCCATTTGGCCGGTGATGTCTTCCAGTATCCAGAGAAGCAATCCTGAGGTTTTGACAGCCTCCAGAGGAGTAAAGGAAGGAAAACAGAGGCAGCCTATGCATGGCGGTGCATTTCCGAGCAGGACCGAGCATGCATCGCATCAGGCTCTCCTCCCGAGGCGGTTTACTGCTTTTCCTAGATTAGTTAATTTGCTTAGCTGATTAGGCAATTTGTAATATTTAATTAGCTTGCGTAGTTAATTAATTTGTATTATTTATTTGGTCCCTCCGAGTGAGGGCAAATCTGTAATAAGTGTGTGTGAGTGGTGTGTATGTCTTCCAATCCCCACTTCCTTCTTCCCTTTTACTTACCTGCTTTGATGGTTAGATTAGGGCACGTTTAAATTAGCATACCTTATGCTATGCATGCGTGCATTCATGCATTTGTATTGCATGCATTAGGCTCGGTACATCACGCTAACTGCATTTGTACTTCAAATTCAAAACTGAATATGTGATAGTTGATCGCATTTCACATGCCATGTTTAGGTTAGCCGAGCCTGTCTAGATTGCATTTTTGCATGCGTTGTATTAGTCAATTTGACATGAACTAGAATCACGCATGTTTGCTAACTAGTTTATTGTTTTGGCACGGAGTACGATGTAAGTATTTATTCTTTAGCATCCCGCATGCGTGTGAGTGTTGCCATGACAGTATGCTTGCCATGAGGCTAAATGTTTATGTGATAAACTGTTTGAATGCCTGTGGGTGAAGGTTGGATTGTTTGAGTTGGAAAAACTCGTTGAAATCCGTGTTTTAGCCTACTTGCGAGTAGCAAATTCCAAAGCGCTTTTCAAAACAAACGGATATGCAATGCTTGTTTCCAAATTAGGCAATCTAGTCTATACTTGTTTGCTGTGCGCATAACATAGTAATTCTAGGCTAATAACTGGAATAAGAACACATAACGTTTTCAAAATCGGATATCATGGTTAGTAGAGGCCGGTCTTCGGACCGGGCGAGAGGGGGTGCTCATAGCTGACCTTCCCCAATCGTACCCTAGCTCCCGAGCCGAGACAACTCCGGTGATGACGGACATGTGGCCTTCGGCACCGAGTCAGGGTTTCCTAAATTCTCCCTTTTCAAAATATTTAGGTGGCGACTCTGTATCTGGCAAAGCAGTCCATGTTTGGCACTTCTTTCAAAAAAATCTATTTTTTTGTCAAAACGATTTGCCAGATTTGGACTCTTTGGTTCAGATTAAGAACCGTGACACAAATCGAGTCCGAACTGTAGCGGGGCCCCACGCGGGCGCGTCTACACTCTCCGAAAGGGGGCATGAAAAAGTCGAGCTATACCTTGATAAGGCTGGTACAATTGAAGGTTGCTTAAGTCATTTGTGATATGATTTGTAGCAGTCGAATCAACATACCAAGGAGGTGTGGTAGGAATGTAAGAAGAAGTAGGATTTGTCAGTGTAGCATAAGCTCAAACAGATGGAGCAGAAGTAGGAGAAGAGGTTGTGTGGTGGTAAGATTGATAACTTGGATCCATTCTATACCAACAGTCAAGGGCACTATGACCAAGAACAGCACAAATCTGACAACCTAAACTAATAGAAGAGAAATTTCCAGATCTACTGCTGTCATTGCGATATGATCGACCACCACGATATCTACCACCTCAAAAACTGCGAAACTGATGTCGACCTCTGTTGGATACAGATTGACTTCTATGGTGAGAAAAATGTGAAGATGAAGAGCCAGACTCTGATGTCTAGGTTGCAGTATACGCAACAGGTGCATCAGCTCCAAGAGCTTGTTTGACCTTGTTCTCCATATGTATAGCTTTGGAGCACAACAGAGCAGAGAAATCTTCCATTGTAATGGCTTCAGCTCTAGCACGAATGGTAGTTTTGAATGCATCATATTCTTCAAGGAGACCATTCAAGGTAAGAATAACCAAATCTTCATCATCAATGATCGAAGATGCAAGACTGTGTGCGTCAATTTCCGACCACACTGCCAAACTAGTACTTAGCTGGAGAGCATCGGCAGAATAGATTAAGCCCGAACGACCTGCAACACAAAGAAGAGATTCTGGCGGTGGTTCGTCCACCCGGGGGGCACTCCGATGGTCAAGTCAGTTATCTCAAAGATAGCAAAAGTGCTTAATTCACTTATTCAGAATACAAAAAGCGTACCTAGACCCATGGGGGTGCCTTTCTTTTATAGCCAACACAATCCTAGTCCTAATAGAAGCCTAGCTTCAATGGACTTAGGATTACTGCTAATCTTGGATTCCCAGTAGGACTAGGATAAACTTTCTAAGAGTCTTATCTTTACCCAAACTGAAGTCCTCTCCCATTCTAGGACTCTTGTCCCTTATCCGCTTATCCTGTATTCCGATATCTTCGGAGATAACCTCGGCCTAGCCGAGATCATTTCGGCGTCATGACTAGGACACGTGGCACCCTGGCTGGCACTCCAGTGACACCTCAGCCACGTGTCGTCATTCAAAATTTATGTCCCCACAACTGCCCCCTAGGTTCTATTACCTCGGCATCCTGAGGTGATGGAACCTATACCTTTTTGAACCCATAATACGTCGGCTATCTTACCTTATTTTTTCTTCCGAGGTTGCCATATATCAGCTCCCATATGATAAACTCTTCTGCGTGTTTGCACCAATGCCTTTAAAACCATTAACCAAATCCGTTCAAGTTCATTGAGCCGAGATCGCCCTTGTTGCCGAGGTTTTTGCTTCATTAAATCAAGAACTGTAAGAGTTTTATCACGCGTGTGAGCTGTTACGCACAATATTTCAACCGTTCCCGCCACATGTCCTTCTCCTATTGAGCCGTACCCGACACGCGCCATCAAGTCACATCACTCGTGTGTGCGCCGTCTGTCAGGCATGCCGTCCTAGGCACATTGATGGTATTTTGCCGCCATTCTCCGCGTTTGATCAAAATCAATTCTCTCTCTCCGTTCTTTCACTTTTTCCACCATCATCTTTGTGCAAACTCTCTCTCTCTCTCTCTCTCTCTCTCTCTCTCTCTCTCTCTCTAATCTGCCATTTGTTTCAAGCCTTCAAGCTCTGCAACCACTCTCATTCTTCTCCTCCGGTGAAGCTTTCACTGATCTTTTCCGATTGCAACCGTCACCTGACTCCGGCGTAATCAACACCGGCTTCACTCCCCTGGTAAGCTACTGTTCCTCCTGGTTTCAGTTCTTGATTTACTTCGAACTCTGTCATATTTGTGAACTTGCTCATGTCTCTGATCGTTTAATCTGTACCTCGATTTCCACCATGTGCTTGAGCATGTTTACTTCGTGATTTTGTTTTTTGCCCAATCCTTTCTTGAATACTCACATTGCTTACATATCTGTTGATTTTTGCTACTGTTCTTGGCTTCACATACCTGCACAAGCTTTACCACTGTGTTCTTGATGATTCATCACTGTTCTTGACTCTGAATTGCATTTCTGTTTTTTTTTTTCTGTGATTTTTTTTTCCAGATTCTTGCCTTCAATCCTTGTTTGCCTAGACCTAGGTTTGGGATTTATCTATAGAACTTACAAACCTTAGAAAGAACTGGCACAAATTCCCCTTGGATCCATACAAATTCTTACCATAGTACATATTTAGGTTTTAGCCGAGGTATTTCAGACCCCTATAAAACACTTCCTTCCGAAATCCAATACTCTCTCCCTGAGCCGATATCATGGATATGTGGAAGCATAGGGTAGATACCCCAACCAAGTTAGAATATTTCAGGCGGGAGTTTTCCATCCCAGCCGACGTCCATCTGAGGTTGGCTGGGGAGGATGACACCATCATGCCCACAATTGATTCTATGCCCTTCCTCATTGTAGCTTTCATAGAGTGTGGACTTAGGCTCCCACTCGACATCCTTTTCCGAGAAATCCTTCATTACTATAAATTGAACCCAATGCAGCTTGCCATCAACTCTTACCGAGTTATCAACGGTATAATAGCCTTAGCCAAACAAGAGAATGCTAGGGTAACTTTAGCCAATATCCAGTATTGCTACACCATGTGTGGCCTTTAATTAGAAAAAGGCTACATCTACTACCTTAAACCAAGGTCCACTAAATACAAAATTGTTGCTGACCTCCCAGACTCCAACAAGGGAGCTGGGGATGATTACTTCATTGTCTCGGGAAACTGGGAGTGTGCTCCAGATGAGGACCTCCACCTCTACCCACTTAGCCGAATAGTTTTCGTAGAGGGTAATGGTAAGAGCCAAGTGTTTATACCTACTTGTTTTCAAAGTCTTCAATACTTTGCTCTTTTATTCATTCTAACGTTTGTTTTCCATGCAGCACTTCCCTAGCTGGCAAAGGATTTTTGCAAGTCCTTTTTCCCGAGCCAAGGCTTGAAAAAGCTGTTAGACCTGCCAGTTCACAAGTGGAGAGCCCCCATACTGCTCAACTTCATTCCGACTTACAAGTCGATTCTTCCCGACATTCCGAAGAAGAAGAAGAGCAAGTCTCCTCCGTCTGCCACTACACCTCCGACAACTTCATCATCTCGGCTAGATCAGGGATCAACCTCTGATCCAGCTGAGCTACCATCAACTTCGGCTCCATATCTGATCCCTCCCTCTCAATGCCGACGAAGACGCCGAACTACAATTGCCGCTGAGATGGGCCACAAAAAAACAGTCGCAGTGGATCTTTTGGCCGACATCCCTACCACCGTTGACGCTCAACCAGCACCATCTCAGCCTCAACCAAAGCCGAAACAAAAAAGACTGAAGAAGGCTCAGCCAAAGGCAATGGTGACTCAGATTGACACTGAGGACACCTTGCCAATTTCGAAATTGGCCGAGAGAGAGAAGACCGCCTCCATCCCCGAGAAGAGGCCCGCCGAGGCCGAACCATCTCAATCAACTCGGTCTAAGAGGCCGAGGTCAGGGTCGGCGACAGCTTCGGGTTCTTTAAAGTCTGACTCCCCCTAGGCTTCCCCAATCACAATAGAGGGTAGGTCAGTCAGAGTAAGTGACAGCATCATCGACATTAACGCCGGCGTTGCCCTTACAACGGCCTTGCTCCTTCCTGAAGATCTTGATCGTAACGCCAAGATGAGCGAGTATGAAAACTTCGGTTTGATGCTGTAGCATTCCGTTCAAGTAAGTTCCTTACACTTGGTATTTTTCTTTCTCTATTCTTCCATACTTTTAGAACTTCTACTAACTTCTGTTCTATCCATTTTTCTTTCAAGCGATCCAGCACGCCCACTCCTTCTCAATGCAAGCTTTAGAAATGAGGAAGGAGTTGGCTGACAAGATCAGAGAGGTCTCTGGTTTGCAGAAGACCTTAAAAAAGACCGAGGGAAAGATGAAGACCTTGTCAGATCAGGCCGAGACAACCATTAAAGCTAAAGACGAGGCCATAGAAAAAACAGATGCTGTAGAGGCCATTAAGAAGGTTCTTAAGGCCCAAAAGAAAGAGGCCGAAGAAAAGATGGCCGAGGCCCAAAAAGAACTTCGGGATGCCTTGGCCACAAAAGAGGCTGAGATCAAGGCTGCTGATGAGAGGGCGTATGCTGAGGGGGCGGCCGATGCCAAGGAGGACTACAAAAAGCAAGTGAAGCAGGCATGCAACAAGGGTTTCACCCTTGGTTGGATGGCTCCCCTCAAAAAGCTTGATGTCCCCGAGGACTCCCCCCTCAAGAATGCCGACGTCCTCCCCCTTCCATTCCCCCCTACTCCAAGCCAATCTGAAGACGATTCTGAGTCTGACGATGAAGCTTTGATGAGGAAGAAGAAGGATGCTGCTGGGGCCAAGTCCCTTACTCTGAATGAGCAAGTCGTGGACTTGTCTCAGGATGAGGAGGGTGAGGTCTCTAAAGATGCCTCCTCTCAGAAGACAAACTCCGAGGTGCCGATCGCCGAGAAGAGCCTGGATCAAACTATTCAGGAGATTGATGCTGAACTTGCGGCTGAGAAGGCTGCTGAGAAGTCTTCCCAACTGTCTTTTGGGGGTGAGACCCAACCCGCTGCCAACGCTGAGTAGTTTTATTTTGATGTTTCCTTTTTATTTCTTGTACCTTGTACTCTGTTTATGTTAAACTTTTAGCTGGCCGACGTGCCTTCTTTTGTCTGTAAATACAACTTCCTTTCTTTTGAATGCTCGTATGTGTTTCTTTCTTTAATACCTCTATATTTTGAATAATTTTCATGTCTTCTACATACACCTTAACTGTGCAATCTTCTCGGGGTGACATACCTCGATTATACAAACCAACGCTTTCATCTCGGCAAGTACACAAGTACTTCTTTCGTTACAACCTTGGCTTAACTTGTAAATTTTTCTAAAAAATTTCAACAAGTGTTTTAAACCAATCTTCCTTTGAGACAACCTCGGTTTAACTTCAACTTGTAAATTTTTCTCAAATTTCAACAAGTGTTAAACATGACCTCGGTTAAATGTCAACTTGTAAATTTTTGTCAAATTTCAACAAGTGTTAAACCAATCTTCCAAGCATCAATTTCTAGCCCTAGTCCTCTGCCCCCTAATGTGAACCTAAGTTTTACTTGGGTTCTCATTTAAGACTGGGGCTTTGACCTTGTTGTAGAGGTCAGATTCAGATAAAGACTGGCCGAGGTAACTAACCTCGGCCTTTTTGTTAATTTGGCTGATACGTACTTAGTTCCAATCTGAGTTTGATTCTGCCAATATGACCAGCACGGGTTATCCCAACTTAGTTCAACTCTATTATATGCAAGTAAAAGTTCTACTATGCCATATAATAAGTCTAAGTTATTCGTCATGTTTCGCTTAGAAACATCACCAACTTAGTTCAACTCTATTATATGCAAGTAAAAGTTCTACTCTGCCATATAATAAGTCTAAGTTATTCGTCATGTTTCGCTTAGAAATATCGTCAACTTAGTTCAACTCTATTATATGTAAGTAAAAGTTCTACTCTGCCATAGAATAAGTCTAAGTTATTCATCATGTTTCGCTCAATCACATTACACAAGTTTAAAGATCAAGCTAAAACTTTATTACTTCTGCTAATAACAAGATCAAAAGAAATCTTAGAAAACGAGAAAATCTAGTGGTAGAAAAACTTTAGATTGCAAGTATTCCAAGGTCTTGGCAATTCTTTGCCTTCACAGTCCTCAAGCCGATATGCCCCATTGCCCAAGACCGAGATGATTCTATAGGGTCCCTCCCAATTCGAGCCAAGCTTGCCCTCTCTAGGATCCTTCTTGTTGCCGACAACCTTTCTTAGGATGAGGTCACCAACTTGGAACTCTCGCAGGTTCACCTTTTTATTATAAGCCCTGGCAAGCTGCTGCTGGTATGCCCCCAGTTGAATTGCTACTTTTTTCCTTTTCTCTTCTGGCAGATCCAAATCTTGGGCTATAAATACATCATTAGTTCCATTCTCTACTCCCTGGGTTCTGATCCCTGGGATGCCAACCTCCAGAGGAATGACTGCTTCTGTGCCATAAGCCATGGCAAATGGGGATTCCCCAGTTGATCTTCTTGGTGTAGTCCGATTTGCCCAGAGTACACTTGGTAGTTCATCCACCGACTTTCCCTTTGCTGCTTGCAGCCTCTTTTTAATCCCGTCCAAGATGACTTTGTTGGATGCTTCTGCTTGTCCATTGCTTTGAGGAAAACTTGGGGTGGAAAAATAATTCTTGATTTTGAACTTTGCACAGAAGCTCTTGATTAGCTTACTGTCAAACTGTGTGCCATTGTCAGCTATTATTGCTCTTAGAATTCCAAACCTGGTGATGATGTTCTTCCATATGAAGTTCTTCACATCAACGTCCCGAATCTTGGCAAGGGGTTCAGCCTCTGCCCACTTGGTGAAGTAATCTGTCGCTACTAGCAGGTACTTCCTTTGTCCAGTTGCTTGGGGCAGTTTTCCAACAAGATCCATGCCCCATTGGGCAAATGGCCAAGAGCTGGACACTAGGTTCAAGTCTGCTATTGGTTGGTGTATCAAGGGTGCAAACCTTTGGCACTTCTCACACTTCTTGACATAGGTTTCAGCATTTTTCTGCATGTAGGGCCACCAATACCCTTGTGTAATGGCCCTATGAGCAAGTGACCTGCCCCCAGCGTGGCTTCCACGTTCTCCTTCATGTATTTTGTATAGAAAGTCTTCAACTTGTGCAGGATGTACACACCTCAGAAGGGGTCCAGTAAAGGATCTTCTGTAGAGATGGCCTTCTGCTGTCAAACTAAATCTTGCCGACTTCAGTCTAATCTTGTGCGCTTCTTTACGGTCGTCTGACAATTTTCCTTCTTTAAGGAATGCTACTATTGTATCCATCTAACTTGGTCCCATCTCCACACACATTGCTTCACGCTTTGTGCTCAGTGGTTCTATGCTTGGACCTGATAAGTAGTCAACCATTATTGTTTTTGCCTCACCAGGCTTCATTGCACTAGCTAGGTTGGCCAGAGCATCGCCATGGCTGTTGTCATCTCGACTTACCTATTGTAGTCGGCAATTTTGAAATAAGGCTACCAGTCTGCCTACTTCCTTTATGTAGGCCGACATCCGTTCATCTCGGGTTGCAAATTCCCCTGTTGCCTGATTGATTATAAGCTGAGAGTCACAAAACACTATTACCTCGTCGGCTTCCATGGCTGTTGCCAGCTTTAGTCCTGCGATCAGCGCTTCATACTCTACTTCATTGTTTAAGGCCTTAAACCCCAAACGAATGGATTGTTCCAGTAACTGCCCATCTGGCGATACTAGTACTACTCCTACCCCCACTCCTTGTCGGTTTGAATTCCCATCCACAAACAACCGGAAGGAGTCGCTGATGTAAATACTGTAGAGCCTGAGTTTCTCTTTGTTCCTTTGCTCTGTTGTCCCCTGCTGGGTTTTTTCTTGCTCACCTGGACATCGCACACCTTGGCTCAACGGAGCCCGATGTGTGATGGAACCTAGTGTGAACTCGGCCACGAAGTTGGCCAAAACTTGGCCTTTGATTGTTGTTTTGGATCTAAATTCCAAGTCATATTGGCCCAAGGCCACTGCCCATCTGGCTATTCTGCCTGTCAGATCTCCTTGCCGCAACAGGGACTTCAAGGGGTGTTCAGTTAACACTACAATTTTGTGGGCTTGAAAGTAATGATTCAGTTTCTTGGAAGCCATTACTAAAGCCAGTGTTAACTTCTCTAAGGGTAGATATTTGGTCTCTACATCTGCAAGGGTTTTACTTACGTAGTAAACAACCCATTTCTTCTCTCTTTTCTTCTCGGATTACCACTGCACTTACTGTATGTTCTGAAACTGCCAAGTATAAGAACAACTCCTCTCCAGGTACTGGATTTGAGAGAACTGGAGTGTAGACGTCCCCGAACGCCCCGGGAGGATGAATCTCGTTCTATTCATTATGGGCTCACTACAGTTCGGACTCTCAAATTGTCACGGTTCTTAATCAGAACCAAAGAGTCCAAATCTGGCAAATCGTTTTGAGAAAAACAGATTTTTAGAAAAGAAGTGCCAAACATGGACTGCTTTGCCAGATACAGAGTCGCCACCTAAATATTTTATTTTGGGGGAATTTAGGAAACCCTGACTCGGTGCCAAAGGCCACGTGTCCGTCATCACCAAAGTTGCCTCGGCTCAGGAACTTGGGTACGATTGGAGAAGGTCAGCTATGAGCACCCCCGCTCGCCCGGTCAAAGATCGGCCTCTACTAACCATGATATCTTGTTTTGAAAACATTATATGCTCTTATTCCGGTTATTAGCCTAGAATTACTGTGTTATGCGCACAACAAACAAGTATAGACCGAATCGCCTAAATTGGAACAAAACATTTCATGTTTGTTTTGAAAATGGTTTGCTACTCGCAAGTAGGCTAAAATGCAGATTTTGCCACCCTCAAGTGGGCTTTAGAAAAGATGGTTTTGCCACTATCTAGTGGGCTTAAAACTCACAGTTTTAGTGCATCATTCCAATTTAGGTAATTCGACCTCCATCCACAGGCACTCAAGAAGTTATATCACATAAGCAGCTAGCCTCATGGTCAGTATGCTGTCATGGCAACACTCACACACATGCAAGGATGCTAAAGCATGAGAACTTACCGAGTACTCCGAGCCAAAATAGAAACTAGTTAGTAATCATATGCATGATCCTAGTTCATGTTAAGATGGCTAATGCAACACATGCAAAATGTAGCTAAGATGGGCTCGGCTAATCTACAATGACATATGAAATGCTACAACTAACACATATTCAATTTGGAATTAGAATACAAATGCAGTTAGAATGACGCGCCGAGCCCGGTGCATACAAAACGAATGAATGGTTGCAAACGTGCTATCATACTGTATGCTAATTGAAACATGCCCTAGACTAACCATCGAAAGCTAGTAAATAAAAGGGAAGAAAGACGTGGGGTTGGGAGACATACACACACTCACGCACACTTATTACACAATTTCCCTCACTCAGAGGGTCCGAATAAATATTACAGTCTGAATAAATAATACTAAATTAATTATTACAGAATTTCTAATTAATTAAAAAATTAAATGCAGAACGAAGGTGGCCACAGCCCCGCCTCAGGGTGCGTGAATGATGCATGCTTGACTCGTCTCGCCCGGAAACTCGCTACCATAGCATTGTTGCCTCTGTTAACACTGCCCTGCTCCTCTGAGGACTGTGAAAATTCTTGGGGCACCTCTGAACTGATTCCTGATCACTCTGGAATATCACCGGCCAATTCAAAGCACCACCGGCCATGGGGATGGGCTTATCGGCTAACTGTTGTACCACCGGCCAGCCACCGATGGTTGGTCGGCACTGTAGGTGGTCGGCCGGCCATTTCTTCCTGCAGAATCCTGCAGTTGACAGCAGCAGAGGGAAAGCAGTGTATGGCATGGAATATTTAAGCAAATGTGAGCATGGCCATACTCCATATCATGCAATGGACTCAAGGGAGCATGGCCCTCGACCCTCGGGCCATCAATCACACATTTCAATGCATGATGGCCCAAAAGACAAGTGTGCAACTTCGATATCAAATGAAATGCAAGCACAAAACACATCAAAGGACCCCAACCCCTATCATGATTGATCAAGAGGCAAGGGATGCATGCTCAATGAAATGCAACCTAGGCATGGAGGCTAAGTATGCAACATGAACATGCAAATGAGCAATGTATACTAGGCACGCAACCTAAACATGTAAGCAAACATGGCATGCAACAACATGCGATGATGGACTTAAACTAACATGGATAGCTCGCAAGCATACCAAAATTAGTGGCCATGTGACGAAAATGAGGCAACCAAGATGCACGCAAACGTGCACAATGCAATGGCCCCGAGTCTAAGGCACAAAACACAACTCCACAAAGGCATTGAAAGGATGAATTATGGCAGACAATGGCATATGTTCCAGCACTGAAGTATAATGCTCAATGGTCCCGAAACATGCAAATATGCCACCCAATGCATGAAATAGCCCCCGAAACTCAAAACTAGGCACATGTATTGAACTCTAACTATGCAAAGCAAGCATTATTTGACCATGAAGCACAAAGACAGAGCCAATGCAGTCCCAAAATATGCACAATACTAGTTTAAAGCATGGCCAAAAAGTGCTAACATGTAGGGCTAAAACAATATGCAAGATTGGCTAGTAAGCATGGTTTATACCACAGCTATATGAAGCATATGAAATCTCACCAAACCAGCCAAAAACAGTGAACAAAACATGTCAAAATATGCCCAAATACCCACTGAAATGAGGTCTACACATGCAAAAATGATGAGCTCCTTTGATAAGCTACAAGAGGGGTTACTCTACACATGCATCAAGGATACTTAGCATAGCAAAACCAACTCTGAAAATGAGTTATGGGGGTCCTAAAACCTTCTAAAAAATGATAGAAACAAAGCTTGGAAGCTTGCAAATAGGGGGTCCTTTGGAAGGCCCAAAAGGCCACCAAACAAGACAAGGAGAGAGGGGGTCACCCCCCGTTGATTTTAAGGCTCAAGAATACACCTAAGCCACTGAAAATCCACTGGATTTCAGTGTCTAAGAGGCCAAACCAAGGCCAATGCAAATGTTCTAATGCATAGCCCTAATCATGAGGAAATGAAGCATGCAAAGGGGGAGATGACCCCAAAAAGAAAAATGTTCTGAATCAAACATCAAGAGGGTCTCAAAATAAGACTTTTTTTAGTTCATGAAAAATCTCGAAAATGCTTGAAAGTAAGGCTAAGCAAGGATGCAAAATTAGCCTTAAAAGAGAGATGGAAGATACAAGGAGGTAGATGACCTCAAACAGAAAAGTTTCCTTAATCAAACTTCAAGAGGAGCTCAAAATAAGACACTTTACAGTTTATTTCAAAGCCCAAAAATGCTTTCAAATAAGGCTAAAGAATGAAGCAAGGTAAGGCTACAAAGAGGGAGATAGTGACTTACCCTTGTAGCACAGCAATGCAGCAGCCTTTGGTCCCAAAAACCAGTCCCTTAGCCTCTGAAAACAAGCTCCAAGATGCTAGGATGGATGATGGAGAGGTTAGGTTATGAGGTGTGGGGTAATGGAGCCAAGAACCTTACACTTTGAAGCTAAAATGAAGGAGATATAGAGGGACAAAGAGGGATATATGTGTATATGCCCTAACCAAGTTCTGAACCTGTTATATGGGGAGGGGAGCCTTCCTTTATAGAGCCAAGAGAATAAAGCCTCTCTTAGAAGCTTCAAACCAAGAGCAAAGATCCTCCATACACGTGTATGGAGGATCCAGTCTGTGCCCTCCAGCTGGCACAGCTGGCATCCATTCAATCTGTAGAATACTCTGGAAGGTTGTCGGCTAGAAAAATTGGTCGGCCATCTACTTCAACTGGTCGGCTGGCCATCTATTTGGTCGGTTGGCCATATGTTCTGGTCGGTCGGCCATCTGTTCTGGTCGGTCGGTAGGAAAAATCTACTCTGCAGGTCCAACTTCAAATGGGCATAACTCCTTCATGTGGACTCCTTTTTAGGTCATTCTTGTGTCCAAATTCAAGCCCCGGAAGTAAGCTTTCCAATGGAACCAGCCTTGCATAAAAATTCCAACTGTGAAAAAAGTTATGCTTGTTTTGGTGAATGTTGCTTAGTTTCAGTCCAACCGGGATGATGTCCAACTTCAACCAATCATATCTCACTTCAACCAATCATATCTCCCCCATCCAGACTCGGTTTTAAGAGATTCTTGAATGCAAAATGAAGCCCCGAAAGTCTTATTTCCAATGGTGGTAGCCTCATAGCTTAACTTAAAGTGCATAGACAGATAAGCCCAATTCAGCGAGGGCTGCTCGACTCTCTCCTACCCGGATTCATGCCAAACTTCTCCCAAACTAGTTTTCTTCTCTCCTTTCCTCTTTTCTTCAACTCCCAACCCTTAAAAAAAGTGTTTTGAAATAGTTTTCAAAGATTTCATCTCTCTTTCATTCATCTTCACTTTGTCCTTGCTCGGTTTATCGAAAAGCGCAACATTTGACAAAATGTGAGCCTCGGAACATTGTAGAAACTTTATTTCAAAAATGTTTTGAAAGAGAGGGTTTTAAGGTCTAAAAACCATTCAAAATAGCTTTGGTCCAAAATGGGGTGTGAAGTTGAGATTTGTCTCTCTCCTTGCCGAAGAAACTGAGCCTTTCCCCTGCACACCTTTCTCTACCATGTAAACCATCAGTGGTGCCCAAGTCTTAAGGGCGGTCAAAACTGGGGTGTCTACATGGATCTGTGGTCAAATACTTCCTTAAGTTGGTCAAGGCGGCTTCGTATTCGTCAGTCCATAAGAAGTCTATGACTTTCTTTATTAAGCTGAAGAAAGGCTTACATTTATCAGAACTTCTGCTTATGAATCTGTTCAGGGCTGCAGCCCTTCCAGTCAACATCTGCACTTGTTTTGTCGATGTTGGGCTCTTCAGTTCTAAGATAGCCTTGATCTGATCTGGGTTTGCCTCAATGCCCCTTCTGGTTACCAAATATCCTAAGAACTTACCAGACCCAACTCCAAATGCACACTTCGATGCATTGAGTCGGAGCCGATATGTTTTAAGGATGTCAAAAACTACCTTTAGGTCGGCTAGATGACCTTCAGGTTCCTTGGTCTTCACGACCATGTCATCGATGTAAACTTCCACTGTTCTGCCAATTAGATGTCTGAACATCTTGGTTACCAATCTCTGGTAAGTTGCTCCTGCATTTTTTAATCCAAAAGGCATCACTCTGTAGCAGTATAGCCCTTTTGGGGTGATGAATGCAGTCTTTTCCTCATCTGGCGGGTACATAGCTATCTAATGGTACCCCCTGTAAGTATCCAGAAAACTCATCTGTCCATGCCCTGAAGTGGCATCCACCAGGTTGTCAATCTTGGGTAATGAGAAGCTGTCTTTGGGACAAGCCTTGTTCAGGCTAGTGAAGTCCACACAGACCCTCCAATTCCCATTCTTTTTCTTCACAACAATCGTATTTGATAGCCATGTCGGGTAACTTACCTCTCGAATGGCTCTGGCCTCCAGAAGTCTGTCCACTTCTTCTTCTACGGCCTCAACGTGTGTTAACGTCAGCCTTCTGGCTTGTTGGATTACAGGTTTGGCTGACTTGTCCACATTCAGTCTGTGGCAAGTGACCTCGGGGTCAATGCCAGGCATCTTGCTGGACAAGGACTTTCTTCAGGGCTTCCTCACTCTTCTTGGTTGGCTCTTTGCCGACGTCCTCCAGGACTTCCATGTCTTCATTCTCAACCTCTGCTGGTTTTGCTTCCCGAATGTTGTAGGTAGATTTCATTGCTGGCATGGAGCAATTCTTTTCCTGCACTTGATCCTCTCTAACCTCCTCTATCCCATGCTCTGTTGGAAATCGCAGTAGCTGGTGCAATGTTGAGGGAACAACCCCCATTGCATGCAGCCATGGTCTTCCCAGAATTGCATTGTAAGGGGACGGGGTGTTAATTATGGTGAACTCTGCCTTCACCCTTTTGGTGCCAGCCTGCACCTCTAAGCTTGCTGCTTCTAGGGGGCCATGTCGGCATTCCATTGAACCCAACCATTGGGTTGTTGGACTGTTCCAAGTCATCTTGGTGAAGCCCAAGCTCCTTGTAACACCTGATATACATAATGTCACAAGAGCTGCCCTGGTCGACTAAGATGCGCTTCACTTGGTACTCTCCAATCTGGAGGGATATTACCAAGGCATCGTTGTTTGGATGCTGCACTATCTCCAGGTCTTCCTCAGTAAAGGACACCACTGGTCATTGGCTCTGGCCTACCCTCGGTATCTTTTTCCTGACTTGATATACATGTTGTAGGTGTTTTACCTTTTGGGTTTCCCCCCTTATCTCATTCTCATTTACCTTTGAGTGGCTCACATTGATCACTCGAGGTCCGCCTGCCTGTGGTTGTGATGCTGGTGGGGGTGGTGCTGTTGGTGCTTAGGGCAGTCTTGCCTGTCCTTCCCTTGTTTTGGCTTCATCTACCATGTCCCTTAAATGGCCCTGTCTTACTAGGTCTTCCAGATGTGTCTTTAGGGCTCTGCACCCCTGAGTCAGATGTCCAGCTTCATTATGGTAAGCACAGTGCTTGTCAAGGCTTCTTCCCATAAACTCGCCTAGTACCCTTGTTGGTGCTCTGTATTAGGGCTGATTGCGGATTTTCTCCAAGACTTTGTAAATCGGAATTCGGAATACGGTTGTGACTGCCTGAGTAGCCCTTAATCTGATTTTTGGTTTGTTGTAGCCACCATCACCTCAGCCTCGCTTCGGTGAGACGTTTTTCTTCTCTGGTTTCGGCGCCTTTGTCCCCGGCGTATCCTCCTCGGCCCTGGCGTACTTCTCTATTCTGGCCATTAATTCCTTCATACTTTTTGGCAGTGTTTTTGGCAATGATTTTCGGAGCAAACAATTATCTTTTAGGCCGTTCTTAAATGATACGACCACCACCTCTTGGTTGCATTATGGTATTCGGTTAAATACCTCATAGCACGTTTTGACATAGGTCCTCAGGCTTTCGTCATCGCCAATTTTCAGAGCCATCAGGGCATCCACCCTTAATGGCTGTAGTTTGTTCGTCATGAACCTAGCCACAAACATCTCGCCAGGCCTTCCTAGGTTTTCACAGTTCCTTTCGGCAACTTGTGAAACCAGTCTGATGCAATTTCTCTGAAGGATGAGGGGAACACCTTGCAAAACAACGGCTCGTTCCCAATGTATAACGCCATCGAGTTCAGGTACAAACCGACGTGAAAGTTGGGGTCTGACTTCCCGTCATAGATCTGGAATCTCGGCATGCTAAACCTCTTCGGGGCTTTGAATTTGTCCAATTCTACTGAGAATGGCGTTCTCGGCTTGACCAGGGAGGTTACCTCGGCATCTTGTTGCCTCATCTCTAGGTAATCGCCTAAGTCCTCCTTGGTCCGACCAGGAGCTCGGCTATCTCCTAACTTCAGCCTTTTAGGTGCACTACTCTCAGCTTCATTGTGAGCCCTCTTCGACCATTCTCCGTTAGTTGCGTCGAAGCATAACTCCTGCCTTTGAACATGCCGATGTTCTTTGGGATCTGCTTCCTTGGTGCGATGTGTCCTTCGAGATTCTTCCCTTCTCGACTCTCCTCGCCCGACCTCCCTTGAAGGCTGGTGAGAGTGTTTTTCGCTCCTGGTGTGCTAGGGGACTGTAGGGACTGTTTTCTGCCCATCTTGTCAAGCATCTTTCTTGGCCGCTGGAATTGGTGTATCTTGTAACGGGAACGGTGGCTGCATGACGTTGTTCTGCATCATGAAATTGATGACCGTTTGCAGGTCCACCAATTTGTTCGCCATTCTCTTTACCTCATCGTCCCTCTAAAGGTAATACCCGCTTTGGTCCGTTTTTTTTGGTACCTCGCCTTCCTGGCCGACGTCCTTTCCTCCGTGATTCTGATCACGAGTCTCTTCGTTGCAGTTGTCTTCTTTGACGTCAAGGTCAACAGGTTTCCCACTCCTAATAGGAGTGTCATCCCTAATCTTCTCTTTCTGTCCGTCGTTGGCCATCTATTCTCCTTTCTTTCCCACAAACGGCGCCAAATTGTGTGTGTCAATTTCCGACTACACTGCCAAACTAGTACTTAGCTGGAGAGCACCGGCAGAATAGATTAAGCCGAACGACCTGCAACACAAAGAAGAGATCCCGACGGTGGTTCGTCCACTCGGGGGCACTCCGATGGTCAAGTCAGTTATCTCTCAAAGATAATAAAAGTGCTTAATTCATTTATTCAGAATACAAAAAGCGTACCTTAGACCCATGTGGGGTGCCTCTCTTTTACAGCCAACACAATCCTAGTCCCAATGGAAGCCTAGCTTCAATGGACTTAGGATTACTGCTAATCTTGGACTCCCAGTAGGACTAGGATAAACTCTCTAAGAGTCTTATCTTTATCCAAACTGAAGTCCTCTCCCATTCTAGGACTCTTGTCCCTTATCCGCTTATCTCGGATTCCGATATCTTCAGATATAACCTCGCCCTAGCCGAGATCATTTCGGCGTCAGGACCAGGACACGTGGCACCCTGGCTGGCACTCCGGTGACACCTCGGCCACGTGTCGTCATTCAAAATTTATGTCCCCATAAAGACTTAATTGATCTAAAATATCTCTGATCTGATGAAGATACTCTTCCATTGTATATCCTTTCTTTGTAAGATTCTAAAGTTTGTGTTTGAGTTGATGAATGTGTGATCGAGAAAGAGAAGTGTATCTTTTCTCAATTACAGACCAAACTTCAGAACAATGGTGAAGATGAAGAGCAGAAGAGAATACAAAAGAAGAAAGTGTTGCGGTAATGCAACTGAGGAGATGAGCATCTATGATTTGCCATTTCTCAAATTCTAGATTTGGAATGGTTTTGCCTGATGAATCAAGAATATCTGGAGATGGACATGGAATAGATCCAGTCACAAAGCTAAGAAAATTGGTTGCTCGAAGAACATTTTACATCTGGTTTTTCTAGATGAGAAAGTTTGTAGAATCAAGCTTTACTATAACCAATGAACTGAAATTTGAGATTAAGAGACTAAAACTTGGTGGTAAAGTCAGTGATGAAGATGAATCTGCCATTGTTTTCTTGTGTTTGCTCGTGAGAGCTTAATTGACTCTAATACCATAACAAGAATATGAAATCATCTTCATTCATTTACTAATGCAACTATTACAGATATTTATACACTAATATAGTTCCAACCAATTTAACAAACTAACTAACTATGTAACTGATTGAATCTAACTTGAGTTACTAGGTGTGGTTAGGTGTGGTGTAGCAGTAACAGTATGCTTATCAAGATCTATAACTAATTTAAAATCTATTAACCAATATCCTATACGATGACTTAAATCCATTAAGGGTGGGTTTTGTTAATGTGTGCAATAAGGGTGTATGTTAAACAGACTTAAAAAGATTATATATTGTTCATTAATGTGAATAACATTAATAAAAATCGTACTATTCATTCTACTTAAATAAAATTAAAACTATTAAATAATAGAAAATAATTATTTTGACACTTAATTTGTGTAGTTAATTACATTAATGTTGTCACTATCTATAACTGTAATTACAAGGAGATTATGAAATCTGCAACGATTATCATTATCTCTTCCTTTCAGAACCTGGGTCTCATATATTTGAAAGACAAACGTTAACAAGTGCTATTGGAACGTTATTGTTCCTATCTATAACTATTATTACAAGGAGATTACAAAATCTCCAACGATTATGAATATCTCTTCCTCTCAAAAAATGAGTCTCATTTATTACCGTAAGTGCTTTGGGAGCATTGTTGAATATTAAAAGTTGTGCAAAAAGTGTATGAAAAATAATGAAGATGTTTAAATAAGTTTTAAAATTAATAAAACAATGTTTGAAAAATTTGTAAAAAACGCCTTGTATTCGTTATTTTGTTTATATATATATATATATCTTTTTGTGTCCTGAGAACATTTTTTTTTTTTGTTGATAATTCAGGGTGTTCGGGCTAGTTTGTGTACACCTTGACTAATCTTTGGGAGACCAATCCCATCATCTACTAGCGGAGGGCCTAATTAAAGTTAGAGTAAAATTTCGTATGGACTGGCCCATGAATTGATAGTACCTAAGAGGTTTCGAACTTGAGACCTAGAGAGGTACAAACTCCTAAATCCCAAGCCTACACCACTAGGCCAATGTTGGGGGTTAACATTTGTTAGCCAAATACTTAAGGGTCAATTTGTTTAGAATGAAATAGGTAGAAAGCGAAAAAAAGAGAAAAAATTCAACTTCTATGAGTTTGTTTAGCTTGAAAATGGTAGAAAGTATAAAAAAAACTAAATTTCTTATGCAACCCATATTAGTATCGTAACTAATCTTTCATTTCCTGTAACAAACACAAGAAAAATTGAATGTGTGATTTATCTATATCTAAGCTTCTAATTTTTTAATTTTTAAAAATATTTTTTCACAAAATTTTCATCCTAATCAAATGCTTGCAAGAAAATATATTTTCTTTTCTATTTCTTTTCTTTCACTTTTACTTTCTACCAAATTTTTTTTTTTCTAATTAAACATAGCCTAAAAGAAATGCTTCGTTAACGTGTGTCAGGCTTATGTTAAGATGATTTAAAAAGATTGTATGCTACTTAATTCATACATTTTTATGTAAAATATATAATTTTTTCAAGTTTCTTAGCATGTGCTTTGAGGACAGGTTATAAGAAATCAGCTTTTTAGGGACAAATTTATTCTGTCCCTAAAAGAGTAATATTTGTTGGAAAAAACTTTTGCCAACAAATTTCCGCCGACGTGAAGTTTGTCCCAAATGGCCCGTCCGGAAAAGTCAAAAAATGACTTTTAGAGACAAAATTTTACATTTGTCACTATAAATTGACTTTTAGAGACAAAAATATGTGGTTGTAGAAAGTTTTGATCTTAAGACAACCAAAATTTGTCTCTAAAAGTCTAATTATAGTTCAAGCCAATAGTAGTAGTTATGGAGACGAAATTAATTTTTGAGACAACACAAATTGGTGTCTAAAAGTTTTAATTTTTGAAACAAATGATAGTGGTTTCTAAAAGTGTCAGTTTTTTAGGACAAATAAAAGTGGTGGTTAAAAGTTTTCGTTTTTGGGACAAATAAAAGTGGTGGCTAAAAGTTGGTTAAATTTTTTTTTAGACAACTAAAATTGGTCTCTAAAAGTTTAATATTTTTTTTTTTTGATTTTGTAACAATTATTCTAAAAATACTAGTTTGAACATCAACTTATATTCCTTTCTTGATGTCTCAACAACCAAATTGAAAATATATATCACCAGACCATCCGCTCATCTCCAAATTAAAATTCAACTACACCAAAAAAAAAATAAAAATAAAAAATGCTCATCACATTCAATAACAAACAAATACCATGCTTTGATTCATTAGTACGTAATATCTTGATTCTATATCTGAAAGAGATTTCAAAAGTACCATTTCCAATTTGTAGCATTCAACTATTCAATGAATAGATTGTAATTAGAGTTATATCTACCTACATAACAAAAGAACTCAACTCATCGCATCTTCTCCTCAATGGTTTCGTTAAAATGGCATTCAAAATCTAGCCGAGAGCTCCCAAGCTTTAAAACGATGCAAGCTTGCAGGTTCTGCATAGAATAGGCCAAACTCTCAAATAAATTACCAATTAAAAATTATCCAATGATAGTTAATTTAATATATTGCAATTTAATGTGCCGACTGTAGTATCTGAAGTTCAATTACAAACATTACTCTGTAGACCGCCCAAACTTGCACTGCGCGCCCCCCTTTCGGAGAAGGCGCGGATTGGGTTCTAGCTACTACAGTTCGGACTCCTATCACGGTTCTGAATCTAATCACACAAAGTGCAATGTAAGACTGATAAATCCCCAAAGAGTCCAAATCCAGCAAATCGTTTTGGAAAATTGATTTTAATCAAAAAGCACCAAACATGGACTGCTTTGCCAGATTTCAGAGTGGCCACCTAAATATTTTATTTTGGGAAATTTAGGAAACCCTGACTCGTGCCTTAGGCCATGTGTACGTCATCACCAAAGTTGCCTCGGCTTGGGAACTTGGGTATGAGAGGGGAAGGTCCTGAAATGAGCACCCCCGCTCGCTCGATCAAAGACCGGCCTCTACTAACAAGATATGTTGTTTTTGAAAACATATGCGTTCTTATTCCAGTTTATTGGCTAACTTACTATGTGATGCGCGCAACATACAAGTATAGACTCAATCACTCAAGTTGGAATAAAGCATCTCATGTTTGTTTTTTGAAAAGTGGTTTGAAGTTGCTACCCTTAAGTAGGCTAAAGCGCGGATTTGCCACTAAACAAGGTGGGCTTAAAACATGATGATTTGCCACTTCAAGTGGTCTTAAAACTCACATTTCGATGAATTGTTCCAATTCAAGCAATGAAGCCTTCATCCACAGGCATTCATGCAGTTATAGCAGTTAAGCAAATAGCCTCATGGCAAGCATGCTAACATGGCAACATTCACACTCATGCAAGGATGCTAAAGCGTAAACACTTACAGTGTACTCTGAGCCAAAACAAAAGCTAGTAAGTAATCATGCATGATCCTAGCTATGTTAAAATGCCTAATGCAACACATGCAAAAATGCAACTAATAGGCTCGGCTGTCTAAGATGGCATATGAATGCAACTTGATAACATGCTTTGAAACACGTATTCAAGTAAGTGTATTGAAATACGATGCAGTTTGAATGATGCAACGAGCCCGGTGCATGCAATACGAATGAATGATGCACGCATGCAAAGCATAAGTATGCTAATTGAAACATGCCCTAAAACTAACCATCAAAAGCTGGTAAATAAAAGGGACAAAGACGTGGGGTTGGAAGACATGCACATACACACGCACGCTTATTACAACATTGTGCCCTCTCGACGGAGGGTCTGAATAAAATGAAAGCTAACTAGCTACGCTAATTAAGCTAACTATTACAAACTAACTAATTAACTAACTATTCTAGCTAATTAATTATTACAAACCAAATTGAATAACTAGCTAATCTAAGCTAATTAGAATATTACAAAGCACTAAGCTAAATTAATTACAGCACAGGTAATTCACTACAACTAGCTAACAGAAGTGATAAACGGCCTTGCGGGCGAGGGAGATATGCATGCTTGGTTGCGTCCTCCCGGAAATCCACCGCCTTGCCTCAAGACGCCTCTGTTTGCACTCTTTTGAACCTTTGAAAATTACACCGATTTCCATATTGCTTCTTTCTGATCTCAAGAACACTTTGAGGGCTGAAATTCCTCTTGTTGCTGCAACAGAGCACAAATAGAGGCAAAACAGTGTATTTGCAAGGAAATGTATGCACTTCCACACTCCTTATCATATCTCAAGCTCAAAGGAGTATGGCACTTGACTCTCGAGCCGTCAACCAAGCATTTTCAATGCATGGTGGCCAAAGGATCAAGCTTGCGCAAAACTCAATGAATGCACACATAAGACTCGAAAGGCCTCCACCCTATCATGCACAATCAAGGGCGTCGGCGACTGAGAAATGTGACACGTTTCATCACTATGAGTATGAAACGTCCCACATTTCTTGTGTTTGGATTAACATTTGATCCAAACACATGCAATACAAACAACATGCTTATCTTGGCTATGTTTTACTTGATTCATTTTGTTTACACATTTTAGATTACCAATTAGTCCCTTAATCAGTTAAGTTCAAAAGTGAGAGTCCTTTGGTTTTGAAAGAGTGAATTAGTGGGATGCAATGGCATATATTTCAGCACTAAAATGACACGCTAAAGACGCTAAATCATGCAAGACATGCATGCAAGACATGTTAAAGGCCAAAAACACTAAGGCTAGTGAAGAGCATCACACAAGAGACATGCAATATCAAGCACAAATGGTCAAACCAGCTATGGATAAACCTAGAACATGCCAAATCAAAGGCCAAAACATGTTGAAATGATAGCCCAAAAGCTTAGACAAACATGCATGCAAGTTGGCTCACAAGCGAAACATAAGGCCCAAACCTCAAACACAACAAAACGGCGATAAATGCAAGAATATGGCAGAGGTATATGGTTTGAAATAACATGCCAAATGATGCTATGCCATGCCATGCAAAAGGCTCAAATATGACATGCTAGAGGTCCCAAAGTGCAAGGCTAGCAAAGCCAAATACACTATAGCTATGCAAAGCCAAGCATGCATGACCAAAACCACTCAAATCAGACCTAAAGCATGCTAAAACATAGCCAAAAATGTGCTGGAGTAGAGCATACACATTCTAGATCAATAGGCTAAAACACCAAATACACTAGGCTAGTGAACAAAATTGTACTACAAGTGCAAGGAGCATGCAAGAGGCAACCAAACCAACCCAAAACGGAGTTATGACATGGCAAATAATGGCTAAAAACATGCTTGAACTAAGCAAATTCAAAGCAAAAAGACATGCTACTTTGCAAGGCTACAAGTAGGATTACACTACAAGTACAAGAAGCATGCAAGAGGTGACCAAGACAGCCAAAAACAGAGTTATGGCAGGTCTAAAAAGTCACAAAAATGAGCCTAAACAAAGCCACTAAGAAGTAGAAACACATGCTCTTTTGATGGGCCATCAACACATGCAAACAAGAGAAGAGGAGGGGGGACCACCCCCACCCATTTGGGACCTCAAAACCACCTTTCCACCACTGAAATTCCTTTGAGTTTCAGTGGTAAGAACGCCAAAAAGAGATGATCCCAAAGGCCTTAAGAGATGGCACAAAGCAAAGCAAAACAACCACCAGAGGGGGTAAACCACCCCTAACTCAAACAAAGCCTCAAACAACCTTTTTAAACACTTTAAAACAAAGGTTTTTGTAGCTGAAAGCAAGGCCTAAAATAGCATGCAAAGGTGGCCAAATATGCAACCAAAACAAAGCTTTAAAGAGGGTATAGGACTCACCCTTGAAGCACAGCAAAAACATCAACTTTCTTGAGCTAAAACCAACTTTCAAAGCTTAAATATGACCTCCAAGAACCTCAGCTCAATGATGGTGGTGTTTGGCTAGGAGTCTCTTTGCAAAAGTGTGAAGAAAGCTCACTTTCAAGCACTAAAAGAGAAGAGAGAGAGGATTCTAGAGAGAGAGAGAGAGAAAGGGAGAAATTGCTCCTCAAAATTTTGAAACCTTGAAAGGGGGTGAGAGCTCCCCTTATATAGAATATGCAAGCCAAAGCTTGCTCAAATCCCTCCCTACACGTGTAGGGAGGATGCATTCTGTGCCTAACAACTGGCACAGTTGGCACCAAAAATATCTGCAGAAAGTGAAAAATGGCCGCCGACCACCCCATCTAGTCGACCGACCACCTCAGGTGGTCGACAGGGGAAACATCTGGTCGACAGGGCAAAAAGGGGAGGTCTCCCAAGAGAGGAGAAGGTGGTGGCATGTTGCCGACCACTTAAGAGGGTCGACCGACCACCCACCCTAGCTGATTGACCACCAAAAGTGGCTGGCAGGGAAGAAAAGTGGTCTACAGGGGAGAAAAGTGGTCTACACTCCTGCTTCTCCCTCCAGGCAAAAGGAGGGGGACCAAGAGTTGGCTTAAAACAAGCACAAAACCAAGAGAGTTCAGAGACTAGAGGCAAGGCGTGCAGCCGAAAACCTCGGGGACTCCAAACGAGCGCGAACATGCACAATCATCGAGCACTCAAACGATGATGTCCAAGTCTTTAGGACGGTTAAAAATGAGGTGTCTACATACTCCCAGTGAAAACAATTCCCTGTAGAACAGTAAGTAAAAAGAATAACTCCTATGAAAAGTGTAATTATGCAAATATATATATAGATGAAAAGGAGAATGTTTTTCTAAATCACCTGCCACACTCCCGAGTGAGATTCATGTGGGCCTCACACAAATGGACCCCATTGTTTGTGTCTCGTGTGATCCGTTCTTCAAAAAAATTCTGTCTACTTATATTTTCTAAAGAGTAATGCAAGAGACCTCTAAAAAATAGTCCCTAAATTTTACCCTAAGGTGGTATAAATCAGTAGCCACCTTGCCACAGGTCCACAGTTGGTATACATGCAGCAAGTTGTGATGAGTTCAAAACTAGTCCTCAGAAATTGTTTTCGCCCACGCATTATTATGTAATCCATTTCCTTCAGAGAGAGAGAGAGAGTTCAAAACTAGTCCTCTCCCTTGCTCATAAATTAATGTAATCTTGTCTTACAAAATCACTCTAGAAAGTTAATACTCACAATTTCTAGAAAAGGGAATGTATAGTCCTTTCCTCTTATCTGTGTCTGCTGGGCAATTGTTTTTATACACTGTTCAAGTGTGTTCTCCACTTCTAGCATAATTTCCAGCTCAGAGAGAGTTTCTAAACCTCAATTTCCAGCATAATTTCCATTGACCTCATCAAAAACTTAAAAACCAAATTTAGCTCTTATATATGAATTTTAGATGTGTATGAACCCCCCAACTCAGTCATCAAAGTAATTTTGAGGTCAATTGAAATTAGTAATCTATTTAATTTCTAGACCTAATCTCAAAAACTTTCCTGCATTAGAATTTAGATACATGGACATATTTATGGTGTTTGCTCTGTTTTTGAAGCCTCTCATGTAATCAAAGATATTAGTCAAACCCAGAGAAAAGCCATATCCTTGTAAATATTTTCGGCTTCCTCTTGTTTCAATGTTATATATAATCAACAATATATTAATAATGAACAGACCAATATCACAATCCAGAATGGTCAAGTAATATAAGCAAAAGTCAACCAACAATCTAGTGCTTTGATTATTAATTCCAAATATAAAAAAAGCAACAATGTGGACTAGGTTATCAACAATGTTGATTGAAATTCAGCAATTAACAATCATGGGTATGTCAAAGAAAACAATTAGCATTTGAAGAATTAACAAACCTTGATTTGGAATTCGTTTTGGGAAACATCGATGCATTCGGGTCGAACCTTAGAAAGAATCAGCAGGAGTTCCAGCATCCCTCCACATTTTTGAAAAACCACAAAACACCTAAAGAAATCAAAACCCACCTGAGTCAGCTCAATCAAACCCTAACCTTGTACACACCTAGAGTTGAATCCCCAGAACAAAAGATCAAAAACCCAGTTCAGATTTCACACAAACAATCAAAAGGGACCCAGATCAGGTGCTGCTACCTTGAAGAAAACGATTCAGAAGATACTAAAATCACAGTGATGTATAACCTATACTAGCATATATATGCAATCCAATCATATTAATATCCTACGATTCGTCAGATTTATTGAATGAAACAAATATCAATTACTTAAACATTCTGAAAAGATGACTTACTAAGAAGAAGAATCAGTAGAGGGTCCTTTTCGACTGATCTGCTGCATCAAGAAGTCGACTTTGGCATTGTATTCCGTGCGATCAGACTCCAAGATTTGAATTCTTCCCACCAGCTCCTCATTGATTCTTTGTTGCTCTTCAGCCTCCCTTGTAGTAGCTTCATTATCCCTCTCGAGTTGGGCACGGGTAAGTTTTCCAAATAATGTTGTACTTGGTTTTCGACCACGCCCTAAGCCTCGTATGTAGCCAACTTTTTGTCCAAATACCTCAATAAAAAGTTGCTCATTGGATATCGGGCAAGATCCATTTTCAATAGCTTTCTCCTGCCGCTTTTCAAGCTTGTACTACAATATTCATTAGTTGAGATAAAATTAAGTATCCATCCACATTTTATTAAGGATATAAGGAATGAAAGTAAATAAAGATTGATGTCTTACATGTCTAATCTCAGCATCAGCATGCACCCATGCCTCTTTTTTCTCACTAAAATATGCCTTTTTGTACAACTCAACAAGTCCAAGTTCCTCTCCAGTGACTAAACCTCAATATAGATTACGTTGTTCAATTACAATTACAAAACATAAATTATAGATTTTATAATTAATACCTCATCATATTGCACTTTTCTGATGGCCTTCGAGCCAGCAGTGTGGAGGACTTTTAACTACTCCCGATTCAACTTATTCTTGCCACATCTCACCTATTATTAAATGCATAAGTCATAGTACAAAGTGTTTCTTTTATTATTAAACATTTCTCATCTACAGAAAATATGGAATTGGAGATAGCAAGTTGCACTTGTTTGTTGGTAGGCTTTCATCACTTTCACTTGCAGACTAGCAGAGTGAAGTACTAATGTAGAATTGTTTTCTAGTGACAATTTGAGTCCGTGATTGTGAAAATAATGCTTCCAAGCCTACGAGCATGTGACTCTTACAGTACACTCAACTCAATTCAAAAACCAACAATCAAACTTTCGCATGCCAATCATAATAAATCATATAGTCAAAAAATAAAATATGCATATTTTTCTTAATGCGTAAAGTAGTCTTTCCCATAATGCAAAAGCCTCTTAACAGTTGATCCAACAAAAATCTACTTCTTCTCTCAGTTGTGTTAACTCTAGAATTACAAAGATGCATTTCCTTTTCTTTCATAAATGCCTTGTTTAAAGATTCAATGAAAAAATAAATAAGATTCAAATTGGCAATTCAAGAACTCTTCAACACATAGAAAAAGAACAACATTAATTTCACTCAACCTATATAACTGAAAGTATAAAAAAGGGGCATTTCCAACGAAATCAAACAATATATACAGAATTTCAAAAGCCTTAGAAAATTAAATAGCAGCAAATTTCATTAACTATCATCACTATCATAATCAATCATATCATCATTGACTTCATCATCTTCAAGTTTCTCCTCATGGAATTCGCCATCAATATCAACACATATCATTTCCATGTCTTCTTTGCATAATTCTATGGGTTAATCATCCATGTGCACTGCATTTCCAAGACCAAACGATTCAAATTCTTGGTATGGTTCATCATTGTCTTTTTCTTCCTCTTCGTCTTTCTCTTCCTTTTCATCCCCTTTCACTAGAATGCCATATATTGCCCGAGGTATTATTGTTTGTACAACTTGATAATTGTTGTCAAATTTCATGTCCTTTATATAAAACACTTGTACAGCTTGGCATGCTAGCACAAACGGTTCATCCTTGTACCAAGTTCTTGTAACATTCACACTAACATATTTATAATCATCAAATTTCATTCCATTTTTTTCATTGCCAACATCCCACCAATCACACTTAGAGGAACACCCGATTTCTCCGTCGATATTTCAACTCGACTATATCTCTAACAACTCCATAAAAATCAATAGCTTCTCCTTTATGGTCACCCTTAACAACCACACCACTATTTTGAGTTTTTCGGTTCATGTCACGATCTTGAGTGTGAAATCTGGTCCCATTGATAATGCAACCACTGTATTGTGTCACTCGACTATCAGGACCTCAAGCGAGGTTGATAAGTTGATTGGAAGCATCCATGGTCCCTTCAAGTTGTTGCTTTGTGACCTAATTCCATTTATGATGTGAAATGTATTAGCATATACTTAGCTACATTATTTAAATGCACAAATAAGGTTAAAAATTTATAGCTCTTACGTATTTTAGAAACCATGTATGAAACTCTGATTCTAGCCTCTCTTGAACATTTCTCAAACCTTGTCTCTCAAGTTCATCCATGTATTGCCTGTAAATTATTACACAACATTATTTGACACATATAGTTGTGAAAGTAGTAGAATTCAAAATGAAAATTTTTCTAGTGAATATAATCATATAGTGGTTTACTTACCTCACATACTATTGAACTTCATCACAATTATTCAATACATACCATCGAGCTTTCTTCAAATCTTTCAAATTCAACACATCACTAACTGCAACTCCTATTCCACGTACTTTTTGCTTAAATACAAAAATATTTCCATCTTGTGTAGCTTTAATAGGCCCATCATAATTCTGCTCTGGTCTGTTAAATTTTTCTCACCTTCTTTGAAGTACATAGAGCAAAAGGTAAGAGCCTCATTATCAATGTAACCTTCAGCAATAGAGCCTTTTGGATGGGCTTTGTTACGCACATAGCCCTTAAGAATATCCATGTACCTCTCAAATGCATACATCCTCCGGTATTGCACCGGTCCTGCAAGGATTACTTCACGTGATAAGTGTACGCATAAAGGGATCATAATATCGAAAAAAGATGGTGGAAATATTTTCTCAAGCTTGCACAAAATTAAAACAATATCTTTCTCAAGTTGTTCTAAGACATCAACTTTCAATGTTTTTGCCGATAACTCCTTAAAGAACAAGCAAAGCTCAATTAAAGCCTTGCTTACATCCTTTTTCAAACATCCACGTAGGGCAACAGGAAGCAATCTTTGCAAGATAACATGGCAATCATGGCTTTTCAACCCTGTAATTCGACAATCACTAGTGCTCACACAATGTGATATGTTTGATGCATAGCCATCTGGCAACTTAATTGTATTCAAGAATTCACAAAAACTCTTTTTTTTAGTTGGAGAGAGCATGAAACAAGCAGTAGGTAGGTAGGTTTTTCCATTTACTTGCCTTGGGTGTAATTAAGGCCTTATATCCATAGCCACTAGATCAAGACGAGCCTTGTATGAGTCCTTGATTTTTCCATCAACGTTCATCAATGTTCCCATCACACTATCGCATATATTCTTTTCAATGTGCATAACATCGAGGTTGTGGCGAACTTTGAGGGTTTTCCAATAAGGTAACTCAAAGAAGATGCTTCTCCTTGTCTAATTTAAATATTGAGGAGAACGTTTTCGCTTCTTCCCACGTTCATCTATCTTCCCAAACACTGTCGAGTCAAGATGCTCCAATTGTCCCAAAACCTCCTCCCCAGACAACAACTTGGGTTCCGATCTACGCTCTGGCTCACC
This sequence comes from Camellia sinensis, assembly GCF_055761805.1. Lineage (NCBI taxonomy): Eukaryota > Viridiplantae > Streptophyta > Magnoliopsida > Ericales > Theaceae > Camellia > Camellia sinensis. The sequence continues at coordinate 75,564,263 of NC_138963.1, forward strand.
ATTGAATGCCATGCTTTTTCGTAAAACATGAGTATGCGGCAAAAAACGACGATGTCCTGTGTAACAAGTTTTCTTCCAATGATACAAGTATTGGTGAGATGCATCCTCATTACATGAAGGACAAGCCAATTTCCCTTTGGTGCTCCAATCGGATAGGTTACCATATGCAGGGAAATCATTGATGCTCCATAACAATGCGGCACGTAATTGAAAATTTTGGCCATTTGATGCATCGCATGTTTCTACCCCTACCTCCCATAACTCCTTTAACTCATCTATGAATAGCCGTAAAAACACATCAATGTCAAACCCGGGAGCCCTACGCCTAGGAATAAGCAAAGGCATCATAAAAAATGGATCCGTCATACATTTCCATGGTGGTAAATTGTATGGGACAAGAAAAACCGGCCATATGCTATATGAGTTACTCATGTTTCCAAACGGGTTAAAACCATAGCTAGCTAGTCCGAGCCTAATGTTACGCGGATCTTTGGCGAATGACTCATGCTTTTTGTCAAAGTCTTTCCATGCTTCAGAATCAGCCGGATGGCGCAATACATTTTCCTCCTCTACACGTTTATCCTTGTGCCACTTCATATCAGTAGCTGTCTTCCTTGAGATGAATAGCCTTTGTAGCCTTGGTTTTAAAGGAACGTATCGTAGAACCTTGTGAGGGATCTTTTTACCTTTACCTTTACCTTTACGAACTTTGTATCTTGGCGCTTTGCAAGTAGGACACTCATCTTCATTTTCATACTCCTTCCAAAAAAGTACGCAATCGTTCTTGCATACATGTGTTTTTTGATAGTCGAGGCCCAAATCTCGAATTATTTGTTTAGCCTCATTGTAAGAGCATGGAAGCGTTTCACCAATAGGAAGTGCCTCCTTCAACAATTCCAGCAACATCGTGAGTGATTTGTTGCTCCATCTATTAAATATCTTTAGATGTAGCAACTTAACCATGAATGATAGTTTGGAGAATCGTTGGCAATCCGGATACAAATCTTGCTCCGCATCCCTCATTAATCTTGCAAATTTATTTGTTTCTCCACCACAACAACTAGGTAAGTCAAGATTACGACTACTAGATGCTTCTTCCACATAACCAAATGTGGTTGTTCCACTTCGTATGTCATGAATAACTTCTCGCACCTCAGTATTGGGGCTATTTGACTTCTCTATCACATTGTTGAGATATTCCTCATTTTCATTTTGTGAGTCATCATTGTCATTCAACTTAAAACCTTACCCATGATACACCCACCTAGTGTAACTCGTAACCACCCCATATGCATACAAATGAATTTCAACTTCCTCTATGGTTTTTTGAATATGGTTGTTGCATCTATAACATGGACACCAAATCTTATCTACTCCTGGTTTCATATGATCATGAGCAAACAAAATAAATTCCCTCACCCCATCAATGTACTGAGGTGACCTTCTATTATGAAGTTGCGTCCAACTCCTATCCATGGTGCAAAAGAACTAAAAGAAAAAAAAAAGAAAAAAGGGCAAAAGCTTAAAAAATTAGGATATACTAAAAATAGGAAATATGATGCTACAACTGGATGTCAATCAATAATAAATAATTAAAATAAACAAGCCATTAACATTTAAACATAACCCAAATGAAGCAAAATGTTGTTTAATGCAAGCCAATACAAATTAAATCTAACTCTGGATAAAATATAACCAATACAAATTAAATCCATTAATACAACCAATACAAATTAAACTAAAGACTGCATGACTTAGCTGACTCCAATTAGAATTAATAAATGGCTAAACTTTATTATGTGGGTAACCAAAACAACATGCATGCATTGCCTTGGAATCAAGGAACCAAATGCCTTAAATAGGTGGGATACTCTTCAATTCAAGCACCAAATCATTTTAATGAGCAAAACAGAAATTAAGGAAGCAACAAGCTATCCGATAATCTTTAGCTCTAAACATAACCAAAAAATAATCCATAAAAGAAGATGCATTGCCTTCACCAAACAATGATTTGCCTCAAAACAGAAAAAAGCCAATTGCATTTATAATTTCTAAAAATAAGTAGTAAAAGGTCATCACGTAAGCTAGTATTATTGTGCTCATATTGATGAATAATAGAACAATACCACTAAAAAAAATTACTAAAAAACCACTAAAAAAGCCAACTCCCAAACAAGCTCTTTGTGTGGTTATTTGTGTTAAGATGGTTGTCAGTCTCATCTTGTTTCTTATTTAATGCATAATAGCATACCTGCTTAAAATTCATATTAGTGAGTTTAAAACTGTTTCTTCTTTCTATTTTATTGTATGTTTGAGTTTTAATGACATCAATTTTCTGTCCTATTGATGTTAAATTTCTGTTTGCTATTTTCTTTGAGTTCCCCTGTTATGTAGTAGGCTTCATACTTTAATTTTGCAACATACTAAATAGCCAAAAAGTCACTACAAAAAAATCAACTATTCTCTTTCCTTTTCTGTAGGTCTTTTCGTAAAATGCTAAAAAGCTAATTAAAATAATCAATTCCCAAAACAACTTTACATAATCCATTCAAATTATAATGGAGTGGAACAGTTCATGTTTTGTTTGACATGTAGAGTAGTATAGAAGTTAAGAGAAACAAACTATAGAAACCTATCAATATTTCATTTTTTATATAAATAAAATTGTGTCAGTGGAACAGCTCAAGTTCAAAAGATGGAACCCAATCTTCACTTCTTCCTACAATCTGAACTATGTCAAAGTTGATTGCAAGATAAATTTGAGTAAAAGTTGATCTAAAAATAGAACCATGTCACTTAGAACTAAAATAATTTGTTCTCTAAAATAATTAGAAAAAAAAAATCCACAGATCAATGTTACAATAATAGATCCTAAAAACCAAATTCAAGTATAAATTGAAACCAAACAAAACGAGTTCTGAGCAAACAAACTGAAGAAACACAATCTCTCGAATCAATGTCATGCCGAAACAAACAAAAAGAAATCTGAACTGTGAGAAGCGGGAAAGGCACAAAAAAAAAAATGACGATTGTTCGTCTAAATTTCTCAACTGTAAATTTACAAGAAATGAACTAAAAATGAATGAATTGAAGACATAAAAACATCATCGATTTCATATAAATTTTAGCTCAAATGAATAATTGATTAATCGATCAAACCTGTGATTGAAATCATTGAAATAGCTGTTGAGAGAGATCAGATTAGTGATCGAAACTGTCGGGGACAAAATCCACAAACCACCGATCCGAGTCTCTGAGAGCAGGGATGAAATCAACAATGAAATTATGGATGAGATGAGAGAGACAGAGAGAGAGAGAGAGAGAGAGAGGTGGAGAGGAAATGAAATGCCAATTATAATTGTGCGAAGAGTGAAAATATAATAAAAAAATGTATGAGTTAGGTTTATTGGCAACCAACTAAAAAGGTCTGCAAAAAGTCATCAACTCTTTTGCAACCAAATAGCTTTGTCTTAAAAATATAATAATATGATTAAGTATTTCTTTTTTTAAATTCCCTTATTTTGTCCTTAAAAGTATAATTTTTATAGACAAATTATTTTTGTTCCTATAATTGCTACACTCCTTTGAGCTTGAGAGATGATAAGGAGGGTAGCAGTACATACATTTATTGAAAAATGCATTACTTTGCCTTTGTTTGCTCTTTGTTGCAGCAAAAGGAGAAGTCCAGTAAAGGGGGTGGCCGACTGGCCACTTGAAGTAGCTGACCGACCACTTGATGTAGCCGACCGACCACTTGATGTAGCCGACTGGCAAGTTAAAGTGGCCGACAGCCACTTTTTGTAGCCGACCGGCCACCAGTGAATTTTTGCAAAAATGTGTTCTTGTGTTAGAGCAGAGGCAATCTGGAAGTTGGTACAGTTTTTAGAAATCAACGAGTGCAAACAGAGGCATCCGATGGCAAGGCAAGGGCATTTTAGGGCGGAGCAACTGAGCATGCATGTGTCCCTCGCCTTCGAGGCCATTTACTTGCTTTGTTTAAATTGCTTTAGCTAGTTAGCATAGCTAATTATTCAATTCAAGTGTTGTACTTAATTAGCTTAGCGTAGCTAGTTATTCAATTCGGTTTGTAATAATTAGTTAGAATAGTTAATTAGTTTCGTGTTGTAATAATTAGCTTAGCTTAGTGTAGCTTAGTTTATTCATTCGGACCCTCCTTCGCGAGGGCGCAATGTTGTAATAAGTGTGCGTGTGTGTATGTATGTCTTCCAACCCCACGTTTTTCTCCCTTTTATTTAATTGCTTTCAATGGTTAGGTTAGGGATCATGTTTTGATTAGCATACCTTATGCTTGCATGTCTATGTAGACACCCCATTTTTGACCGACCTTAAGACTTAGATGTCATCGATTGAGCGCTTGGTGATGGTGCATGTTGTGCTCGTTCTGAGGTTTCGGAGTTTTGGCTGAGAGCCTTATCTCCGGGCCTCTGAGCTCTTTGTGTTTTGGCTCGGTTTGTGGACCAAGTCTTGTTTTCCCTTCCCAGAGGGAGGGAGTGGTCTTGTAGACCATCTCTCTATGGTCGTAGGCTACTTTTCCTGTTTGGAGACTAGTTTTCGATTTTTAGAGCCTTTGGCCGCACGCCTTGTCTCGGGACCGCTTAATATTCTCCGTTTGACATGATTTTTGAACCACACCTTGTTGCCTCTTCCTAGAGGAACACTGTGGTCCGGGAGACCACTTTTGTGGTTGCATACCACTTTTGATGCTCGTCAGCTAGTTTTCGGGGCTTTTGGCCGCGTGTTTTGCCTCCCGATTTCTCGTCTTGCATCCGCTTTGGTTTGTTTTTGGTACAAACCTTGCTTTCCTTGTTTGGAAGGTGGTACAAGGGTGGGAGATCAGTATTTCTCCTGGCCGACCACTTTTTCTTTTTCCGGCTAGTTTTCTTGTCGGATAACTGGCTTTCTTGGTCTTTGGACAATCTTTTCTGGTCGACCACCACACCACCACCTTGCATCTAGTGTGTTGACCTCTCCCACCTATGGCCGACCAGTTTTTGCTCTGGCTGACCACCTAAAGTGGTCGGCCGACCACTTTTACTAGCAGGCCGACCACTTCAAAGTGGTCGGCTGCTTTTTGGCACCTTTTTGGAGATATTTTAGAACAGCTGGCACAGCTTGAGAGCATTTGAGCCATCCTCCATACACGTGTATGGAGGGATGGCATTCAAGCTTAGCTTCTCCAAGAAGCTTTTGCTTTCCTCTTCTATAAGAGGGAGGCTCCTCCTCCCTTCTCTAGGTTTAGAAAATTTCCATTAGAAGGATAGATATAGCATTGTCTCTACGTTGCTTTGTTTCTCCATTTTTGTGCATCAAAAGTGTAGATTTGTCTTAGTTTAACACACAAACACACACTTAAACACCTTCCTTTTGCTACTGAGGTGCCAAGGGGTTGTTTTTGGTGTTCTTGGATTGCCTTAAGCTTGAAAAACCTGTTGGAGTTGCAGTTATGAAGAGGGTCTTCAAGGGTGAGCTTTTGACCTTTAAATCCCCCTTTCTTACTTAAGCTTTTAGCCTATGTTGCATGCTGTTTTAAGCTTAGCTCATAACTGAAAAAAGTTCTATTTTTGCATGCTTAAAATTTTTTTTAAGATCACTTTTGTGTTTGGGGTTGTTTACCCTCTCTTAGGCCTTGTTTGGCCTTGATTTTGAGCCTTTTTTGTGAGCTTTGGGACCACCTTGTATTGGTCTTCTCACCACTGAAATCCAAATGGATTTCAATGGTGGGAATGGTGTTTTAAGGTCCTAAGAAGGAGAGGGCCATCCCCTCTCCTTGTATCTTCCATACATGCCTTAATATGCCTCATGTTTGAGCACCTTTGTTAAGTGTATGTTGACCATGTCTTAGCTTGTATTTGTGGTTATTTTTCTGAGGCATACCATTGTTTTTACTTGTCTTGGTCACTCCATGCATGGTTAATACACTTGTAGTGTAAATCACACAATCTAGTCTTGTATGCCTCATGTTTGAGCATGTGTTTCTAGCTTGTTTTGGGGCCATCTCAGTAGGTTTTTAGTGTTATTTTAACATGCCTTAGATCTGTTTTGGGTTGGTTTGGTTGGCTCTTGCATGCCTAATACACTTGTAGTGTAAATCACACACACTAGCTTTGTATGCGTCATGAAGTAGCATGTATTTCTAGCCTATGTTGTGTCCATTTCAGCATGTTCTTGAGCTTGTTTTACCATGTCATACCTGTTTTTAGGTTTGGTTTGGTTAGTCTTTGCATGCTCCTTGCACTTGTAGTGCATTTCCATGAAATTGCCTAACATGCATCATGTTGTGACATGTCATTCTAGCATGCTTTTGGCTTAACTTCATGTAGCTTTTGTCCATGTTTTAACATTATTTAGCTCTAATTTTGGTTGTCTTGGTCATGCATGACTTGCTTTGTATAGCTAAAGTTCAATCTAGCTTGTTAGCTTTGTACACCAAGCCCACTAGCATGCTCTACTTGGCTTATTTAAATGATTTGGCATCACTTGTTATGTGATTTCAGGCCATGTTTCATGGCCATGCACTTGCATTTATCACTTATTCAATGCGTTGGAGGGTTTCCCCCTTTATGTCTTAACATGAACCATTGCGTATGCCTTCATGTCTTTGCTTGCGAGCCACCATTTCAGTGCTTATTTGGGATTATTTTGCCATGAGATAACTCTGATTTTTGTTGCTTAAGTCATTCCATGCTTGGTCTTAATAGGTGTAGTGCAATCCACCTTATTTGCCTTGTATGAATCATGCCTTGTGCCCTTCATGCTAGTATATTTTGGCCTACTTCCATGCAGGTTTTAGACTCATTCTAACATGTACTAGGACTGTTTTGGGTTGCCTTAATCACATGCTTCATGTTTTGTATACTTGTAGTACAAATGTTTAAGCTTGCCACAAGCTTTGAGCACCATTGCATGCTTTATTTGTGTTGTGTACATGATTTGGCATCATCTAACATGACATTTCAGAGCTTATAGCATGCTTTTGTTCCCACTTCATTCATGCTTTGAATGTCTTTAAGTGTTGTGCATTGTTGCCTTGGTATGGCCTTAGCTTGCATGCCTAGGCCTTCGAGCCCTCTTCTCAGCATGTGTTTAGGTCCTTGTTTTGACCTACTTGAGCTCTATCCTGCTTAGTTCATGCATTTGTGCCATGTGTTGCATGCCTCCTTTGTGTTGCTCTTTGCTAGCTTTCATGCCTTAGGATCCTAGCATGCTTTACTTATGTTGTTTGAATGATTTGGCATCATTTCTTGCTTCATTTCAGTGCACTTAGTGTTGTTACACTTCCACTTTTATCACTCATTGAGCACTCTTGAGAGTTGTGCTCTTTGGCCTCTTTGATGGCCAATGCATTGTGCATGCATGTCTTGCTTTATGTGCCTTCATTTCATCACCAATGGCCACTGATTTGGGCATGACTGAGGTCTACCCCTTTTAGTTTAAGTCCATTGAACATGCCATGTATATTGCATTGAGTATGCCACATTGTTCATCGCATTATGTATGCCTTGTACTTTGCATTGTGCATGCTTAGTTTACATCATTGCACTGCGCATGCGAACTGATATTTGCATTGTGTGTGCATGTCCCTAACATTGCTAAGTTGCCCTTGTAGCATTGCATTGTGCATGCATGCATTAGCATTGTTCGCATGCCATTAGCTTTGTTAAGTTAATCATGTCACATTGCATTGAGTATGCGATGTAGTTTATTCGCATTGTGTATGCCATGCTTGCTTGCATTGTGTTTGGAATAGGTGTTAGTCCAAACACGGGAAACAAGGGGCGTTTCACACTTAAAGTGATGAAACGTGCCTTAATTCCCAGTTGCCGACGCTCTTGATCATACATGATAGAGTTCTAGGCCTTATGTGTTTACTTGTGCATTCATTTCATATTGAACCATGAAACTTTGCCTCTCAGCCATCATGCATGAAAATGCGCGATTGGTGGCCCGAGGGTCGAGAACCACACCCCCTTGAGTTCATCACATGATAGGGAGGGTGGTTGTGCACACATATCTTGCAAATACATTGCCATGCCCTTTCTTGCTCTTTGTTGCAGAAAATTACAGTTTAGCAGCAACAACTAGTCGGCCAGCCAGAAAAAGTAGCTGGTCGACCACTTTTCTTGGGTTTCAACAACAAAAAGTGGTCGGCAGGTGTTTTTAGAGACCAAACGTGGTCGGCCACCCTCCCATTGGATTCCCAAGGTGGATTTTCATCTTTCTGGAGCTTGGTGCAAGTTTCTGAGAACAAATGAAAACAGAGGCAAATCGGGGCATCGCATTGGATTTCTGAACGAGGCGACCGAGCATGTATCCAGTCTTCTCCCTCCTCCTGTTTTATTGCTTTCCTTAGCTGCCATGCTTAGATAGCTAGTTTATGCTTTGGTTTGTACCTTAATAGTTAATGCGTTTAGCTATTTCAATTCGTTTTGTAATAATTAGTTAACTAGGATTAATTAATTAATTTGTTGTGTAATAATTAGTTTAATTAGCTTAGATTAGCTAGTTAGCTTCTTATTCGGTCCCTCATTTGAGAGGGCGCATTGTTGTAATAAGCGTGCGTGTGTGTGATGCATGTCTTCCAATCCCCATTTCTTTCTCCCTTTTACTTAACCGCTTACGATGGTTAGTTCTAGGGCATATTTCATTTAGCATACCTTATGCTTTGCATGCGTGCATCCATTTATCTGTTTTGCATGCACCGGGCTCGGCGTATCATACTAACTGCATTGTATTTCAATTCCAATTTGAATACATATACCAAGTTGCATCTCACATGACATTCTTAGGATAGCCGAGCCTATCTTAATTGCATTTTTGCATGTGTTGCATTAGCCATTTTAACATGAACTAGGATCATGCATCGATTTCTAACTGGTTCTTTGTTTTGGCTCGGAGTACACTGTGAGTGTTTACGCTTTAGCATACTGCATGTGTGTTAATGTTGCCATGTTAGCATGCTTGCCATAAGGCTAATTGCTTATTTGCTATAACTACCTGAATGCTTGTGGGTGAAGGTTGGATTACTTGAATTGGGACAATTCATTGAAATTCGCATTTTAGCCTACTTACGAGTAGTAAACTTCAAACAATTTTCCAAACAAACGGATATGCGATGCCAGGTTCCAAATTAGGCGATCTAGTCTATACTTGTTTTGCTGTGCGCATCACATAGTAATTCTAGCTAATTAACCGGAATAAGAGCACATGTGTTTTCAAAAACAAGATATCATGCTTAGTACAGGCCGATCTTTGATCGGGTGAACGGGGGTGCTCATTAAATGACCTTTCCCAATCGTACCCAAGTTCCCGAGCCGAGGCAACTTTGGTGATGACGGACACGTGGCCTTAGGCACGAGTCAGGGTTTCTTAAATTTCCCCAAAATAAAATATTTAGGTGGCAACTCTGTATCTGGCAAAGCAGTCCATGTTTGGCACTTCTTTACAAAAATTAGTTTGCCAAAACGATTTGCCGGATTTGGACTCTTTGGTGATTTATCAATCTCACATCGCACATTGTGAGATTAGATTAAGAACCGTGACATTTGAGTCCGAACTGTAGCATGAAGCCCAAGGACGCGCCTACAGTCTGCACCATTCATTTGTCTTCCATGCACCGAGGCTCGGCACATCATTCAAACTGCATTGCAATTTCAATACTTACTTGAATACGTGTTTCAAGCATGTTATCAAATTGTATCGTATGCCATATTAGTAGCCGAGCCTATTAATTTCATATTGCATGTATTGCATTAGGCATCGTGTATAGTTAAGAACATGCATTGTTTTCTAACTAGTTTTTATTTTGGCTTGGAGTACTCTGTAAGTTTTACGCTTTAGCATACTTGCATGAGTGAGTGTTGCAATGTTTCGCGTGCTTGCCATGAGCCTATTTGCTTATTTGCTAAACTGCATAAATGTATGTGGATGAAGGCTTGATTGCTTGAATTGGGACAATTCAACGAATGAGAGTTTTAAAGCCCACTTTGCGAACTGGCAAATCGTGTTTTAAGCCCATCATGTTTGGTGTCAAATTCGCGTTTTAGCCCACTTGAGGGTGGCAACTTGAAACCATTTTCGAAAACAAACATGAGTTGAAATGTTCCAATTCTTGCGATTTTAGTCTATACTTGCTTGTGTGCGTCACATAGTAAAGTTAGCTAATAACCAGAATAAGAACACATGTGTTTATAAAACAACATAACATGCTTAGTAGAGGCCGATCCTTTGATCGGGCGAGCAGGGGTGCTCATTTCAGGACCTTCCCCTCTCGTACCTAAGTTCTTGAGTCGGGGCAACTTTGGTGATGACAGACACGTAACCTTTGGCACAAGTCAGGGTTTCCTAAATTTCTCCAAAATAAAATATTTAGGTGGCGACTCTGTAATCTGGCAAAGCAGTCTAATTTTGGCATTATTTGATCTAAAATCAATTTTTCAAAATGATTTTCCGGATTGGTCTCTTTGGTGATTATCAATTTCACATTGCACTTGTGAGACTAGATTCAGAACCGTGACAGGAGTCCGAACTATAGGACCAATTCGAGCTCTCTGAAAGGGGGCGCGAAAAAGTCGAGCTACACCTTGATAGAGGGCGCGAAAAAGTCGAGCTACACCTTGATAAGGCTAGTACAATTGAAGGTTGCTTAAGTCATTTGTGATATGATTTGTAGTAGTCGAATCAACATACCAAGGAGGTGCAGTAGGAATGTAAGAAGAAGTAGGATTTGTCAGTGCAGCATAAGCTCAAACAGATGGAGCAGAAGTAGGAGAAGAGGTTGTGTGGTGGTAAGATTGATAACTTGGATCCATTCTGTACCAACAGTCAAGGGCACTATGACCAAGAACACCACAGATCTGACAACCTAAACTAGTAGAAGAGAAATTTCCAGATCTACTGCTGTCATTGCGATATGATCGACCACCACGATATCTAGCACCTCGAGAACTGCGAAACTGATGTCGACCTCTGTTGGATACAGATTGACTTCTATGATGAGAAAAATGTGAAGATGAAGAGCCAGACTCAGATGTCTTGGTTGCAGTATAGCAGCAGGTGCATCAGCTCCAAGAGCTTGTTTGACCTTGTTCTCCATATGTATAGCTTTGGAGCACAACAGAGCAGACAAATCTTCCATTGTAATGGCTTCAGCTCTAGCACGAATTGTAGTTTTGAATGCATCATATTCCTCAAGGAGACCATTCAAAGTAAGAAGAACCAAATCTTCATCATCAATGATCGAAGATACAAGACTTAATTGATCTAAAATATCTCTGATCTGAAGAAGATACTCTTCCATTGTATATCCTTTCTTTGTAAGATTCTAAAGGTTGTGTTTAAGTTGATGAATGTGTGTTCGAGAAAGAGAAGTGTTTCTTTTCTCAATTACAGACCAAACTTCAGAACAATGGTGAAGATGAAGAACAGAAGAGAATACAAAAGAAGAAAGTGTTGCGGTAATGCAACTGAGGAGATGAGCATCTATGATTTGCCAATTCTCAAATTCTAGATTTGGAATGGTTTTGCCTGATGAATCAAGAATATCTGGAGATGGACATGGAATAGATCCAGTCACAAAGCTAAGAAAATTGGTTGCTCGAAGAAAATTCTGCTTCTGGTTTTTCCAGATGAGAAAGTTTGTAGAATCAAGCTTTACTATAACCAATGAACTGAAATTTGAGATTAAGAGACTAAGACTTGGTGGTAAAGTTAGTGATGAAGATGATGAAGATGAATCTACCATTGTTTTCTTGTGTTTGCTCGTTAGAGCTTAATTGACTCTAATACCATAACAAGAATATGAAATCATCTTCATTCATTTACTAATGCAACTATTAGAGATATTTATACACTATTATAGTTCCAACCAATTTAACGAACTAACTAACTATGTAACTGATTGAATCTAACTTGAGTTACTAGAACTAGGTGTGGTTAGGTGTGGTGTAGCAGTAATAGTATGCTTATCAAGATCTATAACTAATTTAAAATCTATTAGCCAATATCCTATAAGATGACTTAAATCCATTAAGGGTGGGTTTTGTTAATGTGTGCAATAAGGGTGTATGTTAAACAAACTTAAAAAGATTATATATTGTTCATTAATGTGAATAACATTAATAAAAATCGTACTATTCATTCTACTTAAATAAAATTAAAACTATTAAATAATATAAAATAATTATTTTGACACTTTGTGTAGTTAATTACATTAATGTTGTCACTATCTATAACTGTAATTACAAGCAGATTATGAAATCTTCAACGATTATCATTATCTCTTCCTTTCAGAACCTGGGTCTCATATATTTGAAAGACAAACGTTAACAAGTGCTATTGGAACGTTATTGTTCCTATCTATAACTATTATTACAAGGAGATTACAAAATCTCCAACGATTATGAATATATCTTCCTCTCAAAAAATGAGTCTCATTTATTACCGTAAGTGCTTTGGGAGCATTGTTGAATATTAAAAGTTGTGCAAAAAGTGTATGAAAAATAATGAAGATGTTTAAATAAGTTTTAAAATTAATAAAACAATGTTTGAAAAATTTGTAAAAAATGCCTTGTATTCGTTATTTTGTTTATATATATATATATATATCTTTTTGTGTCCTGAGAACATTTTTTTTTTTGTTGATAATTCAGGGTGTTCGGGCTAGTTTGTGTACACCTTGACTAATCTTTGGGAGACCAATCCCATCATCTACTAGCGGAGGGCCTAATTAAAGTTAGAGTAGAATTTCGTATGGACTGGCCCATGAATTGATAGTACCTAAGAGGTTTCGAACTTGAAACCTAGAGAGGTACAAACTCCTAAATCCCAAACCTACACCACTAGGCCAATCTTGGGGGTTAACATTTGTTAGCCAGATACTTAAGGCTCAATTTGTTTAGAATGAAATAGGTAGAAAGCGAAAAAAAGAGAAAAAATTCAACTTCTATGAGTTTGTTTAGCTTTAAAATGGTAGAAAGTATAAAAAAAACTAAATTTCTTACACAACCCATATTAGTATTGCAACTAATTTTTTATTTCTTGCAACAAACACAAGAAAAATTGAATGTGTGAGTTATCTATATCTAAGCTTTTAATTTTTTAATTTTTTAAAATCTTTTTTCACAAAATTTTCATCATAATCAAATGCTTGCAAGAAAATATATTTTCTTTTCTATTTCTTTTCTTTCACTTTATTTTCTTTCACTTTTACTTTCTACCAATTTTTTTTTCCTAATTAAACATAGCCTAAAAGAAATGTTTCGTTAACGTGTGTTAGGCTTATGTTAAGATGATTTAAAAAGATTGTATGCTACTTAATTCATGCATTTTTATGTAAAATATATAATTTTTTCAAGTTTCTGAGCATGTGCTTTGAGGACACACATTAAAAAATGGATAGAAATATAAATTTTAGTAACAATTGTCTCAAAGACACCTGTTAAAACTTATTATATATTTTTTTATTAAAGTATTTGTCATAAAAAAGTATAATTAATTTAAATTTTTCAATCAATAAGCACTTGTTAACTGAATTCTAAAATTAGCAGCTAATGCCATAAATTTAGATTAATACACTTCGAATTAATTATATTGTAACCAATACTTTGAATTAGATTTTATTGTATATAGAATTTTCATTTTAAATTTTTGTTAACATGTATTCTTAGGTCATATGTCACAAATGCCATTGGATAAGGAGAAAAAAAAAAAAAAAAAAAAAGAGAGAGAAAAAAGAAGAAAGAAAGAAAACATGACACTTTTCAAAAATTTAAAACACTCATCATTTAAATATTTTTTTTATCCCAATTTGGATGTGAGACAATACTTCAAAAGCACCCGTTAATAAGTTTAAAATAATTATATATTTTTTTTGTTATAAAAGTATGTACCGTAAAACATGAATAACTATTTTAAATTATGTCAATGAATATCCATTTTGGCTGAAGATAACTTAAATCCATTAAAGAAGTGCACCATAAGGGCACATGTTAAGTAAACTTAAAATGACTCTACATTGTTATTACACTCAGGGTCTTGTTAATATGAATAACAATAATGAAAATCAGTATTACTCATCCTACTTAATTAAAACTAGAGGAAATTAAAAAAAAAAAAAATTCAAGATATGACTCTTATAATAAAATAAATCTTGAATTTTTAATTTTATCAATTTAAATTCCAATCTTTTGATTTGTTTTCAATATAAACCATTTGTATATTTTTGTTAAGTAAAATTGATAGAAAAATAATATTTAAATCACTAAACTCAATATAAAAGTGTATTTTAGACATTTTATGTATACCTACATTGAGTTTAATGACTAAAATATCTTTTATTTTTTAATTTTTTTTTATCAATTTTATTTAACGAAAAATAAACAAATAGTTTAGATTGAAAGTAAATAAAAAGATTAGGCTTCAAATTGTCAAAATTAAAATCTCAAGATTTATTTTGTTATAAAAGTAACCTTAGGATTCTTTTTTATTTTATTAATTTTCCCCCTTGGAACTATTAAAGAACATTAAATAATTATTAACGACACTTCAATTTGTGTAGTTAAATACATTGATGTTGTTTCCATCTATAACTATTATTATCGAATTTGGGGTGCCTGGTGTGCCCAGCACATCAAGCACTGTTGTGTAGCCCTATAGGCTTATTTCAGGATCTGTTTTGATAATTCGAACTGTTCATATTTTAGAGTACATCGAGTAAAGTATACCTATAAAACATTAAGTTAATCGGATATCGTTAACCCTTTCATCCACTCACATTTGTATTTATTTTAATACTTTAAATCACAATGTCATTTATTTTTGAAGATACAAATGTGAGTAGATGAAAGACTTAACGATATCCGATTAACTTAATTTTTGATAGGTATGTTATATTCGATGTGTTCTAAAATGTGAACTGTTCAGATTATCAAAACGGACTCGAAAATAAGCCCATAGGGCCGCATAACAGTGCCTGCGGTGTTGGGGGCACAACAGACACCTCAAATCCATTATTATCTACCACGATTACGAATATCTCTTCATTTCAGAAGACGGGTCTCATATATCCTTAGCTGCTTAGATATGCTCAGGCTTCTCCGGCTATATCCTTGTTGGTCTGCTCTACTCAACTGTGGACTGCTGTGTGTCAAGTTCTATTTTGCTGGTTTGCCTTATTCAGGTGTCTGTGAACTCAGGATTGAGTGGTATGTTAAAGAGGAAAAGCCAGATTTTGTAGAATTGACTGAGTTGGTGAAGGCATGCTAGTGTGTGAACTCAGCTGTGGACTATTATGTGTTAAATTCTTTTTTGCAATACTACTGGTCTATTCTATTTTGTTTCTCAGTGTCAATTTGCAATGTTGGTGAAGGCAAGCTAGTGTGTGTATGCTGTTGCTGTTGAGAGTTAATTTAGTTGGTGAAGATGCTAGGAGTGATCAAATGCATGGCAAATCAGTATGCATATAGTTAAGAGTATTAATCATTAGTTATGGTCAATGCAACCTCCGTAGCAATATCTGTTTCAACAGTAGTAGTCTCAATAGTGGAGTTAGTTGATTCAACATTTATAACATTAACAATTGCTTTAGCATATGCCAATGCGCTGCTGTTTTGCTATGCTCTGCCTCTGGTTGTTGTTTTGGGGATTTTGTGTTGGTTGGTCTGTCTTTGATGAATTGCTGTTTGTGCTGTTTGTCTGTCTTTGATGAATGTTTTGTGCTGGTCTGTGCTGCTGTTGTCGTGTTAGGTGGTCTCTCTTCTCGTTGGTCTCTTACCAACTCTGGGGGTGTTAGCAAATGATTGGATGAGCTAGATGGTGTCAACCTCGTTGGGATGATTTAGCCCATTGTGATACTTTTGCACTTCCCTTTTCTTTATTGATGTAATTCACTTTGTACTTTGTACTTGTTTATTTCATCAATAAAGTTCTTTTTTTACCGATCAAAAAAAAAAAAAATATCGAAAGTGATAGAGAGCTCTAGAAGTAGAGCTCTAATTTGAGCTTTACTTACGTGGCAAGGAAAAAGAAAAAAAAAGAAAAAGACACACACGTCACATCAATGAGTGGGTCCCACCCATTCGAGCTCCATTAGAGCTCTTATTTTAGAGTTACCAAACATTTTTGTTTATTTTAGAGGCAAATGCTGATAAGTGCTTTTGGGGAAATGTTGAATATTAAAAATCATGTAAAAAAATGTATTAAAGATGGTGAAAATGTTAAAACAAGTTTTGAAATCAATAAAAAAACTATTTTAAAATTTTGTAAAAAGTGTCTTGTATTCTTTATTTTTTAAAAATATTTATTTTTATTTCCCAAGGATACTTATTAGCAAGATCTTTAAGAGATACTAACAATTTTACTAATACACTCACAAGTTTTAGTGAGATCAACTCGATGTGGGACCCACACAAGCTTTGTGAGTGTTTTAGTAAGATGTTAATACAAATGTTAGCATCTCCACCCAAATATTCAAAATTTGATATGCCAATTTTTTTTGAAGACATATGTTAATTTGACATGGAAGCTCTCAACTCGATATGTCAAATATATTATTCTATTACTTTTTAAATTTGAACTCTTTTATTTCACATGAAAACTCTTTTATTTGAAAAAAGGTATGAAGTAGGAACATATCAAAATTGGCATGTAGGGGTGATGTCAAATGCCATATCAGCTTTTGGCATAGTAGGTGGAGTTGATACTTGATGTTGGAGTGCTTCATCATATTTGAAATATTGGATGGAGATGCTCTTAGTATCTCTAGCTTTTTTCTTTTGTCTATTATTCTCCAATAAAATTAACAAGTTCATGTCTTAAAATATTGAGCATGGGGAAATTAATTATTTTTAACCTTATGTTCAAATCATAAATTCTCAACCCCAATCTTGTAGAACCCCAAATCCAAATTCTTTTGAAACCTAGTTTTGTTTGTTTCGATATCAAAAATTTTCTTCAAAAATATTCACTACAAGAATTTACAGATTTGCCGACCACTTTTGCCGACAAAAAAAATTTTGGTCGCAAAAAAATGACATTTGCTGACCAAAAAATATTTCGTAGCTAAAAGTTGATACTATTACCGACTAAAGTAATTTTGTTGCAAAAAGGTGATTTTTTGCGACCAATTTAAAATATTAGTCGCTAAAAATGATGTCAGGAGGTGAAAAATTATGCGGGAACAGTAAAATCTTTTAGCGACTAACACAATTTAGTTGCAGATATCAAAACGACGTCGTTTTGATATCTAAATGCACTGGTAGACAATGGCTGACCAAATTTTAGTCGGTATATGTTAAGACTCTGTGATAAAAAACAAATTTAGTCGCTAAAGGTGAAATGTTTTTTTAGTGGGATATATATCACCGCCCCTGTTCTCTGTTTACAACCATTTGTTCAAACCTCTCACACAGATTCTCCTTCACCACCAAGCCTCGCCTCAACGCAGACCACCACCACCACCGGCACAGATCACCACGGCCACCGCCGCAGATCCCCACTGCCGTTGATGATCCTCCTCTGTCCTCCGCTGGTGCCTGCCTCTCTCTCTCTCTCTCTCCTAAACACCCACCGCCGTCGATTATCCTCCTCCTTCTCCTCCTCCTCCACTGGTGCCTTTGCCGGATCTGAGAAGATCGTCGAAATCTAAATCAGATTTGAATCCTAGGCCGAGATCTAACCGTCGTGAGCGATCCACAACAACGCAATGGCTTCCAAATCCTACGACAAGATCGCCGATATCTGCGACGATCTCATCCTCCAAGCACACACACTACCCATCCTTCTATTTCATTATTGATCTCTCTTCTTATCAAACCCTAATTTACTCTCTCTCACTCTAGGTTTCAACGCAGGGGATTACATTCCAGGACGAATGGCCCTACTCGATTCATCTTCTAGGCCACATCTACATCGACGACATGTGAGTTGCTTTTGTATGACTGTGTTGTTCAGTGTCATTGATTTGGGGTTTTACGATGGTTTTAGGGTTTATGTATATATATATATATATATGTTTTGTATTGCAGCAATAGTGCTCGATTGTTCAGTGTCATTTTTTCTGTGTAAAATTTTGACATTGTTGGTGTCACTTTGTTTTTTGTTTGATTGTTAATTTGAATTCTAGGGTTTGTGTTCATTTTTTTTAATTAGATGATTATGATGGTGGAACTTTATTGATTTATATGTATGGTGGTTGAGTAGACCTTTTTTTAGATTCTGAAATTAGCTTTGATTGTTCAATTTGTGAGATATAGGGTGTGATCCTACTTAAAATTCTTAGTTCCTTTCTTTGAAAGTATAGGGGTGTGATTCTGAAAGTATGATCCTGAAAGTGAGATATAGGGGTGTGATTCTGAAAGTATTAAACTTGGTTCCTACTGTATAGTTTAATTGAATGGTTCCTACTATTTAGTTTAATTAAAAACACGTATATATATATATATATATTATAAAGAGTTAAAGAAATTACATTGATGTATAATGTGAACTAATACTAATGCTGAAAGGTGAGTACTATACACAAAATATTGAATATCTCCAGATTGTATTTACATCAAATAATTTCTACAATATCTCAATTTTGTTTCTTTTGTTTTTGAAGTTTCTTTGTCATTCTCTTTTTTCTAATGTAACCTTTATAAACTGATGCAGAAAGCAGCTGAACGGAGCTAATGATTAGGTTCCCATATGGAGGTAAAATTCTTATTCTCTCTTCAAGATTATTGACATCTCTATTTAGCACAACATCATAGTTCTTATTCAGTCAATGTGTTCCAAAAAATTTGTTACGACATCCTTTAATCATCTTATGAGCATCATGACTAATAGCAATTTTGATTATTTATAATTGAAATGTGCAACTAATTATGGGTGTATGTTATTTTTGTGTGCTTCTAAATACACCCACTTAATTTGTCTTCACACCCATCATAATTTTGATAAGATCCTAACCCTTGCAATCTGTACATACATAATTGGTACCAAATTTTTTGTTCTGATTGTAGTTGTTGCTTTATTCTTGCCTTCACTATGCAATTGGGTATATTATTTCTTTAATCTTATTATTTTATGAATCATCTTTGTTGAAATTAGTTGCCTCTTCTTCTTTTTTTTTTTTTGTTTTTTTTGTTTTTTTTGTTTTTTATAAGTAATGATGAAATGGGTATCTATTGTGTGGATGATTGGTGTTTGTTGTAATGCCTCTTAAAAAAATTATTTTTAGTTATTTGACAATTCATGAAGACAAAGGTTTGAATTATGGAGAAAGATATATCAATGGCAGTCCAATCTTCCACTATTCTGTTCTGCTGATCTGTTTCTCCTGCTGCTCTGGTTGTTGTTCTGTTCTGGTGCATTTGATTTACAGTGTGTTCTGTGCTGTGTGTCTGCTGTAGTGTAGATACCTGAACGGCTGGTTGTCTGCTGTAGTGCCTATTCTGTTTTTGCTGATGTGTTGATCTGTGGTGCCTGATTTGTTTTGCTTTGCTCATGGCTATGTATCTGTTTTGTTGCTTTGTTGGCTTAAACAATCTTGGTGCTTGGAGTGGATGTAGGGCTACTGTAGTTCAAGGCAGTGTGTTTGGTATGATTGCTGGGCTGTATTATTTCATGGCAGTTTTGTTCTGTTCTGGATTCTCTGCCTGAAGGGCTGGTTGTCTTCTCTGCCTGTTCTATTTTCGTGATCTGTTTTGGTAGGGTTGCTGTAATGCCTCATCTGGTTTTTATTCATCGCAGTGCTGTAGTGCCTAATCTTTTAATGTTAAGTTTGCCACTTATCTTGTTTATCTAGGTTAGTGTATGGTAGATTATCTGGTGTTAAAATCATTATTTTTTTTCTTAATTAGGTTGATCTGCCATGGCCGGTAACTTTTTATTTTTTTTATTTCTTTTTTATTATGTTTTTTATTTATGCCCAATGGCTTGATTTTTGTAATATTCTTTGAGATGAGACATACGACACTAATGTTTTGTCTATGGATTTTTAAATAAAGTGAAACTAAAATCTTGATTGGTTTTAGGAATTCACTCCAGAGGCTGGAAGGTATGATGTTATATGGGTTCAATGGTGTATTGGGCATCTTGCAGATGATGACTTTGTATCATTCTTTAAGAGAGAAAACGTAAGGTCTCATACCTATCATGACTACTCGTTTGTGGGATCTCAAAAAAGATTGGTCATCAATGACTAATCTCTTTTAGCTTTCATTTTCAAAGGATTTGCACTTCAATGAAAAAAGTCAATACTCATACATTGTTTGGCAATGCACTAAATAAGTGCACTTATTTGCTTATTTATTATAAGTTGTCACATCACCTCTCTAATTTTCTGCACATTTTTTGGTAAAAAGTGAAAAAGTCATTGAATAAGAAACCCCAAATCACCCATCAGTGCACAAGGCTCCTACTTGCAGCAAGTTTGGGAGAAGTAGTACATAGACGACCTTACCCCCGTGTTTTATTGTGGAGAGGCTAATTCTCATGATTCGAACCCATGCCATGACGTTGGGGGTGGATAGCCTTTGCTGTCGTCGGTTGCACTAGGTCACGTCCTCTTTGAATTCTTTTAACTGATGCTTAGTACTCATGATGAAAAGCTATGGACAAATATGGATTATTTTATCTTTGCCTTTATTGCCGTATTCAACAATGACACCAAAAATTTGTATCCATAAAAATATTGCATTTGCATTTACAATTCTTGGAGCTCAATGTCTTAAAGAAACTATGTACATCGTGGCAATGGACAATCTTATCTGTATCAAGGTTACGTAGTTTCCTTGTAGGATGATTTTATTCAACACGTGGGATTTTATTTATTTTATTTTTTTGTTGTTGTGTTGAATGATTTTAAAGAACATTTCTATGTGGTGAATTCTAATTTTGATGGACTATGTTTTCACTTCTAGGGTGGTTTGAAGCTTGGTGGATTCTTTGTGCTGAAGGAGAACATTGCAAGAGCTGGTACACTTTTTATGTTTCTCATTCTTAACCTATTCAGTTATAGATAACTTGTAGCTGCTTGCATATTCACAAATTATCTTTCCTATAGAGTTACTCTTGTTTTTGTCTCTGGTGTTGAGTTAATTGTTCCTTCACTGAGTCAAGCTTGAAGTCATGGAAGCTAAAGTGGTGCTAGCTGCAATATTAGAAATAACTGACAGAAATAGCTAATGTCCAAATTTCTGGCCAGCATGTTTATGAAAATAGCCTTATGATTCAGATGAAGTCATTCATGCTGGTTATGAAATCAATGGTTGTCATGATCAAGTAGCTTGTACACTTGAATGGTCATAGATACTTCTAGTGAGGTGTTGTGTTAGTGTCAAACCCCAACTTCTTGGACACTCGTAGAAGCATGTCTAACATTTAGAAAATGACTTTCTTGTAGAAGCATTTCTAACATTTAGAAAATGACTTTACTTATCAAAAATATAATTTAAAATGAGAGTGTTAATTTTGAACACTAAACACAACCCAACATCCCCCTAAATATATCTCAGATTTTATGCTCTGGAAGAAGATGTCACATCATCATATACATAACCTCACTAGTCAGGCATGTAATGAACCATTTTATTCAAGGAAAATAATATCGTTGTTGAGAACATAAATTAATAAAAGTCATAGTCTAAGAAGCACAAACACTTCTAAGAAGGTATCGTATCATGTTGGACACTAACACGGCATGACACTCGTCGGACAATTCCCAACATTTGTCGAACATATGTCCAAACATATCTTTAAAATTTGTTTACTTGGACACAGTTCTTACACTTAAGAAATATGTGTCTATTTCTTAAACGTACATGAATCACATTATAATTTTGAATAAAATAGCTTGAAATCAAATTATTAAAGAAAAATAACATAAGTTTATATATTTTTTCTTCTCCTTTGAACTTTTAAAATTATTATTATTATTATTATATTAAATAGTCATGTATATGACATTTAATAATTGTTTATCATTATCTATGCCATGTAGTAAGTATATTCAACTATATAGTTTGTGCATGTTCTCCACTTGTCATATCCTATATTTTTTGAAATTTTTCGTTAGGTTTAATATTAGTTGAGTTCCATCTTCCACAGTTTATTATTAATTGGGCACAAACTAATATTTTCTTTTGTCTTCATCTTTGTATTGTGTTGTATCAACCAAGAGACAATCAAATGAAAGAATTGACAAAAGAGATGTGATGCCCAAATCAAATTAAGAGAAAAATAAAAAGTATACCCAGTTTAGTACCCATTAGATGGGGGGTTTGGGAGGGGTAGATGGGTACCACTGAACTAGTGGCCTCCTATTAAAATAAAGGAAAAATAAAAAGAAATGTATAGTCATCTCAGGACTTAAAAGCCCTTTTTTTTTTTTTTTTTAGTGCAAGGCTTAAAAGCTTCTGTATCTCTACACTTGTAACATTGTTGATTTGAAATTTAAGTAGGCGAAATGTATGCCTAGACATTTATTGTAAATATGATATTGAAATTGGAGAAAATGAGATAAACTTATGGTATGGTTGAATGTTTATTCATATTTTGCATGTAAGGATGGTTCTTTCTCATGTTTTGGGGGAAATTAAGAGGAATCAGGCTGACCTCAACTATCTAGCACAATAGCTGACAACAGTCAAATACTGATGATGTCTGAAAGCAATTTGAAATCCCAAGTATCCTGTGAATGCTTAAGTCTTGAGGTTCGAAATTTTAATGATTAAATAAAACCAAGCTAAGTACACATACTGATGATGACGAGTATGGAAAGAAGAAGAATAGCAAATATGGAACTTCACATAGACTCCTAGGTAGGATTGAATTACTTCTCAGTATGTCATTCCATTCACAAAAACAGAAACATTTAGGAAAAGTTTCGGAACCTTTTTGAAGGTGACAAAAAGAATTTGAATAAAAAATGCTTGAAAAAATGAATTGAAATATATTTAAATATATATGTAAATTAAAAAAAGAAAAAATCAATGTTGTTATGAATTAAAAATTGTTAGATATTGTCAAATTACTCAATTTTATTAATCATAGTGTAAATGATTCTAAAATTGTGTATGATCCTAAGAAAATAAGGTCTAATTTGTTAATTATTATCATGTTATTATTGCTATTATTATTGCTACTACTACCACGACTACTAGTAGCAGCCTTGAGGAGGATCATTCAAACAAGTTTTCCACTTCTCTTGGTTGATTGCTACTCAAATCATCTCCTTTTTGGATTTTTATTGGCCAATTAATATTTTACCACATTGAGCATTCTTTTAGTAGATAAAAGTGGATTTGATTCAATTTCATTTTGGCCTAACCTTGCTTATACACTAGGCAGTATTGGAGGTTTTAAAATATGAATACCTGCTAAACTACATATCACATGTTTTCTAGGATTTGTGTTGGATAAAGAAGATAAGAGCGTTACCAGGTCAGACTTATACTTCAAAGAGCTCTTCAGTCAATGTGGATTGCATATCTACAAATTGAAGGTAAGCTCAGACCTTTTATTTTTACATACTGGCCAAATTGAACTATCAAAATTCAAACATGGTTTTATTAATGGAGAAAAAGAAATATACATGTAAAAGATCAAGTTTCCATGTCCCAAGCAAAAGTCGTTTCTAGTATTGGAGAGCATTGCTTATATTTTTTTTTTTAAAAGAGAGGTGTATGAAATATAATACTGTCTAGAATCCTCAGGTGTTCACCTTTATGAATTTCCAAAGCAAGTTGAAATAAAAATGATAGTTCCTCGGAGTTTCCTATTTGTGATGCGGTGCTTTGACAATTTGATTAGCAGAACGCAAGTGCATGTTAATTGGTGTTGTATGTATAAACATGATGAGAAATTGGTTAGCCATCTCTTTATCCATTGTGAGGTGGCATTGGGAGTTGAAGATGGAAGGCTTGAGACTTGGTCTTATTGACTTGGATGTGGGTAGCTTGGGGGAGAAAGTATCAATTTTGCGATTGAAGAGTAGATTGCTTTCCTTTTTGTGTAGTTAGTTTTCGACGACTGTTAATTCATCTTTGGATTAATTTGAGGACTTGATAGAGGCATTGGAATAGGCACTTTGATGTTTAGATGGTATAGTTCTTTTGTATGTGGACTCTACTCCAATCATCTTCTCTGCCTCTAACTGGCTTTGACAATGCCCTCAATCTAACATTGTGTTAATTCCATTGACCGATAATGTTATGCACGCCAGAATAAATCCAGTATCAAAGTGTAGACGTCCCCGAACGTCCCGGGGGGGAATCCCCCCCCCCCCCCCGTTTTGTTCATTTGGGCTCACTACAGTTCAGGACTCAAAGTCACGGTCCTGTATCTAATCTCGCAGAGTGCAATGCAAGACTGATGAATCATCAAAGAGTCCAAATTCGACAAATCGTTTTTGAAAACAGATTTTTTGAAAGAAGTGTCAAACATGGACTGCTTTTCCAGATACAGAATCGCCACCTAAATATTTTATTTTTAGTGAAATTTAGGAAACCCTGACTCGTTGCCTAAGGCCACGTGTCCGTCATCACCAAAGTTGCCTCGGCTCGGGAACTTGGGTACGATTGGGGAAGGTCACTTCGTGAGCACCCCCGCTCGCCCGATCAAAGATCGGCCTCTACTAACCACGCTATCAAGTTTTGAAAACATTATGCGTTCTTATTCCGATTAATTAGCTAGAATTACTACGTGATGCGCATAGCAAAACAAGTATAGACTAGATCGCCTAATTTGGAACAAAGCATTGCATATCTGTTTGTTTGGAAATGTTTGAAGTTTGCTACTCGCAAGTAGGCTAAAATGCGGATTTCAATGAATTATCCCAATTCAAGTAATCCAACCTTCACCCACAGGCATTCAGGCAGGTATATCACATAAGCATATAGCCATATGGTAAGCATGCTGTCATGTTAACAATCACACTCATGCGAGATGCTAAAGCATAAATACTTACATCGTACTCCGCGCCAAAACAGAGAACTCGTTAGCAATCATGCATGATCCAAGTCCATGTTAAGTGCCTAATGTATTGCATACAGAATGCAGTCTAGAATAGGCTCGGCTAATCCTAGGACGGCATGTGAAATGCAACAGATAACACGTATTCAAGTTAGATTTGAAATACTGTGCAGTTAGTATGATACGCCAAGCCCGGTGCATACAATACAGATGAATGAATGCCCGCATGCATAGCATAAGGTATGCTAATTGAAATATGCCCTAAATCTAACCATTATAAGCGGTTAAATAAAAGGAAGAAAGAAATGGGGTTGGAAGACATGCACACATGCACCCACACTTATTACAAATTTGCCCCCACTCGGAGGGACCGAATAAATAATACAAGCCACCTAATTAACTAACTCACAAACTAATTAATTATTACAGAACCAAATTGAATAACTAGCTACAACTAATTATTACACAACTTAATTAATTAACGAATCAATTAACTAATTAATGAATGACAACAAGCAGGTAGGGAAAGCAGTCAACGGTGCTATTCTAGCTCTGTTTGAAGAAGGGAGGCATGCATGCTCGCTTCGATTCTTCACCTCGAAACGCATTCCGGTTGCTCTTTAGAGGCTCTGTTTGTAGGGTGTCTTCCAGCGCTTGTTGCTGGACCTTACCAAAACACTATAGGGGAAGTCACCAGTGGCCTGCTAGCCATGGAAGGATCACTGCCGGCCAAAGGTGGTCCATTGCTGGCCAAGGGTGGTACACTATCGGCCATCAGTGGCAGGCTACTGGCCACTGGTGTGCTGTGACACCAAACTGCAACGAAGCAGAAAATAGAGAAAATGGAGGGTTTGCCAAGGATATGTACGCACTGTGGCACTCCAAATCACCTCAAGACATCAAGGGAGAGGCCTAGTCGGATCCACGACCATCAATCACGCATCCCGATGCATGATGGCCAAAGATCCAACTTATGCCAATCAATATGAAAATGAATGCACAAATAAAGCAAGTAAAGCCTAAAACTCTATCATGAATCATCAAGAGCTTCGGCGACCAAGAATTGAGACACATTCCATCACTTGAAGTATGAAACGCCACTCGTTCCTCGTGCTCGGATTAACACTTAATCCAAGCAATGCAACACATAAGCATGGCAAACATGCAACATGACCTAAATGTGCAAACATGCAACTAAACCAAGCATGCAACAAGCATATAAGCATGATGTGAGGTGATGACCTTGGACAACATGACAAAATGCAACATGAACATGTGAGCATGCAAGGTATGAAAAGCTTAAACAAGTATGCGACAACATACGAAATGAAACAAGCATGCGATAACATGGTAAGATGGGCTTACACCAAAAATGGACGGCTCTCAACTAGGTCCAAATCAGTAGCCAAAGCGATGAATTAAGCCTTACAACACACCCAAGCATACGAAATGCGAAAGGTTCATCAAAGGGGTCTAAAAGGGCAACTCTCAAAAGTGCCTAAGAAGTGACAAATGTGCCAGTGTAAAAACACTATATGCACTGAAATGAGATGATAAATGATGCCAAATCATTTAAATAGCTCAAGGATAGCATGCGCGAATCACCGAAACACGAAGCTTGCAAGGCCAATTACACTACAGCTATACGAAGCATGAAGGATACGGCAAGGGCAACCCAAAATAGTCCTAGTACATACTGATATGAGACTAAAACATGCATAGAAGTAAGCCAAAACAAGCTAGCATACAATGCTAAAACATAGGTCATGCAAGGCTACAAAAGAGGCAATGCACTACACCTATGAGAACCAATCATGGTATGATTTGGACAACCAAAAACAGAGTTATATCATGGTATATTAGGACCCAAAATGTACTGAAATGATGAGCCAAAGGCTTAGGCTAAGCGGCATGTGCAAAAATCCATTCTTGAAGCATAAAGCACAAGCTATACAAAGCATTCAAGGCATGTCAAATGCGAGTGAACAACAATATTTCATGGACTGAAATAGTATGTGGAATGAGGGCAAGGCATGCAAGCATCACATGTATGGCATGATAGAGGCCTCAAAACCCAAAACCAGCCTAAGCATTTACACTATAGCTATACAAAGCATGAGTGATATGGCCATGGCAGACCAAAACAGTCCTAGAACACTTCAAAATAAGCATAAAATCAAGTTTGAGCAAAGCCAAAATATGCTAGTATGATGAGTCAAAACATCATGCACAAAGGGCTAGTAAACATGATTTGTTCTACACCTATATGGAGCATGCAAAGGATGATTAAACCAACTATGGATAGGGTCATAACATGCCAAACGATGACCAAATACATGCTGGAATGTAAACCAAACAAGCTAAAATGACATGGCATGGCATGGAGCATATGAAGCTAGTTTATGAGTTTTACATTACAAGTATATCATGCAAGCATGGAGTAACAAAACCAACCTAAAAAAGGTTCATGGCATGGTAAAACATCACCAAAAACCCACTGAAATGGACTCAACACAAGCTAAGCACACATACTACTTTGATGAGCTATGAATGGAGTTACACTACACATACAAGATGCAAGCAAAATATGACCAAACCAGCCATGGACAGGGCCAAGGCAGGTCCTAAAAGTCACAAAAATAGGCCTGAACCAAGCCTCAAAGATGCATAGAGGGATGGTCCTTTAGAAGGCCAAAAATGCAAGCAAAGAGGAACACAAAGAGAGGGGACTACCCCCTCTGATTTAGGACCTCAAAACCACACCTCTACCACCAAAATCCCACTGGATTTTAGTGGTAGGAAGGCCAAACCAAGGCTAGCTCGGAGGCCTCAAGATATGACTTAAAACAAAGCCAAACAAAGCATGCAAGGGGGCTACACACCCCAAACAGAAAAATGACCTTAAACAAACTTAAAAAGGACTTAAATACAAGACTTTTTTCAGTTATAAGAAAATCCTAAATCAATATTCAAAGAGGGCTAAAGCAAGGTGTAAAAAAGTGCAAAAATGGGAGAAATGCTCACCCTTGAAGACCCTCTTCGAAACCAGCAATTTCAGGGGGTGGAAGCTTGCTTTTAGACCTCAAGAAGACCTCCCAAGAAGCTTGGTTCAATGGTGGTGGTGTATATCTAGGTGTTGTAGTGTAAAAGTGCAAGGAAATCCAATTTCTAAGCACAAAATACAAACAATATAAAGAGAAAGGGAGTTTTTGCTCTCCAAAACTCAGAACCTCTGGCAAAGAGGGAGCCCTCTTGCTTATATAGAGGAATGCAAAGCCAAAGCTTCTTCAAGAAGCTTTACAAGGGCTTCATCCCTCCATACACGTGTATGGAGGGGAGCAAACAAAAAACCAGCTGGCTCAAAAGATCTGGAGGAAAACCAGCTGAGACAGGAGGGGTGCCGGCCATCATCAATGGCCGTCAGTGGCTCACTGATGGCCGGTAGGGTTTCACCAGTGGCCGGTAGGAGCAAAGCAATGACCGGCAGTTCCATGCCATGGTCGGCAGTGCACCAAAAGGGTCACTCTGAAAGGACCTAGCCAAGGTCCAAAAATAGGGCAAAAAGGATACAAGGTCCGGGAAGCTCAAACCGGTGACGTTCCGCCGCGACAGTCGAGTACTCGGCGAACAGTCGAACTAGTTGTTGGGTGTACCTGCAAGCACAACCAAGTCCCGAGGACGGTCAAAAATGGGGTGTCTACACAAAGCCTTTAACTTCAATTCTTCCCATCAAATTGGAAAAAATTGATGTTTTACGATCCACTTTTAACAAACCTCCACAACTGTCTCCTAATAATTTGAATGTCTTGTAGCCAATAACAAAAAGGCAACATCCAACTCTCATAAGAAGTAATTACTTTCCAACACATAGAACTCTTTTGTTTCCATTTTTGCATTACCACCATGAAAGGTCCCTCCAAAAAACTCCTTGCTTTGCTTCCAAACTTGTCAACCTTCTCCTTGTTGTTTTAAAAAATCAAAGCTTTATTTGATTGGAACGAGAAACGCTGAAAATTCTTCTCAAGCATACCTAAGGTTTTTGCATCTAGAACCATTAATCGTGTAAATTCTCTCTTGTAAATGCTATTACTCACCCGATTTCTCACACATAAATAATCTCGATTACAAACTCTATTTGCCCTTGTTATTTGTGCTCTAACCCTATTAGGTGAAGTTCAATGCTTGTTTTTGGGGTCTGTTGTGCTTGCTACTATGTCTGTTAGTTGGCTGCTAATAGAAACTCATTGCCTTGGAGCTGTTTATGCTATGTCTTCATCAGCAGCAGATTGGTGCATTGTGCTCTGTTACTGTGTAACACTGTGGCAACAGTGTGGGTCTGCCCCTCTCTATTTCTTTTTTTTATTCTTTCTTTTCCTTTGGTGGTCTGCATGATCTGTCTGGCTTCAGAAAGATCATCCTGATTTGTCTGGATGGTCTGCATGATCTATCTGGCTTCAATGTCTGCTCCAGATCTGTCTGGCTTTTTTCTGATCTGTCAATCATCCTGATCTGTCTGGATGCTTGTTTTTAGAGTAAACCGGTGGTCTGCATGATCTGTCTGGCTTCAGTGTGTGCTCCTATCTTCTTTTTTCTTCTTTCTTTTCCTTTGGTGGTCTGCATGTTGCTGTGTAACACTGTGGCAGCAGTGTAACACTCGTTTCATCGCAACATGACAGATCAGGAGCCTTCAGAAGCCTTGGCAATACTGGTTTCATCAGAAGGCTTCTGAAAAGCTGTTTTATCACATAGCAGCACACACAGCTGGGGTATTGATTGTGGTTGGTTCTGGATTGAAATTTAATTCACATGAAAGGTTCATTGAGGAAGATAGGAGTTATTGACAATATGGATCAATTTCAGTTGCCATGTTGGTTTCTGCTGTGTGGCACTATATTGGATCTGGAATGTTGGCTGATCCAATTTATTCTATAGACGTAAGAATGCTATTGTTTTATTTACAATTTGATAATGATCGTCATTTAATTTGCTAATGTGACATTTCCTTTTCATGGACATTTTTCATTATTTGTCCAATTTTACCTGACATTATTTATCTTTTTCTTTGGTGCAGATGGATGAACTCGTGCACAAAGCTAAATTGTACAGGACAAATTGGCACTTTTTGCATTTTTGGAAGGATTATATATTTTTGTATAGATGTATATGGAAAATATTAGGGTAGACTAGTAGTTATATTTTTGGATACACTACTAGTTATATTTTTGGATGGGTGTGTATAGAAAATATTTGGTAGACTACTAGTTATATTTTTGGGTTGATGTACATGGATAAAAATTTAAAACATAATAACAAGTACTTGTTATGTTTTAAATTTTTATGCTAGATGAAATATGTAGTTTGGAATTATTTGTGGATGTAAACTTATAATAGTTGCTGACTTTAATTAAACAGGTTCAGAAATGGTTGTTATATATAGCAAATTTTGTTGAATGTTGATGATTCAATTTATTTGTTGGTTTGAATGATTTTGCAAATTACAAATTATATTGAATAAATTGGATGAATTGTTATAAATTACAGGTTTATTTTGTTGGATGTTGGCGACCAAAATTTGGTTTTGTTTTTATAGTTTTGGCGACCAATTGATTAGTCGGGAAAGATAAGTTATACTTTTTCCAACTAAATAAAGTGGTCGGTGTATCACTAAGCACAATTGGCGAATAAATAACTAGTCGTTAAAATTATTATTTTTGGCAACCAAAGGATTTGGTCGCGAATAGGTCTATTGTCGACTAAAGTTTTAGTTGCGCAAACATTTCTTTTGGAAACAAACATGTTTGGTCGTGGAATGTGACAATTGGCGACCAAACTAAGAAGTCGCAGAATGTCATAATTGGCGACCAAAATTTTTGGTTGTGGAACGTGACAATTGGTGACCAAACTAAGAGGTCGCAGAATGTCACAATTGGCGACCAAAATTTTTGGTCGTGAAATGTCACAATTGGCGACCAAACTTTTTGGTCGTTGAATGTGATAATTGGCGACCAAATTTGTTGGTCGTGGAATGTGACAATTGGTGACTAATATATTTGGTCGGCAAAAGGTGACTTTTCGCGACGAAAATGTTTTAGCAACAAAATGGATTAGTCGATATATTTAGCGACCAAAAATTTAGTCAGCAAATCTAACTTTTCCCGACCAACCAAAATTTTGGTCGCGAATTACTTTTGCCGACCCTCAATTGGCGACCAAAGTAGCGACCAAAAAAATTGGTCGCAGATAACTTTTGCCGACTAAAAATGAGCTTTTAGCGACCAATTTTTTTGTTGCCAAAAGTGTTAATTCTTGTAGTGATTTTATGCATTTTCGGTTGTTTGATTGAAGAAAAAGTAAATAAAATATTTTTGGTCATAGTCCCTAAAATAATTTATCATTAAAATTTTTGCAAGTCAATTTGTAAGAAATTCACTTCGAGTTAAGCTCTTTTAGCATCTTGATCTCTTCAAATGTGAAAGGCTTACTCTTCATTGGCTTTTGCCTACCGCATACAATAAAAAGTTTTGTATTAAGTGCCAACCAAACACCATAAAATAAAAAGATATTTTTTGGTGTAAAATCAATTTACATGAGTTTTTTTTTTTTTTTTTGAGTGTAAATATTTTACGTTGAAACAAACTAAACCCTAATCACGCTGAATGCTAAAATATAAAAACAAAATGCATTGAGTTAAAAATCAAAACCTCTAATAAAATATAAATTTTGTTAACGTGCAGAAAACCCATAAAAATATTGCCTTATCCCGTTAATTGCGTGTTACGAAGTGTATTAAGGCAACCCAACTTTCATATATGTTTGGATTTTAAATTTGAGAAAAAAAGGAAAAAAAATAATAAATAAAATTTTCTATTTCATTCAGCCTTTGCATTTATGAATGCAAGATTTAACAACATCCTGTAGGAACTACTTTTTCTAGAGCAATATTGACTGCAATATACAAACTGCCAGAATAACATGTATAACTACTCAAAGCACTTCTCACTCAGGAAGCAACCAGTTCTGGTCTGACAATAGTAGTTCCCAAACCTTATATAAGGAGCTCTTAGGGTTCCCCTTTTGACAGGGCACGAGTTGGCTTAGTACCCTTAAGCCCCTCATTGTGTTGTGTGCCTCAGTAATTTTCTCTTCGCATGCCATTTTTCCTCCCTTTGAAGATGGGGCGGAGAAAATCGAGAAGGTGTGATGGAGATGGCGAGAGTTTCGAGAAGTGTTGGAATAAAAAAAATTTATATATGCAAATATATAGAAAGTCTTTTATTATTAGAGCAGTGTTATTTTAACTCAAAAATTAGACCTACTTTTCAAACCTAATAATGTGACAATCAATTAGAAAATCTAAGGTAACTCTCCCTCTTTTACCTTTTCTAATCATTAATCAATCATCTCATTTACACATTATTGATTTTAGAATGTGGATTGGTATATAATTTTTCTTATTATTATTATCGGGATAGGGGAAACAAATCTTGTCCCCTCTCCGTTTTCTTATGGGGTTGGGAAAATCTGTAGAGGACGGACTGGGGGATATGGGTTGGGGTGGGAAAAAATTGCCATCCCTATCTAATAGCAAATGAAGATAAAAAAAGAAAACAACCTTGTATTGTCTACTGCAATTTTAGCAAACACATATCAGGATGAAATATTTCAAAGATAACAAACTCTAATAATGTTTATACTTTTTTTTCCCTCTTCATTTTTTTTTTTTGTGTGTGTGTGTGTATGTGCGCATTTTATTTCTTTTCTTTTCAGTTATACAACCTTCAATTTTGGGTTTTCAGCCCAAGATTCAAAACATGGTGCTAAGTACCTCTAAAAAACTGCTCTTGAAGATCCCAGAATTGAGCATTACTGTTTGGTTGGTGGCTTTGTAATTGGAAAAAGTTACCTGAAATAGAAGACATCAGTCCTTGGTGGGGGAACCCAGGTTGCGTTACATCTGGGCCTAATGGATTCATACTGTTGGTGAAAATACCAGAAAAAATTATATTTTATGGATAAATGATGCGAAGAAAATGAGATACAAATAGATCAGGCTGATGCACGGATATCTCGTTTTCTTTAAGGAGATCAAGCCCACTGCGGTAGAAAGAACCCCAATACTGATGCAGCAGTCACAAAACTATGACTTGTCCCCTCCAGGATACAACAACCCGACCACTTGTCGTATGGTTTAGGCCAGCTCTACACAAGATGGTGAACCCTAAGCTCCACCAATAAAAACACTCTTCTTTGGTAGTAATCTCTCTTGTATAGAAAATAGTTGGTGTGTGTTGGTAGCGTAGAAAAGAGTAGATGAGAGGGACTATTTATAGACCACTAGAACCTTATAGTTACACCAAAAATAAAGACCATTAAATAGGAGAAAATGGAGAGGTTACATCAAAATAATGACCATTAACCAAGTTGAGAGGTTACCAAAGTAATGAAACCCCATTTATGTCCATTTATGACCAAGATATATAAATAAATAAATAAAAGATATTAAAATAGTCCAACAATCCCCCACTCATTTTAATATCAACAAGGATAAAAGAGATTACCAAACAAAGATAGATTAGTATGCATCATGAATGTGTGCTCTGCATTGAACCTTCATTAGTGAAACAGCAACCTCTATTCCAGAGTCAGTAGTGGTCTCAGACTTGAACTATGATTGCTTAGGAGAAATAAAGAATTACTGCTCACACGTAATAATCTAGGTGTTGACATGAGCTTTAATAGCTAGCACATTACGGCCTTGTGCTAATCTCAGTTTTCATGAGCATATTTGAGAATAAGCCTTGTTCTCATAAAAAGTGGCCCCATTTTCATGTTCACATAGGCGAAATCTATCAAGGATGTTCCTGTAATTTACACACCCCACTCAACAAGAGCTACAGAATTTCATTAAGAGTATAAAAACTCAACCCTCCAACATTACAGGACAAATGCACTTACATCATAGGGATGGATAACAAAATATTAAAGAGTGCATTTTTTACAACCACCATATGATTCGTTCTTCCCATTGAACCCAGTTACAGGATCTCTGGTCCCTAGGTTGGGTATCCTCATACATGGTTTATGATTTTATAGGCTTCAAACCCATCCCACTCAATGTATTCCAGACCCTATCTCTCGTCAAGGCCTTGGTTAACGGATCGGCAAGATTATCACAAGATCTTACATAATTCACAGTTATGATGCCATTACTCAAATAGGATCTCACATTATTGTGTTTCTTTCGAATAGGTCTGGATTTACCATTATAAAAATGATTGTTCACTCTACCAATAGCAGCAATGCTATCACAACGAATTAACATAGGAGGAATTGGTTTTTCCCAAAAAGGAATTTCATGTAACAAATCTTTCAACCAATTCGCTTCCTCACATGCTGAAGCTAACGCTATAAGCTCAGCTTCCATTGTAGAATTAGCAATTATCGTCTGTTTTTTAGACTTCCAACATATAGCACCACCACCCAAGGTAAAAATAAAACCCGAGGTAGAGAGAGAATCACCTGACAAAGTGTTTCAATCGGCATCACTATATCTCTCAAGTACCGTAGGATACTTGTTATAAAACAAACCATAATTTTTTATTCCAGATAAATATCTCATAATTCTTCCCATGGCTAGCCAATGATCTCGACT
Source organism: Camellia sinensis (assembly GCF_055761805.1). NCBI lineage: Eukaryota > Viridiplantae > Streptophyta > Magnoliopsida > Ericales > Theaceae > Camellia > Camellia sinensis. Next base: position 75,598,887 of record NC_138963.1, read on the forward strand.
TGGCTTGCTAGTAAACCTGCTAAGTACTCCAACAGCATATGCAATGTCAGGTCTAGTATAGTCAGTAGCATATCTCAAACTACCAATCATGCTAGCATATTCCTTTTGATTAATCACTTCTTTTTCATTTGTTACAACAGACAAATGTATGCTTGCATCAAAAGGAGTAGCAACATGTTTACAGTCTAGAAAATTATTTTTCTTTAACATTTTCTCAACATAGTGCGACTGATCAAGAAAAATACCATCATTAGTCTTGGTAATTGTAATTCCCAAAATAAAATTGGCTTCACCAAAATCTTTCATATCAAAGTGGCTATTGAGCATATTTTTAGTTTCATTTATAATATGCAAATTAGAGCCAAAGATAAGTAGATCATCCACATATAGGCTAATAATCACATGTGCATTCTCACAAGTTTTATAATATATGCACTTATCACATTCATTCGTCTTATAGCCATTCTCAAGCATGCGTGAATCAAATTTCTCATGCCACTGTTTAGGAGCTTGTTTTAAACCATAAAGGGATTTGGTTAGCTTACACACCTTGCTTTCTTGGTCAGGCTCCACAAAGCCTTCGGGTTGGTCCATGTAAATCTTCTCATCTAGATCTCCATTTAAAAATGCTGTTTTTACATCCATTTGATGAATTTTTAAATCATGAATTGCAGCCACTGCAATCAACAGTCTAATAGATGTAACTCTAGTAACCAGAGAAAAAGTATCAAAGAAATCAAGATCAACTTGTTGCTTAAAACCCTTAGCGACAAGCCTCGCTTTATATTTATCTATAGTTCCATCCGGTTTAAGTTTTTTATGAAGGACCCATTTACACCCAATAGTTTTACAACCTGGAGGTAAATCCACTAGCTTCCATGTTTTATTTGAAAGTAGTGAGTCTATCTCATCATTTACAGCCTCTCTCCAGAAAATAGCATCAGGTGATGATAAAGCTTCTTGCACCGTAAGAGGAATTTCTTCCACATTGTAAAGATAATAGTCAGGGCCAAAATCTTTTTCAACTCTGGCTCATTTACTTCTTCTTGGTTGAATTTGAAAAATTTCTTTTTCTTGAAAAACTTAAGAAGGAGTAAAAGAGCTAGGCATAGATAAAATATTTTCAGAAATTATTTGGCCCCCACTATTTCTAGGTTTGAAAGGAAATTTATTTTCATGAAAAATAGCATCACCTGATTCAAAAATAATATTATTTTCCATATCAAAAAATCTATAAGCTGTACTATGCAATGCATACCCAAGAAAAGTACAGGTTTCAGCTACGCCATTAGATGAAGGTGAATATGGTGGAGTAGTCTCATGAATAATTTCCAATGACTGAGGTGGAGTAGTCTCATGAATAATTCTCAATGAATGAACAAAAGAGTTGAATCCAAGAGAGTCATACTCTCGACCTCTATCACTTCTAATTCTTTTAATCTTTTTACCGAATTGATTTTCCACTTCAAGAAGGAATTCTTTAAATTTCTCAAAAGCATCACTTTTATTTTTTAATAAATATACGTTTGTGTATTTTGAAAAATCATCCATAAAAGTGATAAAATATCGGTTACCACCCTGAGTTAAAATTCCTTCAAACTCACACAAATCAGTATGAAATAATTCTAGTAATTCGGTATTTTTTTTAACACTTTTATGAGGCCTCTTGGTAATTTTTTCTTTACTGTAAACTTCACATTTCTCAAAATTTTTTGTCACTTTAGGAATTAACTCTAAACTACTCATGATTCCCACATATTTACTATTTATATGACACAAGCGAACATGACAAAAATTAATAGAAGACAAAGTGTAAGTGGTGTCATAGTAATAATCATAAAATTAGTCAGCAAGGAAATTTAAGAGATAAAAGCGACATTTATACTCATCTGTATTATAGGAAGCCACTTTTGCTTCATGTGCCTCGTAGTCTTCATCATTCATCTCCTCGGTTGGGATTTTGTTTGGATTCTTTTCGGTAAGAACATATGCAACTCTCAAAAGGCTAAGGTAAAAAAGAACTTTTCTTTTCCACCTTTTAAAATGAACTCCTTTGACTTGAAAGGCTTGTTGAGATCTCCAATTCCATTATTGGTTTTTTCTGGTACTTTTTCCATGGTTGATCTCCTTAAAATTGTTGGTGAAAATACCAGAAAAAATTATATTTTATGGATAAATGATGCAAAGAAAATGAGATACAAATAGATCAGGCAGAGGTACGGATATCTTGTTTTCTTTAAGGAGATCAAGCCCACTGCGGTAGGAAGAACCCCAATACCGATGCAGCAGTCACAAAACTATGACTTGTCCCCTCCAGGATACAACAGCCCGACCACTTGTCGTATGGTTCAGGCCAACTCTACACAAGATGGTGAACCCTAAGCTCCACCAATAAAAACACCCTTCTTTGGTTGTAATCTCTCTTGTATAGAAAATAGTTGGTGTGTGTTGGTAGTGTAGAAAAGAGTAGATGAGAGGGACTATTTATAGACCACTAGAACCTTACAGTTACACCAAAAATAAAGACCATTACATAGGAGAAAATGGAGAGACTCCAAGTAATAAAGAGAAAATGGTTACACCAAAATAATGACCATTAACCAAATTGAGAGGTTACCAAAGTAATGAAACCCCATTTATGTCCATTTATGACCAAGATATATAAATAAATAAATAAAAGATATTAAAATGGTCTAACACATATCACTAGGTTGCGGCTGCATGAACTGAGATAACTCGAGCTGCAGTCCTTGTTGCATAAACACATCCTGGTCTAGTAAATTTGCTGCATTAGTCATCGGTTGCACGGATGACATCATTGGGAGCTGTGGTTCAGGTTGCACGACATAGGCTTCCTGGCCTAGCAGATTTCACAGGCCAGGCTGTGGCTGCATGTATGGACTCGACATAATCTGTAATCCTCGCTGCGAAAGTGCCTCATACCTAAACACAATTGTGTTGTGGGGCTTATGTGGTTGCATTCTTTGAGCCAGCACAAGATGCAACTCTGCATCTTGGTCCAGAGAGTTCACATTACTAGACTGACCAAACAAATCTTAACCTAGTGGATTTATATCTTTAAAATCATACATTGCTTGTGGACCCCGTGGTATATGCTGGTTTCATTCCAATAGTGGTTTAGTCACCTGAGTCGAGCTATCTCCGTAATTTAATGATGGATTTACTACTTTCGAAGGATATACTAATGATTTCAGATTTCTATTGCGTCCACAAAGTAATTCAACCAACCCTGATTGTGATCTGAAGCTGTCTGTCATCGCAGTGGACCCACCATTTATGTTTGAAGTTCTAGTGTTTGGGGGATAAGAAAACACATTATTTGAAACATTATGATTGGAATGAGCAAAATCTTCCCTGATAGTTTCTTGTAGAAGATCCATGTACTTAAAGTTGCTATCAGTACTATTTAAACTTTTATTTTGAGAAGTTAGGAATTCAAAACCTGACCAACTTTTGGTGCTTTCACTTTGTCGAGAAGAATTTTCTCCAAGAACTCGTCCAAGAAGATCCGTTTTTGCACTCGACATAATTGAACCTCTAGAGGGTCTAATGATAGAAGCCATGTCATTCAGAGTTTGATCAATAGCGTTTCCATCAATACCACTAACCCTTTTCCATTTTAAAGCATTGCGAAATCCTATTGTGTCGCTTTGAAAATCAGCTCGACCAACCAGAGTTGTGTTCTTTCCATAAGCACCACAGTAGGGATTTGTGCCATCACCCTTGACAACATTTTCCCCTTTATAAGTAGCAACATCACCATAGGGATCCACATTATCACCTGTGATAACATTCTTACCTTCGGAAACAGCATCTTGAATTTCCAATCTATTATTTCCAAGCACCATCTGTCCTCTACAAGCATTGCTGTTGATATCTCTGCTCTTACGGGTGAGAAATTTTTTTCCCCCAGAACTAGCATCATGGATGCCCAATGGGTTATTAGCATCTAAAGTTATGATGTTGATGATGCGTTCCTTACAACTAGGTCGTTGTTGGGTTGCTAGAGAAGAAATCTGAAGACTTGAACCTCGGATACGATGGCTAGGTGTCCAAGTCAAACATTTCAATTTTTGGTTTGCCACCTTTTGAGCTGTTGGTCCCAAATCTTTAACGAACCGCTTTAGACTCTCTTTGTAATCGATACCCCCATTACCCTACAATGTTTTGAGGAATTACAATAAGCAAATAAAAGGAACTAGCTTGATTGAGAATGAAAATCAAAAGTAGGAGGAAATATAAATCGTAAGCATTGAGATAACATAACTTAAAAGTTATCTTATAGAGATGCGTACATGGTTAGATAAAGTATTATAAAATCCTAATTATCTAAAGAGATGCATACATGGTTATATAAAGAATTATAAAATCCTAATTATGTATGGAAAAAAGTTCCAAATTTAACTTCATCAACTATGATAATTAGTGTGATTCAATATATGTTGAATTAACGTGGAAAGATGAAGATTTCAACTAAATACATGGAGCCAATAAATAAGATGATCAATATGGAGTGTAATGAGTGCTATACCTAGTTCGGGTTTGTGAAGAGCAGAGGGGGGTTGTTCAAACAAAAAAAGAGACCTGTGTCTGTAAGAAGCATATGCACTTGGATGATGTGTACAGTGCCAATGAACAGGTAGGTAAGTCTATGGAGGTAAGAAGCAGAGACAGAGACAGAGAAGATGAAGATGATTGAGCAGCTGAGTCAGCTAAGGTGCTTGGAAGAAATGATGGCATGGCAACAGGAGACATGCCAAATGGACCAGTGAACAGAATTGAGGTAGAACAGGAGGTGCATGGGAGGAGTGAAACAGTAGTTGCAGTGTCTAGTGAAAGATTGGGGCAGGAGCTCGAGATGGCAGTGGGCAAGCTAAATTACGGCTGTGCAGAACAGTGTTAGAATTGTGATGACCAAGTATACACGCCTGTGTTTATGAAAAGCTTAGGTGGGTCTACGTTACTTCAACATGGAGTGAACTTAGAAGTGCAGTTGGACCTGACCCAGGAGCCTAATGCTTTGGGTAGGCTTCATCCTTCATAGCTGGGCCTATTGAGTCAAGTGGGTTCAAAGCCCAAACAAATAATAGCAAGAGTGAAGCAAATTTAAAGGTGAAAGGGATTCATCTTTCACAGACTGGGCTTACTGAGTCAAGTGGGTTCAAAACCCAAATAAATAATAGCAATAGTGATGCAAATTTAAAGCTGAAAGGAAAGAAAAAATGGAGCAAAAAAACCCACTGTTGGCAGCAACCTCAGAGAAGGGGATTTTTTGATCTTGTGAGGAGATATGGACATAAGGGTGCTTCAACAAGTAAAGCAGCTCCAAAGCATGCCCTGCTGAGAACAGCAACTGTAGAAGCCTCAATATCGTCATTTACTAAGAATGGGAATGTTGGAGGAAGAAGAATTTTTAATGAAGCTGAAGCAACAGTACAGTTGGGCAAAATATTGGGCATGGAGTATAATGGTATAGAAGAGGAAGTTCTTAGCAAAATTGTGGAACTAGAAAAAAAGGATAAGGAGAAGCATGGGGGGGGGGGGGAAATGGGGCTACTGTATAGGGTGTTTATGGAGGTGGGATTTCATTGGAGTCTAATAATGTTTCCTATGAAGATATTGATTTGGAATATTAGAGGAATTGGAAGAGAAGAGAAGAGGGGTAAGATTCAGAAGTTGGTGAATGACAGAAATATAGATATAGTGTTGATTCAAGAAACAAAGAAAGCTGCTATTACAAATAGAGAAGTCAGAGAAATGTGGGTGAGGACTAGAATGGAGTTCATGTCTGTGGATTCTGAAGGTACAGCTGGAGGTTTGTTATGCATATGGGACCAGAGGTATTTCAACTTGGTGCTTGCTGCAGTAGCAGACGGTTCATACTCTTATCAGGTACAATGTTTAATTCCTTTGAGTGTGTTTTACTGAATATATATGCACCGAATGATGTGGGTGGTAGAAAAAAGCTGTGGGATAGTTTGTTTAATCTGAAACAAGGTTTTCCTAAACCATGGTGTCTGTGTGGGGATGCTAATGAAATTAGGAATATTGGTGAGAGCAAAGGTTGCTCCAGAAGAGAGAGGGATATGACTGAGCTCAATGAGTTCATTGAGAATAGTGAAGTACAAGACCTACCTTTATTAGGAAGAAAGAACACATGGTGTAATTCCAAGGAAGGGGTCAAATGGAGTAGGATAGATAGGGTGTTGGTGGATCCAAAATGGTTGGAGGGATTTCAATTAAAATTATAGGGATTACCTAGGCTCATCTCAGATCACAGTCCACTGCTATTGATGGAAGATGAAAGGGATTGGGGTCCAAAGCCGTTCCGATTTCTAAATGCTTGGTGTCTACATCCAAATTTATCATCCTTTGTGGCTAAAGTTTGGAAGGAGTCGGAACCTAATGGTTGGGCTGGATTCATATTACAGAAAAAATTGAAGGATTTGAAATTAGCGCTTCGCCAATGGAATAAGGAGGTGTATGGGTCTGTGCCTAACAAATTGAAAGTAGTAGAGGAGGAAGTTCATATCCTTGATCTTCAAGCAGAGAGCAGATAACTGGATCGACAAGAGAAAGTTAGAAAAAGAGCAGCTTGTGAAGAGGTATGGAGACTTCATAGAATGATGGAGTGGATGTGGTTACAAAAATCAAGACTGAATTGGAATTTGAAAGGGGATCGAAATACCAGATTTTTCCATGCGATGGCCAAGGGTAGACAATGTAGAAATGAAATAACATCCATGGCCTTTGGTGGTTTAGTGCTTGAGGATCCTCGTCAAGTGAAGTTTGCAATTTTTGAGCACTTCAGGAAGCAATATTCTGAGGAGTGGATATTAAGACCTAAGTTAGGAGGCCTATTCAAATCAGTGAGTAGCAGTCCCTATTTTGATGGGTTGGACACTGAGTTCTCAGAATTAGAAATTCTGGTAGCATTGAAGGATTGTGATGGTAACAAGGCACCTGGCCCAGATAGTTTCAACACGTTATACTTCCAAAAATTTTGGAAGGTGATAAGAGGGGAAGTTCTTAATTTTATGAAGGAATTCTATAGGAATGGCAGATTGGTGAAGGGTTTGAATAGCTCCTTTATTACTCTTGTCCCCAAGAAGGAAAATCCTTTGAGAATAACAGATTATCGGCCAATTAGTTTAGTGGGATTAGTCTACAAAGTCCTAACTAAGGTCCTGTCAAGAAGATTAAAAGAAGTGCTACCCTGCATCATTAGTGAGACCCAATCAGCCTTTATAGGAGGGAGGAACATATTAGATGGGGTTCTGATTGCCAATGAAGTGGTAGATGGGTGGAAGAAATCCAAGAAGCAGGGTGTGATCATTAAAATTGATTTTGAGAAGGCGTACGATTCAGTCAACTGAGGGTTCCTACGTTCTATGCTCATGAAGTTTGGATTTGGGGTTAAATGGGTTAAATGGATTATGGAGTAGTACAGCAAGAATTTCAGTACTAGTAAATGGGTCTCCAGCTGATGAGTTTAGTCCTCAAAGGGGCCTGCGACAAGGTGGCCCTCTGTCCTCCTTCCTGTTCAACTTGGTTGCTGAAGGTCTCAATATGTTACTGACAAGCGCATACCAGATGGGAATTATTAAAGGGGTGCAAATTGGTGTAGATGATGTGAGGCTGTCTCACCTGCAATTCGCAGATGATTCTATCCTTTTTTGTGAAGCTAAAGAGGAGGAGGTTAGAAGCTTGCAGAGGATCTTGAGGTGTTTTGAGGTGATGTCGGGGCTGAGGATTAATTATCATAAGAGTCAGGTTTGTGGAGTGGGTGTGTCAGATGAATCTTTAGCTACATTTGCATCTATTTTGACTTGCAAGATCAAGAAGCTGCCTATGCAATATCTAGGCCTGCCTCTTAGGGCTAATCCTAATAGAAAGCAAGCTTGGAAACCAATGTTGGATAAGATTTGTAGCAGGCTAGCTAGCTGGAAAAGAAAGCTTTTATCTTATGCTGGGAGGTTAACCTTAATCAAATCTGTAACTACATTGATGCCAGTATACTATTTATTCTTGTTTAGATTACCTCAAGGGGTAGCTAAAGTGATTGAAAGGCTGCAGGCTTCATTCCTTTGGGGAAGGGGGGGGGGTCTGAAGTGAGGAGAAGGGTACACTTGGTTAAATGGACTGATTTGTCCAAAAGTGTAGATCAATGGGGACTGGGGCTGAGAAGAGTAAAAACGATGAATGACTGTCTACTAATCAAATGGTGGTAGAGGTTTGGGCATGAAAAAGATGCACTGTGGAGGAAGGTTATTTGTAGCAAGTACAAGGTGGACTTTAGTGATTGGGTGCCCACTTCATGCACAAGGCCTAGTGCATCTAGTGTTTGGAAAGGTATAATCAATATTGCTATGTCTGATAGCCTACTCTTATAGTTCTACTTGAATAATTGGCAGTTAAAGGTTGGGGATGAGAGTAGAGTAAGGTTTTGGTTGGATAAGTGGTGTCAAGCCTCCTGCTTTAGAGAGGAATATCCTAGCTTATTTTCTTTAATCTTGGATAAGGAAGTGTCACTAAGTACAATGTATGAAAGAAAGGAAAATGCAGGGGACTGGGTGTTTAATTTTAGAAGAATGCTCTATGATTGGGAAGATTGTGAGGTCACAAGGCTCAAGAATCTCCTGGGTGCTGCACCTGCTTTGGTGGTCAATCAGGTAGATAAACCAGTGTGGTTAGCAGTAGCAACAGAGGTATTCTCAGTGTCTTCTCTATATAATGGGGTTTCTGCTAATGCTAGTTCTCAATTGAGTATTTGTAAACTAGTGTGGGTTAAATACTTGCCTCCCAAAGTCCAATTTCTGGGATTGCTTGCATGGCAGAGTAGATTAAAGACTTTAGTATTTCTCCAAAGAATTGGTGTGCTTCAAAGTAATGTATCAACTCTATATGTATTTTGCAAAGCTGAGTTTGAAACTGTGAACCATGTCATGGTGTCCTTGCCTTTTTGCATCATCTGTGTGGTTTGAAATGCTGAATTGGTGGGATGTCCAAGGGGCCTTACCTAGGAACTAATGAAGGGTTGCTTCTATGGTGGGATGGGGAGGTGCTCAGTAGTAAGGAGAGAAAGATTTGGAGGGGCATACCTCTGGTTGTGTTGTGGCCCCTGTGGAAGCTTCGAAATGATGTGGTGTTCAATGTTGCCATCCTTGATGTGGCTGAGTTATGTGAAGTGATAAAAGTCAGAGTTGCACTGTGGTTGAGACCATATTATTTAGATCATTGTTTTACAGTTTAGGATTTTGTGATTAATCTTAGGCAAGTGAGAAGGTGTATTTGAGGAAGAAATGTGTAGGGAGTCAAATGATATGGCTGGTATGATTGTGAAGTGCATTACCATCAGGGTGTGGAGGTTAGAGTCTAATCTGGGTGGACTCCTCTGGTTGTTGAGGTTTTTGACTGATCTGGGTGGTGTGCTTAGGTCTTGCTGGTGGATTGGAACTCCTCTGCTGCTGCTTGAGCTTGCTCTGCTCTGTCCTCCAGGTTATTGTTTGAGAGGATGAATGTTAGGGTGAGTCAAGTGATCTGAGTTATAGATCTGTTTTGTTGCTTAGCAGATTGCACAGTGTAGATGGTGGTTAAAACATAGAGCTGGCTGAATTGTTCTGTTAGCCTGAGCTGCTACATTGTGGACGGTTGGGGTGTTTGTCTTGCTGGGCTAATCTGATTTGTACTGCTGCTGGGCTATGGGCTACTAATAAAAGGAGGGAGGTGTGGGGCAGGTTTGGTCTGTCAATCTGTTTACTCTCTGGTGGTTTGTTTATATTTCAAGCTTTGATCTGTCAATGTGTTTTGGGCTGTGTATCTCTCTATCTTTATGTTGTTTGGCTATTTTGGGTGTGTGGTCCGTATTAGGTTTGGGTAGTTCTTCATTGGATGAGGTTGTTTTTGATGTTGTGGTTGGCTCCTCACCAATTCGATTAGATCTGCTATGATGCGTTTTGTTCTCATCCTTCTTGTCTTGTATTGATGTAATAGGCTTCTGTTTCATCAATAAAGTGTCTTTTCTTTGCTGATAAAAAAAAAAATATGTTGAATTAACGTCTACTGAGGGTTCTCAACTCAAACACAACTTAAACAATCCAACTGTTGCTAGGATGCTAAAACCAGGATGAGATCAGATAAGAAGGTTACTTTTGGGATGAATGGAATATAAAAGGGTCATGTAACTCATTACCTCTTGTTATGAAGGTGTAAGCGGTGAAAAAAATAAATAAAAAAAACACCAAACATGATCATTCTATGAGTTTCGTCAAACACCCATCACTTTCATTTTGTTTATAGGAAATCAATAGAGAGGTGCTTTTAACTTTTGTTTTTTGATTATCAACTCTCTGTTTGTTAGGAGCTGCATCAAACAAATATGTCCCTATATCATTAATATTTGGTGATCATAATAATGTCTATACTAGAAGTTCAAAACTCTGCCAACTAAACCAACTTATCGCCTCCATAGTGATGAGAACAAGCAAAGAAATCAATGGGCTGAGGAATGTCTCAAAATCTTTAGATAGAAAATAGAGCAGAGAATTGAGGAGGGCTAAGTATAGAGATTAGATGATAATGCTTCAACTTTCAATGAACATCTAAACCGAAGAACGAAAGGGCACTCGAAAGTTGTAGATTGTAATGCAAGTGTGTGTATATATATATATATATATGTGCAAGGGCGTAGCTATGCGCAACACATTCAAAAAGAACCCACAAAACTTTAATAATTTTTTAATAACTATGTGGTCTTTTGTGAAATTTTAGAAAGGTTTTAAAAATTGACTCCACTAAAATTGTTAACAGAAACAAAAAATGACTTAGTTGAGAAGTAATACTATGATTATTATTATTTTTTTAATCAAATTTTGTTTATCACTTGATGTGACACGCTTATAATAGGTGTTTAATGGAATTCATAAGCGTCATTTTAGATGATAAAAAAAAGTGATAATAAAAAAATATAGTAACATAGTAATCCTAATAGTATTATTACTTAGTTGAGTGTTGTTCTTCCTTATCAGCATGTGATGCTTACGTGCTTTTGATTTTGAATTTTGCTTTCCTTACAAACATTCTTGAGGATAGTGTATCACTTGGAAGTTGATTTTGATAGGATTTTGTAGAACTAAAAATCAATCACAGTAACTTTGATGATAATTTGTTAAACGACCCCACTAAATAGAATTTATGACTATGTCATTCTATGTGCGTGTGTGCACGCATAATGTGCATTTATGCATGTAGAACTTGACATGCGTGTGTGTGCATAATGTGAATTTATGTAGTGGAACTTGATTGTGGGTGCGTGCCTATAATTTGCATTTATGTATACGGAACTTACAGGCACAAGATGTTTTGAGGAGCTATCAAATGTTGAAAATATTGACTTCTCATTGAATACAGAAGTCTGTGGCTTGTATGTTTGACGCCTTTCAGTTTCACACAAATTCACATTTTGGCCATCTCTAAAACCTGTTCAAAGAAGTAAAACAAGAAAGTTTAAATGCAATAAACAATGCAAGATTCAAAATGATGTGAATATCCCCCAATGACAAAAAGCATGTCAAGTATGAAAATTATTCTAAATATGGAAGTACATTCACATTCTATCATTCTTTGCTTTGTGAGTGCGCGAACGTGTGCATGTTTTAGTCCTTTAAATTTAATTTATAATTGATGAATTAAAGAAAATTTAGTTCACGAAAGCTCTCTTGTCTCACAAATTATCTAACGCAATTTTTTTTTCCTATTCATGAGATCTAGAAATCACATATGTATAGCACACACAAACACAGAAAATATGAACTAAACAATTTAGAAAGAACGAGGACAATTGTACATGCGTTTGCTTAAGAATATGCTAGTTCCTTTTGGTTAATAGTTTTTAAATATATATATGTATACAACAACAATATTGAACGGAAATTATGCCTACTTTGCATGAATCAGTAAGCGAAATGCTTTAAAAAAAAAATGCATTTTGGAAATGTTTACAAGTAGATCTAGATGTCAAGTGTAGAAATCTACAAAATGCCACAAAAATATTCACAAGGATTATGGCTTGCCATAGTGTTCAATGAAGATGTAATGGACTATTAAACAATGTATTTAACATTGATTCTTACCAGGAAGCTTGGCACCAATCTTAATGCCCGAACATCTTCCTTTACCTTGGGATCTCCTCACACATCTTCTTAGTAGTGAGTACTCTTTATCAATTGCTTTAAGATCATTTTTAGATTGTTAAAGAGCCCCTTTGCGAAATCATGTATAGCACGGGCTTGGGGATCACAAGATGTTCATACAACTAAATTATGGAATGAAAAAACATTTTAGAATGTATATAATTGTCTTCTTTTCACCCACTCTTATAAAGATTAGATGCACCAACCTCTTTGTAATAGACAGTGTGTGGTGCATTGAATCGCATTGCATTGTTGCATATCAAAAATACATCATCCTGTAAACAATAATTCGAAGAAAAATGAATTAGTTAACAACAATATATGATACATAATGTTCCAAATTTGAATAAGTTGAAAATTTTCATCTAAGAAGCACGGACATACAATCACGCAAAATTTTAAAATATTTAGGACACGACATGTTTGGAGACATATGCAAACATATAATTTTTTTTTAAAAAAATATAGCGTGTCCTTAGCGTGCACCCCAACATATTCGAGACGTGTCATGCTTCATAGTTTTTCATGTTTGCAAACTCTCTCTTATTTATTTATTTAAAAAAAAAACTTGAAGAAAAAGAAAATGTAAAATAAAAGAAGAGAGTAATTGTTTATAAAAGAACAAACCTCAAATAGTTTCAAAGTGGTGTACATTCCTTCATGGAGTTTCGCCCTCATTGTGCCAAAATCCATTGGATTTTTAATAAATTCAAAGTAGCCTTTTACCTTGCAAAGCAATAGATGCATGATCATTGTGGATCAAAAATCAAATCCAAATTTGAACAAGTTGAATCTATAAATAACAACCAACCTTATTCGGGTCAACTAGCTCAACAAATGTTGTATGCGTATCAATCCTAAATAGAGAAACAAATAAAATAAGAATGCCATATATCTACAAAAATCCAAATAATTGAAAACTGTATTCTTATTTAAAATTTCAATCACTAGAATCAATTATTTTCTTCTTAAAATTGCAAAAAGAAATCGCCTTTTTAGTGTATTTAGGACTAACTCAAGTATGCTTTTTTCAGGCATTTGTTGTGTAGATGGCAAAACTGTTGGTGTATCATTAAACAATATCAAATTACTACATTGAAGCACAACTATGGTAGTCAAAATTAAAAATGGAAAAGTGTATCATGCATCTTTTAATCAAGATAACACTACTCACCATCGTTAACGGTAGGAACTTCATCTTTTGCATTTTCTACACCCTGCATGTGATTGAAAATGATACCAAGAAAAAAAAAATGCAAGGTAAAACCAAAAGTGCATGAATAAATCCTCAAAGATCTGTAAATAAGTGGCCTAACCAATTTAGAGCGCATTTTGAATATTTTAAAGTTATGTCAGCAAAGATTTGTTTTTACCAAAAGCACATTTCTTTCTCTAGCTGGAAGCTAAGAAGCACGAACATGACACAGACTCGACATAGACATGTAGACATGCAAATTTTTTAAAAAAGCAAGACACAATACGTAGGGGATACGTGCAAAACATAAAATTTTATATATTTACTATATGTCATATTTTTAAATATTTTATATTTATTTTATATCAAATATTTAATTTCATCAAATTCATCAACCTTGTTCTGCTATTTAATATAAAAAAAATATAATAATGATTAAAAAAAATGATCCTCAACATGTCGTTAGTGTGTTTACAATGTGTCTGTAGTGTGTCCTAACGTGTCTGGCACATGTTCGGCACATGTCCGAGTTTGTACATGACCTCTGGAGAGGTGTATGTGCATAGTTGGGAATGATTAACATGATCAAAGTGCTACTTTACTCAAAATAGATTATACTCGCCAAAATGATGATGCTTGTGTAAAGGACACGCTTATAGGAGATATGAATTTAAAGGATGTGACAAACAAAGGTCAATTAAAGTACTGTAGAGACAAAAAATTTCTTCAATTATGGGGGTTTGGTATTCAATTCTTCCAAGAATTTCTAAGCCATTCAATTCCTACCCCAACATAAGATAATGCCTCGTATGCATTCAATTTTGGGATGCTCTAGTAGTGTCTCTCTATTGGATTCAAACAAATTGCTTGTATGACCACTGGAAGATTTCTAGTTTCAAAAACTCAACATAGCAATTTATTCTTTAAAAAAGGTCGATACACTAGAGGGGAATGCAATCTATTACTTTTGTCAAGTCAATTAGCACTCAACATTGCAACATTCATCTATAGGTTACTTTGAACTAACAGAATATTTTGACTAGAAAGACTGATAGTTCAAATGAAACAATGAATATATACATATATTATGTCCACGCACGTACAATATAGGTGATTACAACGTAAGGAGTCAGAAGTTGTTAATGTCAGTCATCGATGCAAAATGTTACACAAAACATGGAAGAGGAGAGAGAAAAAAATGGAAGAGATTTCTTTTGGGATTTGGAAAATTGAAAATATTATAGGGCTTCAAATTGATGCATCACCAAATTGGAGTGTTTGATTATTAATAATGGCATAGGTATACAAACATATATGTACCACAAGCCATTTAATTAAGCAATTTCGCGAAGGTTACAAAACAAGAAGCTGAATTTCAATCATTATGATTTAATCTTTCTTGAACCGTATTTATATAACAAATATTAACTATTAGACTAGGTTGAAGTAACATAGACCCCTATAATAACACATATGTTCTTCCTACATTCTTCATATTAACTTCCAAAATTTAGAATAGGCCATCTAAATAAGATGGTAAAGCAGATGGTAAATGTTTTAGTTCTACTTTCCACCATGCCACCCAAGTTCCCATCTATCCCAAGAAAAGTTTGACAGTATTGAAAACGCATATTGAAATATGACTATTCTTAAGCCATGTTTGTTTAGGGGGATTGGACTAATAATCTAACAAAATACAAAATCTCTCATTTGTGGAAATATTGAATCCCAAGAGGACGACTGAGATAAAAAACTAAGAGATTGAAGAGAGGTTTTGACCAATTGGCTAAGTTAAAAAATTGAATGGATTGTATTTTATCAATCCCTCATCATAATCATGAACCAATCCAAACAGCAGATAGGATACACAATGCAAAGAGATTAATAATCTTGACTAACAGTCCTAGGAATGCTAATCCCATCTAATCTAGGCCGTCAAAATAAACATGGCCTTAGGTCTTAGTGAACATTGCTATTCACACACAAAGCAAAATGATTCACTCAAAATCATTACAGATTGATTGTTATAGTATTCATACTATTTATTTGGTGCTTGGATTGAGCTATACAAGCACTCAATTTGTTTAATCTTCGCTTTTTACAGGAATAAAAAATCCTATGGGCTAGCCCGTAAACATTGTTTATTCTAAATAAATACTCTCAAGAAAGCCATTTTTACACTGGTTACTTAAGAAATTGTAAAGTACTAATGACATATAAAACATCACTTGTAGTAATTGTGCCAACACTGCATGATCATTAACAATGGAAATGATAATGGATACAACAATGCCATGATGTAGGGGAAAGATATTGAAACTAATTGATTAAGTTTAAAACTTATATTGTAATTTTCTTAAAAGCAAATGAAATAATGACTCACACAAAATTTGTGATTAAGTTAGTCCTAGAATGACATGCAACATTAGATCAACCAGATAAGTCAAAGTCACGAATAGGATACTTCAATTATTTGATATTGAGAAAATTAGTTTTACTCTGTGTGGACTCTAGCAATTCGATGCACGAACATTTGGTATGAAGTCATTTGTAATTTCAAGTGGTGTCGTTATGTAGTCTAACATTTTAAGACTAATGCAGCAAATGTTTTGAACGAGTCTCAAGTTAATTCTTCCAATGGGTGTATTAATTTCTTTGGGTTCTTTCTTTTATGGCAGATTTGGCATTTCACTGCAATGTCATTGTTATGATATTACAGAGAGAGAGAGAGAGAGAGAGAGAGAGAGAGAGAGGAGGAACTTTGTAATATATTGAATGGATTTAACAATGAATATAAGACTCCTTTATATAGGATGAGAGAAATCTAGGTATGGTAAAGCTAAGTATGGTAAGGAATACAATATATATATATATATGTGTGTGTGTGTGTGTGTGTGTGTATGTATACTATATTTAACACCCCTCTCAAGCTCAAGGTGGTAATGCAGGTATCAACTTGAGCTTGGAAAGTAAATTAGAGAAGCATCCAGAGGATAAGCCTTGGTAAAGATGTCAGCCGTCTGATCGGTAAAGGTAACAAAGAGAAGATGAACAGTGCTACTAGTTACATACTGCCGTATGAAGTGACAATCAATCTCAATATCCGTGGTGCGATTATGAAAGACATCATTATGTGCAATCTGAATAGCATTTTGATTGTCACAATAAAGGTGGGTGACAACAGGATGAGAAATTCATATATCAAAAAGAAGCCAATGATGCCACACCAGGTCCTAAGTAGTGTCAGCAAGAGCACGATACTTAACCTCAGTATAAAAACAAGTAGTAAAAGTTTGCTTCTTGCTATGCCAGGAAATGAAAGAGTCACCCAAGAATAAACAAAACCCTGTAGCACAACGACAGTTAGTAAGATCCCCTACTCAATCCGCATCAGAGAATGCATGTAACTATAGAGAAGAATGAGCTGAGTAGTGTAGACCATGAAACTTAATGCCTTTAAGATAGCGCAAAATGTGAATCAGAGCATCACAGTGTAGATAACGAGGAGCAACAATGAATTGCTGACAATGTGAACAACATAAGTAATGTCTGGATGAGTAATTGTGAGATAGACAAGACTGCCAACGAGCTAACGATATAAAGTAGCATCAAACAACAGGTTACCGTCAAGAGGTGTGAGACGAGTTAGAATATCAACTGGTGTAGAGGTAGTCTTACAATTGATAAGACCAGCATGAGCCAAGAGATAAGAGATTACTTGGTCTGGGAAAGAAAATAACCAGAGGAATCATGAGAGATTTCCAAGCTAAGGAAGTAGCTAAGCAAATCCAAATTCGTCATCTCAATCTGGCGAGTAAGGAATTGTTTGAGACAAGAGGTACCCATTGTGTCATCCCCAGTGATGATCATATCTTCCAATAGAGAAAAAGAAAAATAGTATCATGCTTTGTCTTACAAATAAATAGCACAGAATCGTAGGCACTGAAAGAGAACCTAAAGTCATGAATGATAGAGCTGAACTTGGCAAACCAAGCACGAGGAGCTTATTTCAAACTATACAAAGCACGAAGAAGTTTGTAGAGTTTGAGTGATGGAATAAAGGAACCACGAGGAGGTTAAATATAAACTTCCTCAGTGAGAACACCATTAAAAAAGGCATTCTTAACATCTATCAAACAAAGACTCCAGTGGCACATAATAGCAACTGCAAGTAAGTTGCAAACTAAAGTAAGACGAGCAACAGAAGTAAAAGTTTCCTCATAGTCAATCCCATATTATTGTGTGAACCCTCGAGAAACAAGATGAGCTTTGTAATGCTGAATAGAACCATCAGAATGAGTCTTGATCTTGTAAACCCATTTGCAACTAATAACACTCTTTCTATGAGGAAGATTAACTACATCCCAGGTATGAGTTTTGTTAAAAGCCTGTAGTTCATCAGTCATAGCTTGCTGTCAAAGAAGGTTAGAGCAAACCTCTTGATAGGAAATAGGTTCATGAAGAAAAAAAAGTAGTAGAACCAACAATGAAATCACAAAGAAGGACGAAATTTTGTGTTGCCCTAAGTAGAATGACGAAGAGATACCTTAGGTGCAGAAGAAAATGCAGTGGAATCAAGGAATGCATGAGGCGCACTGTGAAAGGAAATGAAGACAAGATTAGGAAGTGGAGTAGGAGCACGAGCAGGAATAGAAGCAATAGTAAGGAGTGGAGCACCAGTAGAAAAAGGAAGCAGAGCAAGACCAATAGGTGGAGCAGAATCCTCAAAATGGTCCAAAGTCAGCATGTTGGAAGTAGTGTTCGTATCAAGCTCATCAAACAGGAGAGAAGGATTTGTAAAGAATGATGTAGTAGAGAGGAGTGGACAAATGGAACTTAGACATAAATGAGCACATCTTGTGTTCCCAAAATATCACATGACGAGAGACATGAAAATGATAAGAAAGAGCATCCCAACAACGATAGCTTTTATGTTCAATGCCATACCCCAAGAAATAGCACACACGGATGTGAAGTTCTAATTTGGAATGCTTATGTGGTTGAAGAAGGACAAAACAAGCATATCCAAACACATGAAGACTAGTATAGGCAGGAGGTGTTCCATACAAGCGCTCATATGGGGTTTGATTGTTGATGGTAGGGGAAGGGATACAGTTAATAGTATAGACATTTATGAGAGTAACTTCCCCTTCTAAAAAAAATGCTCAGGATAAGAAGAAGAGATTAAAATAGCACAAACGATGTATAAGATATGGCAACGTTTATGCTCAGCACGACAATTTTGTTAGGTAACCAAGACAAGAATAGTGAGAAAGTATGCCATTTTGACGAAAGAATCTCAAAAAATGAGTTCCTTTGTATTCTTAGGCATTAGCAGCACAAAAAATTTTCATGGTGGAAGAAAACTAAGATTTGACCATTTGTGAAAATCATAGTATATTTTTTAGCGAGATTTCATAAGAAATAACTAGGAAAAATGAGTGAAATCATCGACAGGAATGACAAAGTATTTAGATCCCCCCATGATAGTATGAGGTGAATGCCCCCAAACATTAGAGTATATGAGATCAAATGGTGCATGAGATATAAAAATATTGGTATTAAATGGTAAAATGGGTTGTTTTGTGATAAACAATCTACTTTATCATTTGGAACAAGACCTACCTGATTACTTTAAACTAGAGATCATAAATGACCAAAAGACGCATGACCTAACTGAGAATGCCATAAAGCAAGAGGAGAACTAGTAATGGCAAGAGCAATAGTCTAGATAGAGGAAAGATTGGATGAGGGAATGCGAAGATGGATAAGTTCGTACAAACGACCATGTCTGCACCTATCCCAAGAGCCTATCCTGTCTTCGAATCCTGTACAACACAACTAGTTGGAGAAAATAGAATAGTGAAGCTAAGATCACAGAGTTGACCAATAAAAATAAGATTAAGCGTAAGGTTGGGGATTAGATAAGTATGAGGGAGAGAGACAGTAGAAGTAGAAATATGACCTATATGTCTAACATGCATTTGAGAGTTATCAACAATGTGAATGACAGGTAAATTAAAAGAAAATGTAGTAGAAAAGAAAACTGTAGTGTCAGAGATCATATGGTTGCAACTAGTGGACTCAAAATACTAATAAGAGATACTTGAAGTGACTAAGAGAGTAAGAAAGAGTGTACTAGAAGTAGAAGAAACCTATTTCACAATAGCTTAGTGCCTGTTTGGTAGCACTTATTTTCAGCTTAAATAAGCTTTTGGCTTAAATTAAGTTGTTTTGGTGTGTTTGGTAGAACTTATAGAGCTATATTATAGCTTAAATTAATTTATTTTCTGCTTAAAAGCTGAAGCTGTTAACGGGGTGCTTAAATTTTTCAGCTTATGCGTACAACTGAAATGGAGGGGTGCAATGATTTAAATGCCCCTCCAAAACTTCAAAAATTACCAAAATGCCAATATATAAACCCTTTTCTCTATTCAGACCTAACACTCTACTCTCCTCCCACACGACGCTCTCATCTTTTCCTCTCATCTCTGGCGAACGACAAACTGCCTCCACATCCAAGATCGCAAGCGATCGTTCATAAGGTCCCCTATTTTCCATTGATCTCCACGAAAAAAGTAAGATTTCAAACCCTATGTTTGTTATATATATACACATCGATTTAGGGTTTGTATTCGCTTTGGTTGCTCTATGAAATGGTGTGCATCTGATTACCGTGAAGCTCTTTTTTCTCACACACTCTCTCTCTCTTTCATCACTATTTGAATGTTCAAAAAAACCTAGCAAGGACTGAGAGTTATCTCCTTCAATGCTTCGATTTTGGCCTTCATTCATTAATTTGCCTTTTCTCTCTCTCTCTCTCTGTCTCTGTCTCTGTCTCTCTCTCTCTCTCTCTCAACAATGCGTTTCGTCTCTCATTTTCTCTCTTTAAAAGTGTTTGTGCTTTCTATTTTATTTCATTTTTTCTCTCTCTAGATAGATTTTGAATATCTATAGTTAGATTTTGTATGTAAGTAGCGTTTGTTTGTGAATTTAGCTGAACGGCTAGGGTTTTTACCTAATTTTAGTGATTTTTTATATTAAATAATTTTCATTTTTTCAAATAATTCAGGCTTGAAATTTTGAAAATTTTGCTTTCTTTTCCTTCATTTTCTCACTAATCAAACTGATCATTTGTGTTTGTTTTTGCTTTTGTTTGTCTCTTTGTGCATTAGTTAGGTCGAGTTTAGCCATTTCTTTTGCTAACAAGTTTTGTTTGCAAGTGCAATTGAGTGGTGCCTCTGTTTTATTTGAGGATTTTCTTTTTATGTTTTCGAAAAGCTAAAATTTCACCTCAAACAAGGCAGACAAATTAATTTACCTCATTTTAGTAATTTTTTAATTAAATAATTCTTATATTATCAAAGAATTGAGGCTTGTGATTTTCAAAATTTTGTTTTCTTTGCCTTTATTTTCTCAGTAACCAAATGGGTACTTGGTGTTTGTTTTTGTTTTTATTTGTCTCTTTACACTTTGGGAAGCGTGGAGAATTATTTGAATTTTTTGTTTTGATTCTTATGAAATTGATGATCACATTCAATGGAGAATATTTCATTTCAGTTTGTAGTTTCAAGTTTATGCATTAGTTATGGAAATTGAGTTTTGTTTGTGAGGTTAGAATCTTTTTGCAATGTGGACTAGCTCATCACAGTATTAAACCAAATGAAAAGAATGCTCAATTGAGAGTTGACCAGATGGATATAAGAATTATTTGTGATCCCCAAATTGAAAATGATGCATTTTATTAGATGTCATTTATAGATTAGGAGTTGCAATGTTGGCTATATATATACACAAAGTATTGGTATGTACTCTTGCTCATAAGTTGTTGTCTTCCCAATTAATGCAGAGGCATGTCATCCTCTAGTAACTATTTTGGAAGTGCTGAGACCTTCGACTTCAGGTTCGAGGCTTTGAAATGTGATTGTAGTCTAAGAGCTTTCATAAGGGTTATCGAGTCTGACAAGCCATCTAAAGGGAGACTGTATTTCATTTGTGAGAAGAGAAATTGTCAATTTTGGAGGTGGTGTACCCTAAAATCTGTGACGATAGTAGAGAGGCAAAGGAACGAGAGAATGCTTTATCAAAATCAAAATATCGAGACTAAGGACTAAAAGTCAAGAACAAACTGCTTGAGCAATCCTTAACATTCATTAAGCAACTTGTTATGGGTTTTCTCACAATTTGTATTGTTATGTCAGTTGCATTACTCTTTAAATGATTGTAGGTAGCTTTTAGATCATGTGTTTTTGTGCTATGTAGTTTATCATAAATCATTGTACTAAGTTGTGTACTTCGTGAATGTTGATATGTCTATCCTAGTTGCCAATGTTTGGTTATTTAGTACTAATGTTATTTTTTAATGCAAGAAATGATATTGAGTGAATGAGTATGTTTTTAATAATTTTTCTCTTTCATAGAATGAGTACCTAAGAGGAAACACAAAATGAAAATAGGAAGAACAAAGGAAAATCCTCTCTAGTACCATCTGTTAAAGCTCACTAGGATGCAAAATCAAATGAAATTTTCATTAAGCTTTGTGTTGAGCAAGTGAAGGCTGCACACAGACTTGGTACACACTTAGATAGGGTTGGGTGGGAAAATATGATGACTAAGTTTAAAACTATGACTGGAAAAGCATACCAACGAATACAAATGAAAAATCATTAGGATGTTTTGAAAAATAATTGGCTTTATGGAATAATCTTTTAAGGGGTGAGATAGGCTTAGGCCGTGATACATTGATTGGAGCTATCTCTACATTTGATGAGTGGTGGACAAAGAAATTGGAGGTAAGTTAATTCATTAATTTACATTTGCTTCTTTTTTTTTTTTTTTTTTTTTTTAACATACCAAATTTTAAATATGCCATATTGTTAAATTTTCCTTTGTAATTGTTGTAGAGGTATCTTGATGTTGCTAAATTTCGGCGTATGCTATTATAATTCTCTGAACATCTAGACATACTATTCTCAATTGGAGCTGCTACAGGAGAATGGGCGTACGCCCCTAGCTCAGGGGTTATGCCTAACATTGATGAGACTAGGGGAGGAATTTCATACCCCACATGATGTTGAATTTGATCATGATGTTGATTTGAAGGTGGTTCATCCTTCTAATTTAAACAAAAAAATCCATCAAACATTGATGGTTCATCAAACAAGGGCAAGGCAAAAAAAGAAGTTTCTGGTGTAATTCTACTTAACAAGACACTTGATCGTATAGTTAATGTGGTTGAGCCATCTTCAGCAACTTCAACACAAACCTTAGCAAGATATCCTTCAATTACAAAATGTTTGGCGAAGCTAGAAAGCATCCCTGGTGTGTCCCCGGATGATGACATGTATGTATGGGCTACTAGATTGTTCTTAAGAGACAAGCGTAGTGAGTGCTTCATGCCATTTCCTACAGATGAAGTTTGGCTGATGTTTTTGAAGTTGGAGATTGAGATAGAGAAGACCAGCACAGGTTGTCGCGGCTAATATTATTTCTGGATGTATGGCAGACTTATTATTCATGCTGAATTTTATTATTATTTCAGGTTTATTTAAGACCTTTATTAGGACTTATTATTATTAATGTTGGACTTTTATGTTAGACCTTTATATGGACTTTTATTAATATTATTTTTGGATGTTGGACTTTTATTAGGTGGCTTTCATTGTTAGTTGAATGGTTGAGTAGTAAGTGGCATTTATTTGAATGGTTGTGCTGGAAGTTACAATTTTTATTAGGTGGCTATCATTGTTAGTTGAATGGTAGGTGGCATTTATTTGAATGCTTGTACTGGAAGTTGCATTTTTTATTAGGTGGCTTTCATTGTTAGTTGAATGGTTGAGTAGTAGGTAGCTTTAAGTGTATATATATATATATATATGTAGATCTATTGGCCTTAGGTGGAGTTCAATTTGGTGTTTCATCTCTCTTCAAGCGGGTCTTTTGCTGAGACAATAGTTGTGTTTTCAATAATTTTAGACCCTAGGTATTTGGGTAAACAAATCTTATTGTGTTTTCAATAATTAGTTGTGTTTTTAATAATTATTATTGTGTGTGTTCATTTCATTTTTGTACTAGTAAATAAGAAGCCTTTAAATGAGTAGGTTTTTTTGGAGATGAGTAATAGTGGTAACGATGAATGGAATGATGATCATGATGATGAAGATGCTGAAGATGAAGGTAGCACATCTCAAACCTAACAAAATAATAATATGCTCTTAGCAACGGTGGCAATAGTTGCAGTGACATATGCGACAAATTGTTTGATAAAAGAACCATGCAGGAGATCTTCTTTAACAAGGTGGAAGTGGATGGTAGAATTACAATAAGGGAAACAGACAAGAATATTTGAAAATTTTCGAATAGAAAGAGAGGTATTTTATCAATTGTGTGATTTGTTACAGTCGAACTATGGCCTTCAAACTGGACAAAAAGTTGGGGTTCAAGAGCAAGTTGCAATATTTTCGTATATTGTTGGCTGTGACATTCGAAATAGAAATGTCCAAGAAAGATTTCAACATTCTGGACAGATTTCAAAATACTTCAAGAAGGTGTTAGAAGTTGTTACAATGATATCTATTGATTGGGTAAGGCCTCAACCGAGAAATGGTGTGCATCCGTATATTAGAAGCAACTGTAGATACTATCCTTATTTCAAGGTAATAATGAACTACAAGTGGAACTTAGGTGTTACATATAATTAATGTTGTTAGGATATTTCTAATAATGAATAAATATATTTTTATTCTAAATTTTGTAATAGGATTGTATTGGAGCAATTGACGGAACACACATCAAAGCATATATATCTCTAGATAAGAAACCTCGTTTAATAGGTAGAAAGGGGTATGCAACTGAAAACACAATGGCCACAAGTAACTTTGATATGTGTTTCGCATTTTGCTTGCCAGAATGGAAAGGAAGTGCACACGATACTCGGATCTTCTTAGATACAAATAGGAATCCTAGTTATAATTTTCCAAAACCACAAGGAGGTAATTGTTTTATATTGGATTACTACAGTAGATGCACCACACTCACATCTTCATATTTATTTTTACATTTATAATTGTTTACTTTAATTTCTTGTTGGAATTTTAAAATAGATGAGTTTTACTTGGTGGATGCTGGGTATCCAAACATGAAAGGATATCTTGCACCTTACAAAGGAGAGAGATACCATCTAGCTGAATTTGAACATGGTCAACCCCCCCTCAAAAAAAATGCACAAGAAAAATTCAACCAAGCAAATTCATCACTTACAAGTGTAATAGAAAGAACGTTTGGGGTTTAGATAGCAAGATGGCCGATGATAAAGGATATCTCACCAAACTACAAGTGGCCGACCTAAGTCAAACTTGTTTGTGCAACAATGGCAATTCACAATTTCATCCGGCGAAGTGAGTTCCGCGATATTGCATTTGGCTCTTATGATAAATTCGCGGATTATGTGCCTAATAATAAGGAAGGATCATGGTCTCAACAAGTACGCCATGGAAATCATGTTAAAGGTGATGACAACGAGAAGGAAGTGAGGAGACATAGCCAATTTGCAGAAGAAATTAGGAGTTATCTAATATCTAGGGAGTTTTATTTTTATTGCTTTAATAGTTTTGTATTTTTATTGCAATGACATTTTGTTGTTCTCTTGTGAACTCAATATTAAAAAATAATAAATAAATAAACGAGGTAATGTAAAAATGTACCAATATAGGAACTAATTATATTAACTTCCATTAATGAAATAACTTTTTAAAAATTTACAGTGAAGAAAATGACAAAATTACAATTTTTATATTCATAAGGGCAAAAATGACAATTATATAACAAAAAGCTATTTTACAGCCTATTTACCAAATACTACTCTGCTGTTTAAATTCATAATCCCACAGCTCCACCAAACAAGTACCAACTTATGTTCACAGGTATAAGCTATAATCTGTTAAGCTATAATCTTTAATCATTTTTCCACAGCTCTACCAAACGGAGCCTTAGATGTGCTGAAGAGTGTAAGTTGATGATGGTTCAAGAGTGGGGAATAAGTCAGGGGCAACTATAGTAGATGCAAAATGAGTTGAAGATTGATATTGATTGTATGTTGTTGGGGGTCTAGAATTGCCACTCAAAGAAAGTTGATTATGTGGCTGGCGATGAGCAGTAGTGCAGGCTAAGGGAGTTGAAGAGTGATATCAACTATAAGTCATGAGTGGTCTAGAAGAGCCACCATGTTGAGAATAATTGTCTGAACAAGCCATGAAGTGATCAAATAATGGATCACAAAGAAGATCCAGCAATGTTAGAGTAGAACTAGGTAAAACAAAGGTTACTAATATATTTAGGAAGGTGAAATACCCTAGGAAGCCTAGAACAACTAGGGCTGATGTCAACACTAATAATGATGACATTAATAGATGTAGCACATAAGTGTAGGGCTTACGTCAATAGTGAAGAGGCTTGGATGACATGTGCTGGCATCAGCTAATGACGTGGGAGCAGGGCATTATAGAGCTGACCCTAGTAGAAATTGAAGCCAAAAGAAGAAAAATGACTTAGTCGAAAATTAGGATGAACAATATGCGGCGCAAGTTAACCGATTAGAAGAAGCACGTGAATGCATGTGAGGAGAATAACAATGAAGTGATAGGATACCATGTTATGATATTAGAGAGAGAGAGAGAGAGAGAGAGAGAGAGAGAGAGAGAGGAACTCTGTAATATATTGAATGAATGTAACAATAAATACAATATTGCTTTATATAGAAGCAGAGAAATTTAGGTATGGTAACCCTAAGTATGGTAATGAATACAATATGGACATAATATGTATATACTATTTTTAATAATCATAATGCTTAATAAAACTAATAGAAAATCAATAGTAGAGTAAACTGAAATAGTTGTTTAAATTTGTTAGACTTAAATCCACATCGCTAATCTAAGCTACCCAAACTTGGGTTAGTATAATGCAAGAGCCTCTCCACTCATTGCTAATTAGTGCTAATTAGTTTTAAGTTGGATGCTTTAACATGGTACCAAATCTAAGTCTTGGGTGGCCTTTTATACCATGTGGTAGAAATGGTCTATCTCTCAATCAGACCTCTCAATCACCTCCACACACGATGGACTATCACGTGAAGGGGAGTGTTAGACTTAAACTTACATCGCCAATCTAAGCCACCCAAGCTTGGTTAATATAATACAAATGTCTCTCCACTCATTGCCAATTGGTTTTGAGTTGGATGGTATCAGGGCTAGGTCTTGGGTGGCCTCTTACATCATGTGGTACAAACGGTCCATCTCTCAATCGGACCTCGCAATCACCTGCACATTCTATTGGACAGCACGTGAGGGGGTGTGTTAGACTTAAACCCATGTCGCCAATCTAAGCTATCCAAGCTTGGTTAATATAATGTAAGCGCCTCTCCATTCATTGCCAATTGGTTTTGAGTTGGATGCTTTAACAAAATTGATGAACCGAGTAGCTTTTTAGTGTACCTGGCTTTCAAAAGTTCCTATAAAAAAAAATCAATAGAAAGCCATTTCTTATAATAAATGACTACATTATATGCAATAACATTGTATCGCAATAAATAAAGCTCAACACTCTTTAGATGCACTATTATATTCTTGAATATGATAATTAATAATAAAAATCTAAACAAGTGCAGATGCTTGTACATGAACACGTGGGTCAGTGAATGAATGAGAGAGAGAGAGAGAGAGAGAGAGAGAGAGAGATTGCCATTAACTACTTCTTAAATGTCACTGTCTCAAAATTTCATCTAAACAAAAGCATAATATTTCATAAAATGTAAAAGAATCAATTGAGTTGGGTTCTCTTTGAAATTAATTTGATTGCATATTCAGAAGGTAAAACACTTCTTTGTATGATAGCATTGCCAATGTAAACATAACTGGCAATATCATATCCAATCACTCGAATATTAAAATTCATCATCATATTGTTGAGATTGGTTCACCGACGTAAGGTAGTCAATTGTAGTGGCTAGACATAACTGTGGTTAATTGTAGTAGCTTGACAGAATTAAATAGCAACCACCTCTATTATGTGTGAAAGAAGTAAGTTGTTCACACATAGCCACCAAAGGAATAATTAGGTAGCCACCAAATGAATAGTTCAACTAGCAGATTCACACTATATGTTCATGCTCCCTTACACTTATATAAATATGCCCATTTACAGAATGGAACATAAGTTGTGAGAGAGTAAGAGAATCTCTCCAAAGAAGGGGAGATGAGTCTCTCTTAGGAGAGAGAGCCTCATCAGGAGTACCCACTGGTGAGTGGAGAGTAGCTTATTTTTTTTTATACATTATTCAAAAAATAGTGGAGATTTTATATTTGCCCCGTGGATATAGGCCAATATGTGCTTAACCATGTAAAGTATTGCCGTTTCTCTTTTTGTGTGTACCAAGCCAAACTAAGCCTTGTGTCCCAATTAGGTGAGGTTAGTTATATGGATCGTTTTTCTCCATTATCAAGGGCTATATGCTCAATTGAATTAAATAAATTCATATATTTTTTCAGTACTACATCCAATGTCAATTTAGGTCTTCCCGTTCTCCTAGAATTTCCAAGTTATTGTGATCCTTTCAATTTTTCTTACCGTTGCATCTATAAGTCTTTGTTGTGCATGACAAAATCATCTTAACTTGTTCTTTGTTAATTTTTCTTCTTTTTTTTTGTGTGCGCGCGTGTATTTATTTGGCTGATGCTTTTGTTGGGAAGTAAGAACCTATTTCTTCCTAACAAGTGGTATCATAGTTGCTAGTTCCGATCTAGATATAGGGTGGTAGACTCATGCTTCGTTAACAATTTCAAGGATGGGATTCAATGCCATGGTAGCAATGATAGCAGATGAGAGCCCAAGTTAGTAGTTCTGAGCCAAACCTGCACAAGAGAAGGAAAAATAAAAAAAAATTTAGTCAAAAGTCCGTTAACATAATTCTATAGTGTTAAAAGGACAAGTGGATATTTTTTAATGTATAAAGTCCTTTAAAATTTATTTCTCATGGATGAAGGACAGAAAAAACATATGCCTTTTCATGTTAGACAATTTTTCCCTTTTTATCTTCCATTACTTCTCTTTTCCCATTCGAATCATCAATGTGATAAACTCTCTCTCTCTCTCTCTCTCTCTATATATATATATATATATTGTCTTCAATGTTCCAAGTTAAAAATTTCTACAAGATTCCAAGAGATGGTTCCACAATTGTGTTGTAGAACTTCAATGATTCCTATATTTTGAACCTTGTTTGCTATATTTCGATGATTATTTGGATTGAAGCTTGCACTTGAGACATATAGAAGATGTGCATTTTGTTTGTTTCTTCGGATGAAAGAGTGAATAGTTGTTTAAGGTTTTTTCAAGTGAGATTAAAGATTGAACAATGTGTCTTTTGTTTGTTGTGATTGTTTTTTTTATCGAATCTAATTGAATAATGATGTTTTTGTTTGTTGTTAGATTAACTTTACTTTAGTTTGCTCTAATAATATGTGACTTATATATATATATATATATTTGCTGATGCTTTGTTTAAATGTGACTATAAAATTTTACTTTAGTTTGCTATAGTAATACTTTGTTCTTTTGTTTTTTTGTTACTGATACTCTGTTTTAAATTAATAACAAAATTATACTCTGTTAACATTATCATTTCATTATTTTAAGAATTTTTTTTCAATATTTCTACTTTTGGTGATAACAATTATAGTGACTATGGCGTTCAGTGATAATGATAGTATTTCATTATTTAAATGAGTTTCAAAGTAAAATTTACTATGAAACAAAGTCAAATTTTACTATTAATGTTAGTTTCGATAGTAAAAGTTTTACCATGTTATTTTTAAAGAATTTCATAGCCAATATGGATCTTATTTGATAGATCTCGAGAGAAGGATTCTAAAAATACTAATTTTATTAAAATTCGACATTTAGATAAAAAGGTATATCATTTTAAAGTTTGAAATATAAAATTAGTTACTAAGGATATTTTAGAAATAGTAGTGTGTGTTCGTTTTTTCAAGACAAAATTTAGGTGCTTGTCCTTTATGCATGAAATTTTTTTTATGATGGAGTTTTGACCAAATCTCCCTAAAATAAATTAAAAAATTTTGTTGAAGGCAACAAGGGTGCTAATGGTAGATCGTGCAGAAAGAATGATAGAACTTATGGCTGATGAGATCGATATTGTACAACATAGTAACCAGGGGCAAGGATTTGGTATGGTACGATGCATTGGCACATCAATATAACAAAGAGGTTTTCTCTAAGGTTCATGCACTGTATTTTCAGTAATGGAATCAAAATTTTCAAAATTTGGTCAAATAATAAGATTGGACAAATTCAAGGGTGATCATGTTGTTCAAAATTGTGAAATTAAATAAATAGATTTATGAAGAAAACAAATTATATACCAAGAACATATGCTGATAATTACAACTAAATTTCAATAGAAATACACAAAAAACAATAAAGGGTAAAGAGACAAAACCAAAGCCTACACGGAAGCAGTTTCCTTAAAACAGATTTCGCCGCCTCACGGGTCGAGTGCTTGAGGAAACCCGACGTCTGTCTCCCAGGATACGACGGTCAAAACCAGCTACGGCAAAAGCACTATCTATCTAGCTTAGCGAACAAAACAATGGCAGCACTCTCTCACAATAGGAACTATCAAGCAAACTGACTTGTAAAATGGAAGCAAAAATTTCTATATCGAAACTTGACAGGAGGGTCTCAATTTATACATGTATAGGGGAGAGAGGAAAAGCCTCCAGCCTTTAAGGCTAGTCATTAAAACACCAAGCATCCATAGCCCCTTTCCACAAAATGAAAAGTATGGATGCCCAAAGGATTCACACCCTTTAGCCAAGAAAAAAGATTTAAATACTCTTTAAAATCCTATTCATGAAGCAATTTCTTATTCAAAACCCAATGGTTTTTGGCTCGCTTGGACCCAACACAAAAAATGGTTAGGACCCACTTTAATATTTAATTAAAGTCACCACACTTTAATATTAAATTAAAGTCCCCAAAAATCATTTTTTCCAACAGATCAAAGGTGATCAAGCTTGACCTGGTATTGTATCATAGAAGATCAAGGGAGATTTGGAAAGAACATGGGAGATTTGGAATAATCTAGTTCAATCAAATGAAGAAGACCACTTATTGATGGATAGATGATTGGCAACCAACACAAGCTCACGGTAATGTTGTGACAAATAGAGTAACTATCAAGCAGAAGATGCATAGTACATGTCATGGGTGAACAAGGAGAGCAACAATTGTAAAGATACAAAAAAAGCCCAATAGCATAGGTGTAGGAGAGCACAGACAACGTACGCAAGAATGTCGTACATGCTACAAATGTACGCGGGTGCAAGTTTACACGACAGTGTCGGGCGCATGTGTAGTGTGCAGGATATTGGCCAAGAGGCACAACGACTAGTTGTTGGAAGTTCATGAAAGAAGTCTCTAGATAGAGAAATTGAGAAAAGGTATAACGCAATTATGAATGCCAAGGAAATGACAAATATCGTTCTCTATGGTTGTGGATTATTAAGAAATGAAGATATTATCGATTGATTTGTTATGAGAGTCATTACAGATATTTATACAAGTGATCTTCAATCTGTTCCAACTAATTAACTAACCACCTCCATTATATCTATTGTATCTATAGTCTGGCTGCAACTGTGGCTGCAACTGTGGCTAATACAGCTGATGCTGTGGCTAAAATTAATATTGTGGCTGCAGCTGTGGCTAAAGTGAAGCCTTTTGGCACTTCTCTTCAATACTCTTATCATCCTCCCTCAAACTAATGGGGGCAAGAAAGCACCATGAGTTTGTCCTTCAAACAATGAAAATGAGATGAAGTCAAAGCTTAGTAAAAATATTAGCCACTTAGTTAGTTGTAGGAATGTAAGATGAAGCAATTTGTTTGGAAACCACTCTTTCTCGAATGAAATGACAATCAACTTCAATGTGTTTCAACCGAGAATGGAACACATTATTTGAGGCTATGGCCATAGCAGATACATTATCACACCGTAGGAGAGAAGTATGAGAACAAGAAATGGATAGATAAAAAAGAAGTTGCCGAATCCAACAAAGCTCAGTTGTTGTATGAGCCATAGATCAGTATTTTTCCTTGGTAGAAGAACGAGAGATAGTGGGTTTCTTCTTTGATTAGGACCAAGATAGACACAAAAACCAGAAATGAAGCGGCGATCCAAATAATCCCTAGCCCAATTTGAATCAGTAAAGACCTGAAGACTGGGCTAAAAGAGAGCCCATATCTAAAGTCCCTTTAACATAGCAAAGTAGCCTTTTGACCTGAGCAAAATGACCATTAGTAAGAGCTTGCATGTGTTAGCAGGCTTGATTAACAGCCAAAGCCAAATCTGGCCTAGTGATGGTGAGATACTACAAACCCCCAACTAGACTTCCGTAAAAGAATGGTTGGTGTCACGCCCTCAAAACAATAACATTAAACCCATCCATATAGAGACATACATTGATACATAAAAGGTCCACATTCATTTATTCATCAGAGTATTTCATTACAAAAGTATTACATGTTTACAACAAAAGCAAATGCCCTACGGGCTTACAGCTTTCCAAGTTAACACTTGGTTACAAAAGAGAGTGCTAACTTAATTTACACATTAAGTCCTTGGCTTGAATCTATATTTAATACAATCAAGGAAAATAAGATAACAAAAGTATGTCTGTCTCTAGTCTCCCAAGCTATGTCCTCAGGGGTGGCATGCTACCTGTACTTGAAAATGATGTTCTCATATAGGGTGAGCCACAGCCCAGTAGAAATATACTAAACCAACAATGAACAATGCCTAAAATATCAACAACTGACAGGTGGTCAATACTTACACTTCCATTTACATCTTATTACAATTCCATGACAGCCCAGTCTACGTCACAATTCAATTTCCATTTCCTATTCAACTTTGAGTTTGAAAACAAGGCTCAGTACTCTGGCCAAAACATTTGATGAGGTTATAGTTCATGACTAGAACACCTTCGAAATTCAAGATGGATACACATTTTGGTGTTGTACCAATAACACATAGACCACTTCCATACTTTGCAAACGATGATGATATACATTTTAGTGCTATATCAAATCAAACAAACATTTCAATAGATAAGCACATAAGCCATGTCACACTACCACAGATAAGCATATGAGCTATATCAACATTTCAACAGATAAGCATATGAGCTATATCAACACTTCAATAGATAAGTATATGAGCTGTATCAACACTTCAACAAATAAGCATACGAGCTATATCAACATTTCAACGGATAAGCATATGAGCTATATCAACACTTCAACAGATAAGCATATGAGCTGTATCAACACTTCAACAGATAAGCATATGAGCTATATCATCACTTCAATGGGAGAGCATATGAGCTGCAACCCTGGGTCCATCCCCCATCTTCCCTTAACCATTAACCGGTTTAGAGGTACATCCCCCATCTTCCCCTAAACCGTGGAGTACATCCCCCATCTCCTCCCATACACAAGTAATGCATATAAACACAGAATCACATACGCAATCAATCAATACATAGAGTTAATGTATTCTATCAACTGTTTACACATAATGCATATAAACACATTGGCCATATGCACAATCAACCAACACATAAAGTTAATGTATTCTATCAACCGTCATACTCTATGACACATCCAATTGATTAGTTTTAGTTTGCCTAATCGTCATGCATTGTCTACAACAATCAATGCTACCCTCCACCGGTAGCCCAAAGCAATTATTTCTAAACAGGAAATAAATGCACAAATAGAAAATATATCAACATTTCAATTAGGTGAGCAATAAATGATCTAACTACACCCTTTAGTCTCACACATTCCCAATTTCAACATTTCCAATTCAATTCCTTATTTCCTTTAATTAATTATATGCATTAATTAATTAAAACAATCAGGGCAAATTACCTTAATTAACAAAACAACTCTAAGGTCCCATTTTCATCCACAACCCATCATCCAACTCATTTTTTTCACCAAACTTGCATATAGGTTTATTTCAAACAAAACCCCAACTTTTGTAAAATTACACAAAGGCCCAAACTTTCTTGAATCTACCCAACAACACCCAACATATCAAAATACTAAAATTTAAAGACAAAATTCATAAAGAGGAGTAGGATATCCCTATCTCAAATTCGGAGTCTAAGAGAAGAGGATGAAGAAAACCAAAATGCTCCAAACTCCAAGATTCATGGATCAAAACGAAGCCCTCGACGATTAACACAACTTTTACAAAGGCCAAAGGTAAGGAGAACACCCTAGCTAGATCAAACCCTAGAGAGAAGGGAGATTCTAGAGAGAGGAGCTCTCAAAAAAAGTTTTAGAAAAGTAAGAGAGAGAGTGTGGATGTAAAAAGTGATTTAAAATAGCCTAGCTGTCAACTGATATACGACTCTCCCGCTCGAGCGGAGAACACAACGCTCGAGCGTCAAGGACAAAAAGCTAGGTACGCTCTAGCGCAAGCAGTCCCGCTCGAGCGCCAAGACACAAGAATAAAGTACATCCGCTCGAGCGCGAAAACCAGTCCGCTTGAGCGTAGATTTCTCCCTTCCAGAACTTACGCCAAAAAGTACCACCCGCTCGAGCGCTAACAAGTCCGCTCGAGTGCGACCTGCTCGAGCACAAGAAACCCGCTCGAGCGTAGAGTACACATCTGCAGAAGTTTTGCAGAGGCACGAAATACTGAAACTGTGAAAATCCCGCTCGAGCGCAAGAAGACCCGCTCGAGCGGACAATTCAAAAACTGTTCAACAACAATGGGAGCTAAGGCTCTACCAACCTGAACCAACCGAGCCCAACACATTCTAAAACTCAAACTAAAGAGTTTAAAGGTTGACAACACGATAGGTACAACTACCAACTCCATGGAACCGCATCCGAAAAACAACAGAATAGTAAAGGGATAACCGGGATCGCTATAGTTGGAAAAAGGGTATCAGTGGGATTAGTAGAAGAATGTAAAGCAAGGGGAGTGGAACAAAGTTTGCAATCTACTAAACCAGCCATAAGCAAGAGGTCCCCAGTATAATTTTGTTGAGACAAGAAAAAACCATGCGAGTGAGACTGAACAGAGATGCCCAGAAAATAAGAAAGAAAGCCTAACTCTTTCATGGAAAAAACCATATGCATCTGTTGAAGTAGGGCCTCAATCAATAGGAAATCACTACTTGTAAGGTGGATGTCATCCACCTAGATGAGAATAATAGTGATGCCGGTAGAAGTCTTCCTTACAAACAAAGACGAATTAGAATGACTCAAACAAAAGCCTTGACTAAGTAAAAAATTGGAGAAGGTGGAATACCAAGCTTGAGGAGCTTGTTTAAGACCATACAAAGGCTTTCTTGAGCTTACAAACACGAGAGGGAAAATAAAAATCAATGAAACCTTGAGGTTGATCTATATAAACTTCCTCCTCCAAAGTACCATGAAGAAAAACATTGGATATATCCAATTGCTTGATAGGCCAGTGATGATGAAGGGCCAAACATAAAAGAGTTCGAATGGTGGGTTGTTTGGCAAGAGGACTAAAAGTTTATTGATAGTCCACTCCCTCTTGTTGAAGATACCCCTTAGCCACAAGTCTAGCTCTATATCTGGCTATAGAGCCATCAGAGCTTTTCTTAATCCGAAAAACCCACTTACAACCAATAGAAGCTTTATGAGCAGGGAGAGGAACCAAATTCCAGGTTTGTTACTTATGCAAAGCCTAAAACTCTTCAGTCATCGCAGTGACCTAGACAAAGGACTACAAAGCCTGCTTGACAGATGTTGGTTCAGTAGTAGTAAGATCAGTAGTAACAAGTAAAGCTAAGGTTTTGGGTCTAGTACGCATGAGATGGATATTAGCAGTAGATTGAGAAGGAACATGTGTAGACCCAGGAACAGGTAGAGAAGAAGACTAAGAAGGCAAAGGAAGATGAATAGAAATATAATTAATGGGGATAGAGAAAGGAGAATGAGGCATATACGGAGAGGGATATGGAAGAGATAATGATGGAATAGATGGAGCAGGTAAGGAGGAAGATGGGACAACTAGAGATGGAGTAAGAACAGAGGAAACAGAGACTGGAGAAAGAGATGGAGCAGAAATAGAGACAAGTGTAGAGGACACAGAGGAAACATGAGTGGAGGTGAAGGATGAGGTTGTAAAGAAAAAGGAAAATAAGATTCATTAAACAAGATATTCCTAGAAATGAAATTTTTTCTAGAAATAGGATCTAAGCATCTATAACCCTTAGTAGATGGATGATAGCCAAGGAAAACACATGGAGATGGTCGAGGTTGAAGTTTATGAAAGGTATAGGGCCTTAACCAAGGAAACAATTAGCAACCAAAGACCTTAAGAAAAGTACAATCAGGAGTGGTCTTGAAAAGAGGCTGAAAAGGAGATTTATGACCAAGAGAAAGGCTAGGCATTCTGTTAATGAGAAACACTGCTGTGGCCATGGCCTCAAACTACTAATCAACAGGCACAGAGGACTGAGAAAGTAGAGCAATAGCAGTCTCTGTAATATGTTGATGTTTTCTCTCAGCAATACCATTTTGCTCGGGAGTATAGGGGCAACTGATCTGATGAACAATATCATGGTAGATCAAATAGTCAGTCATTTTATGATTAACAAATTCAGTACCATTATCTAATCCAAACACTTTAAGAGACACCAAATTGTGTTTCAGCATAAGCTTTGAAAGAAACAAAAGTAGGATAAACCTCACTCTTGACATTTAAAGGATAAATCCATGTAAACCTTGTGAAGTCATCAACAAACAAAAGATAGTATTTATATCCACATTTGGAGGCATGAAAAGGGCCCCAGACATCACTATGTACAAGAGAAAAAGGTTGAGCAATAGTTGAACTAGAGAGCTTAGAAGGAAGCATATGGATTTTAGAAACATTGCAAGGTGTACAAGAAAATTCATATACTTATTCTTAAAAGAAACAGGTAAATGTTTAGCTATATGCTTGAATTTCAAACGTGATGGATGGCCCAGCCTTTGATGCCAGGTATGCAAAGACATTGATGTTTGAGACGTGGTGAGATGAGCCTGTGAAGAAAAAGGAGAAGATGATGCAAACTGACAGAGACCATGAATGCTAGGGCCTTTATGGAGCACCTGTTTCGTGTGATTGTCTCGAATGAAAAATGAGTTAGCATAACAAACAGCTGAGCAGTTGTTATCTTTAGTCAATTTATGCATAGATAAAAAATTAGAAGATATATGAGGAGCATGAAGCATATTCTGAAGATGAAAAGAATGTTAAAGAGTTGGTAAAATGCCCTTACCAATATGTTGGATAGGCAAAGTCTAACCATTGCCAATAGTAACTTGATCATGCCCTTGATAGGGTTGATAGAGATGAAAGTTACCTAAATCATTGGTGATGTGATTTGTGGCTGCAGAGTCAACATACCATGGTGTAGAAGGACTAGAAGGAGATGAAGATTGGGAGGTCACACCAGAATAAGCCCTTGATGGCGGTACATTAGAAGAAGAAGCAATCTAAGATGCAGAAGAGGATTGAGATGGTTGATAGTTAGAATCCATTCTAAACCAACAATCAAATGTTGTATGATTGTAGCCACCACAGATTTGGCAACTAGAGGAAGAATAAAGCCCTTGGCTTCCTTGACCAGAATAATGCCCCTGGCCTCCCTGTCCAAATTTTCCTCTTGAACATCTATTATATCATCCTCCTTGAAATCTTCCTCCTCTACCACCACGAAATGGATGCATTCCTCTATAATTTGAGGAAGATCCTCAAAAAGAACTAGACTCATTGCTCTTTGTTACAGAGTAAGCAATTGTAGTATCAGTGCTAAAAGCAGTCTTAGTCTTGTTGTTTATGTGAGTGGCCTCAGAACACAACAAAGAACTCAATTCATCCATAGCAATAAATTCAACTCTAGCACGAATTGAAGTTTTAAAGGCATCATACTCATCTGGTAGACCATTCAGAGTCAGAAGCACTAGATCTTCATCATCTATAGAAGATGAGGCAAGACTAAGCTGAGTTGAAAGTTCTTTGATCTGAGTTAGATATTCCTCCATGGATAAACCTCTCTTTGAAATTGTTTGCAACTTATTCTTCAGTTGATGGATATGAGATAGAGAGAAAGAGAGAGGTATACCTTTTTTCTAGAGCATTCCAGATCTGAGAACAAGTTTGAAGATGGAGGATTGAAGAAAACACAGGAGGAGAAAGTGGTGTTGTGACAAAACTGAGAAGATGAGCATCAATAGTTTTCCATTTTGCAAATTCTGGATTGGCAATGGATTTTCTTGATGAATCAATTAATTCTGGATTTGGAGATGAAATTGAACTAGTGACAAATCCAAGAAGCTCTGTTGCACGAAGAACATTTTGAATCTGGTTTTTCCAGATCAGAAAATTGTTTGAATCAAGTTTTACAGTGATGAGAGAATTGAAATTTGAAAGCAGAGAACTAAGATTTGAAGGTATAAGAGAAGAAGATGAATTTTCCATTAGAGGATCTTTGCTCATTAGAGTTGAAGAGACTCTGATACCATATCAAAAAATGAAGATTCTATTGATTAATTTGTTATGAGAGTCATTACAGATATTTATACAAGTGATCTCCAATCTGTTCTAACTAACTAACTAACCACTGCACGACTAACCACCTCCATTATATCTATTGTATTTATACTTATCAGGTGGCTTATCCTTTATATTCTGCACATGCTTAAACTGATGCTAAAGGCTTGACTTCTTCTGTAACTGTGGCTGCAGCCATGGCTGAAGTGAAGCCTTTTGGCACTTCTCTTCAATACTCTTATCATGGATCTACTTTGTCGCAATAGAGTCACCTCAGGGAGAAAGTGTAGACATCTCCAGTTGAGCTCGAGCAAGAGAAGAGTCAAGGCCACGACAGGCACCCAAGAAATGTGGGTGTAGTGACGTCAATATGGATGTGTAAATAATGAAGGCATATCAAGATTATGATGTGAGCATCCCAGGTGAGGTGGTCACACTCGTGGAGGAGGTGCGAGCCATACAGAGTGATGTATGGAAAGTGATGGCATTTCAAACAGAAAATACAATGTCACGTAAGGCTATAGCACTTGAGAGTGCAGGGCATCCAGATTAGGGTGTGCAAATATTGATCACCTCACATTGGTGGAGGGGTGATTGTTAAGATTGATCCACAAACGTAAGGTGTCAATTGCAATGGCTTAATGTAATTGTGGTTAATTGTAGTGGCTTGATAAAAGTAGATGGCAACAGCCTGTATTGTGTGTGAAAGAATAAAGTTATTCACAGAGCCACTAAAGAGCATCTTTAGAGAGAGAGAGAGAGAGAGAGAGAGAGAGAGAGAGAATCTCAGCAGAAAGGGGGAGATGAATCTCTCTAGAGAGAGAGCCTCACCATGTGTATACGCATGGGTAAGTGGAGATTGTTTGTGTATACCTACTAGTGAGTGGAGAGAATTTGAGATTACCCATAATTAAGTGGAAAGTATCTTATTTTAGTACCCATTATTCGGATAATAGCGGAGATTTTATATTTTCCTCGTAGAAGAAGGTCAGTATGTGCCGAACCACGTAAAATATTGATGTTTTTCTTTTGTGTGTATGCGTGGGTGTTTATTTTATGGAAAATGAGTGAGAGTACTAATTAGTGCTATCACTAATGATGTGATAGTGGGCCCCACCAGGAATGAATTGATGTTTTGGTTTTGGTGTTGTATTTTTTTTCTTTTTTTATTGAGTGCCATGTCATTAGTGGTCTTTTTAGAGCTCCAAAATTAGTGATCTCTATCATTGTTGTTATTTTATGGATGCTTCTGCAGGCAGGTGTTGACCTATTTTTTCCCAACACATCACACTAGCACACTTTCATTTTACTACTAGTTTATCACATTGAGTCATCTCAAAATCAAACAAATTCAACAAATAAATGAATAAATAAATAAATGCACATATATATAAAGATTGTGTGTTTAATGTTGGTACTCGAGAATCTAGACCTTTATTAAATGAGAGAGAAATCCATCCGGTATTGGGGAGGTTGTTGCGCACCATGCACAGCATCCACTGTCGTGCGGCCAATGGAACCTTTTTCGGGCCTTATTTCGAAGATTCAAACCATTCATTTTTTAGAAGATATCGAGTAGAATATACTTGTAAAATTTGAAGTTAATCGGATATCGGTATCCTTTTCATCAAGATATATTTGTATCTAAAAAATTGAATGGTAAATTTAATTTTAAGTATAAATCTGAATACAAACATGACTTGATGAAAGGGATATGATGTCCGATTAACTTAAATTTTTATAGGCATGTTTTACTTTATGTATCTTCTAAAATATGAACAGTTCAGATCGTCGGAATAAGGCCTGGAAAAGGCCTAATTGGCCGCATAACAATCACTATTGTGCATAGGGGTGTGCATAATACCGTCGAAACCGCCGAAACCGCTAAAACCGCACCGAACCGCACCGCCAAGGCAAATTCGTTATTATTTGTCAATTGAACCGCCGGTTTTTGGTAAGAAAAATGGCAAATTCTAATGACACTTTTATCAATCCGCCAGTTTCTATTTTTCTTCCAAACCGCACCAACCCGCACCGCTATTAAATCATGTTTTATAAGATTCTAAAAATTCTTTTTTACTTAAGTTTGCTTGTTGTTCTATACCTTAGAATATAGTATTACATTACTGCTCGAGGAGAATTTTATGTATTGTATTTGATCATTGTAGCTTCCACAGATGCTTGTAATGAACTGATGGCATAGTCGTTGATATTATCATGTTGTTGCTACACTTGCTGCATCAGAAGAAAGCTTCGCAAGATGCTTAACATCACGGTATCTCTCGTTTTTTTTTTACTCTTTGATTTAAGTTTTGTAATTTGAATTATATTTTTTATAAACCGCCAGTCCGCCCGAACCGCCAAGGCAAATCCGTCATTATTTGCCAACCGAACCGCCGGTTTTTGATAAGTAAAATGACAAATTCTAGTGACACTTTTATCAATCCGCCACCCGCCATACGGTTTCTATTTTTCTCTCAAACCGCACCGACCCGCACCGCGCACAACCTTGTGCATGATGAGCAATAGCCTCCCTAAGCTCAATCCACCAAGGCAAAAATACTATAGATGCAAGAATAAAAAGAATGGTTTTTAAGCCAGAACACGCTGTTAAGATCCCAAGTCATAATACTGGAAAAATGATTGATTTTATGCTTGAAATTTACATACAATTCAGATAAGAAATAAGATATTTCCTCTATATAGTAAGGGCGTACTAGGGCTGTCAACTTCTTGGCGATCCTTTTTTTGATCTTGTTTTCGCTTCTCTAGTAATTGGATCAAATTAGGTTAGCAACTTGTAAGTCCTACACACCCATATGAATACGGAACCCCGTAATGAGTCATTGGTAATTTAATTTATGATTTATTAAGGATTTCTAACATTTTTTTAAAATACTATTCTATTATATAAAATGTAGTTAGTAATTTAGTGCATGATTTTTTAAGAGTTTCTACCATTTTTGATATTTTATTATATTATATAAAATCAACCCCATAATATAAATCAAATCGAATCACATTGATTTAACTATTTTAATCGGCAACTCTATCAATTTAATTGTAGTATGCGCAAGACTATTAATATAAAATAGAAAGAACCTGCTGGGTGAAGGAGCCAACTTCATCGAGTCTTTTCTTCTTCCGGCCTCTCCTGCGTTCGAGCGGAGGTTGCTGGCTGCTTGAAGCCTCCATGCCAGCAGCTGGTGGTGGTGGTCGCGGTGGCAATGGTGTACCATTGTAGTTTGCATCAGCTGTTTGTTGGTTTAGCTGTGCCTGGGTACTAGTACTGGGAATGTCGTTGGGATTCTGTTTCTTGTTGACCATTTTCAAGGTCCCATTTGCCAATATGCGAGCTCTCTTTCTATTTGTTCTTCCTCTGCGTTTTCGGTTCACCATTTTAACCCTTTGTTTCTCTCTCTGTATAAATACATAAATAATAATAATTTATTCACATTACTTGTCAGTGTTCACACAAGAATTCATAATTCTCAAAACCCAAATCACCAATGTCCATGTATGCATATATTCACATACACATGTATATTAACTCTGTCATTTCTTTACAAAATCCTTCTTGTATGTGTGTTTAACCAATGTGTGTATGCTTAAAACCCAAATTTTTAAGCTGGGTTTGGTTCTTTGTGCCTTCTATTGGATAGAAAATTGGACGAAATGTGAGTATAGGGAGTTTCAAAACCCCGAACCCACTTGAGAAATTGAAATGCTCAGTTTAGAAAGAAATATGACAGTGAAGGGTATGTATATAGACTGATGAGTGGGGATTTCAAAAAACTAAACGGCTACCACAAAAGATACTGCTGATTCTTTCTTCATACTAGAATACATTTCCAAAAATAATTTCTTGAATTTTCAATTGTATTTTTATATTTAAATGATTTTTTAAAAAGATTTCAATTATTATTATTATTATTTTTTTTTACTTTTTTAGATTCACATAATCTTAATTTACTTAAAAAGTAAAAAAAAAATGTAAAAAAATCTTTAAAAAATCATTGAATATAACAAAATACGAAATATATTGAATTTTCATTTTTATTTTTTGTATTTTTTGATTTTTTTTTAAATAAAAAAATTTAATTTTCTAAAAAGTGAATTCAATTTTATAGAACCAAATATAGTATTTTTTTTTTGGAGAAATTACTTGTAAGTCCCATATTGAAAAATGTTACTCAATCTAGTCCTGAATGTTTTTTTTATAAACCATTTACTCCTTTTTCTATATCACAACATTATCATCAAAACATCAAACATCATATATTCGAACATTATCATCAACACTGAACATCATCACCAAACTCTCTCTCTTTCCCCTCCTTTTCCTCTTCATCTTCTTAGGAGTCCCTCTCCTCTGTCCACCGCCTCTCCTCTAGCGACGCCACTCCTCCGTTCACTGCCTCCTCCTCACCTACTTCAAGATCCACCACCAGAACCATTACCCCTCTCTCTCTCAGATCGTGAAACCCTAGGCGGCGATCCATCCATCGCACCATTAGGTCCTACTCCGTAATCGCCTCTGTTACTCCTCCTCCCTTGCCGTTGTCGAAGACGAGGATTAGCGATGGAGGAGATGAATCGAGATCGGAACACGAGGTTGTGATCGATTTACACGCGGATTTGAAGGGAATTTTGAGATTGAATGCTTGTGTGTAGGGTTTTGAATATGAATGCTTCGTAATGGTGGACTTTGGGGATGAAGAAATGAAGAAATTGAGGGATTGCGACATTATTTTTGGAGATTTTGTGGAATTTGCGGATTTCCAAAGATCGAGAAGCATGTAATCGAGTGTATATAGGTCTGTGTGTATGTATATATATATATGATGTTTTAGTTGTGTGTTTTGTTTTTTTAACATTGCGACGGTGCTACGTGTGTTGATGTTTTAGTTGGTGTTTGTTTCGTTTTGGGGGGAGTAGTTAAATTTTGACAGATTTGGATATGTGTTTTGTGGAAAATGTAATACTGGATAATGTTCAATGTAGTGGATTACATTTTTGGCACATGAAGTAGAATGGTTGTTTGGTTTGATGCGAATTTAAATGATGGAGATTAATGGTACAGTTTTGTGATCGATGTTCAGCTTGTAGTTTGATAATCTGAAGGTTATGTTCCCAGAATCATAATACTCGTTGTTCCCTGAATTTCCAAAACATTGGAAAAATCGGTTTTTTTGAATGATCACTGCAACTGTGTTTTGTGGAATTCGTAATTTGTGGATGATGTTCAAGGTAGCGGGTTACATTTTGGCACATGAATTAGAAGGGTTGTGGATGATGTTCTAATGAATTTGATGATGGATCTCGAGAGAATAATGTTTGATGTTTGATGAATAATCCTAATGTTTAATGGTTGTGTTTGATGTTTGATGAATAATGTTTGATGTTTGATGAATAATCCTAATGTTTAATGGTTGATGTTTGATGAATAATCCTGACGTTTGATAATGTTTGATGTTGGATGAATAATTCTAACGTTGCTAATGTTTTTACCAAAATTATACGAATAATCCTGACGTTGTAATGTTTGATGTTTGATAAATAATACTGACGTTGCTGATGTTTGACGTTTGATGAATAATGTTTGACATAAAAAGGCCTATAGTAAGCTTTTAGAGAAATAGGACTTATTAGTCCAACAAAAAACTTTCGGGACTAAATGGGTTAACATTTCCAAATTTGGGATTTATTAGTGCTTTCTCCTCTTTTTTTTTTTTCGGTTTTTCTGTTTGTCGCCCCTCAATGGACAAATACAAAAGGGCAATAGGGATATGATCAGACCCAATAATTTATTTTTTTTAAATTCTTTTCTAGTGAAAAATACTAATGACTTGAACTCGAAAGTGGTTGAGATTATCAAGTTAGAGATTTGAACTTAAAAGAGAACTTGAGGATTTGTAGGCTCAGGTCCTATTTTGATTTTTTTTTTAATTGTTTATTTTGTAGATCATAGAACTTTATAAGTTTGAGCCAAATTTTAAAATGGTATGTAATATACAGCATATGCAACGTTACCACAAAATTATATAAGTTTTCATGAACTTACATAAGTGATCTTACAAAAATATGTAAGTTGAACACAAATTCATGTAACTTCATTACACTTTCAATCCAGTTCCAGTTTAGTCATTCACTTCAAAAAAAGTAGCTTACGGTGGCGCTAGTATCAAGGTGTTTTAAAAAACGTTGTGCTATGTGTCAATCAGTAGACACACTTTCCAAAACGTGATATATCTCAATCGTGCATTTCTCCCAATGAGCTAAGTCTGTTTAACTTTAACAGAGACTTAACTCCATATCTATTCAAACCTTATACAACTCAAATGGCTCTCTCTCTCTCTCTCTCTCTCTCTAAAATGGTTCTCTATCACTAGCCCTAAGGAGTCGTGGATGTAACCAGCAATGAAGACTTCCTGGAGTTTGTAGATCTACAGAGAGATGATGCTTCTAATCTCAACGGTTTCTTGTAATCTAGATCTCGATTTCGATTTGTGCAC
Organism: Camellia sinensis; assembly: GCF_055761805.1. Classification (NCBI taxonomy): domain Eukaryota; kingdom Viridiplantae; phylum Streptophyta; class Magnoliopsida; order Ericales; family Theaceae; genus Camellia; species Camellia sinensis. The sequence continues at coordinate 75,643,474 of NC_138963.1, forward strand.
TAGGTTTTAGGATTTGATATTTTCCTTTGAGATTTTTCGATTTCCCAATCTTTACCGATCTAGGTCTTCGTTTTTCATGAATTCAGGTATCCAATCACTCTTGATTTGGAGTTGCTGAGTTCACTTGAGATACAGAGCTTTCATGGTAGTAATCTTGATTTGTATTCCATTTACTAGATTTCATACATGGTCAAATTTATTATTGAAAATTATTATATTTACATTTGATTAGGGTTTTGATTTTCATTCTAGGGCTTGTTCTTTATCGAGTCTGATCTAGACTTGCTGTGAGTTCACTCAAGATTCAGAGATTTTTTCATCACTACACGGTAACGATTTGGATTTGTGTTCCATTTACATAACTCTTGCTTAGGTTTCGATTTTCATCGGCAATCTAGGTTCTCATATGTTCCATAAACGATGGCTCGAGCTTGGTTTGGATGATTTGGATCTGATATAGGTTTATGCTTCTCTCAGGTATGGCTGTTTTATATTTTTTTAAGTTCTCTGAGGTATTCGACTTCAATAGTTTTGATCTAGACCTGTATTTGATACAAATAGATTTTCTTGTTTGTTCCACAAATAGGTAGCTAAGAAATTTTCTATATTTTTCTCTTACTTTTTCTCTATTTCTTCTCTTTATTAGATGATTTCACTACATGTGTGTTTACATAGTTTTATGTGTTTATCTAAAATATCTTTAGAGAACATTAATCATCACTGGCTTTATTGGTTTTCTTGAACAAGGATTAGTGCTTAGATTGATGACTGGTTTTTGGTCATATAGTACTAAGACCTAATTTGGGCATCTGTTCTTGAATTCTTTGTGCTTTCTCAATGAATTTTCTCATTTAGAGCCATGGGGAAGACGATTGAGAATAAGTTTCAAGAAGAGAAACAATTTGAGAACTTGAGCTATTGGAGGGAAGAGGGCATCTACGACAAAAGGGTTGGATTGTTAAATTCAGTGAAATTGACACTGTAGAGTAGGTAAGCTTAATAGGACTAATATGTTATTTTTGTTTGCTTCATCTTTGTATTTTGGTTGCAATTCATGCAGAATGAATGACCCAACAAGGGATTGGATTGGCCTAATTTTAAGGTTAACTATGGCTCTCGTGGCCTAAAATTATAATTGGTCTTGGTTAGACCGTTGGGGTATGAACAATAGAAAAATGGTAGGAATGAATGGTAAAAAAGTAACAATCAATCATAGAATTCGATAGAATTAATAATTGTTAATGAATAATGCGATTTTTCCTTTAAAATTTTGATGGCTAATTATATTATTGCATTTCAAAGTGTTAACGGCTATTTCTCCACAGTTAGAGAATGTTGTTGTCTCATAGGAGCAGGTAATTTTTTCATTGCCTATGCATTCCGTATCTAATGTAGTTAAAGTTAGAAAGCATAGAAATTGATGTGGTAGTCTTTTATTCAGGTTCTTGTCAGAAAAGTTATGGAGTTGCATGATAAGTATATGGCATATGTGAATGATTGTTTTGCAAACCACACTCTATTTCACAAGGTTTATTTTGGAAAAGTTGTGTTTCATGGTTGGGGTCCTTCACTGATAATTATACAATTATATTTATAAAGTTAATCTTATTGGTTCTTCCGTAGGCCCTAAAAGAGGCTTTTGAGGTTTTCTGCAACAAACAAGTTTCTGGCTGCTCTAGTGCAAAGCTGCTGGCTTCATTCTGTGATAATATTCTCAAGAAGGGTGGGAATGAAAAATTGAATGATGAAGCCATTGACGACACATTAGATAAGGTGGCCTTCTTGTTTCTTTAATATCAATTTCTATTTCTGTTGCATATATTGACTTGTCATGGTAATTTCTAACGTGTTCATTTTATTCCTGCAGTTGGTAAAGTTGCTTGCTAATGTTAGTGATAAAGACCTTTATGTCGAATTCTACAGGTAAGCTGATTGCTTCCTTTATATGTTTCAATTCTTTCTTGTAAAGGGATTTTTTAGGTCCCTACTACTAGTACTACTACCATTACTACTACTATTACTACTTGTGGACACCTCATTTTTGACCGTCCGCAAGACTCGAGCGCTTTACTTGGAACACGCGATAATGAAAGTGGTATTGTGCATGGTTTGAGGTCTTAACGAAAGAGCTTTATTTAAGCTTCGAAACAACCCCAAACCTTCCATATTCCCACTGATCATGCCCAAGAAATTGATTTTTACACCTTGTGCCACCTTGTGTTGAGGCTTGAAACATAAAACTGGGGAATTGATTGAGGCCCAGCTGTGCCTCATTGAGGGTCGATCGGGCTTCAGTAGCGAGAAACACTATTTTGGGCAGGAGGCCGCCCATTGTCCATTTTTGAAGATATTTATCACCTTTTGTGCTCAAATTCAATAAATATGACCATATACCTCTGTTTTGGGGGTTGAACAATTGTAAGAAAGCCTATACACATAGAGAGAGCTCCTCATTCCTCCTCCTTCCATTGCAAGCTTCCTTTGGGTTAACCTATCAACCTTGTATCATCTATATAAACCATACACAACCTTAACTCACCATCTTAGAGCCTTTGTTGACCCTTGAAAAGCATAATTCAAGCTTGAGAGTGTGTCAAGAGTGAGTTTGATCATCAACCAAAGCTTACTCCATTTTGAGAGGTATAAGCTTGTAACTTTTGTTCTTGCTTTTGCTTTCTTCATTTCTACCTATTCCTTGTGTTCTTGGGCTGTTTTGTGTCTATTTTAGGTGTTGGAACTTGGATTTGGACAAGCTACCAAAGGTGGTAAGGTTAACACCCTTACTTGCACCTATTTTTGTAGCTCAACCCTTGGTTTTTTTTAACACTCTTTTTCTGTGGTTTTTGAACTGATTTTGAGAGTTGAACTAAGGCCAAAAACATGATTTGAAGTCTTGAAATTGGAGGGGCTGGCCATCCTTCTTTGTTTTTTTTTTTTTTTGCTTACATAGCTTTAGTGTCTTTGCTTTTGTTTAGCTTTTAAGCTCCTCTTTTACATTTTCAACCACTATTTTGGGCTTATTATAGACTGCTTTGGGGCTGTCCTACTCTATTTAATTGGTTCAGGTTTTGATTAGTTCATTTATTGTAGCATTGGTCTTTGTATATAGCTTGCATCATGTTGTTCTTAGTATTTCTTTGTTTAATTTCCATGGTAATAACCTCATTTTAAGAATTAACTTGCCATTACTTTCTTCCATTTAAGAGTTGTTTCAAACGGTTGATGGTTATTCAACACATGAACTAGAGATTCACGCTTAATGGCTTAATCTCTATGGAGATTCATTGTCAACGATGTAATCTCTCTTTCATGTTGAGAATTACTTCCCATTTGATGCTTCTCTTCTTTTAGAGGACTTAGTCATCATTTCAGACAAATGGACTAAAGAATGAAAATGACTAAAAGAATTAGTTTAAAAGCAACCAACACACTTAAAGAAAATGAGTCATTTTGCTTAGACTTGGCCGGACATTATGCCAAGTTAATCGAGTCAAGAATGATCATGCGCTAATTCAAAGCATTTTGATGATTCTTGAAGCGTCTTTACCACCCTCTTTGAGTTCATTCCATGATAAGAGGGAGGGGTGGTCATATCTAATGCATTTCATTAATTTTTGTCCAAAATTGTATCCAGAATCATCAAGCAATCAATTTTCCCATTGATGGTTTTGGAAACAATTCTAGCCTTCTTTCGAGGCTTTTCCATGACAGAGAAGGAAAGAAGGGACAAACAGAACTTGAACAATTTTGTCAGCACTGTTTTCATTTCAGAACACAAAATAGAGTTTTGCACAAAATTGAGGCATGACTGACCTTCTCTATGCCCGACCAGGCTTCATTGAGGGCCGACCGACCCTCAAAGTTTGGTCAGTAGTGTTTTTTTTTGTAGAAAATAGAGGGCAATGGCTGAGGTGAAACAGAGCAAGCTTAGGGCAGGCATGGCTGTTCTTGAACATTGTGCATGTGCATGCATGCAACCCTTGCGCATCCTTGCTTACATTATGATCGTTGTCATTAATTTAATTTAATGTTGTTTATTGTAATTAGTCTCGTTAATTATTAATTGTTGTAATTATTATTTTATTTATTCGTAATTGTTATAATTAGTTAGCTTAGATAGCTAGTTTATTTACCCTAGTTATCCTTGTTGTAATAGCATAGTTAGCTAGTTAATTAGCCTTGTTTATTTATTCATTCATTCGGTTTTGTAATAATTAATTTAATTCGGACTTTTCGGACTTTGATTCACACCCTCTTGCACGAAAGCAATCTTATAATAATGTGTATGTCTTCCAACCCCACGTGTTTCTCCCTTTACTTACTTGCTTACTTGCTTACTCTTTCATCTTTTTTTGGCTCGGAGTACTAGGTGAGCTTTTATCGTTTTAGCATTTTGTATCAGATGTTTGTGTTGCCATGCCCAAAGCATAAATACCATAAGGCTAATTGCTTAAATGATATAACTGCTTGAATGCCTGTGGATGAAGGCTAGATGCTTGAGCTGGGATGGTTTGATTAAATGTCCATTTTAGCCCACTTTTTCAAGTGGCAAATTCACCAAACAATTTCAAAACAAAACATGAGATCAAATGTTCCAATTTTTGCAAACTAGTCTATATTTGTATGTGCGTCACATAGTAAAGAATAGCTAATAAATGGGAACAAGAGCATATAAATATAAATAAGAAACACGCCATGATTAGTAGAGGCCGATCCTTGATCGGGCAAGGGAGGTGCTCAATTCATAACCTTCCCCTCTCGTACCTAAGTTCCTGAGCTGTGACACTTTGGTAATGACGGACTAATGGCCTTTGGCACGAGGCTTGGGTTTCCTAAATTTTTCAAAAATATTTAGGTGGCGACTCTAAAATCTGGTAAAGCAGTCTATTTTTAGCAATTGATTCAAGCATCGATTTTCCAAAAGAATTGTTGGACTTGGACTCTTTTATGTTTTCACTGTTTCACATTGCGCTTTGTGAAATCAGATTCAGAACCACAAGTGGAGTCTGAACTGTAAGGCTATTCGCCTTCCGAAAGGAGCGCTGAAAGTTAGGCCACACTACTACTTTATTGCTATAAAATTTTTGTATATAAGAGGAAATAACTAAACAGTGGAGTAGTGGGATTTTGTTTCCAAAATAATGATGAAGTTTATAAATTTTAATTATTAAATTATAAATTTTTTCATGTATAAGTAATTATTTTTGTGAAATTTGTAATTTTTCCTATATATAATACGTATATAACTCCTCGTGTAGTGTGTGTTTACATTTTTCCCATGTGGGAATTGCAATTGATAATACAAAGTGGATGATAGTTTCAAGTTACAGAGTTCACAATTGGCCATGAGCTAATTTTTACCATAAAGTCTATTGTTCCATAATAGTATTAAGAATAGATCTACGGTGTAGATTCAAACTTGTTGATGTGGAACCATAGCATGAAAAAATCTTGGCCATTTATCACAAATAAGTCTTTTTGTTTGGGACTCTAGAACTGTTCAATTTTTACACATATATATGATATATGGTGGTGTGAGAGAGCCTGTGAGCCCTACTAGACTGCACACATATGCAACACAAACCCTACTTGTTAGTTGTTTGAATTCATAATACCCAAAACCAATCATGTACCGTATTGTACCCTCTCTGACTTACTACTTGCATTTTAAGCTCGAAAAAGTTTAGAGAAAGGTAAATTGAATTCACACAAATTTTTCACATGGATTTTTTACTGGTAGAAGTCTGGTTTCTTACTAATAGGAATCTCATTTCAGAAGATTTAGGCAAAAAAATTGTGTGAATGAATCATTAATAAACCTTCTCATACGAAGGTGGAGGGGATGGTGAGTTTATCGCAATTACTTTATTACCTTTTTTTTTTTTGTGCTTTAATTGACATTTCATTGTTTGCTATTCAATTACTTTATTTGGGAAATATCTTTGGCATCACAGCGCAACATCTAGAATGGGAAACTTAGTTTCTCTCTTTCTCTCTCTATGTCAAATTGTCACTAGGGCATTTGATTTTAGCATTGAATGGTGAACGGTCTACAATTCTTTCCAAGAGGGCCAAGACTAAATGATTCAAAAGATGTAGATCTTGTAACTAGCTTAGAAAGTTTTCTGGTCACTTCTCTTGCAATGTAAGCATCCATGGTTCAAATGAAAATATTCATTTGGTTTTGGTCCCAAGAGTTTCATTACTTGATTGATAGCTATCCTTGTTTAATACTACTTTCTCATTGTCCTGAATCAATCTTTGTCAATTCAATAGTTTCTAGTTTTGTGATGTAGTATCTTGTACATCCAATTTTGATTGCGATTCGAGCGAAGAAGATTATTTATAGTCAATGTGAATAAGGTAACGCTACTCTAAAATTACTAAATATAGAACATTGACAGACCCTTTTGGTAATCATTGATGGATCAATTCTTTGAGATGTATATATATGTGTGTGGTTTTAATATAAAATTATTCTCAGCTATCAATTTTAGACCATAGCTGCACTAGCAAAGGCTATGAAGCCATTTTGTTTAGTGTTTTCCCTCATTTTCGAAGCAAAATGAGAAACAGGAAAAGAAAATATGATAAGAAACTAATTCATTTTAGGCATGATTTATTCTTTACCTTAGAGTTGATTTGATTCCATTAGTTTCACTTCCATTAAAGAACAATTTAATTTCTTAATAACACAAAAAAGAAAAAAGGAAAAACTAAAAAAAAAAAAGAAAAAAAGAAATTAAACACCAAATGCTAGATGGATCCTTTAATTGATTTTGCTGTTTGTCTTCTAAATTGATATAATGCTTGACCAATGGGATGTGGTGCGGTTCAACATAGTTCAATGCTACGCAGGTAAAAGTTAATTTCTTACCTAGACTTCATCACAGTTAGACAAACCACAAATTCAATCTAACCAAAACAGTTCTATATACATATATAGATATCGTTTACATTGGTCGTGTAATTTATTTTAGCTGATTATGTTTCTCTCATATCTATCAGCAACCAACTCCTTTTCTCTTTCCATTATTGTACCCTTCTAGTTGTTTTGTCTCAGTTCAAAACATGAGTAAAGAAGAGTTCTTGAAGATCCAGGTACTCTTTTATAAATGATATATATACTTATATACATATATGATCCTAGGGTATATAAATTTGTTTGTTTGGGGAATTTTGAATTCCATGCTTCTATAAATTTGTGTTTAATGGATAAATACTTCTCTTGTTTTCTATTAATTTTTTTTTCTTTATGAAATTGCCAAGTCAATTGAATTCGACCATGGATGATTTTATTACATTGATTCCATTTGGGGACTTCGTTTGTTATTGTTTAGTTGTACACACACACACACATAAGTTCCTAATTGTGTACTTTGATTATAATACTATGTTTTGTTGCCATTTCCATTTTAATTATTCATTGTTATGTAACACTCTGCTTGGGTGCTGAGAACTCTAAAAGGAAAAGGGAGAGGGAAGAAAAAAGTTGACTATTTTTTGAATCTTCTCCATCTCTTTTCTCTCTCTATATATACACATATACATTAACTTATATGTGTTGTGTATCTGTGTTCTAAATTCTTCTGATTCTCATGTGTTTTTTGATTGCTTTGGAGTCAAATTTAAGCCTAAAGATGATTGAGCCGTTGAAATCTTATTTCTGTTAGGCATTTCTTTTAATTTTTTTGTTCTTTTTCCCTACCATTGTTTGATGTAGTGAAGTGAACAAATCTCTAATTTCTTGATGAGGCAGTTAATTGAGTAAACATGTTTGCTTTTCCTACTTTCTACTTGACTTCTTTTTTAACTTCGTTGATTTCCTTAATTATACGCTTGTAGATCTGCTTGTCTTGTTTTAGATCGCTTATTGTGACAAAGATTAATTAAAATGAAAATAGGCCCTCCACCAAAAAGATATGAAATTTAGGAATTTAAATGCAAATCCTCAATCTCATTCATAGAAATTACAATTCATCCACCATTTATGATTAAGTAATACTATATCTATGGAGTTTGAGAGATAAAAGGTCTATTGTTGAACAGGGAGAAGAGAAATGTTGCAAACCAGAGGGAGCATTTGATTTTACTGCTTGCTAACACCCATATTCGGAAAATTCCTAAGCAAACAAATGTGTCGCAGGTACTTATGGAATTCCATACTTAAGCCTTTTTCTTTACAATGATTTGCTCTTAAATTTGAAATCTAAATTCGTTTATGGTGTTAGTTGGGAGATGAATCTATCAATGAACTGATGAATAAGTTTTTTAAAAATTGTACAAATTGGTGCAAATTTTTGGGGAGAAAAAGCAACATTTGGTAAGATTGATAGTTTAATACTCCTATCGTGTTCTTCTAATTAGAAATATTTTCACTTCCATTTAATATGAACAAATCATGTATCATTTCACCCTTATGTATTTTCTTTTTTCTTGTCAAACAAACTTGTTCTATTAACGCCTTTTTATCTCCAATCTATGTTATTTACTTTTGTTTCTTCCTGCTTTTTGAACAATTCTGTCAAAGACATTTTTAAGCCAATTGTCTTGTTTTTAATTTTTCTTTTCTTTTTGTTTATTTCTGTGCATTTGTTCATGTAGTGTCAATAAGTTTAAAAGATGCAAGAAGGCATATTATTTGACAACATTGTGATGGATTGATTTCTAAATATTTGTCTCTTGCATTGTTTAGGAATAGATCGAATTCAAACCATGACATTTAACAAAATTTTGTTCAACAACATTTACAAAATGCATGTTCAGCTTTCTATAATTTCTTGATAATGTCTAATAATGTTTTTATTATATCTAAACAACTTATTTGGTTTTAAGTGCAGGCATTTGGAGTACCACCTTAGCAGCCATGGTGCCATGACCCAAACCCGCCCCCATGGGTTAAGGACATAACCGGTCAGTAATCACGAGATTACCTACGGCCTCAGACCAAACCAGACATAACTCATCAGAGTAAAGGGGCCAAACGGAAGCAAAATTTAAAATTTTGTCCATAGAGCTGTGCTTACATGGCATGTCATAATAAACCATACATATACATATTAATAACTCACATCAGAAAATACAGTAACATAAAGTTCTGTATAGACAGGATCATTCAAGTCTAGGTCAGCCAATCAAAACTATATACAAACGTATCCAAAGTCCTTGCCAACATGACAAAATAAAACAGGATAGCAAAAGGCGAAGGCGAGTCTCGTGCGTGAGACGTAAGGGCTGATTCTTCAAAACCTTGGTTGTTCCACACAAATTTCACTAAGGCTGGGTTTGGACCTCCCTGGGCTCACCTACAGACACATGAATGAGCGTGAGTGAAAGCCCAGTGAATAATATCAAATAAAGAAGTTGCACAAACGGTATTTAGAACAACGTGCTTCAAACGGCCTTGGGCCCAATTCGTATTTCTATCTAGCTTATATATAAATATTGGTCAAGTGACTGCTATCCCAAACACATCATACGGCCTCAGGCCCAATTCATTCGTGTCATACGGCCTCTGGTCCATTCACTCATGTCATACGGCCTTTGGCCCATTCATTTATGTCAGACTATCATTCGAGTCAGACTATTACCCATGTCATACGGCCTCTGGCCCATTCATTCATGTCATACGGTCTTTGGCCCATCCATTCTTTCATTCATGTCAAACTGGCCTTTGGCCCATTCACTTTATCATTCATGTCAGGCTGGTCTTCGGCCCATTCATTTTATCATTCATGTCGAACTGGCCTTTGCCCCATTCAATCCTTCATTCATGTCAAACTGGCCTTCGGCCTATTCATCCTTCATTCATGTCAAACTGGCCTTTGGCCCATTCTTTTGGCATAGCAAACATTTGTCCACCATTCAAATTAACGAACTTATAAGACTTACACAGAAGTAAGCAATTGGACAAACAATAGATTTCAGATATCTTTATTAAGGTATTACTCACAGTGATCGGCTAGATGATTTGCCTTGGAGCTCGACCTTATACATTCCATGAACACAATGGGTCACAAACAATCCAATTCGTTCTTAATTCACATATTCCTCTTTAGGCTTCTTTCTTATTCTTTTAATTCATTCATAATGCTCAATGCATGCCTAAAAGTACTTAGAAGTGAAAGAGAACGGAAAACAAGACGCAGAACACATTTACAAAATTTCAAAAACAAGGGTCCCCCGCTCGAGCGTGGACTTTCCCGCTCAAGCGGACCCAATAGGTCTGCAAAAGTACTGGTTGCCTCCTTTCTACGCTCGAGCGTGAATTCGGGCGCTCGAGCTAGAGGTCATTCTACATGGCTCCTTACTCAAGCGTAAACTTCCCCGCTCGAGCGGACATCCATATCTGCAAAATATTCTGGGAGCTCATATTTTATGCTCGAGCGGCGGTTCCCCCGCTTGAGCGGACATCAAGAATTCTGCGTTTTCCAGAACTTGTTCTTGAGCTCACAATTCTGGTCTCAAAACATGCAAATACAATATACATCATGAGTATACAAGCAAGATGAGGTCAATTGCTCAAAATCATGGTCCAATTCTTCAAAATAAATCAACATTTCTTGGTATAATTAAGGCTCATGCATTCAAATCTCATATGAGCTCCATATCTCCAATAATCAAACATGCATGTCAAAATATGGTGCAAATGGTGTTCATTCTCATGAAGCTCAACTAAAACCATGCTTGCATGTATGATTCAACCCACAATCTTTCATAATTCACACATTACATGCTAGATTATGTAATTTCATAGGAGTTCTCAACATGCATGCGCACATGGACTTCAAACTCATGAAATACAACACAATTCTTGTTCTTGATCACCAATCAACTTTGAATTCACAAAGTTAGAATATTAAACTCATGAATTCCTAACCAATTACTTACCTAGAAGCTCAATCTTCCCAATTTATGATCAAATCTTGAGTGTGCCTTCAAGATCACCGAGTTACCTAGCCAAATCTCTACCTTGAGCCTTCCCTCTCACTAAATTCGGCTCCTTTCTCTCTCTCTAGAGCATAATTTCAGATGTTGAGTTCAAAAGAAACAGAAATGAGGGTGTATAATGGCCCTTTAAAAGCTCTCTCTCAATACATTTCTTTAATATTAAATAATTGGGCACCATTTCATTAATTTAATTTATTTAATTTGATCTAAATCAATTTTCAATTAAATTTCACCGTAGGCTCTAAAAATTATGCCAATCACAATGGCACAGTCAATATCGGTTTCTGTAGCCAATAGGGCCTTCAATTTAAATTCCAAAGCAGATAATCAAACAGATATTCCTACGGTGAACAGATAGAAATTCAAAAACCACATATTTTCACATAATTGACACACAGAATCATATCAAACACATAATCACATTCACAATAAGGGCGAATTAGCATAATACGGAACAGGGTTATCACACATGGTAGAAAGTGAACTAATATCATGTAGCGTGTCATGATCTGCTCATGTCTAAAAATATTTTTAATTTTTTGTTATGTCATAAATTTCCATTGGTCAAATTTGTATTTTTGTAAAAATATTTATGGCTTAACTGGTTCCAATTTATTTTGAATGTTAAAGGTGATCAAATGTTTGAGTTATTGTGAATTGTGTAATTTGAATTTTGCTTTTGTTGGTGTTTTTTTATTTTATTTTATTTTAGGAAGGAATTCATATTTTGATTAGATTTTGTTGTTTTATTGTAAATTTATTTGGAAAAAATTCTGATTAGGTTCAGATATTTTTTTTTTTTTTGAAAAAAAAAAGCTTTTGGAGACGTTTTAATAAAAACGCCACTATAGTTAGTATGACATCATTTGTGAGTAGGGCAACTTCTATGCTGGCATTTTAAAAAATGCCGCAAAAGATCTTGTACGGTGTTTATAAAACGTCTCTAAGTTATAGCGACGACCGCGCCCTTGACGTAATTTTAAAATGTCAGTATATGTTTTGCCGACGATTTTGATAGCTTTAGCGATGTTTTTGAAAGGCTGGTAAAAGCCAATTTTCCTGCAGTGATTCTTTCTAAATTCTTGTTAATTTTGTCTATATATACCTTAGAAAATTGATAAGTGCCCAAATTTTATTAATATTAACCTTTAATTTTGAGAGAATGACCAAATTAAAATTATACTTGTAGGGATCAAATTGTTCAAATTAAAACTATGGAGACAAAAATGAAATTTATAGTTTTAATTTAGATCAAATTACAAGGGTGAAATGTGTAATTAACCCCAAAAAATATAAAAATATGTAAATTATATATAAATAAATATATACATTAAAATTCTAATTACATTGATACTGTTCATAACTTAATATTAAAATTTGTTTTCAGTTTTTGTTTTCTTTTTGTATATTTTAAAAATAAAAATATTTTTAAGAATTCAAATTTTTTTTTTATTATATATTTTTGTTTAAAAAGATTTTCTTAACGAGTGTCTTATTTGTGGCGACTTGTTAAAATGTCGGTAATGATTATATGCATTACTTATACAAGTGAATGATGTATAATCATTTTAAGCCTTATTAACCAATTATTTTAGTAGTGGCGTTGACAGACACGTTTAATTTGTTTAGAAAAATATTAGGATTTCAAATATTTTATCAAATATTCTACTAAATATCTTACATAGGTGTGGGATCCAAATCATGTAGATTCCATATGAGTTCCACACCCATGTAAAGCATTTAGTAGAATATTTGATAAAATATTTGGAGTCCCTAATATTATTACTCATTTGTTTATGAGATGAACCAAGTATTAAACCTATTCTCATGGAAATTTAGGAATCATATCGAATGGTGGAATTTTAGAAATCAAACCAAAACTAAACCACAAAAATAGTTCAGTTTCAGTTTAGTTTCATGATTCTAAATTTCAAAATTCGTCACTATACCCCGATTGAAGAGTTTCAAAAACACCTCATCGGTTTACTTCAACTTTTATAGAGTATTGTTATTCAAGACTAAAATTTAAACTTAATTTTCAAGTTCAGTGATGTAGTGATCAATTAGAATATTAAATGCAACACTATCTCTCATATCTTCTGTAATCATCAACTAATCATATCACTTGCACATCATTGGGTCTAAAAGTGAGCTTGCATATCATTTTTCAATTTGATAATACGATCCAACAAAAATTTCATATTATATACACTAGTTAATTACTAACGGCAATACAATTCTCAATAATATAAGAAGTGTCCAATAAAAAAAATAGAGAAAATTACAAAAAAAAAAAATTAAGTTTGAATTTTATAACAAAAAAAATTTTTGAGTTTTTAATTTTATCAATTTAAATCATAATCATTTAATTTGTTTTCAATCAAAATCATTTGTGGTTTCGTTAAGTAAAATTGTCAAAAAATTATATTTTTGTTATTAAACTCAATGTAGATATATAGAAAATGTCAAAAAAAAACATTTTCATTGAGTTTAATGACTAAAATAAACTTTTTCAAATAAATTTACTTAATGAAAATATGAAGATGGTTTAGACTGAAAACAACTGAAAATGTTAGGGTTTAAATTGATTAAAAAAAGAAAAAAGAAAAAAAACTAAAGATTTAAACTTGAACCCTATGATTTTTTTTTTTCTTTTCGGGAATCTTTCCAAATATAAGAAGGGTAAAAATTATGTAAGTGTGTGAGTGATTTTCCTATCACACTGCCCAACTTAGTAATCAGTTGGAGAGAACTGGCAGAATAGATGACACCAAGCTGATTTGCAACAGAAAGAGAAGATTCTGGCGGTGGTTCATCCACCCGGGGGCACTCCGACAATCAAGTCAGTATATCTCTCAAAGATAATCAATAGTGCTAAACTTCACTATTCAGAATATAAATTGCATACCTTAAACTCATGAGAGTGCCTCTCTTTTATATAACTCAATCATTGTCCCACTAGAAGCCTAGCTTCAATGGACTCTTACTCAGTGCTTATCTTGGACTCTTCAAAAGATAAAGATAAACTCCCTAAAAGTTTTATCCTTATCCATGCCAAAGTCCTTCGTCATTCTAAGACTCTTGTCCCTTATCCGTTTATCTCGGATTTCGATATCTTCGGAGATTACCTCGGCCTTGCTGAGATCACCTTGGTGTCATGTCCTGGACACGTGGCACCTCGGCTGACACGTCGGCGTCACCTTGGCCACGTGTTGGGACTCAGAAAATATATCCCCACAACTGCCCCTAGGTTCTATTACCTCGGCATTCTAAGGTGCTGGAACCTATATCGGTACTTCCTGCCATTACATCGGTTTAAGCCGAGCTCTTTACTATAAGCCGACATGTCTTCTTAACGACCAAGATTTTCAAGAACTTCTTCATGCACATGAGCTGTCATGCATAACAACTCAACCATTTCTAACCACGTACTTTCCTCTTATTGGATCATGCTTGTGACGCGCTTCTAAATCGTCTCACGCCTACGTGCGCCGTCTGACGCTCACGTTATTTTAGGTGCATTAATTCCGTCTGCTGCCATTTCAAGTTTTAACAAAAACTTTTTTCCTCTCTTCATCGTTTCACTGTTTGTTCAATCCTCTAGCTCTTTCTCTCTCTAGCTCTCTTCCTTTGGTCCGCCATTACACAAGCTTTCTGAGCTCTGTGACTTTGCTTCATTTACCGCCTTCGGCGTGATTTCCACCGATCTTTCGTCTCTGCCGTCAAACTTCGGCAAATCCCATTTCGGCTTCCCTTTTTCTGGTAAGCCACTGTTCCTCCTGGTTCTTTATTTCTTGTTACTTTTTCAAGAAATTTTACTTTATCATCAGTCGCCATTGTTGTTTTACTCAAACATTTGATTTATGAATCATGCATCTGAATGTGTTTATTTCACGATTTTGCCCTTGCTCATGTCTTGAAAGCACACACTGCTCACAATTTTTTTGCAATTTTGCAACTGTTCTTGACCTTGTACCCTTTCACACACTCTGTCACAGTGTTCTTGGTAGTTCACCCTTGTTCTTGATTCTGAAACACGTTCTTATTTTCTGTTTTCTGTGTCTTTTCCAGATTTCTGCCTCCAACCTTGCTTCCATAGAGTTAGGTGTTGGGATTTGCTTGTAGAACCCACAAGTTTTTAGGAAAAACCGAAACGAACTCCTTTTAGACCCATACAAACCCCTACCACAGTACATTTTTAGGTTTTTAGCCGAGGTTATTTTAACCCTTTTGAAACACCTTTATTCTGAAATCCTGTTCCTCCTAGCTTAGGCCGATATCATGGGTATGTGGAAACATAGGGTAGACACCCCGACAAAATTAGAATACTTTAGGCCAGAGTTTTCCATTCCTGCCGACGTCCATCTGAGGTTGGCTGGGGATGATGACTCTATCATGCCCGATGTAAACCTCATGCCTTTCCCAGTAGTAGCGTTTATTGAGTGTGGACTTAGATTTCCACTTGACCCTTTCTTCCGTGAAATCCTTCATTTCTATAGGTTGAACCCAATGCAACTTGTTATCAATTCCTATCGAATTATTAATGGTACCATAGCCTTAGCCAAACAAGAGAATGCTAGGATTACTCTTGCCGACTTCCAGTTCTGTTATACCATGTGTCGCCTGAAATTAGAAAATGGCCATATCTATTACCTCAAGCCGAGGTCCACGGATTACAAAATTGTTGCCGACCTCCCTGACTCCAATAAGGGAGCGGGGGACGATAACTTCATCGTTTCGGGTAACTGGGAGTTTCAGCCAAACAATGACCTCTATCTTTATCCCCTAAGTCGAACAGTTTTCGGGGAAAGAGCTGGTAAGGGCCACCCTTCACAAGTTTTCTTGCTTTCTTGCATAAAGTTTTCAATATTCTTGCTCTAATGTCTATGCTTTTTTTCTTTTTTTGCAGTTCTTCCTCAGCCACCAAAGGGCTTTCGTCAGTCTTTCTTCCCTAGCAAAGACTTGAAGAAACTACTGAATTTTCCAATCCACAAGCGGAAGGCCCCTCTACTTTTCAACTTCATCCCAACGTATAAGTCGGCTCTTCCCGACGTCCCAAAGAAGAAGAAGAAAAGCCTTTCTCCACCTTCTGCCACAACTCCAAAAGTCGCGTCCACATCTCGGACTGATCAGGGATCAACCTCTGATCCGGCTGAGCAGCCGTCAACCTTGGCTCCATACCTGATCTTGATATCCCAACGACAACGCCGGCGACGAACCACCTTTCCTGCTGAGATGGGCCGTCAAAGAGCTGTTGCAAAAGATCTTCTGGCCAATATCCCCTCTGATGTCGACGCTCAGCCAACACAAACCCAACCTCCACCAAAACAGAAAAGAATAAAAAAGGCTCAACCAAAGGCAAAGGTGACTCAGGTTGATACTGAGGACACCTTGCCGATTTCTAAATTGCATGAGAGTGACAAGTCCCAGCCTACCACGGAGAAGAGACGTGCCGAGGCCCAACCATCTGATTCTCCAACCATCTGATTCTCCGAAATCAAAGAGGCCGAGGTCATCCTCTACAACTACCTCGGGGTCCAAAAAACATGATGCCCCCTGGGCCCCCAAAATTACCTTGGAAGATAAGTCAGTTATGGCCAACGATAGCGTTGATGACATCAACGTCGGCGTAGCCCTCAGCACTGCACTGCTTCTTCCCGGCGATCTTGATCGAAACACCGAGTTGAGCGAGTATGAAAATTACGCTCTGATGCTTCAACGCTCCGTTCAAGTAAGTGTCTTTATCTGGAAACTTCTTCTTTCTTTTTTGTTCTTTTCATACTTGTAATTTTTTCTAACAACTTATGTTCTGTTTACTTTCAGGCCATCCAGCATGCCCATTCGTTCTCAGTGCAATCTTTTGAGAATCGAGAAAGGCTGGCCGAAATGAAGAGGGAGGTCTCCAGTCTGCCATCAAGGCCCAAAATGATGCCGAAGAAAAGACAGAGTCTGTTGAGGCCATCAAGAAGGTTCTTGAGGTCCAGAAGAGAGAGGTCGAGGATAAGATGGCCGAGGCCCAAAGGGAGCTTCAAAATGCCCTGGCCACCAAAGAGGCTGAACTCAAGGCCGCCAACGAGAAAGCATATGCTGAGGGGGTGGCCGATGTCACGGCAGACTACGAAAAGCGGGTGAAGCAGGCATGCAACAGGGGTTTCACCCTTGGCTGGATGACCTTGTTGAAAAGGCTTGATGTCCCCGTGGACTCCTCCCTCAGGAATGCCGATGTCCTTCCTCTGCCATTCCCCCCAATTCCAAGCCAGCTTGCCGACGACGATTCTGAGTCCGAGGAGGAGGTTTTGGTGAGGAAGCCAAAAGAGGTTGCTGGGGCCAAGTCTCTTCTTCAAAATGAGCAAGTCCTAGACTTGAATCAAGATAAAGAGGTTGAGGAGGTCCCCAAGGAAGCTGCCCTTGAGTAGGCATCTTTGGACGTGTCTCTTGCCGATAAGAGCCTTTATTAGACCCTTCAAGAGATCGATGCTGAGCTTGCGGCCGAGAAGGTGGCCGAGATGTCCTCCCAGCAGTCTTCTGAGATACAGACCCAGCCTGTTAATGATGCTGAAGACTCTTGATCCTATGTCTTTTTTTTTCGTCTTTTGTACTTCTTTGTTTTTAAGACAATGTAAGCTTTTCATACGGCCGACGTGCCTTTTAATGAATACAACTTCCTTCTTTCTTGAATGCTTGTATGTTTGTCTTTCCTTTATTGCTTTTGTATGACTTTCATACTTAGAATAATTTGCATATCTTTAATATATACTTCAATGTTTGTGCAACCTTCTCGGGGTGACATACCTTGGTTATGACGATTTACCTCGGCAAGTATCCAAGTACCTTTCTTTGGGGTGACCTCGGTTTCAACTTGTAATTTTTTCTCAAATTTCAACAAGTGTTTTACCTTAGTCTAACTTCAACTTGTAAACTTTTCATAAGTTTCAACAAGTGTTAAACATTATCTCGGTTTAACTTCAACTTGTAAACTTTTTAAGTTTCAATAAGTGTTAATCATTATCTCGGTTTAACTTCAACTTGTAAACTTTTCTCAAGTTTCAACAAGTGTTAAACATCATTTTGGTTTAACTTCAACTTGTAAACTTTTCTCAAGTTTCAACAAGCGTTAAACATCATTTCAGTTTAACTTCAACTTGTAAACTTTTCGCAAGTTTCAACAAGTGTTAAACATCATTTCAGTTTAACTTCAACTTGTAAACTTTTCTCAAGTTTCAACAAGTGTTAAACATCATTTCAGTTTAACTTCAACTTGTAAACTTTTCTCAAGTTTCAACAAGTGTTAAACATCATTTCTTCTCTCTGCCCCCTAATGTGAACCTAAGTTCCACTCGGGGTCTCATTATGCACATATTTCGAAACAACGTTATGTATCTTCATCAGTCACAAATATAGAAGAATTCTCCTAAAATTTTATTCATGACATCAGCAAATAACAAGGAAAATATAATGGTAGAAAAACTTCAGATTACAAGTATTCCAGGGTCTTGGCAACTCTTTGCCCTTACTATCTTCAAGCCGATATGCCCCGTTGCCCAATATCAAAGTGATTCTGTAGGGTCCTTTCCAGTTTGGGCCAAGCTTGCCTTCCCTGGGATCCTTCTTGTTGCCGACGACTTTTCTCAAGACTAGGTCGCCGACTTGGAACTCCCTTGGGTTGACTCTCTTATTATAAGCTCTGGCAAGCTGTTGCTGGTAGGCTGCAAGCTGAATTACAGCTTTCTCTCTTCTTTCTTCTAGTAGATCCAGATCTCGGGCTAAGAGTATATCATTAGTCCCACTTTCTACTCCCTGGGTTCTGATCCCAGGGATGCCGACTTCAAGCGGAATGACAGCTTCTGTGCCATAGGTCATGGCAAAGGGGGATTCCCCCGTTGATCTTCTCGGCGTAGTCCGATATGCCCAGAGCACATTTGGTAGTTCATCCACCCACTTTCCTTTTGCTACCTGCAGCCTCTTCTTTATCACATCTAGGATTACTTTGTTGGATGCTTCTGCTTGACCATTTCTTTGAGGAAAGCTTGGGATTGAAAAGTAGTTCTTGGTCTTGAACTTTGCACAGAAGTTCTTGATTAGCTTGTGTAGACACCCCATTTTTGACCATCCTCAAGACTTGGACGTCACCGTTTGAACACCCGGTGATCATCCATGTTTGTGTTCGTTTGGAGTTCCCGGAGGTCTCGGCTACGCGCCTTGCCTCAGGATCTCCGAACTCGACTATTTAGTGTCTGATTTTGCATCAAACACTTGTGTTTTGCCTTGGAGGGGCAGGGAATACCTTGTGAGGCATCCCCACACATCACCGGCCATGGCCAGAGGCCACCACTGGTGTTTTGTTGCCATCGACAATGTATATTGCCGGTCGGCATTCTTTGTTGCCGGTCGGCAGTTCATTTTGTCAAAATGGCAATTTTGAGAAACCGACTACTGTTCATCTGCTTTTGCAGATATTTTAATACAGTTGGCTTGTATTTTGTTCCCCTCCATACACGTGTATGGAGGGATGGCTTCCTTGTTAGCTTCTTGAGTAAGCTTTACAAGATTGGCTTCTCTATAAGAGGAGCCCTCCTCTCTTGGCTTTAGGGTTAGACATTTTAGACAGCCATTTTAGGGTTTGAGTTCTAGGGTTAGGGTTTCATACATATCCTATCTCTATATCTCTCTCTTGTGTGTGTTTAAGTGTATTTGTGTCTTATTATTGCACATAAACACATAGTGTTACACCTTTTCTTGTTTTCTTGAAGGACCAGAGGTTGTTCTTGAGGTTCTTGGGTGGTTTTGGGCTTGAAGAACCAGCTGGAGCTTCATTTGTGAAGAAGGTCTTCAAGGGTAAGAAGTTTGTCCCTTTATTCCCCATTTTTGCATTGTATTTTTGCCTATCTTAGAACTGTTTTTGAGCTTAGTGTATAATATAAAGAATTTCTATTTTTAGGCCCTCTAAATAGTTTGTTTAGAGTGTTTTGTGGTTTGGAGGTGTTTGACCCCTCCTAAGCCTTGAGAGGCTCCATTTTGTGTTATTTTGTGTAAGCTCCGAGACCTTGGTGTTTGGGCCTCCTCACCACTAAAATCTTGAGGGATTTCAGAGGTGAGGATGGTGCCTTGAGGTCCCAAGAAGGAGAGGGCCACCCCCTCTCCTTGTTGTCTTTGAAAAGGGCCATTTTTGCCTCTTTAATGAGCACCCAGCTAAGCCTCATTTTGACCATGTCTTGGCTATTATTTATGCTTATTTTGCCATGAAATAGCATTGTTGTATGTTGGTTTTGGTACACCATGCATGCTTAGCATACCTACCTTGTAATGCCATGTTTAGGCCTTAACATGCCTTAGGTTGTAAACCATTGTTCAAGCATGTTTTAGGCTTAGCTTTGTGAAGCTTTTGTGCTTATCTTTCCATGTTTAAGGTCTGTCCTTAGTTGTTTTGGTCGGCCATGACATGTTTAGTATAGCCCCTTTGCATTTTGGCTTGTTGGCCTTAAGTATGTGAGGGTATAGCATGTGTTACTTGCTTTATTTCAGTGGTTTAGCACCATTTGTAGCATCATTTCAGTCCCTTTAGCATGCTTGTATGCTTGCCTTGGACGCCTCCTTGATGCCTTATAAGCTTGTGTTGTATGCTCCTTGAAAGTGCATTTGTGCATGCTTTTGAATTCAAGCCATTTAGATGCCATCTAAGTGGTCTTTTGAGCTTTGTTTTATGTGCTAAAACTCTGTTTTTGGTCATTAAATTCATGCCATGTTTGGTCTTGTTAAGTGTGGTCAAATACTTCATTAGCTTGCCTTGAATGCTTGGGCCATTTGTTGCATGTTTAGCCTATCTTGTTTGCTTGGTTTGGCACCATGTTCTTGCATGATTTTCAGAGCTTAATACATGCCCCATGTCCATGATTATTCCCTTTTAAGTGTGCTTAAAAGGTGCCCTTTGATGCTTAAGTGTTTAGGCCTTAACGTATGCAGGTGTGTATGTGTGTTTGGTCCCATCTTCTTAAGCTTTGGCCACTGTTTTGGACCTAGCATAGGGCTGTCCAAATTAGTGTAAGACCATCCTCTCATGTTATTGCATGCATGCCTTGCATACCATCACATATTCGCTCCATTTCACCTTGTGTTGCATGCCATGTGTAATTGTATTTTGTTGTAGTGCTTGAGTTGCATGATATGCTATTGAATGCTTAGGTTGTAATACATTTGGCATGTATTCTCTCCTTTAGCCACTTAACATGTTGTTGCATATTTTTGCATTGCCATGTCGCATCCTTAGCTCACATGCCTAGGATTGTATTCCATTTGCATGCATGCTTGGCCTCTTGAAATGCTTGTGATAGAGGTTGAGTCCCATTGGTTTGTTCATATGCATTGCATTCCATATCAAAAATGCACACTTCATTCTTTGGGCCATCACGCATTGAAATACGCGATTGATGGTCCAAGAACCAAGGATCATGTCCCTTTGAGTCATAAACATGATAAGGGGTGTGATTGGTGCATACATTGCTTGAATAGCATTGACATGCTCTGCCTTGCCCTCTGTTGCTGTCAATTGTAGATTCTCAGGAACTTTCTGCCGACTGGCAGTGTTTAGTGCCGACCGGCAATCCTTCCTGGGCCGATAGCTTCATCAACAGCCGATGATTACACACCACAGCCGGTGATGATTCTACTCAGCCGGTGGTGTCTCCCAATGTCCAGGGAAGCAATCCTGAGACTTTGGCAGTCTCCAGAAGAGTATAGCAGGGAAAACAGAGGCGGCCTATGCATGACAGTGCACTTCTGAGCAAGAACCGAGCACGCGCGCATTGGACCTTCTCCCCGAGGCCCCGTTTATTGCTTTTCTTATGCTTAGTTAATTTGTTAATTAATTAGGTGATCTGTAATAATTAATTAGCTAGGATAGTTAATTCATTATTCAAACTGTATTATTCTTTTGGTCCCTCCGGGCGAGGGCGAATCTGTAATAAGTGTGGGTGCGTGTGCGTGCATGTCTTCCAATCCCCACTTCTTTCTTCCCTTTTATTTATTTGCTTATGAAGGTAGATTAGGGCATGTTTAAATTAGCATAGCTTATGCTATGCATGCGTGCATCCATACATTTGTCTCGCATGCACCAGGCTCGGTACATCATGCTAACTGCATTTGTACTTCAATTCCAAATTGAATGCGTGCATCAATTGATTGCATTTCACATGCCATGTTTAGGTTAGCCGAGCCTGCTCTAATTGCATCCTGTATGTGTTGCATTAGTCAATTTGACATGAACTAGGACCATGCATGTTGGCTAACTAGTTTATTGTTTTGGCACGGAGTACGATATAAGTATTTCATGCTTTAGCATATCGCATGCGTGTGAATGCTATCATGACAGCATGCTTACCATGTGGCTAGATGCTTATGTGATAAACTATTTGAATGCCTGTGGGTGAAGGTTGGATTGTCTGAGTTGGAAAAATTCGTTGAAATCCGTATTTTAGCCTACTTGCGAGTAGCAAATTCCAAAGTGTTTTTTTTTAAAAAAAAAAAACGGATATGCAATGCTTATTTCCAAATTGGGCAATCTAGTCTATACTTGTTTGCTGTGCGCATAACATAGTAATTCTAGACTAATAACCGGTTTAAGAGCACATAACGTTTTCAAAATAGATATCGAGGTTAGTAGAGGCCGATCTTCAGATCGGGCGAGAGGGGGTGCTCATAGCTGACCTTCCCCAATCGTACCCAAGTTCCCGAGCCGAGGCAACTTTGGTGATGACGGACACGTGGCCTTTGGCACCGAGTCAGGGTTTCCTAAATTTCCCCAAAATAAAATATTTAGGTGGCGACTCTGTATCTAGCAAAGCAGTCCATGTTTGGCACTTCTTTTCAAAAAATCTGTTTCTCAAAACGATTTGCCAGATTTGAACTCTTTGGTTCAGATTAAGAACCGTGACACGAATCGAGTCCGAACTGTAGCGAAGACCCACGCGGGCGCGTCTACAGTTTGCTGTCAAATTGTGTTCCATTGTCAGCAACTATTGCTCTCGGAATCCCAAATCTGGTGATGATGTTCTTCCACAAGAAGTTCTTCACGTCTATGTCTCAGATCTTGGCTAAGGGCTCAGCTTCTATCCACTTGGTGAAGTAATCTGTAGCTACCAGTAGGTACTTTCTTTGTCCAGTTGCTTGGGGCAGTTGCCCAACGAGATCCATGCCCCATTGCGCAAACGGCCAAGGACTGGATACTGGGTTAAGGTCTGCTGCTGGCTAGTGTATCAATGGTGCAAACCTTTGGCATTTTTCACATTTCTTCACATAGGCTTCTGCATTTTTCTGCATGTAGGGCCACCAATACCCCTGGGTAATGGCCCTGTGGGCAAGTGATCTGCCCCCAATGTGGCTTCAACAGATTCCTTCATGTATTTCATATAAAAAATCTTCAACTTTTGATGGGTGTACACACCTTAAAAGGGGTTCAGTGAAAAATCTTCTGTAGAGATGTCCTTCTGCTGTTAGACTGAATCTTGCCGACTTCAATCTGATCTTGTGTACTTCCTTGTGGTCGTCTGGCAACTTTCCTTCTTTCAGGAATGCAACAATTGCATCTATCCAGCTTGGTCCCATGTCTACACACATTGCTTCGTGCTCTGTGGTCAGTGGTTCGATGCTCGGGCCCGACAAGTATTCGACCATTATTGTCCTTGCTTTTCCAGGTTGTATTGCACTGGCCAGGTGGGCTAGTGCATCGGCGTGACTGTTATCATCTCGGCTAACCTTATGTAGTCGGCAATTATGAAACAAAGCTACTAACCTGTTGACTTCCTTTGCGTAGGCTGACATTCTTTCATCTCGGGCTGCAAATTCGCCTGTTGACTGGTTGACTATGAGCTGGGAGTCACAGAAGACTATCACCTCATCTGCTTCTGCTGCTACCGCCAGCTTTAGTCCTGCAATCAATGCTTCATATTCTGTTTCATTGTTTGAGGCCTTGAACCCCAATCGAATGGACTATTCCAACACTTCTCCATCTGGAGATACCAGTACTACTCCTGCCCCTACTCCTTGTCGGTTTAAGCTCCCATCAACAAACAGTAGAAAGGAGTCGCCGATGTAAATGCTGTTGGGTCTGAGTTTTTCCTTTTTCCTTTGTTCTGTTGCATTTGGCTGGGCTTCTCCTTGCTTGTTTGGACATTGTTCACCATGGTTCAACGGAGCCCGATGTGCGATGGATTCTAGTGTGAACTCAGCCACAAAGTCGGCCAAAACTTGACCTTTGATTGCTGTTCTGGGTCTGTACTCCAAGTCATACTGTCCCAAGGTGACTGCCCATCTAGCTATTCTTCCTATCAAGTCTCCTTGTTGCAGTAAGGACTTCAAGGGGTGCTCAGTTAGCACCATAATTTTATGGGCCTGGAAGTAATGGTTCAGCTTCTTTGAAGCCATTACTAAAGCCAGCACCAGTTTCTCTAAGGGTAGATACCTTGTTTCTGCATCGGCCAGGGATTTGCTTACATAGTAAACAGCCCTTTGCTCCCATTTTTCTTCTCGGATTACCACTGCTCTTACTGCGTGTTCTGAAACTGCTAAGTATAGGAACAGCTCCTCCCCAGGTTCTGGATTTGAAAGAACTGGAGCTGTGGTCAAATACTTCTTCAGGTCGGCCAGGGCGGCCTCGCATTCTTCTGTCCATAAGAAATCTGTGGCTTTCTTTACTAAGTTGAAGAAAGGTTTGCACTTGTCTGAGCTTCTGCTTATGAACCTATTCAGGGTCGTGGCCCTTCCAGTCAACATTTTTACCTGTTTTGCTGACGTCAGGCTTTTCAATTCCAGGATGGCCTTAATCTGATCTGGGCTGGCCTCAATGCCTCTTCTAGTCACCAGGCATCCTAAAAACTTACCAGGTCCTACTCCAAATGCACACTTCGCTGCATTGAGTCGGAGCCGATATGTTTTAAGGATGTCAAAGACTGCTTTCAGGTCGGTTAGATGACCTTCAGGTTCCTTGGTCTTCACGACCATGTCATCAATGTAGACTTCCACCGTTCTGCCAATCAGGTGTTTAAACATCTTGGTTACCACTCTTTGGTAAGTTGCTCCTACATTTTTCAACCCGAAAGGCATTACTCTGTAGCAGTACAGCCCTTTAAGAGTGATAAACGCAGTTTTCTCTTCATCTAGAGGGTACATGGCTATCTGATGGTACCCCCTGTATGCATCTAGGAAGCTCATCCTTCCATGCCCCGAAGTGGCGTCTACCAACTGGTCAATCTTGGGTAGAGGGAAGCTATCTTTGGGACAGGCTTTGTTCAGGTTACTAAAGTCTACGCAGACCCTCCATTTACCATTCTTTTTCTTTACCACCACTGTGTTTGATAGCCATGTTGGGTAATCTACTTCTCGAATGGCCCTGGCCTCGAGAAGTCTATCTACTTCCTCCTCTACTGCTTCGACGTGTATCAACGTCGGTCTTCTTGCTTGTTGGACTACCGGTTTGGCCGATCTGTCAACGTTCAGCTTATGGCAAGTGATCTCGGGGTCAATGCCAGGCATTTCGGAGGACGTCCATGCGAATACCTCAATATTTGCTCTCAGGAAAGCTTCTGGGTATGTTTGGTTTGTGTTTGAGAGATGTGTTTTAGAGATAAAAAGTACGAAAAGTTGTTTGGTTTGGTTTTTTTCAAAAGATGTTTTGGAAAATTATTTTGAGAGAGAGTTTTGGAAAAAGTGATTGATTTGATGTGTGAGAGAGAGAGATTTGTTTGGAAAACTTGTTTGGTTTACAAGTTTTGAGAAATTTTTTTGGGAAAATTTATTTGGTTTGATTACTTTTAAAAACTTATTTGTAGAGAAAATTTCCCAAAAAAATTTCACAAATACAAACCAAACGAACCCTCTATCTCTCTTTCTTCTTCTTCGACTAGGCTCGAGCTGAGAAGAAAGAAGCGTTCTTCATCCCCTTCTTGGACGAGGATTTTCTTTAGTGTTTCTTCACTTTTTTCGGTCGACCCCTTGCCGACATCCTCTAGGACCTCTACGTCCTTGTCTTCAATCTCTACCTTCTCTGATTTTCGAATGCTGCAGGTGGTTTTCATTGCTGCCATGGAGCAATTCTTTGCCTGCAGTTGATCTTCTCTGACCTCCTCAATCCCATACTCTGTTAGGAATCGCAATAGTTGATGTAGAGTTGAGGGAACAGCCCTCATTGCATGCAACCATGGCCTTCCCAAAATGATGTTGTAAGGAGAGGGTGTGTCAATTACGGTGAACTCTATTGTTATCTTCCTGGTGCCTGCCTGCACCTCCAAGCTGGTTGTTCCCAGTGGCCATGTCGGCGTTCCATTGAACCCGACCATTAGGTTATTGGACTGCTCCATATCGTCTGGGTGAAGGCCAAGCTCCTTGTAACATCGGACGTACATGATGTCACAAGAGCTACCTTAGTCAATCAGGATGCGTTTTACTTGGCATTCCCCAACCTGGAGGGATACTAGCAAGGCATCATTATGCAGATGTTGCACCATCTCAAGGTCAGCTTTAGAAAAGGACACTACTGGTCCTTGGTACTCCTCTGTCCGATGTCTCTTCTCCCCGACTTGGTAGACATGCTGTAGATGTTTTACCTTCTGGGTCTCCCCCTGAATCTCGTTTTCGTTGACCTTCGAGTGAATTACATTAATTACCTGAGGTCCTCCTGCTTGTGGTTGCTGTGCTGGGAGAGGTGGAGCTGCTGTCGCCTGAGGCAATCTTGCATGTTCTTCCCTTGTTCTGGCCTCATCAACAAGGTCTCTCACATGGCCTTGTCTCACCAGGTCTTCCAAATGTGTTTTCAGGGCTCTGCAGCCCTGAGTCATATGTCTGTTTTCATTATGGTAAGTACAATGCCTGCCAAGGTTTCTTCCCATGAATTCTCCTAGTGCCTTTGCTGGTGTTTTGAAATAGGGTTGATTCCGAATTTGATCCAGGACTTTGTGAATTGGGATTCGGAACACTGTTGTCACTGCCTGTGTTGCCCTCAGTTCTATCTCCTGCTTGCTGGATCCGTTGTTACCTCGGCCTCACTTCGGCGATCCGTTTCCCTTTTCTTTCTTTACCTCCTTGGTCCCTGATGTATCTTCTTCAGCCCTGGCGTACTTCTCGATCCTCGCCATGAGCTCCTCCATGCTTTTTGGCAATGTCTTTGCCAAAGATTTTCGTAGTGGACAGTTGTCTTTTAGGCCGTTCTTGAAAGATACGACCGCCACTTCTTGATTACATTCTGGTATTCGATTGAACACCTCGTAGTACCGTTTTGCGTAGGCCCTAACGCCTTCATCCTTACTGATCTTCAGAGCCATTAGTTCGTCCACCCTTAATGGCTGCAGCTTGTTTGTCACGAACCTGGCCACAAACATGTCTGCCAGGCCTTCCCAAGTCTTCACGCTTCCCTTTGGTAATTTGTGGAACCAATCTGATGCAATCTCCCTAAAAGATGAGGGGAATACTTTACAGAGCAATGGCTCGTTCCCACTGTACAACGCCATTGAATTCAGGTATAATCCAACATGAAAGTTGGGGTCCGACTTACCATCGTATATTTGGAACCTTGGCATACTGAATCTTTTCGAGGCCTCAAATTTGTCTAACTCCACCGAGAATGGTGTTCTCGGCTTTTCTGGGAAAGTTACCTCGGCATCGGCATTTTGCTGCTTCCTCTTGAGGTAATCTCTTAAGTCTTCTTTGCTCCGTCCAGGAGCTCGGCTATCTCCTGACTTTAGTCTTTTCGGCATACTACTCTCAGCTTCATGGTGGGTCCTTTTCGATCTTTCTCTGTGAGTTGTGTCGAAGCAGAGTGCTTGCCCCTGAATATGCCGATGTTCTTTGGGGTTTGCCTCATTGGCGCGGTGCGTCCTCCGCGACTCTTCTCTCTTCGACTCTCCTTGCCCAACCTCCCTAGAAGGCCGGGGAGAGTGTTTTTCGCTTCTAGTGTGCTGAGGGGCTATTGGGATTGTCTTATGCCCTCCTTTCTGGGTATTGGCCGTTGGAATTGGCGTGTCCTGCAGCGGGTATGGTGGCTGCATGACATTGTTTTGCATCATGAAATTGGCGACCGATTGCAGGTCTGCCAATTTGTTTGCCATCTCCTTTACCTCATCATCCCTCCGCAGGCATCTATCCTTCCATACCTGGAGGTCATCCTCATTGTAGTACCCACTTCGATCTGGCTTTTTTGGTACGTCGCCATCCTGGCCGACGTCTTTCTTGCTATGATTCTGGACACGAGTTTCTGTGTTGCGGTTATTTTCTTCGATGTCAAGGTCGATAGGTCTGCCACTCCCAGTGGGAGTGTCGTCCCCAATCTTTTCCTTCTGTCCGTCACTGGCCATCTATTCTTCTTTCTTTCCTACAGACGACGCCAAATTGTGTGAGTGATTTTCCGATCACACTGCCCAACTTAGTAGTCAGTTGGAGAGAACTGGCAAAATAGATGACACCAAGCTGACCTGCAACAGAAAGAGAAAATTCCGGCGGTGGTTCGTCCACCCGGGGGCACTCCGACGATCAAGTCAGTATATCTCTCAAAGATAATCAATAGTGCTAAACTTCACTATTCAGAATATAAATTGCGTACCTTAGACACATTAGGGTGCCTCTCTTTTATAATTAACTCAATCATTGTCCCACTAGAAGCTTAGCTTCAGTAGACTCTTGCTCAGTACTTATCTTGGACTCTTCAAGAGATAAAAATAAACTCCCTAAAAGTTTTATCCTTATCCATGCCAAAGTCCTTCGTCATTCTAGGACTCTTGTCCCTTATCCGTTTATCTCGGATTCTGATATCTTTGGAGATTACCTTGGCCTTGTCGAGATCACCTTGGTGTCATGTCTTGGACACGTGGCACCTCGGCTGACACGTCGGCATCACCTTGACCACGTGTTGGGACTCAGAAAATATATTCCCACAGTAAAAAATGAAAAACTATACATCAATATATGTATTTTTATGTGTAGAAAAAGTACCTTACAAATAAAAAGTTGAGATTGGATTGAGTATGCAGAAGTCGAGGA
Organism: Camellia sinensis; assembly: GCF_055761805.1. Classification (NCBI taxonomy): domain Eukaryota; kingdom Viridiplantae; phylum Streptophyta; class Magnoliopsida; order Ericales; family Theaceae; genus Camellia; species Camellia sinensis. Next base: position 75,672,442 of record NC_138963.1, read on the forward strand.
GGAGCGAGGAGGAGCGTAAGGACCCTGGAACACCCTGATACATAATAAAATTGTTAATAAAAAATAAAGAATGATTCACTTTGCTTTTATCTTCTTGTTGTCAGTTTCAATCCGTAAATCACAGCAAATCGTATGATGGACTAGGCCAGACCAATTTATGAGTTTTATCAATTCTTTTTGGACATTCCTAACTCTCAAGACATTTGCTAACAATTTTTTTTTTAAAAAAAGTGAGTTCTTTTTACAGTATTTTACATTTTTTCCCCCCTCAAAAACTGTGAGTGAATCATTTTTTACCTGTGATTGAAAAATCAATAAAAAAATAGAAAACAAAAATAACAAGAAAATACGTATATTCAACTTAGGTAATTTTTTGGAAGCCCTTGGTAAGTAATTTATAGTGAAATCTAAATTATTTAATTCTAATAAATGTTTTTACACTAAAAATAAACACCTCATTTGGTTTAGACTTTTAAGTTAGTTTTGAATTTTGAAAATTTTCATATATTTTTAGTTAAATTTTTTTTTTCTTGAATTTTTACTTTTTGTATGCACCTAATTTGGATGTATCTTAAAGCTAATATATTTGCAAATAAATATAGAAAAAAATCATTAAAAATGAAAATGTGTTTTTTGCCTTTAGAAAAAAAAAATCATATTTCTTCACAAATGTTTTACTTTTTATATACATCTAAATTAGCAGCATCTAAAAATAAAAAAAATAATAACTAAAATATAAAAAAAAATGTCATTAAAACATCCCAAAAAAAAAAATAGTATGACAACCAAAAAATTAAACTTTTGAATCTTAAATCTGTCAGGCGCAAAGAAAAATAAAAGAAAAATATTATTACTTGTATATACTATTTTTTATATGTAACTATACAAAATGATGATTTTTTGACAAAATATATTTATTTTCTTGTCATTTTCCAACCCAACCAAGGAAAGAGAAAAAAAAATTAAAATGCTACTTCATTTTTTCTAGTATCTTTTCCTTTTATTTCACTTCACAATTCCAAAATTCAAAAATAGTATGAAAAAGAGAGATTGCAAAGGATGTATGCAGCTACTTAAATAAAAGAATAGATACCGTACATAAAATAAAAGAATACATAAAATTATTTAAAAAATTATTACCAAAATAAAACAATATATACTAACCAAAATTCACTTTCTTCTCCTGCTTGAGTAAGCACTATATCCAACTCAATATTTCAAAGGAGAAATATTTATCACTGGAGAAGAAATAACCATCTTCTGTATTGTAACGAGCTCTGCAAAGCTTTAAGATAGACATTTATAGAGCCGAGAGCCCTTCTAACAAGTATACTTATATTTAAAATAATCTGAAGCGAAAATATTGAAGCACTGGGGTAATTTATGGCCAGATTATCATTATGTGAATCTATTTAATTTAACACACTACAGGAAGTATTTGTTTTGGAGGCGTACTTTTAACGGCGTTTTTTAAAACGTCACTGTTCCTAGTATTTAAAGACGTTTCATAAACGTCGCAATTTTCTTTAATTAACACGGCACCGTTTCATGAATAGAAGACGTTTATAAACGTCTTGAAATAGGTTATGTCCCACTCGCTCCTTCTCTTCCTCTTTTTCACTTTTATTTTGAATCTGATAAGCGAAAACGAAAATCTCAAGCTCTCTCTCTCTCTCTCTCTCTGCGCTGTCTAAGATCTTTCAAAATCGAAGTCAGAGCCATTTTGAAGATCACACATCGGTGATTCATCCGAACCGTTTCGAAGTTCTCTCTCAAAATCGATTCAGATTGGTCTCAGTGATTCAGATCTCGAAATTTTAAAATTTTGAGTTCATATCTAAGTTCATATCACTTCGATTTCAATTCAGATCTGAGTTCATATCACTTCGATTCAGATCTCAGCGATTCAGATCGGTCTTGGTGATTCATATCTCGAAATGAAAATCGAAGTTCATCTCAGTGATTCAAATCGGTGAGCTCCACTGACTCTCTCTCTCTCTCTCTATGTGCTGTCTAAACCCTGATTATTGCAAAGATTCAGATCAGTCACAGTGATTTAGATCGGTGATTCATCAGAAATTTCAAAGTTCTCTCTCAAAATTGAAATCGAAGTTCATCTTAGCGATTCCGTTCGGTGAGCTCAACTCTCTCTCTCTCTCTCTCTCTCTCTCTCTTAAGGTGAAATCAATCCTGTGAAATTCTATGAATGGTTTTGATATTTGATTTGAAACGATCCTGTCATATCCCTCATTTATCAACCTATATGTATTGACCCTTTCTCATCTATAAAAATTATACTAATGCCCTATTCTAAAGGTGGTTTTTGAGTGTGAAAGTATTTTTCTTACATTTTCATAGTTAAAATAATTAAAATATACATGTTCATTCATGTAGGGAATAAGTCGATATTCACCAATAATTAATAAAATTTTGATATAATTGACCCAACAATTCGAATTTTGATACAATTTAAAAGCTTTGCTTTTGATTGTCAGATTTTTATTTGATTTCTGTTTCAGCGCACTATTGTGATGAAACTCCTCTACCATGATGATGTCATGGTATGCGTTTCAGTTAATTAGATTTTTGTGTTCTTCATCTTTCAGATCATTGGATATCCTTGATTAAAGGTATAGAAAATCCAAAATTTGATACTGTTCCCATGAAAAGGCTAAGGAAATAATTAATGCAACTCGTAAGCACTAGTATCTGCATATGATCTCCCTAAATTAGCATCTTTTGTGGTTTGTTCTATTAGTTGTCCAATGATATTATCTAATTATAAATTATCTCTATGCTATTAGAATTGTGTTCTTTTTAAACTACAGTTTTGTTGGAATGAGAAATTCTGGTAAAGATAGGGACATTTGAATCTTACAGATGTTGGGTGTTTTGGCTTGTCATTATCCCAATAATGCATCTAAAAATCCTTCTCCTCTCTCTGTATTATTTGACCACATAAAAATATAGTCACTCACACATTGATCTTGCAGCCTGTGGATTACGAGCCTCCATTCTTCAGAAGCTACTCAGACCAAGAAGCTCATAATCCATGGATAAAAAATCCTCTGGAAATGGAGGTTGGGAATGTCAACAACAAGCATTTAGTATTAGCTCTCAAGGTAAGGATAGAATATTACAGGAACACTTTTGTGGGTAATGTTAAAATATCATTTGTGGATATGTTATTTTGTAGGTAATGGTGATTGGATATTAAATTGAATGGGAAAGTGAATTAATTTTGCATTTGCTATTTGAATGAGAGTTATTATTTCATATTAGTGCTATTCAGCTTTATTACAGGTATTTTTTTAGTTCAATCATATAAAATTAGCACAATTTCAAAAAAAAAAAAAAAAGAAAAAAAAAAAAAAGAAAGAAAAAGGAGGATGGTATTTTTTTAGTTCAATCATATAAAATTAGATTGTGACTTTCTCAATTTTTCTTAAATTTTGGACTACTGGGCGGATAATAAGTCTAAATTTTGATGCCGAGTGTTGCCCTGTGCGAAACAGATACGAAACTATACTTAGAATTCCCATGCGAACATGGATTGTACTTGTCAAAAACACAGTAAAAATGTACTTAATTATAATAATCACAGTCACATATACATGCAGAAGTTGAATTAAACTTTGAATTCCTAGGAGTTAAACCCCTTGGTGCCTCTGTTTAGTAATGATTTTGACTCCAGCAAACATGTCTTTGAAGCAATGCACGTATCGTACCTACTTATTGACATAGTGATTAGTTTAACTATGATTCATGTTAAGGGAGTGTGTGGGATTTCTTTAAAATGGATGATATGTTTTCGCATTTTTGTTCCATTGGTCTTCTAATCCGTAGCATGTCCATAAATTCCTCTAAATTATGAAGACAATTTCATAAGTTTATGTTATGTGAATATGTGTGCAATCTGAAGTAGGTTAGTTTTTTTCATATAAAAGTGTTTTGGCTTGAAGTCCATTTGTTTTTGAAGAAAAGCATGCTTTGGCAGTTGTGCTATTGTCTGGGTAATGCATTTAAAGTTACATTTGGTAGGTTAGGTTGTTATGGCTTGTTTGTTTTTGGAGTATAGAAGTATTAACAGCTGGTACATATAAGCTTTTGACTTTTTATTTATTTCATGAAGAATTTTTTTTGCTCGGTTTTGATTAGAGCAACAGGTTTATTTGTTGTTTTGGTATTTATTGGTCAGTTGTTTTTTGACAATTTGGTTATATGATGTGATAATGAAGCAAGTTAGATCGTCCAAGAATCGTTACATTGGTTGTAGCACATGCAAAGCCTCCAAATTACATGTCTTTCTTCAAATTCTATGAGTCCCTAAATTTGGCAGAGAAACTACATGTGGAAGAGTGGAATCCAAGTTTTGATCAAGTGCTCACCATCTTAGTCTAGTTAGGTATGTCTTTGATGATCTTGGGTCCAGAGCTCTTCCAACTTTCCTCAATTCCACCATGAATGCTATTGAGGCACTACTACTTTCCTCTTCTATTTCTCACACTCATTTTTGTTTGTTTGTTTGTTTTTTTCCCCCATATGAGTTCAGTCAGATTCACACTATGTTCAACTTCAAGATGCAATTCAAATTACTCTTTGATGTCTTGTGAATTTTGAAATGGCTGTTTGGGTTAAAAAAAAAAAGCAGGGAGTTTTGTTCTTAGTTTACAATTTCACAGAAATTATCACTAAAAGCACATGTAAAATTCAAATATCTGCTGTGTGGATTGAAAACTATGTAGAAAAATTGCTTATTTTCTCTTAAAAAACTTTCTGTGAGTGTAGTGTATCATCTTAAATTTAATAATGTGATATCTGAAGATTGTTCTCTTTATGTTGAATTGTAATGTGAGTAGGGAATCATTGGAATGGTTGGGCTTTCTTGATCTAAGTAAAGGGTTATCAAGATACTTCACGATGTTAATGGAATCATAAAACCATCCAGGTTGGTTCATGAATTCCTCAATTTTAGATTAATGCTACTTGATTGATTGATCTACTGGAAACTAGAAAGTTTTGGTCTCCAAAAATATAATCCAAATGCCTTCATTTTATTTTATTCTTTGTGATTTTAGAAATGAATACAATATAAAGTTCAAAACACCTAGTTTTCATTTTGTGCTATAACAGTTTTTGAAATTTTTCTAGAAAGGGGGTTGTTTCTAAAAAAAATTTATGAAAAGATTTTGAAACATGGAGAGAATGATTACTATCAACCTCTTCCTAATGGGCACAAGCTTTTCTTCCATGATATAAGATGGGTAGCTGTACGTGCAGATGTTGCTATGGGTGAGGAAAGCGATATGGTTATAAGTCTTCAAGACACCATTCTGCTTTTCTTACCAGTTAATTTATCAATTCATATTTAGTGCCACAAAATTTGGGGGTAAAAGTCACTCAAAACTAATGGGGATAGAAACACATTGATTTGTGAAAGAGAAAATTAGAATATGTCAGCTTCAACAGTTCCATTACTTGAATGATAGAAATGAGTTTATTCCTGAACTTTTCAATAGAGATACATAGAGTTTTGTTGTTCTAATATGACAACAAACTAAATTCTATTTGTTTCCCTATGTAGCTTTTGGTGACTATTAAAGAGTTTGGGATGTACGGGAAATGGGAAATGGGAGATGAGGTAAATTCTAGAGGTTCTGATATTGAAATTTTGTTTCAGGGGTTTTGATATTGAAATTTTGATATTGAGATTCTGATATTGAAATTTTGTTCCAGAGGTTTTGATGCTTGGGAACTCCACTCGGATTAATGAGCAATGCTTAGAGCTTCAAAAGAATATCAAAGATGATGTTTCCAAAATGAAGATAGGTATGATGGTGGCTGCTTTCCTAAACCTTGTATTCATCTTGTGAAGCATGTTTTCGGGCTAATTTGGCTTGCATTTGCTTTCCTTTCATCATTAATACCTTAATGATTTCATGGAGGAAGAGTTAAGCTACACTCTATACTGGCAACCCTTTCTGAATTTGAACATGTTGAGAAGGGTGATGCTTTGTATGGAAAGTAGCCTCTTTTACATGCTTTACAGAGTATGTTTGTGCATTGTTCGTGTTAAGAATTGTAGAACACCTAAACACCTAATCAAGATAGGTGAGATATGAAAAAATAGAGAAGAATAATAAACAAGAGTATAAATCACACCCACTCACAAAAACATAAGATTAATGTTATTCACCTCAAAATTAAGACTATGTCCAGAGTCTGCATATACATAGTATCAGAACCACATGTCACAGATGTAGAAATACCAAAACATCCTTACTCCAGAATTCGGGTAAGGGCTAAGGCCCTGAGCCCCTACCTTCAGGCAAGGGAGCTCTAACCCCTTGCAACCTCACCAACTTATTGTGAAGGTTTTGTTTTTTTTTTTTAACAAAGAAAGTGAACTTATTGTGAAGTTTGATCCATAGTTGAGTGCTAGTGTCTAGTACTTGGGATCTACACTACCCAACAATCAACTCTCATTCTCTGTGATTTCTTGATTCAGCAATGGAACTAGCACTGTCCTTGGAGAAGTTGACAAATGAGAAACTTCTGAGCTTGCATGGTGTAAGATATCCTTTACCTTCAGTATCTTTTTTTCTTACTTTGAATTCATTCTCTAAAATGGCCAAGTATTAGCAGTATTTGACAAAACATTTGGTCCATTTAACTCATTTTACGCATTATGAGGTTGAACCGTGTCTAAAATGGAAGTTTGGGACTTGAGACTAGGACTACTCATACTTGCTCTGTTCTTGACAACAGGTCACTGCTCAAAACAATGATCCTCAAATAACTGAGTTTATTGAGCGTGAATTTCTAGCTGAGCAAGTGATCTGAGAACCTCATTTTTACGTGTACCAGTTAATACACATGAATGTTTCTTTTTTTTTCATCCCTAAACAAACAAAACTTTGGAAGAAAACACTGTGAGTAAAGAATAAATAATCTTCTATGAGTTTTCTAATATTGTCGACTTCTTTCTTATTTTTTTCCTTTCGTTAGGTGGAAGCAATTAAGAAAATTGCAGACTTTGTCACTCAGTTGAGACTGGTTGGAAAAGGACATGGTATGAATCAAGTTTCAATGTCACTCATCACTATCCGTTTCTGATTTTTCTTTTCTTTTTTTGAAATTTGGCAGTGTCACTGCAATTTCAATTTCTTCTTATATGATATTAATTTTAGAACCTGTGGTGTTATTGCTTTCAGGATGAATCTGTACTAATATGGTTCACGGGGAAAGAGGAGAAACACCTCAAACTAAGTCACATGTCTAAAATCATTCCAAGGCAGCGCACTGTAAGTTTCTTGCTGTGATGGCAATATCATCGTATAACTACTCTGTCTACACTTTAAAGCTTATGAAGGAATAGTAAATATTCATTGATGTCGAAGTCTACAGTGGGGCTGAGTAGAGTATTAGATTGCCGAAGTTCTACATAATCCTCATCTTATTGCAGCATCCATGAGAAATCAATGGCATACCTATTTTTCCATCGTTCTGCCCTAACATAATTTGGTACCCTTGAGTTCTTTTACTCCATGCAGAATCTGTTTGTTTATTGCACCATTGTAATTGATAATTGTTTTTGTGTGCTTGGTTAAGTTGTGATAATGTAATAATCGCAGTTCTACAGTGCTATGTTGAGAAGCACGGACACTTCTATGGAGGAAGCATGTCATGTCGGACATGACACTTAGCAGACGCTCTTAAAAGCGTTCAGACACTTTTTCAACGTGCCTTAATTAAAATTTTAATTTATAATATTGGGCACTGTACAAACACTTTTCAGACACTTTGGCAACAAGAATGAACTATCCCATGTGATGAACCATCCAATGCTTTCAGGAAAATAAAAGGGGAGCCTAGCTTCAACAGCTTACATACGGTGTTTCTAGTTTGGGTAACTGTCAATATGAACATTTCAAAAAGGTAAATTAGTTGTATATTCATATCAATTTATTACTTCTCTTTCTGTGATTCTTTCTTTCTTGTCTTTTTTGTCCAATTTTTTTTATTTGACTGTAACTTTTTCAAACAAATTGGAAAGGTGGTAGATGAACAACTTAGCGAACAAGGTATAAAGTTATTCTCTATCACTGAGCATATTTTGGAAGATCCTTAGCACACCATAATATTGTTACTGAGCCAAATATACTCAATGACTATCATTTCATGATCCTTCTGGCTATTATGGAGTTTTAGTGTTTCAGTTCTCTTTGGAATTTCAGGATGATGCAGTGAAGAACCTAGTGACTAAGTTACACTCTGCTAAAGCTAAGCTTGATTTGGTGACACAAACAAAATCCAAATTTGTTTTGGAGAATAGCAAGGTTCATGTATTAAATTTTGATTTCTATAGCTTGAGTGGATGTATATAGATACCAAGGGTAGAGGTTTTTTTGTCTTTTTTTTGTCTTTTTTTTTTTACTGTTTATTTTTTTACTGACCTTCAAGTGTTTTGAATTGCTTGAAAAGTTAGTGTTGTTGTTCAGAGAGAACTTCAAACTCAAGTCTGATGCTCTTGCATACATCTGGAGTTCGATATATTGTTTACTTTTATTGTTGGTTGTGTTTGTTGTTTGATTTTGGTTTAGAAATAATCATATAATGTTTTTAGTCAATATATTGACATAGTAGGAAAGTTTTATCCATATTATTACTAATTTTCAGCTTTATTACAATTATGTTTTTTAGTTAAATCCAACAGAATTAGCATAATCTCAAAAAAAAAAAAAAAAAAAAGAAGCTATTAACGGCATTTTTCCAAAATGCCACTACAGTGTTAACGGTCACATTTTTAAATTAGGAAAAAATCTATCACGGCGTTTTTAAAACGTCGCTAAATACTAGATGATGTCATTTTACTGTTATGTACCACATTTAGCGGCGTTTTTAAAAACGCAGCCTATACTAATCTAACGACGTTTTTAAAGTGCCATAATGCTATAGCGACGGCCGCGTCTTCGACGTTTGATACTAAACGTCGCAAAAAGAATTAGAGGCGTTTTTCACACTTATAGCGGCGTATAAAAAGAATTAGAGGCGTTTTTCAATATAAAATTTCCAGCAGTGACACTTGTATAATATTTAAATGAAAAGTCAAACTAGCATTCAAATTTAGTTTCCTAAATATCATTGTGCCATATTTCTCACAATGGGGATGCTATTAATGTTCGATACAAATATGACAAAAAAAATTGGTAAGTACGAATAAATTTCATAACTGTAATTTTGAAAGATGGGGTCATAGGCATTACAAATTGAAGTGTAATCTCTACCTATTATTTTATTTTTATTTAAATTTATTTATTTATTTATTTATTTATTGACAATTGATAGATGGGAAATACGAGAAGAGAAAAGTTGCATAGTGCAACAAACTAGCTCGAACCCAAGCAATCATGCTTGAAAGGAAGTCAAAGGCCTAGTGTTTTATCCTTTTACAACCACTTAAAAAATATAATTGACAATATCACTCACCTCCCCCATTTCAACCAAAAATGTTCTAAGAATCCCTCTCTGGCCCTTTGCTTAGTTTTATTTTTAGATAATTTAGAAAAAAATAATAAAATATTTCAAAATTTTACTTAAACTACCTGAAAAATCTAAAAATCCTTGAGATGTTTATTTGTGATTATGTATCAATTTTAATGACAATTCCAATCAAACAATCAAAGACAAATCAACACAACAATTTAACGTCGAAAAATCACAATTGGAGCGTCTCCGATTGTGATAAAAAAAATCACGAGCAAAAGTCATAAAATAATCCATTAAGAAGACAAAAAGGAATTAAATAAATGTACTATTAATTACCTAGTGAATCCACGTCCAAATTGAACCGACCCTTATATACCTCTTCTATCACTGTCTTCATTTCGGAATTGTCTTGCCCAATGTTGAATCCACAATGCCGATGTCGAATCCACAACGATGAGCCACTCCAGAATCCATCAAAGTTTTAGGCCCAAATTCCACGGAATCCACCGAAGAACAAATCTCTCTTTTGTAAATAAAACAAAATAAACAAAACCCCTTTGATATAATCCACTCAATTCATGAGATATCAAAGGAAACAAGAAAAGAAGCCCCAGATAAAAACCCTAATACCTAAGAAGAAGATGTCATATCCTTGAAATTGAATTAATCGCAAATTTATAGAAAATAGAATCGCGATCTCCACTTGAGCGCAGAAATGGCTACTCGAGCAGACTGACTAAAGCATGTGTTTTAGAACAAGGATCTACACTCAAGCGCAGGGAAGGCCGCTCGAGCGTAAAAATACAACTCCAAGTACTTTTGCAGTTGAGTGAAATTTTTGAAAGAATTGCATCTTCGCTCGATCCCTGACATAGTCAACGAAGTGGCAAACATGATGTACTACAAAAAATTAAGATTTTAGAGACCAAAATTTAGGGACACAATTATTTTTTAGGGATCAAATATTTTTGTTACGAAAAGTGTACTTGTTATATTTTTAGCAACGAAAATTAGACATTAGTGATGAATTATTATCTTTTTGAGATCAAATTTTTTGTCTCAAAAAATAAACAATTTTCAGACCAAATTATTTTGTCCCTAAAAGTGTATTTCTTAGTGACATTGTCAAAATTTTGTCGTTAAAAGCCTTATTTTTGACTTTTCGGGACCACCTTTTAGCTACTATCCTCACGACGATAGAAATTGGTCCCTAAATGTATTTTGCAAACAAAATTCACTTTTTGAGACTAAAAAATTTGGTCTCTAAAACTCTCATATGTTGTAGAGAATTAAGATCACACACTCCTTTGCATAGGCACAATTCGGGTTGGATTCGCTTCTAAATGCTCATAGCTTCACTGAAATAAAAGATCAAATAAAATTACAACTGAAAGGAGTTTTGTCATATAGGATTACCAATAACAAAAACCTAACACTACCCAATGGATCATATTTAAGATTAAATTTGAGTAAAATCTTCACTAATAGTAGATAGGTAAATTTGAGACCTCACAAAATATAATTGAAAATTTTGAGTAAATATTCGAGTCTTCCTTGATTTGTTTAAAAAATTGAGTATAACTCAATTTGGTATAAATTTTAGTCACAAAGTAAAGAATATTTTGAGTGATTTTTACCCACTTTTAAGTTTGATATGGACTCGAGTCTATGATTAAAGATGTCCAAATAAACTTGAAATTATTATGGGAGAGCCTATGTGTGCCCCTTACCACAATTGACCTAATTTTATCACAAAATTTCATAATGTCAATCACTAAAAAATCTAAAACTCTTGAAATATTGATTTGTGATTATGATTCAATTTTAAATAATGAATAGTAATCCCAATCAAATAATGAAAAACAAATTGGCAGAACGATTTAACGTGGAAAAAAAAATCACAATTGGAGCACCTCCAATTGTGGTTAAAAAATCACAGGCCAAATCCACAAAATAATCCACTAAGACAACAAAGGAACTACACACGTGTCACGCCCCAAAAATAAATCCCACATAACTATTATATCAACTCACTTCCAAAATGAGATATTAACCAATTTCATTTACATAATTTCAAATGTTTACCAAAGTATTCTCACATGCCGTTATACCTTTATTTACACACTAGTACATGAATCTATAGCATGTAAAAGACATCATTAAATCACTACGAATAAGGCCCTCGAGGGCTTACAAGTTCCAAGGCAATAGCCCGGTTACACATATTGGTCTCTTGGACCCAAACACATTAGCCCTTGGCTTACAAAAATATCACAACAAAATAAGAGTTAAACTACTCTTCTTCAAACATTTCTACGCCCTTAGCTTGGCGGGGTCACCATATCTTTACCTGCACCAATTCCCATAGGGGTGAGCATAAAGCCTAGTAGAGATTCCTCACAAAGTATATACAGTTATGCCAATTCCATCAACGTTAAAAATGCATATGTATTTCCATGCAAGTGCCAATAATGAAGGAAAATTTTATTTTGATGCACTATTTCAAAATCATCATGTTCTCAATAATATTCAATACACAACTTTAAATTCACCATGTTCTTAATACTCCCTCCGTCCCAAAATATTAGTCCCTTATTCTATTTTTCATTGTCCCAAAATATTAGTCCCTCTTCAAACTTTAAGTACAAAAATAATATAAATTTCCTATTTTACCCTTCTTTTAAATTAATAAACAACATAAAAAGTACAATTATGCATTGACATTCTCAAAAAATGTACTATCAAAAGGATAATTTTGGAAAATCAACTTTTTTCAAATGCAATAATTGTACTACCAAAAAAAGTTGGATTCCCCAAAAGGGACCATTATTTTGGGACGGAGGGAGTAATATTTAGCAATCTCAGCAATTTCAAATTTCCAATATTTAAATCAACTGGGGCGGTAAATACGACACTGGTAATTCCTAGGCTGCTGTCTGCAAGTAGACTCTACGAGTACTACCAACTGTCATTTTTATCGATATTAACCGGAAGGCTCGACACCTATCCGCGCGACTTTCTGGTCTTTCACCAAGGACACTCAGGCCAACTTAACAAGTTCAACTACACCCCCTATCCGGACTTACCACCGTATTTACCCCATAAACATTTCCATTAGTTCTCATTACAATGATCTTTCTCAAAATAAATGCGTTTCCAACTCATGTCAAGATGTGCAATAATGACAATAAAACAAATGAGAATATGATGCAATAACTACTAATTTCATAACATTCCTTTATATTCAAAAACATGTCCACAACAATATTCAACATCACATTTTCATTTCCTCCTTACCATGTTCTTCCATAAGGTACCCATATGTCTCCAACACGTAGTTAAAATTTCTCATTTCGCACAATAGTCATGTGTCTTCGACACACCACAATAATTCCTCAACAATAATTCATCATAACCAACTTTCAATATGTCTAGCATACCATCCTTCATTTCATTTCCCATTACATTATGGTTGAGCATTTTTACATCACTTATGGCACTTAACAACTCACCATCTTACCACTCTACACAAAAATGCATTAATATTTATCAAAGGATTATAATAGAGGACCTCCATTTTATATATATATATATATATATATATGTGTATATACACCAAGAAGTTGCTATTTTGTTAAACATTTGGTGAGACTTACTCTCGTACATTCTCTTGATACAAGAAAATAAACAATTTCAAAGGCACATTCATTATTTTTCAAAAGCCCCAATTTCTAGGGTTTTCATAGGAAACAAACCTTCATCATTTTTCTAAGAGAAGCTTCATCTAGAAGTTTTCTTTGAGTTTAGTAGAGGGGAACCCTCAGGAAGTAGTAAAAGATTTAGATATAAAACCCCATTCAAAACTCTCTTTACATTTTGAGTCAAAAACAACAAAATCAACACAAAACACAAGAACACTTTTAAATCAACAACAATATAGAAAAACTTGTATATATGACTCAAGAAATCCCTACCTCAAGGTTTTGATGAAGGAGATGATGAAACCCTAGCTTCAATGGAGGATTCTTCAATGTTCCACAACCCTAAGAGGAACCCCAACTCGGATCTTCAAGATTGGTAAGAAATGTTGGTGATTTAGACTCAAGATTTACAAAGATCAAAGTGTTTTAGAGCCTTGGTGAGAGTTTCTAGAGAGAAGGGAGAGTAAATGTGTTTTTAGAGAGAGAGAAGCGTAAAAAAAAATGAGATAGAATTAGCCCTAAAAGAGGAGAGAAAACAAAGCCCCGAATCTGCCCAGATCGCTACACGTGCAGCACCCTTTCCCGTATGTGCGGCCTTCATCTCCACACGTGCGGGGCTCTTCCCGCACCTCCTCCCGCATGTGCCTTTTAGGCAGAATGCAGGTCACCCAATATCCCCTCTTCCTGCACGTGCGGCTTGGCCTCCCGCATGTGCGGCCTAACCCCGCACGTACGGCCCTGGGCCCCCGCACGTGCGGTCCTACCCAGCAGCCCAGAAATTTCTCCGCTTCACCCCCGGGCACTTCGGACCTGACCCCGCACCTCCCGGAACAAGAAACTTCAACACCGACCCACATGCAAGGACAAGAGTCTAAATCTCAGAAATGATTTCCGAGGGTGCCAACCCAACGAGAACAAAAGAGTCTAAATCTCAGAAATGATTTCCGAGGGTGCCAACCCAACGAGAACAAAAGAGAGCGAACCAAAAGAAGGAAAAGAAAGAGAGGAAAAAGGGTCCCGGTCATCACAACCTTCCCACCATAGGAAATTTCGTCCCCGAAATTTAAACAGACTAACCAACACCGGATGTCCTAGCAACTACTATGATTCTAACAACATTCTCAAGTTATAACATCAAAATTTCAACCAACACTTATCATTCTCACCATCATTATATCAAAGCACAATCACCAAGCTAGGAGTGCATGAAACACTTATAACAAAACATCATCTTTCCATAACATCGTGCTCCATGCAACAGTACATACAACAACATGTAATCAATTTTCTCAACATTATTCCCTTCAACACCGAGGACTCTTACTATTAAAACAAAACAATTAAGCTTTGACAAATAAATCTGGATACTTGGAGCGGACTTCTGCCTCCCTATCCCAAGTCGCTTCCTCCACTCCATGGTGTCTCCACAACACCTTCACTAAGGGTATAGTCTTACCCCGTAGCATTTGTTCTCGAGTATCTAGGATTTGAACCGGTCGCTCCTCGTAGGAGGCATCCTCATCTACCTCCAAATCAACCCAATCTAGCACGTGAGAAGGGTCGGGCTCATACTTTCTAAGCATAGACACACGAAACACAATATGAGCCCCCGAAAGTTATGGCGGTAAAGCTAACCGATATGCCACTTCCCCGATTTCCTCCAATATCTCGAAAGGCCCAATGAACCCCGGAGAGACAACTTCCGACTCTTGCCAAACTTTATCAAACCCTGCCTAGGTGTGATCTTAAGAAACACATGATCACCTACTTCAAAGGACAAAGGTCGCCTCCTCTTATCGGCGTAACTTTTCTGTCGGCCTTGGGCCGTAACTAGCCTCTTTAGGATGAGAGCAACTTTCTCGGTTGTCTCCCTAACAAACCCCGAACCCAACAATGGTGCATCCCTTACCTTGGCCCAACAAACTGGTGACCTACAAGGTCGGCCATACAAGGCCTCAAACAATGCCAAGGAAGACCTCCCAACCAACCAAGGAAACACAACACCAACTTCCGGCCACAACTAATTTGGAATACTACCCCGACCCTAGGAATGCCAAGGATACTGACTTAATCAAGAACACAAGGAAAGGGTCACAGACTTCCCCTCGATTCACACCACTCACCGGGTCTACAAGACAAGAATAACAAACAACCACGGCAACCACACGCACACCCCAGGTATCCACCACCACTAACCCAAACACTCTCCACGCTTAGCACTCGAACAAGATGGAAACTAAATTTTTACCACAAGATCCTTGGTTACCTCATTTAAGGAAAAGGTTACAACAAAACTTGGCTCAAGACATGACTCCGGTCTAACAAGTTCTTACAACGCCCAACAATCCACATAACCGAACGTACAAAACTTGAGATTCAGAAATACAATTAAAGTGGTTACACCATCACAACTATAATGGTGGATTAATTAACAACTCAATTCCAAAAGAAGGTTTTCATCTTTTCTCAATTATTGGTAAAAGGCATCTCTTTACATGCAAAACACCTTCTCAAAGGTGTTCTAAACTCACACCGGTCACAAGTCAAAAATGCATTTTCTTCTTTTCAAGGAAAAATCTAAAATTCGATCATTTTAATTTCCACTCCACTGTAACAACCGGCGGATCTCTGTCGTTAACCAACAACACCCATCACCCACATGGTGATGCCACAACCGCAACAACATAACATAGCATTTCCACAATATTAATTAACCGAATACAACAATTATACCATTCCACTCAGCCAATGACATTATTATTATCACACAAGTTATAATTCGCACAAGATATCGACACGATCACATAAACTAGTTAAAATAGGAATTGTTCTTGTCATCTTAAAAGAAAGAAAATCTTTTTCTTATATATATATATATATATTTTCAAAACAAGCCTTAAAATCCCTCCCCAAGGGTCTTAGTTGAAATAAAAACGCCATGAAAGTTTTCAAAAACCAAGAATCACTTATCCATTTATCTGCTCAACAACACCCGGTGAATTCCCACCATCACCCAATCACACCCATCACACTTACAGTGTTTTCATAATGAGACAACCATATCTTCCAATACCACAACAATTAGAAGTAATCACGGTGTTAAATGGAACAATGCAATGCACATAACTTTTCAAACTCCGAAAGTTCCGTACCGACACAAACATTAACTAAAAAGAGCAACGGTACCCAAAAGCCTATGAGTATTCCCAACCTAGAAGCTAACACTCTACCTCAATTCACTACTTCAAAAACTTACACAGAGATACGTGCACCGATAACCACACACAAACGCAAGGCCCAACGCCCGAGGCACAACCCACGGTACCATGCCGCCTTCTAGCCAAATTGTACTAATTTTCCAAAAGCTCAACTTTACAACCCACATCTAAACCATTCTAAAGTGACTATTTGTCACCCACCTTGATATCACCCAACTTAACTAATCACCTGAGAGTTTCCACTCCAGGTCTTCAAACACCTATATACCATTCCCAAAGGAACTCTATTCACATGCCTAGATGGCCAACACACTATTATACCCAACACAAGACCGAGTAGGTCAATGGCGATCACGCGATCCGGGTGACCTAAGACAATTCTTACCAACGGTACACTCGTTACCTAAAAACACCAACCATTCATTACTCCCCCGAGATACGAATCTCACACTCCCTAGACATTCCCACATCACTTCCACCAATCTTCACAAGACTCTAAGGTCTCACACTTCCTCAAACTTAACACAATAAAGCCTTTAAAATCTTGGCCCTTATCCTAACACTACGTTTGTCACAAAAATTCTGCAGACTTCCCAATCCCCATCCACAATTTCTAAACTAAACAAAAATCAAAGGCCATTACAAGACCATCACAAAATTCAACAGTTGATACACAATATTACTAGGATCACCTACTCCATTTACATAATAAAGCCTTTAGAATATATGTATATATATATTATGCATAGAGAAAATACCTTGCGAATAAGAAATCAAAGAAAGATTGGAGTTTGAGGAAGCCAATAAGGAGCACAAAATGACTTGCAGATCACCTTGATACATATAAAAATTATTAATAAATAAATAAATAACAGTTTTACACATGTTTGTATTTTGTATTTTGTTCACGGGAAATACTATGTCATTTATGAGTTTGATCATCGCAAATGATATATCTCAATATTATGGATGTCATAAGTAAAAACAAAATTTGAGTTATAACCAAATATCATATAAGATATAACTAAACAATTCTTAAATCAAAACCAAAATAATATCATAATTAACATCACAATATGTTATAATTAACAAAATAGTAGGTCATAATCAGGAATATAAAGATCGTAACTAAAGATGCATGTGGTACACATCGTAAAAGGGATATGTACCACAGAATTTCCCTTTGTTCACACATATAAACAAATTCATCCGCAGTAAGACTCTTCTTAAAAGTGAGTTGCTTTTACAAAATTGTACTAACATCAAGTTTTGGAAAACTATTTGTGGTTTTTTTTTTATGAGAAATTTGGTCAAAACTCTGTAATAACAAAACTTTCATGCATTAAGGTGCTTTTACTGGGCATCACCATCTTCAAGCTAGTGTTCCAGGTCTACTGCTGTGTTTGCTGGGGAAGAATGGAGTTACACTTTTGTTGCTGCTGTTGTGTACTGCTACTATATTTGTTTTGATGTGTTCATGGCCCCCATGCTCTTGTAATGGGGGCCCTGAACACATTTGTCTCCCTAAACCAGTGTTTTCTATGTAGTTTGTGTTAGTTTTATTCTTGTTTCTTTTCCTTGTGGATGTACAAGGGTTAGATTGTTCTAGTCTTAGACCTTCTTCTTTTAGTGGTCTATTTTCTCTTTAATCTAGCTTTGTAGGTCTAGTTGGATTTTTTCTTTGTTTGGGGAGTGCCATTCGTAAATTTGTATTTTTTTCGTATTAATTTATGACTTATTTATCCTCAAAAAAGGACAAGCATAGAAAATTTATTTTGAAAAGGCCAACACACATCATTATTACTAAAATATTCTTACTAACTAATTTTATATTTTAAACCTTAAAATGATATAACTTTTAATTTAAATATCAATTTTTAATAAAATTAATTTATATAATCCTTTTCTCAAGATCTATGTTGCCCATAAAATTTCCAAAAAACAAAATATTGAAATTTTTACTGTCAAAACTAACATCAATAGTAAAATTTTGCTCTATTTCGCAATAAAAGTTTAAGATGATTCACAATAAATTTTACTCTGAAATACTTAGCATTTAAAAAGTAAAAATACTATTATCATCACGAAATACCAAAGTCACAATAACTGTTACCACCACAAGTAGAAATATTGAATAAAAAAATTATTAAAACAATGAAATGATAATTTTAAATAAAATTTCACTATTAATTTTATATAAAAAAAAAGTATCAACAAACAAAAAACATGTTATATATTATCATAAAAATCAGAATAAAATTTTACTTTCATTTTTAAACAAATTATCAGCAAACAAAACATAAGTGATATATTATTAGAGCAAACCAAAATAAAGTTAATCTAATAACAAACACAAATATTATTATTCAATTAGATTCAATAAAAACAATTATAACAATTGAAATATAGATTATTCAATCTTTAATCTTACTTGAAAAAACCTTCAACAATTATTCACTCTGTCATTTGAAAAAATAAACAAAATATGCATCTCTTGTATGGCTCAATTGCAAGTTTTGATTCAAACAATTATCAAAATTCAACAAACAAGGTTCAAAATATAGCAATAATCGCAGTTCTACGACTCGATTGTGGAACTATCTCTTGCAATCTTGTAAATTTTTTTAACTTAGAACGTTGAAGACGATATCTATCTATCTATCTATCTATAAAGTGAATATGTCACTTAGTGTCCAAGTCTTCTTTTTATATTATGTTTTCCTTATTTCTTAGAGAAATATCAAAATAAATATTAGGATGATGGGAATGACTTGAACCTAAAATTATTGGTCTGGTAAACAATATTTTTACCACTTGAGCAATAGACATTACCTATTTTTAATTGAAAATCAAAATTCATATTTTACAAATTTAATAGGACATTCATCGGGTGGACACACACCCACTAATATGTATATATATATATATATATGGAGAGAGAGAGAGAGAGAGAGATAGAGAGAGAGGGAGAGGGGTGAGCATAGTCCGGATTGGTTCGAACTGGGGTAAAACCAAGACCAATCCGATATCTACCATTATTGAAAAATTGGAACCAATCCAATCAGTTTAAATCGTGGAACCAATCCATTTAAACATGGATTGGATCGGTTTAGGACCACGGATTCACATAATTAAATAACAAACAAAAATATATAACATTTTAATTTCATAAAAACATAAACATAGTATCATATTAGTTCCACAATAGCAACATGTATTTCCATAATAGTGTAGCTCGACTTTCCATGCTCCTTTCGGAAAGCGAATAGCCCTACAGTTCGGACTCCACTTGTGGTTCTGAATTTAATATCACAAGTGCAATGTGAAATAGTGAAAACACAAAAAGAGTCAAAATCCGGCAATTCTTTTTGGAAAATCAATGTTTGAATCAAATACCCAAAATGGACTGCTTCGCCAGATTTCAGAGTTGCCACCTAAATATTTTTGAAAAATTTAGGAAACCCGAGACTCATGCCAAAGGCCATTAATTTGTCATCACCAAAGTGTCTCAGCTCGGCAACTTAGGTACGAGAGAGGAAGATCATGAATTGAGCACCCCACTCGCCCGATCAAAGATCGGCCTCTACTAATAATGATGTGTTTCTTATTTACATTATATGCTCTTGTTCCGATTTTTTTAGCTATATTACTATGTGATGCGTACACAAGGTATAGACTAGTTTTACAAGATTTGGAACATTTGATCTCATGTTTTGTTTTGAAATTGTTTTGTGAATTTGCCACTTGAAAAAATGGGCTTAAAAATGGAACATTAATCAAACTACCCCAATTCAAGCAATTAGCCTTCATCCACAGGCATTCAAACAATTATATCATTTAAGCACTTAGCCTCATGGCAAGCATAGTAGATATGGCAACACAAACACTTGATGCAAAATGCCAAGACGTAAAAGCTCACCTAGTACTCCCAGCCAAAACAAAGCAAAATAATTAGAAAAATATGCATGCTCCTAATTAATGCACCATGACTAAATGCAACGCACACATTTATGTAATTTTCAATAAGCTCGGCTATGAGCATGGCATATGATTTCATTCAAGACATGTGATAAGGCACGTATTCAAGAAATGAATTTGGACATTGGTTAGTATGATGAGTCGAACCTAAATGCATGCAAGACGAATGGATGCAAAACATGAGAATGCTAATGAAATGTGATGTTCTAAACTAACCATCGTAAGTGATTAAATAAAATGGAGAAAGACGTGGGGTTGGAAGACATGCACATTATTACAACATTTGATCCCTCACGCAGGAGGGTGCGAATCAACGTCCGAGAAGTTCGAATTAAACTGATTATTACAACACTGGGTGAATGAATAATAATTAACTTAACTAAGCTAATTAACTACTTTATTACAACAATTTAACTAGCTATACCAATTATCAATAAGCAATGGCTACAACAATACTAATTACAATAAGATTAATTTACAACTGTGATAATTATAACACTAATGAAACAATTAATCGCGTTCGACAAAGGCATAAGTGAAGATGGATGAGGGTTGCATACACAGTGCTTGAGAGCTACTCTGTCTGTCCAAGCCAACTCTATTTCACCTTCAGCCACTGCCTCTGTTTTCTACAAAACTGCACTGCTGGCCATACACTGAGGGCCGACCACGCATCAGTGATGGCCGCCCGGGTCTATAGATGGCTAGTCGTGCTTCAATTTGGTGCAAAACTCTGTTTTTGTGTTCTGAGGTGAACCAATGCAGACAAAGTGTTCTCAAGCTCTGTTTGTCCCATCTTTTCTTCTCCGTCATGGAGAGGGTCGAGAGAATGATGAAGTTGGTCCCAAAACCATCAATGAGCAAGTTGATTGCTTGATGATTCTGAATATAATTTTGGACAAAAATCAATGAATGCAATGAATAAGACCACCCATCCCTCTTATCATAGAGTGAGCTCAAAAAGGGAGGTTGCAACGCTTCAAGTATCATCAAAATACCATGAATTAACATGTGACGACTCTTGACACAAGGAACTTGGCATAACGTCCGGCCAAGTTTAAGCGATTCTAACCATTTTCTTTATATGGATTGCTCCAAGTTTTAAGCCAATTTTATGAAGCCTTGCTGTTCTTTAGTCCATTTGTCCCAAAGTGATGTTTAAGTCCTCTAAATAAGAAATAACATCAAATAAGAGGTCCTCTTAAAACATGAGACGGAGACTATACCGTTGACAATGAATCTCTAAAGAAATTAAGCCATTAAGTAGAAGTCTCTCTTACATGTTTTGAGCAACCTCAATCGGTTGAAATCATTCTCAAGAATGAAAGAGATAGATGGTTAGATGATTGTTAAAATTAGACTTTTAGACATGGAAATAAATTGAAGAAAAACTTAGAACAATATATCACATGTTATGTATGCAAACTTATGAGACAACAAATAAATTAACCAAAGCTTGAATCAATTAAACAACTAAGGACAGCCTTCAAACAACCCTTATTAGATGAAAAACAGAGGCTCAAAGTTAATGAAAAGAGCCTAAAAAAACTAATCAACAAAGAGGGGGAACAAGGCTAGCAAGCAGGAACAAGGAAGGGCAGCTAACCCCTCCACTTTTGAAACCTCAAAACATGATTTTTAGCCCTTTTTTTAACTCTGAAAATTAGTGCAAGGAGCAAAGAAAAGGAGTGTAAAAGAAAGGTTTGAGCTATAGGTAAAGATATAGAAAGAGTGTAAACTCCCTCTACTCTTTTGGTAGTTCTTCAAACACAGTCTTAAACACTTAGAATAGACTCAAAGCAACACAAAACAATAAGAATTAGGTAGTAAATGAAAGATATGAATGCAAGAAGGAAGATAAAAAGCTTATACCTTGCAAGTAAGTTAGCTTTTGATTATGATCCAAGCTTAGTCTCAACCCACTCTCAAGCTTGAATTATGCTTCTCAAAGATCAACCAAGGCTCTAAGATGGTGAGACAAGGTTGTGTATGGTGTATGGAGATGACACAAGGGAGCTAAGTTAGCTCAAAGGTTGCTTGCCATGGAAGAAAGAGGAATGAAAAGCTCTTAAGGTGTATATAGGCTTTCTAAATTTTGTTTAATCCTCAAAACAATAACACAACTTCATTTTTATAGAATTTCTGCTCAAAATGTGATAAATATCTTCGAAAATGTATAGTTGGAGGCCTCTCGCCCAAAACAGTGTTTATCGCCACCGAGACCCGACCGGTCATCACAAGCCACGGCCGGCCATCACTGATGCACAGCTGGGCCTTGATACGCTCCCCTGTTTTTTGGTTCAAACTCAGCTCAGCGTGGCAAAAGGCCCAAAAATGAGACTCGGAGATTCAAACAAGGTAAATGTTGATGATTTGAGGTTATTTTGAGAGCTTAATTGTATCCGAATTGCTGTGAATTCAAAGCACATAATTCAACTTTCATCATCGAGTGTATCGAACCAAGCGCCTAAGTCTTGCGGGTGGTCAAAATGGGGTGTCTACAGTTACCCCTCTTTGACAGAGCTCGAGCAATCATGAAATCATGTGAGTGAAAGTCAAAGCCCAAAGACGACCCATTTGACGAGGCCACAAGACTTCGGCAAGAAAGCAAGACACAAATTAGATTGGTTACGCTCGCAAGCTATCTACGTATCCCTTTGAAAGGAATCAAACCAACATAGTTCAGGGGCAAAATACAAACATAAGATGCAAGAATAAAACTTATGATCATGCAATGAAACACTTGAATGGAAATGCAATACAAAGAATATGCCACATTTAAACAAACTGAAACAAGGTACAGCAATTCCAACCATGAAAAGAAGTAAGTAAATAAACACGCCTCGCATGGGAAACATAAGCCAAACTACATTTCATGTAGAAAGGATGTAAGAAAATTATGCAAGCCTAACTACGCATCGCACAAGAAAGGGAAAGGGCGACGTAACCATTGAGCGCACCCAAGGTCTCAATCGAGATCCTAACGGATTGCATGCAAGAAGAGGAAAGGTGGTTTAAATATCGGGCGCACCCGATGTTTTTAACCGAAGGTACAATCCTAACGCATCACACGCGAAAGGAGGAAAGGTGGTGTGAACATCAGGCGCACCCGATGTTTTTAACCGAAGGTACAATCCTAACGCGTCACACGTGAAAAGAGGAAAGATTGGTGTGAACATCAGGCGTACCTGATGTTTTTAACTGAAGGTACAATCCTAATGCGTCACACGTAAAAAGATGAAAGGTGGTGTGAACATTGGCACACCCGATGTTTTTAATCGAAGGTACAATCCTAACATGTAACACACGAAAGGAGGAAAGGTTGGTGTGAACATTGAGCGCACCCGATGTTTTTAACCGATTTGCAATCCTAACGTGTCACACACGAGAGGAGGAAACATGGTGTGAACATTAGGCACACCTGATGTTTTTAACCAAAGGTACAATCCTAACGCGTCACATGCAAAAGGCGGAAAGGTTGGTATGAACATCGGGTGCACCCGATGTTTTTAACTGAAGGTACAATCCTAACGCGTCACACACAAGTGGTGGAAAGGTGGTGTGAACATCGGGCCCACCCAGTGTTTTTAATCGATTTGTAATCCTATCGCATCACACACGAAAAGAAAAAAGGTGGTGTGAACATCGGGCACACTTGATGTTTTTAACCGGTTTGCAATCCTAAGGCGTCACACGCGAAAGGAGGAAAGGTGGTGTGAACATCGGGCGCTCCCGATGTTTTTAACCAAAGGTACAATCCTAACGTATCACACACGAAAAGAGGAAAGGTGGTGTGAATATTGGGCGCACCTGATGTTTTTAACTGAAGGTACAATCCTGATGCGTCACACGCAAAAAGAGGAAAGCTTGGTGTGAACATCGGGTGCATCCAATGTTTTTAACCGATTTGCAATCCTAACGTGTCACACGCGAGTGGAGGAAATATGGTGTGAACATTGGGTGCACCTGATGTTTTTAACCGAAGATACAATCCTAACGCGTCACACGCGAAAAGAGGAAAGGTTGGTGTGAGCATCGGGCGCACCCGATGTTTTTAACAGAAGGTACAATCCTAACGTGTCACACGTGAGCGAAGGAAAGGTGGTGTCAACGTCAGGTGCACCCGATGTTTTAACCAAAGGTACAATCCTAACGCGTCACACGCGAAAGGAGGAAAGGTGGTTTGAACATCGGGCACACCCGATGTTTTTAATCGATTTGCAATCCTAGCGTGTCACACGCGAGAGGAGGAAAGGTGGTGTTAACATCAGGCGCACCTGATGTTTTTAATCGAAGGTACAGTCCTCACGCATCACACACGAAAGGATGAGGGGTTGGTGTGAACATCAAGCGCACCCGATGTTTTTAACTGATTTGCAATCCTAACGTGTCACACGCGAAATGATGAAAGGTGGTGTGAACATCTGGCACACCTGATGTTTTTAACCGATTTGTAATCCTAACGTGTCACACGCGAAAGAAGGAAAGAGTGGGAATTGAAAAAGAACAAGCAAAATCGTGTAAGTAGGAGTCAAAACATGGATTCTACTCAAAGATATATGAAATTAAAACATTGCCAATATGTTAAAACAATGGGCTCAACGCACCGTGTTTCAATCTGGTTGTAAAATGGATAATGATTTTAATGTGGCACGAATGATTTTATCTGGAACTCCTCTGTATGAACCGTACATACAATATCGTTTAGTTACAACATAATGGAACGATCTACGATTCAAGAAAAATAATTAAAACAATCAAGCTTAAACAAATTAGATCAAAAATCAAATAAATACGTTCTCTTTGGTTTGTTTTCACTTTTCCTTAACTTTTTCTTCTTTTTGTTTTGTTTTTGTTTTTTTTTTTTTTTTTTTTTCCACTCACTGTTGTTTTTTTGTTTTTACTCATTATTATTATTATACACCCAAATTAAAACTCAAACAATACCAAAAATAAAATATTAATAAAATAATAATAACAAACAACACAAAAAAAAACAAAACTGAATTCACCAAGAGCTGGCCGAGCCTCATCGATGCACGGCCGGGCTTCGACATAGCTGGCCAGCCTTCAATAGCGGCAGGGGCAGTTTCGAGAAAACCACAACCCATGGCTGTTTAAAACACAATGTAACCCTCATTTCCTCACACTTCCCCATCCGAAAACACCTCCTCCTCTCTCTCAAACCTATCCCTCTCTCTCTAGATTTCCATTCCTCTTGAGTTACCTAACAATTTTTGCAAAAATTTTCCTTGAAACCCTCTTGATCCCCCACCTTTTGAACTGATTGGATTTTGGTTTGGTGAAGTTTTGAGTTTTCTCTTGGTTTTTCTTAGATCCTCACATATTTTCCAAAACATTTTCCCCTTCTCCTTTTGATTTTTTATCTCCTCTTTATTTTTTCTCTCCTAGGGTTTTGGTTTTGTGATTTCCACCCATCCTCGCTTACCCACTCACTCTCTTTTTTCTTCTCTCTATGGCTACTGACGAAGTACATATTCCCGACCCCACCGCAGGTATTTGTCACGACCCGAACCTACCCCTATGGGTTTAGCATCGTTACCGGCCAGTAATCCTTGGATTACCAAAGGCCTCTTGACATAATAACATATAGTAGGGGCTGTGGAAGCAAATATACTAAACATACATAGTCCATAGAGCTGTGCAGACATACGTGGAACAGATAACTTAAAACTTTTTATAGACTTATGAGTGGTGACATAAATACAATATTTACATATCACTCCAAGTACATGTTATCAGAAATCTTGTCCAAATACAACAAGGTATAAACATAGTCTAATATGATTACAAAAACAACCACGAAACTTGATTTCATTCAGAACCTCCTCGGGAGGCACAAAGGTTGGCTGACAAAACCGAAACATAGGCCGTCAACTCTAGGCCTGGTCACGTGCCTGCTCACCTACATACATAATATAAATAGTGAGCGATCACCCAGTGAATAATAACAGAGTAAAGATTTTACTGAATGATGTCCATATTGAAACAAAGTCTTGTACATAATCGGATGTCATAACAGAGTAGATTCATTGGCGTGGTTACATTTGTATTCAGAACTTAAGCATATATCACATCATAGTACGTGGCATATCCATTAGAATTAACAAATCTGATGACCCACAAGGGACTACCATGAAGGCTTTCTGATGACTCATGTGCACAAAGACGTTTCCAATGACCCATAAAGGGACCTGATGACCCATAAAGGGACCCGATGACCCGTAAAGGGACCCAATGACCCATGAAGGGACCCGATGACCCATGAAGGGGCGCATATCATATGATGCTAAGGATGCCACGAAATAACTTTCAAAATTTTGGACAATCATTCATTCATTCAAAACATAGCATTTTAGAAATTAAAAAATTATAAAAGTCAAACATAACTTTACAGAGTTATTTCTCACAAATAACTGGTAGCTTTGAATAGAAGGGGAAGTGGACAATTCACCTATCCTGAGGCGCGTGACCTATATAACATGGCAAATTCATACATTGAATACACATGCTCGGATTATACATAACTTATTTCATTTATTCTTAGCGTGTTTCTAGCCTTTAACCTCATATGGGGTCTTAAACATGGCCTAGGAGTGTCTAGGATGGAATGAGGATGCTAGAATGTGCTCGAAAGCATTTTTCAAATTTTGCTGAAAACAGAGTCCACGCTCGAGCGTGGCTTTCCTCGCTCGAGCGGACTGTAAACTTTGAAAAAGTACTGGTTGCTTTCTTTTCACGCTCGACGGACGCTCGATCTCCCCTCGAGCGTGAGACTGAAACCCTCACTCGAGCGTGACTTCTGTCGCTCGAGCGTGCTGCAAAACATGCGAACTTCTGGGTACATGCATTTCACGCTCGAGTGGGAATCAGGTCGCTCGAGCGGAAGTGCTCGCACTCAAAGTGTTCGCTCGAGCGTGAAATCCCACGCTCGAGCATGGATACGAATTCTGGAATTTCCAAATTTGATCTTCAAGCTCAAACTCAATCTTTAAAGCATCAAACTCGATTTTTTTGGGCCAAAACTTGAGGAAATGCATGAAAACCCTTGAAACAATATGAATTAAAGATCGTTGCAAGAAATCATGGTCCAATGGCTTGCCAATTATGCAAAATTCAACAAAAAGTTAATGAATGATCCAAGAACATGACATGCGTGAATTTCTTTGGCCTTAAGCTTCTCAAAACATGATCAAATGCTACAAAACAACTTGAAGCTTGATGACTCCTCAAAATTAAAGTGAATTCAAGACATGCATGAGGGGATTCTTGAAAATCATACTCAAAACATGGGAATTTATGCATGCATGTATGGAATGATTTGACTTCCTTCATTTCTAGCTCAAATCCTACATTGATCAACTTGAACCTCTAGAACTCATGTCCTACACATCATGATTGTACATTCCAAGTGTTGAATTCTTACCTAGGCTTGTCAAGGTGAGATCTAAAAATTTGATTCTTGAATCTCTAAGTTCAATTCTTCCTCTTCCTTTCCCTTGGTTGAGCACAATTTTGATCTCAATTTTCCTTCCCTTTCTCTCTCTCTCTCTCCCACGTTTTTGCTTGTAGGTGCCTTATATAGGCTTGATTAAGAGTTGATTAATTAATTGACATTAATTATTCTAATTTAATCGTTCTGAATCGAATTTCAATTAAACCTAGCATAAAATTCCAAAAATTCTAATTAACACATAAATCAAATCAATTTCTGAATTGGATGCCGATAAGGCCTTCAATTCGCAAACCGAAACAAAAACAAGAACAGATCTTTCTATGCTAAACAGATATAAACACAAAATAATGCAATGGACATGTAATTAACTCGGAATTTCTTCTTAATTACTTGTTAGGCACACTTAAGCATGAATTAACGCTAATCATGGGTCGGGGTTGTTACAATCTTTCTCCTTTAAAGAGTTTAGTCCTCCAAACTCGAGTTACCTTCATTTTGGAAGAACACCGAGTCTAAAGGAAACAGTTCAGGATATCTTTTCATCATATCTTCCTCCATCTCCCAAGTTGCATAAGTTCCTCCATGATTCTGCCAATCAACCTTCACAATGGGATTTATTTGTTCCTTAGTCTTTTGATTCTTTGGTTGACAATTTGAATTGGCCGTTCCTCATATGTGTAATTATCCTTCAAAAGCACATGAGTTGGCTCAATCACATGTAGCGGGTCTCTCAAATACTCCCGTAGCATAGAGACATGGAAGACATTGTGCATGTTTTCCATTACCGGAGGTAAAGCTACTCGATACGTCACAAAATTGATCTTTTCAAGAATTTCATACGGCCCAACATACCTTGGTGCCAACTTGCCTTTTACTCCAAATCGTGTTTGGCCCTTCATCGAAGTTACCTTGATAAACACATGATCTCCGACTTCATATTTCTATCACGCCTTCGAACATCAGCACAACTCTTTTGCCGGCTCTGTGCGGTTTTCAATCTTTGTTGAATCAGCTTTACGTTTTCAGTTGTTTCTTGCACGAGTTCCGGTCCCAACAAAGGTCTGTCACCAATCTTGGCCCAACATATCGAAGATCGGCATTTCCTTCCATACAAAGCTTCATAAGGAGCCATTCCAATGCTTGAATGGTAATTGTTGTTATACACAAACTCAGCCAATGGCAAATAAGTCTCCCAATTCCTTTGAAAATCCAACACACACATTCTGAGCATATCTTCCAAAGTTTGATTGGTTTGTTCAGTTTGACCATCTGTCTGTGGGTGATAGACACTACTCAACCTCAGTTCTGTCCCCAAAGCTTGTTGTAAACTTTGCCAGAATCTTGATGTAAACTTCGAATCTTTGTCAAATACAATAGATACTGGCACACCATGCAATCTCATAATTTCATTCACATACATGTTAGCTAACTTATCCGCATTATAAATAGTTTTGACAGGCATAAAATGGGCAGATTTAGTCAAACGATCAACTATAACCCAGCTAGAATCCATACCTTGAGAAAAGCAAGGCAATCCCACAATGAAGTCCATAGTAATATGCTCCCATTTCCATTCTGGTATTGGAAGCGACTGTAGTAAACCAGCGGGTCATTGATGTTCGGCTTTGACTTGTTGGCATTGAAGACATCTCGCCACAAAATCTGCAATACACTTTTTTATCCCAGGCCACCAGAAATTTTGTTTCAAGTCATGGTACATCTTTGTATTCCCTGGATGCATAGCAAATTTAGTATTGGGAGCTTCAGACATAACACGTTTTCTCAAGTCACAACAATCTGGTACACAAAGAAGATTCTGAAATTTCAGTACATTACCCTCAAGTATAAACCCGGGCCTTGGTTTTAAGTCAATTTCATCTAGAATCTTTTTTGCTTCTCTTTAATTTCTCATTCCAACAGCCAAAATTCCACCATGTTCGCGTATGATAATCTCAATCTCATTCCTTTCTAGGTCATTTAACAATTCTCTCTAACTGGTAAGCAAACATGACAGATTTCCCATCGATTTTTTGCTCAAGGCATCTCCTACAATATTAGCTTTCCTCGGGTGATACAAAATTTGCAAATCATCGTCTTTGATTAGCTCTAACCATCTCCTCTGTCTCATATTTAATTCTTTTTGAGTGAAGAAATATTTGAGGCTTTTATGATCAGTATACACTTCACATGTGGCACCATATAGATAATGTCGCCAAATTTTCAAGGCAAACACTACAGCTGCCAGTTCAAGATCATAAGTTGGGTAATTCCTTCCATGTGGTCGGAGCTACAGAGAAGCATAAGCAATCACCTTCCCATTTTGTATTAGCACACAACCTAAACCCTTGTAGGATTCATCACTGTAAATCTGAAATCCATCAGTTCCATTGGGCAAAGTCAAAATCGATGCAATTACTAACCTGGTTTTCAACTATTGGAAGGCAGACTCTCTCTGATCATTCCCATCTGATACATTTTTCTGAGTTAACTGGGTTAATGGCATAACAAGTTTTGCAAAGTCTTTTACAACTCTTCTGTAGTAACCAGCAAGCCCCAGAAAGCTTCTAACTTCGGATACATAGGTTGGTCTTGGCCAATCAACAATGGCTTCAATTTTCTGTGGGTCCACCGATATACCATCCCGGTTGATTACATGGCCCAAAAAGACTACGTTATTCAACTAGAATTCACATTTGGATAGTTTTGCATATAATTTCTTTTCTCTCAAAATCTGTAAGGCAGTTCTTAAATGATTCTCATGTTTTTCCCTTCTTTTTGAGTAGATCAATATATCATTAATAAAAACAACAATAAGCTCATCCAGAAATTGTTTGAACACTCTAGTCATAAGGTCCATAAAGGCAGTAGGTGCATTGGTTACCCCAAATAGCATGGCTAGGAATTCATAATGCCCATATCTAGTTCTGAATGTGGTCTTCTCTACGTCTTCTACTTTGAACTTCAACTAGTGATACCCGGATCTAAGGTTAATCTTAGAAAACACTTGGGCTCCCTGAAGTTGATCAAACAGGTCATCAATTCAGGGCAAGGGGTACTTGTTCTTGACGGTTACTTTGTTCAATTCACGGTAGTCAATACATAGTCTCAAGGACCCATCTTTCTTTTTAACAAACAACACCGGAGCACCCCAAGGTGAGGTACTCGGATGGATAAACTTCTTGTCTAAGAGTTCTTGGAGTTGGACCTTTAACTCTTTCAATTCTGTAGTCGACATCCTATAAGGAGTCTTGGAGCTAGGTTAAGTTCCAGGTGTTACTTCTATAGTGAATTCAATTTCCCTATCGATTAAGTCCCCGGGTAGATTATTGGGAAACACATCAGGAAAATCACCAACCACAGGAATGGTTTCTACACTAGTGCTATCTACGGATTCAATCAATGCACAACACAAGTAGCCTCGACAACCTTTTCTTAACAATTTATTGGCTTTCATGAATGAAATCAAGTACGGCGGAGGAAATACCCCATTCCCAGTGAAAGTAAACTCAAGCATACCAGGTGGCTTAAACATGACGATTTTGTTCACACAATCAATAGTAGCACAATATTTGGTCAGCCAATCCATACCCAGAATACAATCAAAATGATCGATGCTTAAGGGCAACAAATCCACATATAATGTCATACCACCAATCAAAATATCACATGTCGGACATACATAAGCACATATCATGGAACCCCAGATGGTGTAGATACAGATAATAGACAGTTCATAGGTTCTAATGGTCTAGTTAATTTCTAAGAGAAAGCATGCGATACAAATGAATACGTGGAGCCAGAATCAATCAACACATAGGCATTCTGAGCACAGATAGAAATTGTACCTGACACCACAGACTCAGTGTTCTGCACATCACCAGGCACAAGTGCAAATACTCGACCTTACCTCAAAGCCTCTTTCCTGGTGTTAGCTTTCATATTCATCTTGGATGCAAAAGCGGATCCGACTGAACTTGCCACCGGACGATTGGCATTTTCGAGCCTGATAGGACAATCCTTCATCACATGACCAGTTTTTCCACACCTGAAAAGACACCTGAAGCTCGATAGCAAACCCCCTTGTGTTTTCTACCACATTCTAGGCAAGTCGGCATAGTACCACTACTTTGGCTTAAGCCACTGTAAGATCCCTTATTTTTTCTCTTATTCCCAGTAAATGAACAACTCTTTTCGAAACTGTTTCCAGACCTTTTTCCCATCCAATCAGCTCATGGGACAAGAGTTTGTTTCTTTGCTGCCAAAATAGCTTCTGCCATTAATGCCCTATCCAACATATTCACATACGTGGGTAGATTTAGAACTCCCACCCGATCCAGTACATCTAAATCCAGTCCACTCTCAAATTTGTGGGCCTTCTTGTAGTCCGTGTCCACCATATAAGGAGCAAACCTGGCTAACTCAGTAAATTTAGCTTCGTACTCAGCTATGAACATTCTACCTTGTTTGAGTTCTTGAAATTCTGAAACTTTCCAATCCCGAAAGCACTAGGGAAAGTACTTGTCATAGAAGATTGTATTAAATTGAGCCCATGACATATTTTCATTGCCATTCCGAACTAGTAACCACCGTCTCCGAGCTTCGTCCTTTAGAGTGTAGGTAGCCAATAAGACTTTTTAAATCTCAGAATAGGGAAATACTTCAAACAGTTTCTCCATCTCCAACAACCATGTTTCAGTCTTTAACGGTTCAATTCCTCCAAGAAAGGTTGGCGGTTTCATTTTCATGAACTTCTGAGTCAAATTAATAATGTTGTTATTGTCCGGTTCAATTTGGGCCGACGAAGGTGGAGGAGGTAGAGGTTGTTGCCACTGTTGTTGCATTACCACCTCAGTTAAAGCTTTAAGCATTTGTTCCATTCTGTTCATGCGAATTTCTGAAGATTCACTTACATCGTTTCCCCTTGCATTCTCCATGTTGCTATAAGGAAACAGAAGGGCAATAAATATAGGAAAATAGTCCTTACCATAAGGTTCAAACATTCATTTTTTTTTAACTCACTCACATACATGTTGATGAGATGCCACTATTTCTTACTAGAACACCCTATAGCTCATATTGACTCGTATGTGTGCCATAACTCGTGCTCTGATACCACCCTGTCACAACCCGAACCTGCTCCTATGGGTTTAGCATCGTAACCGGCCAGTAATCCTTTGATTACCAAAGGCCTCTTGACATAATAACCTATAGTAGGGGCTGCAGAAGCAAATATACTAAACATACATAGTCCATAGAGTTGTGCAGACATACATGGAACAGATAACTTAAAACTTTTTATAGACTTGTGAGTGGTGACATAAATACAATATTTACACATCACTCCAAGTACATGTTATCAGAAATCTTGTCCAAATACAACATGGCATAAACATAGTCTAATATGATTACAAAAACAACCACGAAACTTGATTTCATTCGGAACCTCCTCGGGAGGCACAAAGGTTCGCTGACAAAACTGAAACATAGGCCGTCAACTCTGG
Organism: Camellia sinensis; assembly: GCF_055761805.1. Taxonomy (NCBI): domain Eukaryota; kingdom Viridiplantae; phylum Streptophyta; class Magnoliopsida; order Ericales; family Theaceae; genus Camellia; species Camellia sinensis. Next base: position 75,705,806 of record NC_138963.1, read on the forward strand.
GCCTGGTCACATGCCAGCTCACCTACATACATAATATAAATAGTGAGCGATTGCCCAGTGAATAATAACAGAGTAAAGATTTTACTAAATGATGTCCATACTGAAACAAAGTCTTGTACATAATCGGATGTCATAACAGAGTAGATTCATTGGCCTGGTTACATTTGTATTCAGAACTTAAACATATATAATATCATAGTACGTGGCATATCGATTAGTATTAACAAATCCGATGACCCACAAGGGACTGCCATGAAGGCTTTCTGATGACTCATGTGCGCAGAGATGTTTCTGATGACCCGTAAAGGGACCCGATGACCCATAAAGGGACACATATCATATGATGCTAAGGATGCCACAAATAACTTTCAGAATTTTGGACAATCATTCATTCATTCAAAACATAGCATTTCAGAAAACTGATCATTTCACATCATTAGAAAATAATTGAAGTCAAACATAACTTCACAGAGTTATTACTCACAAATAACTGGCAGCTCCGAATAGAAGGCGATGTGGGCAATTCACCTATCCTGAGGCACGTGACCTATATAACATGGCAGGTTCAAACATTGAATACACAAGTTTAGATTGTACATAACTTATTTCATTTGTTCTTAGTGTGTTTCTGGCTTTTAACCTCATATGGGATCTTAAACATGGCCTAGGAGTGTCTAGGATGGAATGAGGATGCTAGAATGTGCTTGAAAACATTTTTCAAATTTTGTTGAAAACAGAGTCCACGCTCGAGCGTGGCTTTACTCGCTCGAGCAGACTGTAAACTTTAAAAAAGTACCGGTTGCTTTCTTTTCACGCTCGACGGACGTTTGATCTCCGCTCGAGCGTGAGACTCAGACCCTCACTCGAGCGTGACTTCTGTCGCTCGAGCGTACTACAAAACATGTGAACTTCTGGGTACATGCATTTCACGCTCGAATCAGGTCACTCGAGCGGAAGTGCTCGCACTCAGAGTGCTCGCTCGAGCGTGAAATCCCACGCTCGAGCGTGGATGCAAATTCTGGAATTTCTAGATTTGATCTTCAAGGTCCAACTCAATCTTTAAAGCATCAAACTCGATTTTTTTGGGCCAAAAGTTGAGGAAATGCATGAAAACCCTTGAAACGACATGAATTAGAGATCGTTTCAAGAAATCATGGTCCAATGGCTTGCCAATTATGCAAAATTCAACAAAAAGTTTATGAATGATCCAAGAACATGACATGCATGAATTTCTTTGGCCTTAAGCTTCTCAAAACATGATCAAATGCTACAAAACAACTTGAAGCTTGATGACTCCTCAAAATTAAAGTGAATTCAAGACATGCATGAGGGGATTCTTGAAAATCATACTCAAAACATGGGAATTTATGCATGCATGTATGGAATGATTTGACTTCCTTCATTCCTAGCTCAAATCCTACATTGATCAACTTGAACCTCTAGAACTCATGTCCTACACATCATGATTGTACATTCCAAGTGTTAAATTCTTACCTAGGCTTGTCAAGGTGAGATATAAAAATTTGATTCTTGAATCTCTAAGTTCAATTCTTCCTCTTCCTAGCAATTGCCCTTGGTTGAGCACAATTTTGATCTCAATTTTCCTTCCTTTTCTCTCTCTCTCTCCCACGTTTTTGCTTGTAGGCTCAAGACTGTGTGTTGAATGAAGGAAAGAAAAGATGAGTGGAGGCTATAGGTGCCTTATATAGGCTTGATTAAGAGTTGGTTAATTAATTGACATTAATTATTCTAATTTAATCGTTCTGAATCGAATTTCAATTAAACCTACCATAAAATTCTAAAAATTCTAATTAATACATAAATCAAATCAATTTCTGAATCGGATGCCGATAAGGACAGATCTTTCTACAATAAAATTGATATAAACACAAAATAATGCAATGCACATGTAATTAACTCGGGATTTCTTCTTAATTACGTGTTAGGCACACTTAAGCATGAATTAATACTAATCATGGGTCGGGGTTGTTACAGTATTGGTGCCGCCCTTGGTGCAAACATAGAGGTGGAGGAGGCTGCTGTATTGCTTCCTTTTGCTGAGAGGCCCTTTGATGCAACTACATACCAACCACATACATATGTGCTATCCCCAGGTGGCATCGTGAGATTTGAGGGTTTCATTCCAGTGATGGATGAGGACACTCTACTGCGAGAGCCCACGGAGCACGTATCTGCCGACGCATCCACGGTACGCAACTTTTCCCCTTATTTTACTTTGTATACATGTTGAAACTGATGAGCAAACCACTCTTTTCTGTTGTACATATACTGATAAAACTTCCAATTGATAAGTGATAGCTAGGAGGATAAGCAGCTATGGTTTCGTATCTGGCCCCTGGTATTGGTACGAGCAGCTTCTTGCAGAGGTTTGTACTTTAGTTGATGCTGTTGGCTTTGGGCCCTTCTGCTCCAGGCTCATACAAATGATGGCCGAATCATGGCTCTATAAAGCCCTGGCAGAGAGATGATAGGATACCACCGACTCATTCCACTTCTTCTCGACTGGGGAGATAACGCTGACCCCATACGACTTCTCGATGCTGACTGGTTTGCGGGTTGGGGTCAGTGGCCTAACCCTCTTTGATTCGGATATGACTCAGTGGAGAGCTTCACAGCTCTAGCTTCTCGAGGCGATCCCAGTCACCACGGATATGACTCAGTGGAGAGCTTCACAGCTCTAGCTTCTCGAGGCGATCCCAGTCACCACCAGCCACGGGATAGTACGTTACAGCTGGTTCTTGGAGCACTTTTCTGGCACTCAGCCAGCTACTGCAGATGAGGTTGTCCAGTACACCCACAGCTTTCTCATGTATCTTCTCAGTACTACCCTGTTTGCGAACAGGGAAAATACTGTGGGGTTATACCTTTTAGGGGCACTAGTACGCCTTCCTCACATGGTGGAGTATGACTGGGGTGGTGCCGGCTTGGCCACCTTATACTGCTACATGAGCTCTGTCTCCCGCCGCAAGGAAGATTCACTCGGCGGCTATTGGAGGGTTTGGGAGGTATACCCTACACTTACTTTTCTAATATGCCTTACATTTTGTCTATTGTTGCATTTCTTGTTCATCTAACCTATTTTTCCATGTCTTCTATTTGCAGTTTTGGGTATACACATATTTCACTTCCCTAGCTCCAGTCCCAATAAGGCCGATGGAGTTGTCAGTACCCCATTCCCGGTACTACAACTCGCAGTTCGAGCAATGCCGCCTTATAGATCGAACCTTTCAGTACTTCCGCCACTTCTTTGACACGATCAGTGCGGACCAGGTAACAAAATACCAGCCTTTAGTTGTTACCCTATAAGTATATTACACTGTTTCCCACACTACACGATTACTCTCATGCTGTTGCATCTGCACCATATTACCATTCCCAAACTGTACTAACTTCTGACATTGCACTAATTTCTGACACCATACTAACATTTTCAAACTGCACTGACATCTAACACTGCACTAATTTTCTCAGGCTGACTGGCACCCATAGACGGGAATTCCCCATGTGTCGAGGATGACCTACGTTACTTCATGGCATGCCTCTACGATGAGGGTTCTATTCGAGGGCCCCTTTGGCAAGGCATTCTACCTAGGAGAAAGGTTCATCCGCCAAACGCGAGGTGTTGCTGACCCCGACATTCCACATCCCCCTCCTCCCTATATGAGGGTAGTGGATGATTTGCAGGACGGTCCTCAGCTCGACCTTTTGATGATATGCGAGGAGGATGATCATCATCATAAGCCTGGTGACTTCACTACATTCTTACACACCCGGATGATGAGGCTTCTTACCCTAGGCGTGGCTCGAGCTGTGTCGGAGGTTGTTGCTGTTGCTAGTGATGCGCCTGCTGGAGGTGCCCCTACCGTTGATCCCATTCTTGGATTTTTTGTGATCCCCACTAAGATCATGTACATGCATCCGGATGGAGTGATCGAGCAGATCCCCCTTGTGCACATCGAGAAGAGGGACCGCAGACTCGTGTTTGCTCCTGGTGTCGAGTAGGTACACATCCCTTTATGCTAGTTCATACTGCACTTTAGCTTGTTTTCTACCATTTCTATTCATTGTTCTCTGTTACCTCTGTCTGTCTTTTCTCAGCTTCTGTTCTTTTGCAGATACCTCGGGTGGTAATGGCCTCTTTCATACGATTGACGGATTGCTTCTCATGGTACGAAGAAGGCAGACTGCCTTAGTTACCCATGGGATCGAGGTACATTCTATCTGTGATTTACCGTTGTTGCCATACTATACACTTTGTTAATTCATATTGATCTTTTTTCTCTTTTCAGCTTGAGCTTGTACCAGTTGCACCTGCAGGACCTCCTCTAGCTAGGAAGAGAATGAGACAGGGCCCAGTGAGAGACCGAGGAGGAGCTGACTGGGGGAGAGACTAAGCGAGGCAGCGCTCACCTTCGGAGGAGTCTTTTGATGGATCCACGACCCCCAAGGACGAGGGAGGGGATGTTGACTTGCAGCCCCAACGATGACAGTGATGCACCTTCTGCACAGCCGATGAGGAAGAGAGCTAGGATAGACTACTGATGATGATGATGATTTGCTATTTTGTTTGTGCTTTTTTTTTCTTGTTATTGTTGCGTATCGTTTTGCTTTGTAGTTAAAGACTAGCTTCAGATAGAACCTTCTATTTTTGAAGACTTTTCTTTTGTTTTTTGCTTTGTTTTATAAAACAATAATCGGGACTAGACCCGCTAGTTTATAAAAGTCAAGTTTTTGTTGAATAATCTCTTTGCAAAATGTGATAAATGGCATTTGCATGTGATGAGCACTTGCATGTGATGAACATTGGCATGTGATGAATGGCGTAACCCTTGCATAGTAACCGTTACAACTGTGAATGCTTTTTCTTGAATTGATTCATGAATCGAATAATGACCTACAACCGATCAAAGTGTAAAATACAACTCGATAATAGAAAAATGAAATGAAAACAACTCAAAAATACTTAAAAACACTTGGTACAAACAAAACAAGACTCAAAAGTAAAGTCGTGGTCCACCCGAACAAGGGCCATCTTTTGTTACAACTGTACTGAACTGGACCAGCACTAAGACCCCGTCGGGCTTTACTGATGCACGGCCAGCCATTACCAATGCACGACCGGCCATCAGTGTAATGTCGGTTAGTGTTGTCAGGGTGTCATGCACAGCTCCTTCTTAAACTCTATAAATAGTGCTCCCATGCTGTTTTTATGGCAGACTCACAAATCTTTAATATTTTGCTCTCAAGATGGAGATGTTACTTGTCAATAGGCTTCGAGACTGGATAGCCACGTTGGATGGTTCGGGAAAGGTGAATTTTTGTGATTTTGGCCTAAATGCCCTTTTTCCTTTGAGTTGCACTTCTCTTTGTTTTCCATTCCTCCATGTCGCGGTTCGATGTTGGAACCCGATCACATATGTATTTCAATTTGGATCTTAAGAAATATGTCTAGCACTCGAAGAATTTCATGCACTGATGGAATCCTGGCACGACAAAAAAATCATGCCATAGTCCCATTTTAGCCATGCCCAAACTTTAGGGTGAATGTGTGGATTATCATTGCACAAGGCTCGGTCTTTGGCTCATGACGGGGAACTGGACATCCCCAGTTTAGTTCATCGGTTTTCCGCTGTTGGAGATAGGAGTGACCTTCTCTGGCGCAGCCATCGACAACATGCTCTCTGTTTATGCCTACTTACGCAACTCCTAATTGCCCCTAGTTTTGACGGAGCCAGCATCCGGTTGATCGAAGTGACACAAGGCTTGAAAGAGGGAAAAAGCTACATAGGTTTAGCACTGGCCGAAACTTTGATGGGTTTGGATGCTTTCCGTCGGGGAGAGACAACTCGTTTCGCAGGGAGCCCACTACTTCTCCAGGTATTATTTTCCACCCTTCTAATTTATAATTCTTACATCACTCTTCACTCATTCTCTGTTTTCCTTACTTTTCCTTCAATGCACACCTCTCTATTCTTTAATCTCTTTTATTTTTCACCCCTCCCCAGATATGGTTGATGGATAAACTGTGGGTAGTGGGCCCTTGTCCCGAATACTCAACAAGGGCTTACTTCTTTTGCCAATGGCTAATAGATTTCCCTTCAGAGGGTTTATGGTGTGATTGGATGTGCAGCCGGTCCGCAGCTGATATATCTTGGCGTTGCCCCTGGTTTAAGTTAGCCGAGATGAGCTACAGCATGTCCCGAACAGTCAAGCGTAGAGTTAATTGGCCTTACACATTGTGTGTTCTATTTTCCTCTCCAGTTTTGATGCCAGTTTGGACATGATCAGATACGACCAGATGAGGGAGTAGAATACACAACTTCATTTCCAGTTCGAGCCTCGCATCTGCCCTGGTATCTCACGGCCTAGCGGATGAGAGAGATTTTGGCCCCTGCCATTAGTTTCAGTTACACCCTGTCTGGGGAGTGTTTGGCTTGGCTCGAAGAGGAGGCAAAGGTTGGATCATCTTTGGCATAGAGCCACCTGACTCAACTGTGCCCCTAGTTTTACTGCTTTGATCTTTTTTTTTTCAAGTTTAAAATGTAAAAAGCAGCTTTGATCTGAATCAAAGAGTTTGGAGAATGTAGTTGTGTTGAAATCAGTAAAATTAAAATTGCGAGTGCTAAAAACTCTCCTTCCGACCCAAAAATGGTCCAAGTTATAAAAGGGTAAAATTTTGAACAAAATCAACTTCTATTAAAACTTTCCAAAACAATTTTCGGAAGCAATCACCACTTGACACGCATAGAATCGATCCTCAAGATGTACAATCCCAAATAAAAAGAAATCATAACTGCCCCTAGCTGTGTATCATTACTGATGTTCTGTGCTCAGCTTTTTCGCTTGAAATACGGAGCACAACCGAACTAATAGGTGATAAACAAGGATGACTTGAAAACGGATAGGACAGTTGAACCCGAGATAGTTACGGTCGAACTTTAGGATGAAATTGCCTACGTATCCCAAAAATGAGAATCAGGCCTTACGTAGTTCGGTTTAGGTTCACTAGAGTATTAACTCTCTCCCTTTACGCTTTAACTTTTGCCAAAGTCACCCTTTAGGGTTTTCAACTTTGCGAGCTCAATTTTTCTTTATTTCTAATTTTTTATTCTCTAACTTTTGCCTAGGTCGCCCTTTCGGGTTTTTGGCCTAGAGAGCCTCTTAAGGGTAATATTTCTTCAACTTGTCCATGTTGATCGGTTGCAAAAACTCCAGGCTATCCAAGTCTATAAGAATAACTGCCCCTCCTGACCAGATTGACTTGATGATGTAAGGACCAGTCCAGTTAGGTTTAAACTTGCCCCTAGGGGTCATGAATGGTAGCTCGGTTGTTTTTCAGCACCATGTCCCCTTCCTTGAGATTCTGAGACTTAACTTTCTTATTAAAAGCCCTAGTAATTCGACGTTGGTTGCCCTGGACATGATACAATGCTCTTAGTCTTCTCTCATCAAAAAGCATCAATTCCTCAAACCTACTTTGATGCCAATCTGCCTCTACTATCTGATACTCAGCCATGATTCGTAGCGAAGGCACTTCAATTTTGATCGGCAAAACAGCCTCCATCCCGTAGACAAGAGAATAAAGGGTCTCCCTTGTAGATGTTCGAATTGAGATTCTGTAGCCCCAGAGCGCAAAGGCAATTTATCTGGCCAGTCTCTATAGGTTTCCACCATCTTCAGTAGAATTCTCTTGATATTCTTGTTAGCAATTTCAACAACCCCATTAGACTGCGGCCTGTACATTGATGACTTATGGAAAGTCACGTTATATTTTCTGAGAAAATCTATCACCTCTTTCTTAAGGTGCATTCCATTATCGAAGATAATCTCATTGGCCACCCCATACCGACATATGATGTTGTTTTTGATGAACCTAGCCATATGCGATGCTTTCAGTACAAAGTAAGACTAGGTTTCCACCCATTTTGTGAAGTAATCAATTACTACTAGAATGAATTCATGCCCGTTTGGCCCTTTTGGCATAACCGCGCCAACAACGTCTATCCTCCAAACAGAGAATGGCCATGGTGAAGTCATGCTGTAGAGCTTCAACGGCGGAATGTTCATACGATTAGCATGAATCAGACATTTGTAACAGTGCCGAACAAAACCAATACAATCCTCTTCCATGGTTGACCAGTAGCAACCTTGTCTAAGGATTTTTCGAGTGAGCATCGAACCATTCGTGTGGGCTCCATACTCTCCTCCGTGAATGGCCTCCATAAGGTGCTTTGATTATTCTTCCTCGATGCATAGCTTATGCATTCCCAAATGGCCTATTTTATACAACTTGCCTCCGCAGATGATAAATTGAGCGGCCAACCGCCGTATTCCCCTTTTGTCCTTGACATTTGCTTCTGGTGGATACGCCTCTTTTCCCAAGAAATTCCAAATATCATAATAGCAGGGGTTCTTATCTGAAGCCTCATATAATTGGCAATGGTTTCGTAGGCTGGCGTGAACCTCTGTTTAATAATAAATGGACGCTGTAGACCGCCCAAACTCCGCTCTGCGCGTGCAAGGGCGCGAATTGTAGTTCTAGCTACTACAGTTTGGACTCCTGTCATGGTTCTGAATCTAATCTCACAAAGTGCAATGTGAGACTGATAAATCACCAAAGAGTCCAAATCCGGCAAATCGTTTTGGAAAATTGATTTTAATCAAAAAGTGCCAAACTTGGACTGCTTTGCCAGATTTCAGAATCGCCACCTAAATATTTTATTTTGGGAAATTTAGGAAACCTTGACTCGTGCCTAAGGCCACGTGTCCGTCATCACCAAAGTTGCCTCGGCTCGGGAACTTGGGTACGAGAGGGGAAGGTCCTGAAATGAGTACCCCCGCTCGCCCGATCAAAGGATCGGCCTCTACTAATCATGATATGTTGTTTTTGAAAACACATTCGTTCTTATTCCGGTTATTAATCTAGAATTACTATGTGATGCGCACGGCATACAAGTATAGACTCAATCACACGAATTGGAACAAAATAACTCATGTTTGCTTTTCGAAAATGGTTTGAAGTTGCTACTCGCAAGTAGGCTAAGACGCAGATTTGCCACCCTCTAGTGGGCTTAGGAAAAAAACATGATTTTGCCACTTCAAGTGGGCTTAAAAATTCACAATCATCGAGTTGTTCCAATTCAGGCAATTAAATCTTCACCCATAGGCATTCAAACAGTTATAGAAATTAAGCACATAGTCTCATGGCAAGCATGCTAAACATGGCAACACTTACATGCATGCAAGGATACTAAAGCATAAACACTCATAGTGTACTCCGAGCCAAAACAGAAGCTAGTTAGTAATCCATGCATGATCCTAGCTATGTTAACAATGCCTAATGCAACACATGCAAAAATGCAACTAGATAACATGTATTCAAATTGGTATTGAAATACAATGCAGTTTGTATGATGAGCCGAGCCCGGTGCATGCAATACGAATGAATAATGCACGCATGCAAAGCATAAGTATGCTAATTGAAACATGCCCTAAAACTAACCACCGAAAGCGGGTAAGTAAAAGGGAGAAAGATGTGGAGTTGGAAGACATTCACACACACACGCACACTTATTACAACATTTGCTCTCTCGACAGAGGATCCAAATAATAAGCTAACTAGGTATGCTAATTAAGCTAACTATTACAAGCCAACTAATTAATTAACTATTCTAGCTAATTAATTATTACAACACAAATGAATTTGAACAACTAGCTAATCTAAGCTAATTAAATACAAACCAAATTAATTAATTAAACACTTAACTAATTAATTACAAAATAACTAAGCTAATGAACTAGTTTAGCTAAGCAATTTAAACAAATGGCCTTGGGAAGCAAGGGGAATATGCATGCTCAGTCAGCTTCGTTCGAAAATCCACTACCGTGCCTCATGATGCCTCTGTTTGCACTCTTTTGGACTTCTGAAAATTATGCCAACTTCCAAAATGCTTCTGACCCACCTTAGGAACATGCTGAGGGATGGTCAGCCAAAAGGGATGGCCATTGGCCAAATTTTCTGGCCATCGGCCATTTCTGATAGCTGGTCGGCAGCCTTGGTGGCCGGTCAGCAACTTTGATGGCCGATCGGCCACTGCTTCCTGCAATTTCTCCTTTTGCTGCAACAGAGCACAAACAGAGACATGGCAGTGTATTTGCAAGGAAATGTGTGTGCCACTACACTCCTTATCATGTCTCAAGCTCAAAGGAGTGTAATGCTCAGCTCTCAAGCCATCAATCACGCATCTCAATGCATGATAGTCAAAGAGTCAAGCTTGCACAATGTTGATGAATGCTCAAATAGACTCGATGAGCCTCTACCCATCATGCACAATCAAGGGTGTCGGTGACTAAGAAATTAAGCACGTTTCATTACTTCAAGTATAAAACGTCTCTCATTTCTTGTGTTTGGATTAATGTCCGATCCAAACACATGCAATGCAACACAAACATGTTGTCTTGGCATGTTTTACTTTGAATCCTTTTTTTTTACTCATTTTAGATTACCGATAAGCCATTTAACCGGTTAAGTCCAAAAGTGAGAAGTCCTTTAATTTGAAAGACAGACCAAGCCACAAGCTTCTTGAGCATGAAAGAAGAATCATGCCATTGGGCATGAACGCCTTAATTTCGTGCTCAAACCAACAAAGGGCTTAAGTCCACTTTCAAAGTGAATAAGAGAGTGAAATAATGGGATGCAATGGCACATATTGTAACACTAAAATAGCATGCTAAAGACACTAAATCATGTAGATAATGCACACAAGACATGTTTAGAGCTAAGAACGCCAAAGCTAGTGAAGTGCATTACACTAGAAGCATGCCATAAAATTCTCAAATGATTAAACTAGCCCAAAACAGAGCTATAGTAGGCCAAAACAGTGGCTAAAATAAACCGAGAAGATAGCATGAAAAGCAAGAAAATGATGTTCATGCATTGGCTCATAAACGAGGCATAATCTCAACTCTTAAAAGTACTTAAAGAGTGATATATGGGAGTGTATGATGGAAGTATATGCTCTGAAATTACACGCTGAAAGATGCTATATCATGCAAATACCTCAAGCCAAGCATGCAAGATACCTCAAAACTCAAAGCTAGTTAAGGCTATTGCACTACAAGCATGCACAACAAGCGTCATATGACCAAGAAGGCTCAAAACAGAGCTAAATCATGCCAAAATATGAATGAAAGCATGCTGGAGTATAGCCAAAATGAGCTAGAATAATAGGCTAAAGAGACAAGCATACACGGCTAGCTAGCAAGGATTACACTACAAGTGTATAAAGCATGCAAGAGGTGACCAAGACAGCCAAAAATAGAGTTATGGAAGGTCTAAAAAGTCACAAAAACGTGCTCAAACTAAGCCTTAAGAAGATAGAAATACATGCTCTTTTGATGGGCCATTAACACAAGTAAACAAGAGAAGATGAGAGGGGACAACCCCCTCCTATTTAGGACCTCAAAACAAGTTTCCTACCACTGAAATTCCTTTGGAATTCAGTGGTTTTAAGGCCAAAAGGAAGTTGTTTGAAGAGCTTGAAAGTTAGCTCAAAAGGCTATACAAGCCAAGGAGCAAAAGGGAGGACAACCCCCTAGCCAAACAAGGCACAAACTAACACTTTTAGGACTGAAAAACAGAGGAAAAAAAAGAGGTTTTTGTAGTTCAACACCACCCCAAAAATAGCCCCAAAACAATGGAAAAAGGGTGGTGAAGCAAATGTGCAAAACAAATACAAAAGAGGAGAGTTATACCTCTTGATGCATAGCAGCAAAACAGCCTCTTTTCTGAGCCAAACAACCTTTCAACAGCCCAAAAATAGGTTCCAGGGGACCTCAGCCCAATGACATGCAACTTTGATGAAGGAAGTGTATCCAAATATGTAAGGAATCCTCACTTTCAAGCCTAAAACAAGAGAAGAGAGGGAGAATTCTAGAGAGAGGGGAGGACTTGCTCATAAAGCTTCTAGAGAGAGGATTCTAGAGTGAGAAGCTCTCAAATTTTCTTCACCTTTCAATATGTTCTAACCCCTTGAATATGAGATATAAGGCTCTCATATATAGCAAAATATCAAGCTTGGTCGAAATATCTGAGTTTGGAAATATCTAGAGCAGTGTACAACAACTGGAGGAGAAATATCTGCCAATTCTGGGCTTTCTAGACATTTCTGGCCG